>NW_024429186.1:79018964-79618964 GCF_017639785.1 Mesocricetus auratus
GATCATCTTTCTTCTTTCTGCTTTACAAATTCAACTTCTGTAGATTACCCACATATAAGCATGGTCACAGGGGACTTGCCTTTTTGTGCCTGCCTTGTTTTACTTAGAATAAAGGCTTCCAGGCTACTCTGTGTTGTCAAAGTAGCAGGTTTCCTTTTAAGACTGACTACTACCCCAGTCTTCATCCATCCATCCATTGATGGTTTGACTTCATATCTTGGCTATTGCAAATAATACGGCAGTAAACATTCATTTCAACTCCTTTGAAGATATCTTATGGAGTGGGGTTTGTCCTGAGTGAATGTGTGTTATTGACATAAGCACAGCCATTCCAAGGACCCATGGGAACAGCAAGGCTTTCCTCAGGTCAGACTTAAGGGAATGGCAAGGTCTTCTCCTAGTTAGAGTTGGGATGTAGACAGTAACAACCTCAGCTTGCTCCTCCTGCATGTGCTCAGCCTGTGAGTGCTTATCTGCAGGTACCCCAAGATTAGTTAAGCTGTCTCCTCCTTCAGTGTATACAAAGAGCCATCACCCCCTCCTCCCCTCACCAGTGAGTCCCCATCAGGACACGCATCCCACCAGATTGCTCCTTCAGGGTGTAATAAACAATGCCTGCCCCGAGCTAGTGAGTCCCCATCCGGGCACACATTCCTCCAGATCTCAGCTTTTCTGTATGTGAGTTTGTAGGTTCTTTGATCCCCGCAGCTTGTGTCAGCTCAATCCTTTAGCAGTGGAGATTGTGGCAGGCAGATACAGTAGTTCTATTCTAGTTCATTAAGGACAATCTATACCATTTTCCATGGCAGTTGCTTATTTACTTTTCCACTAATAATGCACAAGAATTCTTTTCTGTTTCCTGCATATCCTTGTAAGTGTTTCTCATTCACCTTTTTTGATTAAAAAAAAGGCATTCTGATATACAAGACAATATAACAGTGTGATTTCAGTTGGTATTTCCCTAAAGTTTAATCATGAGAGAATATTTTTATAGGTACCTGTAAGCCATGTTTATGGTCTTCTTTTCATGAGTGTCTGGACAGGTCCTTTGTTCATTTTGCTCTTCTATATAAAATACCTACTGCTTCCGTTTGTGTTAGTGAGACTCTGGTCCAAGTGTGCACACTGTTATGTAAATTACAAGTTTTTCAGTTCCAGGACCAGGTAAGAACAGAACCATCTGTTATCTATATGCTTGAAGGGCAATGGCTCTGGGTTAGGCTGATTTCTTAGAGACAGCAGAGATGGCTGAGCTGGTCTGCAACATATCTATGCAGAGGTGGCTTGAGGGGGCACTAGCAGTGGTGGCCGTCTTGATGGCCTCAAAAGCCAGGATGCTACACACCTGTGGCATGGCAGCTCTCCTGTCCCATTGTGTGCTCAGCCAAAAGTGGTTCTCGTCCTAGCCCCCACCACACCCATACCCCATCCTGGCCTTGCTGAACCACTTCCTGCCCAGAATGCAAGGCAGGGGAGGAGAACCGGTGAGCAGCATGGTACCTCTCGTAGGACTTCACTGGCCTCTGCATCCCACAGCCACTGTCCGTTGCCCAACTTTGTAGACGGAAGTTTCTGTCCCACCTGGTCCTGCAGCCGTTAAGTCCCAAATAAACACACAGAGGCTCATATTAATTATAAACTGTTTGGTCGATAACTAAGGCTTTGTATTAGTTAGCTCTCACTTAATTAGTAACCCATTCCTATTAATCTGTGTATCTCCATGTAGTCTTGACTTACCCGTGATGACTAGGTCTCATTCTTCCTTAGCAGCTACATGGCATCCCTCTAGAGACTCACTCCCTGCATTCCTCTTCCCAGAATTTTCTTAGACTGATAGCCCAGCCTATACTGCCTGGCTGCATCCTGCCTGTCCATTGGCCAAGACAGTTTTATTCATCAACCAATAAGAGAACATATATTCACAGCATACAGAAGGACATCCCCATCACACTTTCAATCTGGTTGTTTACCTGCTATAGTTTTCTTTGTCTCTTTTTCTTTTTATTATTTTTTGGTTCCTAACATGTTTTAGCTATTCATCTTTCATTGGGTATATAACTTTCGGATGTCTTCTCCCATTCTGTGAGCTGTTTCTTCGAGTTGTTTGTTTCTTTCGCTGTAGTGGAGCTTTTTAGTTCGCTGTCCTGTCATCCATCTCCTCCTCCTCCTGTCATTGTGCTCTGAGGATTATACCAAAAACCCATCGCCCGATCAATGCATGTGGCTTTTTCTGTGTTTCTTCTAGTTGTTTTACCTTCAGATCTTATAAATCTTTAGTTTATTATGAGATTTTTTTTACATACAGTGTGAGATGAGGATCCAAATCCATTCTTCCACATATGAATAGCCAGTTTTTCCAAAAATATTTACAGAGGGGACTACCCTTTGTCTGTGTATGTCCTTGGTGTCATCTCAGAAATCAGCCGAGCAGCTGGAGAGACGGCTGAGCAGTTAAGAGTGCTGACTTCTCTTCCAGAGGGCCAGAGCCAGATTCCCAGCACCCACACAGTGGCTCAAAACTGTATGTAACTCAGATTCCCAGCACCCACATGGTAGGTCACAATTGTGTGTAACTCAGATTCCCAGCACCCACACGGTGGGTCACAACTGTGTGTAACTCAGGTTCCCAGCACCCACACTGTAGGTCACAATTTTGTGTAACCCACTTGTAGGGATCTCATGCTCTCTTCTGGACTCTGACCACAGCATGCAGGTGATGCACGAGCACACACGCAGACAAAACATCCATACACATGAATAAAAATTAAATATTAGTTGATGTAAATATCTGGGTTTGTTTCTAGGATGCTTTTTTTGTTCAGGGTTTCTCATTTTAGGTTGGTGGCAGTTGCTTTCTACTCTGTTTTAAAATCAGGGAGTGAAATGGATTCAGATTTATTGTTTGTGTGCAAGAGATTCTGGCAATTTGAGGTCTTTTGTGGGTACATGTGAATTTAAGGATACTTTTCTTCATTTTTAAAAAGTGTCCTTGGGAAACTGATAGAAATTGCATTGCTTTGGGTGGTGTGGACATTTTCACATGATTAATTTTAAGACAGGGACATGGGATATCTTTCTATGTATTTGTGTTTTCTCCACTTTCCAGTAGAAGGGGTTTTTTTTGCCTCTTTGATTAAACTTACACATAAATATTTTATTGTTGTTACTACTATAATTACTATTATTTTGTTAATCTCCCACTGGGATAATTTCTGATTATTCTCTAGAGATTGACTTTTCGCTTATTTTCTGGTAGTGCTGGGGGTCGCCCTCAGAACCATGTACATGCCAGACAAATGCTCTATAGCTGAGTCATATCCCCAGCCTTAGTGGCGTCTTACAGTGCAACTAATTTTGTGTGCTTATATCATGTCCTATAGCTTCATTTAAATCAACTCATCAGTCCTAACAGGTTTTTAAATGTCTTATCAGTACATATTAATACACACAATGTTGATTTCAATGTGACGTCTTTACACATGTGCACAATAGACCATTTGAACAGGGCTTCTTAGGGGTAGTGTTCAGGACTTCTACGTTTATGATCCTGTCATCGGCATATAAAGATAACTTCATTTCTTCCTCTCCTATGACGAGGCCCTTTTATTCTAGGATTTGTGATGAGAGCATGGGCCTTTTATCTTTGATAACAAGCTCTCAGTTTTTCACATCTGAAACTGATGTGAGTTCATCGTATACATAGTGCATTGAGGCCCACCCCCCCCCAATCTAATCTCCTAATAGCTTTGACTTTGTGTGTGATTTTGAGGTTACCTGACAAGTCAAAACTCTTGTGGTCTTGTTTTACAAGCACACCACGTTTTTGAAGCCAGTCCCTATATTGTTATACATAAGGGAGAGGAGTCTTCATTTTGGGTTTTCTTTATATTTCAGGTCAATTATTTTGAGATACATTGAGACATTTTGGGAGGTGGTTGCCAAAATATAAAAAATAATTTGTAGAATACTTTTTACGACTCAACCTAATTTCCAAGTGAATGACTTATAGGTGATTTATACAGAAATGCCACCAACTAAAGAGCCCGACTCTTGCCAGTGTTTGACTGGGGTATCAGTCAGGTTTAGATTTGAATCTTGACTTTGCTATTTACACTCTCTGTACCTTCAGAAAGTTGTTTAATTTTTCTGAGCTTTAATTTTCTCCTGGGCATATGGTAGAAAAAAAAGAACGTTAAATAAAAATAGGATCCTTCTTTAAGGAACATACTAGAAAATATTTGCAAAAACATTTAGCTTAAGGCCTTACCTGTAGGACACAATGAATGGCCTCTTTTTGGAAGATGTATTTATTTCCTGTGTATGTGTGTACCCCACATGTGCGCATGAACTTGCAAATATCTGAGGAGGGCATCAGATCCTCTATGTACGCGCTCCTAACTACTATGGACCTATCTTTCCAGCCCATAGTCTATTTCTGTTTTCTCCTTGCTCCTAAATTATCAGCTCTCAACTCTACACTCTTTAGTCCTGTGCTTGGGGTCTTTGATTATTGTCATGTTGCAGTGTGTGTGCTGTTGACATCTACAAGGTGTGGGCTAGGGATGCTACTGTGTGCATCTCTGTGTCCAGGCTGCCCCATGTCAAAGCCAGTCAAGAATTATCTGGTCCGAACAGCCAGTGGTAGCAGAAATGGAACACCTTGCTTTAGAGCTTTGTTCTAGAGAGTGCCTACTTTGTTTTGGATGCATACTGGTCTTCATTTACTCCAGCAACTTCTAAAAGTATTTTCCATGCAAGAGCTCATATGAATTAATAACAGTGATTAAATAAATGAGGGAAAATTTCTTTCTATAATGTAATATATATATAAGGCCAAGATTTGAATTAAGGTCTGTGATTTGTTGCAATAAATATAAATCTTACTACCCTAAAGGTATGGTGTTGCACGCCTTTAATCCCAGCACTTGGGGAGGCAGAGGCAGGAGGATCTCTGTGAGTTCAAGACCAACCTGGTATAAAAGAGCTAGTTTCAGAACAGCCTCAAAAGCCACAGAGAAACTCTATCTTGAAAAATAAAAAATAAAAAAAAGATTCCTCCTCAGAAAGAAAAATGTAGGTTTTTTAATGAGTAACTATGTTTCCATTTTAGTTTAATAATGATGTGAGTATCAAAATCTTTTCATTCTGCTTCTGGCTTTAACAACCTGCTAAGTTTCCATGTCATTTTCTTCCATTCCCATTAGTTTACTTTCCAACCCTATATGTTCTCCTGATTACAGCAATGGCGTCCTGATTTATCTCCTGCCAGAATACACTGTCTTATCTTGACATTTTCTTTCTGGCATGAAGTTGGACGATGGCACTCTCCTGCTCCATGTCTTTGAATTGCTTCCCAGAGCCGTCCTGATCTTGCCTTTCCGCCTCATCCCCTTTACCTCAACACACCCAACAATCTTTATATCTCAATAATCGTGACCCATAAATGCCGCTATCCTGAGAAAACCAGGGTTCTACAGCTGAGGATTGACCACATTCTCCTTGTGTAGATTAGTAATTCAAGAGAAAGGAGCCTCAAGTCTTTAGCGATGGCTGTAAATGTGTATCAGGAAAGTGACTGGTGTGAGATTGCTACACTGCTGGTTATTATTAGAGCAGGATACGGTGAAGGGACAGGACTGAAGGCAGTGGATTCCAGTCAGAATCAAGTAGGAAATGCGCGAAGGGGCAGGAAGTCAAAGGGGACTTCCTTCCCTCCTTGGGATGGTTCCTCCCACCTTGGGAAGTCATGCTTCCCTCTGGCCTTGATAAAGCTGTGGTGGCATGATCACTAGTTGTGCTGAGTGAATGCTCTCAAGACTGGGTAAAGACGAGCCTGAGAAATAAGATGAGCAGTACGTGTGCCTACTATGGCATCACAAATTGTGAGTGCTACCAATATAAGAAGTTGAAGAAAATTTGCCAAAGCAGCCTTCATCCTTCAGATGCAACTTAAAATGGCTTTTCCAATAAGTGCTTTGAGACAGCTGGGTTGGCATCTACATAAGTGACTACTCATCAAACGGTAAAACAGATCTGCCTCACCAATAATAACAGGTTCCAGCTTTAGAAAAAAAATAAGTTTATACTCGTGAGCAAGTTTTTCTATATTTAAAAATCATGCAAAACTTGATTATTAATTATTTCATGAGGCCCCTCTCCCTAGCATTATGCATATATAGCATAGTCCTATATTGAGTATAAAGCAAATATTCTTAAATTTAATTATCTGCTACTATTAAAATATATCTTTCTGTGTCCTGTTCTCTACTATATGTCTCACCATAGTTCAAACAAACAAGGGATTTTTTTGTTGAGATTATAGAGTTGGGGGCCAGTGAGGTGACTCAGAGGGTTAGAGGCACCTGCCACCAAGCCTGATGACCTGAGCTCAATTCCCAGAATCCACGTGGTGGAAGGAGAGAAGCAACTTCTGCAAGCTGTCTTCCAACCTCCACACATGCACCCATACATGTGCACAAAAGTGAATTAATCGAAGTGTAAGAAATTTTAAAACAAGATTTCTAGAGCAACAGTGTCCGTGTTGCGATGACATGAGTGAGACCTTCTGACATGCGGCTTATCATTCATACATTTGTATGTATATATGTAAATATATAGCATGTAACTCTGCATCTGAGATGTTTTTAAGAGTATTTTTGCCTTTTTGAATTTTGAAACAAATCTTTAAAGTAAGACATGGGCTGTGTAGATGGAAATTTCTGTCCTACCTGGTCCTGCAGCCACTCAATCCCAAATAAACACACAGAGGCTTATATTAATTATAAACTACTTGACTGATTGCTCAGGCTTCTTACTGGCTAGCTTTCTCTTTTATTAATTAATTTCTATTAATCTGTGTATCTCTACTTGGTCTTGACTTATTGGTGATGTCCAGGCCTCTTGCTTCCTCGACAGCTACATAACATCTGTGCCTCTATCCCTGTTTGGATTTCCCACCTGGCTAAATCCTGCCTGTCCCTTGGCCAAAACAGCTTTATTCATCAACCAATAAGAAACAAATATTCACAGTATGCAGAAGGGCATCTCCCATAGGGCTGGGGGGTTAGAGTGATGGCCCACTGCTTTAGAGCATTGCTGCTCTTGCAGAGGACATGGGTCCGAGTGCCAGCACTCATGTGGCAGTTAATGACCACCTACCTACCTGTAACTCCAGTATCACAGGACCCAGCACCAGGTGTGCAAGTGGAGCACATACATTCATGCAAGCAGAACTCTTATTTAAAAAGACGTGGCTGGATAGACGGCTCAGTGGGTAACTCACCAGCCACAAGCCCATGAGAACTTCACTCTGAATCCCTCAAACCCACACAAACCAGGACACATCTGTAATCCCAGAAGTCAGGGGGACTGATAGACGAGCAACCCTAACAGTGAACAAAAAGAGACTACACCACAGCGTGTCCTCTGATTTCTACATGTGCCTCCTGGCGCACACCGAGACACACAGTCATGAATACACACACATGAAGCAAGATGCGGTTTCACTCTGTTGTCAGATGAACACGGCGGTGGGAAGGAAACGGAAGGGTGTGGCTCCTTTCCTTAGGGAAGACACAAAATTGCAGTGCTGGAATGTAATTGCACCGGTAAAATGTGGACATGGCCAAGAAGACCAAGACTCCCCACGGAAAGGCCTAGGGGAAAGCATCAAAGGAGAGAAGAAGAGAAAGGATGGGCCCATGCTGCACCTCATGCTGGCTGAGCTGTTAGCAATGTGTTCTGGACCAGAGAGGCAGCCAGAGATATACGAAAGATGGGCAAAACACTATAATAAAGCAGTTGGGAGATGCAGGAAGGTCAAAGGATGATTTGAGAAAAATCTCCAGAATTGTGAACATGTACTACTGCAAATGGCCTGGGTTTTGTGTGTTTTGCTGACCTGGATCTGATTCTTACATGTGATCAGAAACATACCTGGAAGAAAGGTTGTGGGGGCAAAGGGAAGCCATGGCCCCTACAGAGAGAGAGAGATGTGGCTGAGCATTTTCTTAGAGAGCTCTCCACTCACAGTGACAGATGAAGGCTTGGTGTGTAGAAATCTGGTGACACCATCCAGGCCACAGCAGGGTAAATACCATTGGAAAGAAAATCTGGGGCCAGGCGATAGCAGTTCTGAAAGCCAGTGATAGCTTGGCCCAGATTTGCTCAGAAAACTTTATTATTAAGTTGCTTAAAAACACCCTTTCTATCACACAGCTGTAACAAAATGTAGTTCAAGTACAACTTGCAGGCCAGTCCAAACAGCACAGTAATAATGGCTGTTTGAAGCCATACTTATGTTGTCTTATGATTACAAATGTGTCGTTTCTCATTTCAGCTACATGGGATAGCATTTCTAACTAGAAACTATTGTCTGACAGAACTGTATCTACACAACAATGCAATATTTGAGATAGAAGGTACGACCCAAACTCTCCTTTCTTGATTGGACAAATTTTCAATTAAGTAACAACTTTGAGCTGTAATGATTGCTAACAACATACAAAAATCTCTTTCATCATTTCCACCAAAATATGTAATACCTATTTAAATGACCATATGTACATTTAATTTTCAAAAATATATTAGAACATTTTTCTAGCTCAATAGTGTATGTTTTACTCAAAATTTAAAAGGAATTTTTTTATAGTATACTGTATAGTCGAATAGAAAGTAGCTACTCTGGAACCTAACTTTAGTAACATTCAGGAATAAGAATAAATTTAAAAGCTACACATTGTCTTAGAATTTTTTATTGGCTGTGATCTTGTCAGTCAAGTTCCTGTTTCCACTGACTTAATTTTATAGCAGTGTCTATGCCAACAATTTCAAGCCAGGTATAAAAGTGTACGACAGGTCATGATCGGGAAACACGATGAACTGCTGGAGAAAGCCCTTGGCTATAAAATAACCATGAGACCAAAATGTCAAACATTTTCACACTTAAAATAATCTCTTCAGCTGGGTAAGGAAGAAAACATTCCAATTTAACTATAATTTGATTATCATATAGATTCATCCCACCTTCATCTGTGTTAAAAATGAATTAAAATGTGCAATTCAGGAACGCAAAAATAAAATGAGTATATGGTTTCCCATTCTATGAATAGCTAAGCAATTTGGAAAAGAATGCATTAAATGGATGAGAAATTGTTCTTTGATTTGCATTATGATTCCAAGTAATGGTTTACATGCATAGGCACACACACTGCAAAGACAAACTAAAGAAAAAGCATAAGTCAAACATGAAACTCAAGCCATCCAAATCACTGCCCCAGAAAAATTATTGAGGCCGCAAGAGTAGCAAGAAATGACTCTAGAGCCCCACATCATAGCCAGTTTTCATTGCTGCATGTTTCCTTGAATTCAGGATATCATTGGTAGGCATTTCTTTCTTTATGAGCCGCAACACCCAATTACTGTGAAAAGATTCTTATTCGTATTTGTCAACTTGAAAAGTAAAATCCATCTAAAAGTCTTCTTGTGTTTCAGGCCTGCATAATTTGCCTTCGCTGAACATTCTTCTGTTGCACCACAATGAGCTGACCAGCATTGACGCAACCGTGAAGGAACTGAAGGGCATGCAGAATCTGAAGACCCTAAGTACGCACTGCACCTCTGTGTCCTTGGGTTAAGATGGGGGTAGCACAGGAGGCTAGTTTTCCTTCCGGAAGCTCAGCTTTGAGAAGCAGGCTTGCCGCTGGGATGCATCACTAGAATTTATTGTTTCCTTAGCACATGCTTTTGAAGGAGCAACAGGTAGATGATATATTTATTAGTAAAATGATAGGTCACGAAAGATGAAAGTGACAAAAGTGACAAGTGGGGATCTGTCTGTCCAAATCCCCTCTTCTGCTGTTATCTCAGAAGTCAGCTGTGTCATTCCAGCTATAGGAGTTATCTCTAACAGGCACATCTGCACAGACAGAGGTGAGAGGCAGCTGCTCTCAAGTGGGTTTGTGTCTCAAGGCTGGGGAGAGGCGGGAATAAGGGTGATGGGGGAAGGGTATGGTGTTTCTCTTGCGAGTGAAAAATTGTTTTAAAATTGGTTATGGTGACAAGTGGCTCAAATCATTGCACTACTGAATATGCATGGATTGTCCACTTTAAGTGGGTAAATAAATGTGACAGAAGGTGTATGTTAGTAAAGTAAATTGGCAAACAAAAACAACGTTGAAGTTTTCACATCTTTAAGAAACAGCCTTCATTCACGTCTATTGAGTCATGCCCAGGAAGACAGTGACTGCCGAAGGGAAAGCTGTATATATTTAAGAACAGATTAAGAACTGATCAAAAACAATCAGTGAAGTTCACCTCTCAGTGTGCTGATAGTCTTGAAGGGGTAATAAACATGCACACAGCTACAAGGCCGATAATTCCAGAGGTGGAAAGGCTCCTGACCAATGAGGTTTGCAGACCTGAGCTTGGAGACTCTACAGGTCAAGACCCAGACATATTCCCTTACTCGTCTTCCAGAACTGTGTGAACTGATGTTGGTGGTGAAGGTTCTGATCAGATCAACACAGAGAGGAACTAAAGCTTCCGTGACATTTCACTGTTATCAGGAAGACCTCACGTACTTAAGGAGAAATGACTCCTTGAAACGAAAGTAGACTTTTAAAAATCCTAATAGTGAAAATCACAAAAATCACACAAAGTTCTTGGCAAGTTGGGGATTACTTTAGAGATGTGCTAAGGCTATTCACCATTAGGAACTTTCCCGAACTCTGATATTCCATCAAAGTCTTGGATTGGCCTGCCCATTTGCCTACTCCTCCCATGTCAATCAAGTGTTTCTGCAGTTAGAGTATGCTAGACCCAGATCTCTATCATTCTGTAAAAAGGGGCTCCTAGCTATCACCCAGAACTCTTTAAACACTGAGATAATTCTCCAAAGCAATTCTTAAAAAAAAACTTGTCATTGATGCTACTTTGAAACAGGGAAACCAAATTATTGTATTGTAGGATATGAATAAAATAAAATAAGAAGTTGCTTAGAATCTAGAAATTCTGCTAAGTGGTAAATAGACCAATCAGTGGCTGCTTTAAACAATGATCACAGTAATGTTTCTGATGTCCTTTCTGCTAACAAATTGTTTTCATATAATCCCATTTAAAATTTCACAGCAATTCCATGATAGGGTTGGAATTTTTTCCTCCTCACTGGTGAAGACGCAGACTTACCAAATTACTAGCATTGAAACTCATGCATGCCTTGTTTTACTGATCATTTATCAACTGATTGATTCATTAGATCGTTACAGTTGATTCATTTGATGCATAGGGAACCAGTCATTTGTCATCTGTTCCTGTTTTTAATCACAGATCCCAAAGCTGAAGAAAGCCTGTTCTGGGCTTCTATGGGTTTACAATTGTAAAACTTGCAGGCTCATCAAGGAGTTTGGTGCAAAACTGTTTGTACAATTTGCTGCATGTAAGCTTCATCCCTTAAGTGATGCTGTGCTATAAGCGCATCCAGAGGACCGTGTGCACCGCTGGCCCTCACAGGGAACAGGGCTGTGCATAGAGCCAAGATGCTGGTTCAGAGCTGAATGCACCTGAACCAACCCAGGTCCCGGAGTCTGGGGTACATCTGAACACACGTGTCAGGCCAGGTTAGGGATGAAATAACCACACTCTTTAAAGGCCAGTCTGGTAATGAAACATCCGTGTTATTACTTGCCGTGACAGTTAAATCCCCTCTACTTAAAACCATGATGATACCTTTCAAGTCACAGGAACATGTCCCACCCGAGAAACATATCATGGGGCCATTGCCTTGAACTCAGTTAAAAAGAAAGCACTTTCTGAAATGCTTGGTAGCGTGTGGTCCCGTGCCCTGTTCTGGTTGCAGACATTCCGTGAGGAAACAGTGTGTACTCAGCAGATGTCTGACATTTGTGCCGTGATGTCCTTACACTGGGTTCTTTGGAGCCTCATTTGCCATCTTAGAATAGACTCTGTTCATTAAAATGAGAAAACTGTGGATTTTCAAATGTCGTAATTTTTCTCTTTTCAAGTAAGAAAACCACGTAAAAATCTAAAGTGTTACTACTTCAATCATAAGTTCTTCGGAGGGTGAGAAAACAGCCTGGGGGTAAGGCTCCAACCCATTTCAACACTGCACCCTCCTCTGGCATTTATGAGAAAAATTGCCAATGATTGCCCAGGAGACAGAGGGCTGGGAGCTTCAGGGAGGCCTGAAGCCAGAAGCAGAGTGTGAGGTCTGGTGCCTGGAATTCCTGTCTTCCAGGCCAGGCAGGGCCCCACCTCAGCTCTCCAGGAGGTCTACCTTTCCACACCCTCCCTGTGCAGCTCTGTCTTCCTCCTCCCCTCTGCCCTGCACATTCTGCGAAAGGGAATTTCGCAGAATCGGTCTCAGTCCACTGCCCCAGGAATGAGTTCTCCCCTTCAGTGAGCCTGCTCCGTTACCAGCGTGTCCTTGTTAAGGTTTCTATCGCTGTGACCAAAAGCAAGTTTGAGAAGGAAAGGGTTTAGCTGGCTTACATTTCACATCCTAGGCAGCCACTGCGGGAAGTCAGGACAGGAGTTCAAACAAGGCGCTCACCTTTAGGCAGGAGCTGCTGCAGAGCCGTGAAGGGAGCTGCTTGCTCAGCTGGCTTGTAGATCCCAGGGCCAGCAGCTCTACATCCACCATGGGCTGGGCCTTCTCACATCAGTCAGTAATTAAGAAAATGCTCGACGGGTTTCCCTCCACCCCGGTCTGATGGAAGCACTTTCTCCACGGACGTTTCCTCCTTGCAGATGCTTGTGTCAGGTTGACTTAAAACTAACCAGCACACAACGCTAAGTGAAAAACATCAACAAGGCACTTAGCCCTTCCCCTTGCTCTCAAACTTTGTTCTCGTCTCTCAAATCGTCTCCATTTCACTAAATCCACTTAGCAACTTGCATTTCGTCGCGGGCACGGCCTTCCTGGTGGAGTTTCGGGGGCCAGCCTTGATAGAGGGCTGTGTTTCCACAGGTCCTACACTCCAGCATCCTCTCTTCCTGCCATGAGCAATGTGCTAGTCTCAGCTGTTGATAAAAGGGATGAGGGGGAGGAGGATGCTGGAGAGGGGTGGACCTCAGGGGCTCTTCTGAGTCTGTGTCCTTGAGGGTGGGCTGCCTCTTTCCAACACAACAATCTATGAAGTAAACAGAGCTCCTAGGTCCTCCCCAGCTGCTTACCTGAGAAAGGGAATGCTATGCTCACCCCCCTTTCCATCTCTGCTCTACCCCAGCTTTCCTGTTCTACCAAGGAAGACTGTCTCACTCAGCGTGTTGAGCGATGGCCCTCACATTTGGTTAGAAGCAGACAGTGCTAACAGCTTTGTGTGACATCGAAATCCAGCTGTCTGGTCACTGATTAGCAAACTCAACTTCCTTCCACGGGGTGGTGCTCTATTTGGGTTTTTAATTCCCTTATACCTTTCTCCAATCCATTAAAGCAGATGTGTTGTTTTTCCCCTCTTTGGGCAAATGCAAAGGGTCTCACGGGACGCCTAGGCTGACATCTAACTCCAGAGGTAGCCAAGGGTGACCTTGGACTTGTGACTGTCTTGCCTCCCCCTCCGTTGAGCTAGGTGTGTATCCCTACACCTACGTAGGGCTGAGGACTGAACTTGGAGCTTCTTGCTAGCTCCAAGCCAGCTGCGAGCCCAGTCCTACATCAACTTTTTTCTAAAGTGTTTTAAGACTATTTGGGCCTTTGGGATGGAGTGATGGCCCAGCTGTTAAAGACCAAGGCTCACAACCAAAAAGACAAGACTATTTGGGTCTGTTTCCATGATGACTTCTAAATTCTGCTTTAAAAGTTTTTTTTTTAAATCAATGGGAGCCAATTATTTAATGACCCTATCGTTGCGTCTTCCTCTCATCTTTCAAGAAGGAACTCCACACGTGTGACTCATCTAACTCAAGCCGGTGTAGTGAGGTGGCAGAGACATTTTGATGTATTATTGGGTAAATGTAAATTGCTTAGACTCCGACTTCCAAATTAAGATAAGCAAGACAGTGCTGGCGCCACTGAGGTGTACTTCGTAAGTCGCCTAGAGGGAAAGGTAGATTAAATAGTATTAACCTATTGAAAGCGAAAGTGTAAGCAATTTTGCTTCATAGCTGCTGCAGGAATGCGCCCGTATATCACACAAAGCTTTCAGAACACTCAGACACAGGAAACTGATTTCATATCTCAGAAACGTCATTTATGATAATTTTAGAACCAGCCATCCAAAATGCATAAACCCAGAAGGCATACTGCTCACTAGCATAGATGTGGGGGGTGGGGAGGGAGGGGCCTGAAAAGCAGGTTGCGCCCTTCTGAAATTCAAGAGCTAGAGGAAAAGGGAAGAGGAACACTGAAATGTCTCCCAAATTATTTGCTTTTCTCAGGCGACGTCCTCAGCTCTGTACCGTTCTGCCCACGGTCTCTGTCTTAAGATGGGATAGAATAAACCACAGTGAACACATGGACTCTACTGTGCAGACTTGCTCACCAGCGGTGCCTGCTGCTCTGACGGTGGGGCTTAAAATGTAACTCAGTCCAGTGCTCGTCTCACATTTGTGACGACCTGTGTCCTGTCCCTAGAACCCACGGAAAACTGTGGACAGTGGCAGCGTACACTTGTGAGTCTAGTTGATCTTTTCAAATCGGTTTAAAGTGCAGCCATGCAGCTCCCTCTCCCATACTGACAATTACTTGTTTCTGCTCTAAGTTCCTTTAGGACAAACCTAAACCATCTTTTGTTACTGAAGTCTGGAATCTTTCTTTGTCCTCTCTCTTACTGCTCCCAATATACGCCTGCTTGTTTGGTCACTGACTACATCTTCCTTGTATTTATTGTGTGGCAGGTCTCTGCCACTGATGACTTCATCTCCCTCTAAAGCCCTAGCTCTAGCCAGAAAAGCTTGGGTCGATACAGCACACATCTCGATGTTTTCTTATTGACAGAGAATACATCCAGGTATTGTTTATCTTCAGTTTTTAATGAGCCTGTTGTTTTTCAAACATGCCTCTCTGGTCTTCTTCATGTTGCAAACTATGCATTCTAAATATTAATGAGTTCTTAAGGGCTTCTGATGCTTGATATTATCAGCCATTTATTAAAACCCCTTGTGTTTTATGAATAGTCTAAGAGCGGTGCTCTTAAATTCACCAGTGAGTAAATGAGCTGCGTCTCATTGAGTGGTGTAGCTGTGGAGCAGCTGGCGCTCTTTGCTCTACTGCCATCTAGCGGTTCCCAGCTTCATGTGTTTTTTCAGAAGCATTTTGAAGATGCCACACAGGAAATCAAAAACTTCATGTGTGTCGGTCGTCTCATTTAATGTTATGAAGGATGAACAGACAACATTTGTCACTAGAAAATAAAACACTCAACATCTCTAGCCGAAGCTGATTCTTGAGGGATGGCGAGGGCAGAAGAACCAGGATCTTCTGAATGGTCCCACACGCCTCTTCCTCCGCACAGCTGTCATGCAGCCTTGGGGTCCTCACCCATCCCTTAGCCACGCGGGGTTTTACAGACGAAGTGACGCCGCGTACACATGTGTGCGGCTCTGCAGCGCCTGCGATCTGGCGTGCTTCCAGCATGTGCACCCTCTGAGCATGTCTCCACCCGGTACCCCTCCCCGCGTTACTGCAGAGACCGGAACAATTGCAGGGGGCATTTTATGAAGACTTTCATCGAGCTAGCGTTTAGTTCTTTGTCAAACTTACCTACGGACAGTCAAAGGTTTCCTCCTTCGTGCCAAACCTGAGTCTAGCCAGCACTGTTTCTGGCGGTCAGTAGCAATCAGAAAACTTTGAGTGAAGGAATGAAGGCAACACATAGGGAAATCAGCGGTGCTCTATATCAGGAAATATGTGATGAGACTGCGGGCTGACCACAGGGACAGCTGCTCGTCTTGCAATGAGTATCCTTGTACTGTCCACCCGCCCTACATATTCTATCTTAATAGATTTCAACAAGGAACTACTATGAAATCTGACATCTTATTTTGGATTCTTCCTTTGCAGGTCTGTACCAAAACCCTATATCCCAGTATAACCTCTACCGTTTGTTTATAATCTACCACCTTCCCGGAGTGGAGCTGCTCGACCGGAACGGTAAAGATCCTTCTTTCCCACAGAAACGTCTAGAATCGGCCTTGTAGATCAGTGCTTTAAAGAACACAGGGAACCTGTGACGGTTTGCCCTAATGAAGAACACTGTCAACTGATTGTGAACAGGAGCCACTCTGCTATTCACTGTGACGGTCAGCTCTCTGAAATTTGCCCGGGTTCAGGAACTCAGGTCTGCTCTTGTTAACCAGGTCAGCCGTGTTGCCTGGTGGGTGGACAGTACTTGCCTGCAGCTCAGGCTCCGGGCACTAGCATAGCAGGTGCCAAATTGGATTTTTGTTTGTTATTATTTTATATAGATATGTGTTTACCTACAATTGTATCTGAATACCACAAGCATGCCTTATACATACAGAGGCCCAGAAGATTCTGAATTCCCTGCTACTGGAGTTAGAGTTGTGAGCCCCCATGTGGGTTCTGGGAGTGGAAGAGCAGCCAGTGCTCTTAACCACTGAGCCGTCGCTCCTGCTCTTGATGCCAAATCATTTATCCCCTGACCCTTTGGTTTCTTATCTCAAAAATGATTTATACTAAATCCCTTGAGGCCTAAATTCTAAGAATTATCTTATTTGAAATTCTGTGAGTTCATGTTATTAAACAGTGACTTCTTATACATATCTGTTCACGTAAACAAGCATCTTTGGTTTATAGAAGCCACATATGCACAAACCATGCTCATGCATTCTGCTGTATAGTGTTGAGTCTTAATTCACCTCAAGTACACAGTATGATGTATCCCTTATCCCATTATCTTTGTAAGTCTACAAAATACCCTTCATGGGCTGTTACTGTGTGAAATCTTTCCATGAGGATACATCAAGACCTGATTGTCTCCTTTCCAACATTGGTGAGGGAGCAGGCTGCTTGCTGTTGCCTCGGCAGCCAGGTGCTGATACGTGTTAGAGTCTCAGGAGTGTGTTAGACCACACACCTGAACTCCACCATGTGACGTGAGGATATCTATTCAGTGCTTGTGAGGTTATGTAAATACCTTTGAAAGCGCTTCATACAATCTGTTTCAATGGGGTAGTCATACATGTTGTATTTCTGCTCATATGCGGGCACACTTGTATGTACTGGTGCATGTGAATGTATATGGAGGTCAGAAGCTGACACTGCTGTCTTCTTTGATCTCTCTTCTCCTTGTGTATTGAGGCAGGGTCTCTTTCAAACCACAGCTCACTGATTTGGCTAGTCAGGCAAGTGACATTGCTCAGATCTATTTTGTAATCACTCCATATGCTGTGTTAATTCTAAATACTATCCGTTGTGTGTGTGTCTTTGTTAGAAGTTACAGAGAAAGAGAGAAGATCCATGATTACCATTTTTAACCATAAAAAAGCTCATATCATTCAATCGATAGCATTTGGAGGAAGAGTGGATGCCTCTTGGAACCCCAAGTTACCAATAAGGCAAAAACGAGTTCAAAGACTTCCCTCAGGTACTGTGCAAAACCAAAAATAAGATTAAAACTGGGTAAGTCTTAGGAACACCTGATTGTCATAATAATTGCAACTTGCTAATTATTTTCTGATATTGTATTTAACTTCATGTTTCCACTGTTGATACAGTGAATAACATAACTTTCATCTTCACTCATGGGCTACCTGAGGTAGTATGGTGATAGTGAGGGGATTCGCTGCAGCCCTTCTCCAGTATCCAGTGCAGAGAGAAGGACCAAAACCACAATGTCATTTTTATCGCCAACCAAACAAGACAGTTTTCTCAATGAAGGGTAGATGTTTTTATGGCACAGGAAAGAATATTAAGAAGGAATGAAGATCTTCGTAATCTTAGTGGTCAGAAATTAGCACTCTCAATATCTTGGCTATACTCCCATCCAAGGTGTCACATAGAAATATGGCAAACAATTTCAGTTGTCCTCTTAGTTGGCACTTGGTTTATATAACATGCATTCAGACAGATCTATTTTTCTCACACGGCAAAGGGCACAGGGACTAGTTAAAGAGCTGACATAAAGGCTCTGTGATGATACTGAGAGACTTATCTATAGAAAAGCAAAGGCTATGGTGCTCCGTAGGGTCAAAATTAAAACACGAACTGGAAAAGGCATTGCAACATACAACAGATGGAAATTAATCCTCACAATCCCTAACGGACTTTCACAATTCCATTTAATCCCAGTGGGAGGGCTAAGCATGATGCCAGTGGCAATGTGCTGGCCAGGCGTGCCCCAAGTCGGTTTGATCTCCAGCACCAACAGAACAAAACAGAACAAAAACAGAAACTTCTTGCAGGGCAGGGCCTGTGCAAGGAGGCTGAGACAGGAGGACAACGCGTCCCAGGTCAGCCGGGGCTGTAGAATAAGACACTGTAAAAAAAGGAATGAATAATAACAACAAAACTCACACTGGGCTGGGGAGATGGATCAGTGAGTGAAGGGCTTGCTGGGCAAACAGGAGGACCTGAGTTAGGATTCCCGGGACCAAGGAACAGTCTGTAGTGACAGCATGTGCCCGTACTTCCAGCACTAGAGGGAGGAAAGGCAGGGTGGGACAGTCAGATCCCCAAGACTTGCTGGCCAGGAAGTCGATCTGAAACGGTGGCCTGCAGTTCCCATGAGGACACCGGGAGAGGGACTCTGCCTCTGTCCATACACATGCAAGGTGAGTGTAGCTATGTAAGCACATACATCATCTCCACCCATGCACACACAGGTGAGTGCACCTACTCATACACACACACACACACACACACACACACACACACACACACACACACGGTTAAAGCCAAACAAATGAAGACACCAGTAGATTAAATGATATCATAAACAAGTCGTTTCTAGAAAATAAGAAATGAATACAGTGAGCATCATCCCTTACAGCCAAAGAAGTGCAAACCAAAGCAGTAGGGTACCATTTTAACCCATCACAGAGGAAAACATCTTTAAAGGAAAAAGGAGGGGAGAATGAAAGCACAGTCTGTGCACTCTGTGCTGTTTGTGCTTTTATTTATTTATTTTTTGAAACCATGAACTAGGTCAACTTGCTTGGACACAGGACTGCAGTGCCTTTTATCTGTTGACATAAGAATGCAGTTTGAAAACTCTCCTACACGAGTATGTGAGCCCATGGGCAAGAAAAACTTGTGAATTCCTTTTTATAATAGTAAATGCAGAAAAGACCTCTAATGGCTCTTCATGGGAGACATTGCATTACCAGATATCCACACAATGCAGACTATCCCACACTAGACTCATTTCCTGATATAGCTGTAGTATTTTAAAAAACATAATGTTGTGGGTCAGGCAATAGTAGCTCATGCTTTTAATCCCAGTGGTAAGGAGGTAGAAGCAGGGGGATCTCTTTGAGTTTGAGGTCAGTCTGGGTCTACAGAATGAGTTCCAGGACAACCAGGGATGTTACACAGAGAAACTCTGTCTTAAAAACCAAACCAGAACATACAAACATCCCAGTGTGTGTGTGTGTGTGTGTGTGGTGTGTTGCATGCACATAACTGCAAGGGTGTGCACAACTGTGAGCACTCATGTAGACACTATGTCAGGATCCTGGGAGTCTCTTTGTTGCCCTGTGGTCTCACTGAACTAGACAATCACTGTTAGAATAAGGGCTTTGCTGGTCAGAGGGAGAGATGAGGAGACCTGGGTCAAAGAGAAGTTCCAACTGTTAGTGATGACAAAATTCTGGAGATCTAATGTAATTATGGTTAACAATCTGCTAAATGTACTGTGACATGCGAATTAACTATTATTTCACAGTGTGTGTGTGTGTGTGTTGCATACGGCAAAACATCTAATAGCACACCATCAGTACGTGTAATGGTTACTTTTCAATTATATCTCAATAACACTGTGGAGAGAGGGAGGACAAGATCCTCGGGAGACAAGAAAGGCCAGGAGACTTGGGCAGCCACTTGTGAAAGGCATGATGCCACAAGCTGTGTCCTCTCTTGTGGACTGGCAAGAGCTCATGCTGAAGGCTTTAGTGACCCAACAGGTGTGGAAAAGTTCTGTCTTTGGCCTGATACCAGGCCTTCTGGAGAGGAATAAACAGGGCCACAATAAACTGGGAGACAACCCAGGAGTCCCAGGCTCTGAGGTCTGGCCCTCCAACACGAAAGCTTTGGAACATAGAGTCTTGTGATCTTGGATTTGTTCTTTCTTTGAAGTTCACGCCAAGAGTCCAAATGGCAGAGATGGCCTTAACTACTTTCCCTGACTACTCTCTTACAGAAGCATGTGCTCATCAGAAGAAAACGGTTTCCTTCTGTGTCTTAACCTTGCTTACACAAGCCCCCAGCCGGACTCCACTGGCAGTTAAACTAATTCAGAATATTGGTTTCAGGGCTCTGAGATTTGCCTCATGTTAAAGAATGCCCCAAAGCCTAAATCAACGTGACTCGCCTAAGGGAAAATTTCAGTTTTACACTAGTTATGAAGACATTTTTGTCTGTTTATTTGCAAAGAACCCCAGTGCTGTCTCATTTTTAACTGCTGACCCAATGTTTGAAAAATACTAATTTAGAATTTCATTTTTAGATTTTGCATTTGGAGATAATGTTGACAAGTAAGTATTATTTTTAAAACAATTTACATATTTTCTTTTATTGTCAGACTGTTTCATCATTGTCTCATTTCTAAATTATCTCTATCTTCTAAAATAGATTTTAATTAGTTAAAAGGTACTAGCCTTTCAATAGACAGAAAACTGGTTGTTTTTCTTTAACAAATGAGTTCCAGCTATGTGTTTGTATTTGACATTAGTAAGTGAGGAAGTGATTACATGTGTAAAATAGTAACACTTGTTAAGAACAATTGACTATGCCAAATGAGGGGCTTGGCTTGTTAGCTGTGCCTCTAAATGTGCTCAGTAAAAGCAATTATCACATAGACTAACATTTTACATTCACTAGAACTTACATTTTCCAAAGCAAATAGTTCAGTAATTCTACAGAGGACATTCAAATTCAGGAATACCAGTGAATATAAAAACCATTATTTTTCTGAATGTATGAATGTTTTCTTTGGGTTCAATGATAAAAAAATTCTCATCATGTACAAAATATGTAGGGAAGTAACATCAAAATAAAATGTTTACATTATTAATATGCATGATACCAAAAAGTATTTCCAGTTTGTTACTTCACAGTTTTCCACTATGGATGCATGAGTCTGTGAACTGTATCTGGATACCCCACTTTAAAAATGGACCCTATACACAATAAAAATTGTGTCACTTGGCCTGAAAGTCAAGGCAGGAAAGCCCATAATGTTGGTGGGGACTTAAGCAAATTTATTAATTTAAATAAAAACTTCAGGGCTTTAGGTGCCCTGGATGCCACCCTCAACACACACAAAGTCACACACAGAATCCTGTTGCTTAGGCCTGCTTGCTTTTGATATAACTGCTACCTTTTCAGGACAGTGTTTGATGACCCTGAAGATGCTGTGTATGCGAGATCCATGAAGAGATCGTTGATGGCTATTACCTCCATGAACTGGGACACCGTCCCAACACGAAATGAAAAATATGAAGAGAAGAAAAAGATAAAGCCGGCCCAAATGGTCATGATATCCCTGAGATAACAGTACTTCCAGAAATCCTGGTGCTGTTCAGGTGTATGTTAAAATGACCCTATGACTTAGCACATTACACAGTTATTGCAACCTGAAGTTTATACATAGAGCAATCAGTGATGAAAAAATGATCCCTACACTATAGGCTTCTTAATGTAAGTTTGAATATAGGAATGTATGCAAATTCTAAGTGGAAAACTCAATGTATTTCCTCTAAAATAAACAAGGTTATGTGACTGGCACTGTTGATCAAGTAATAGAGCAATATGAACTCTCTAAAAGCCCCTTCTTCCTGTCCCCAGGCACTGCCTGCCCTTCCACACAAACCTCCATCCTGACCTCTAGAGAGCAAGTTTGGTCATGAAACTTGACTGTGAAATCAAGAGCATGCTTGACTGTGAAAGCCATGTGACTGCAGTCACTAAGGATGAGCACTGTCTGTGCCTTCTAGAACTTGCTGTTCTGGGGCAGCTCTGTGTTGTTGCCATAGTAACGGCTCTAGTTTTTACTGCCTCAAAGCAGCCCACCACAGTTCAGCTCTCCAGTGCAGGATTTCACATCTGGGGACACTGGCCAGTTCTGGGTGGGGGCTAATGATGTTTGATCGGCCTTTGCCAGAAGCCCAGTGCTAGGGAATAAAGAAACTAGACAGCTTTTACCAGTTGCCTGAGTGACAAAATTAACACTTATCTCAAGCTTGTTGCTGGCTTCTCTGACTAAAGGGCTCTGTCAGCGTATAACAGGTGGTGGCATTTCCCCTGGTCCTACTCTGCTTGGAGAATACAGTCACATGGAATGCAGACTGATGTCACAGGGGGGAGGACATGACATCTGAAACCGTGCATCCGCTCTTGGTACCCTGTGCCTGCCCTGAGTCGGAACAAAGGGCAGATAAGATCGGGAGAAGCAATGATCTGAGCATCTGGGTGACAGGGTTTGACGCCGTGGAAGAAACGGCTGGGCAGTGTTCAAGGCCAGGTGATAGATAGAATCAGCACATTCTCTCCCTCTTTCCCTGTCAATGACTTTGGGGCAGTACAGGAATGGCATCAGCACACCCGGTCTTCTGGAAAAGTCTTGGAGACCCACAGTGGTTTTCAGGATCACATGGACATGGCAGAGACCCATTTGCTCTTCAGATGGTATTGGATATTGTACTGTGCCTGCCCCTTGTAACAGTGACAGAAAAGAATGGCAATTTCACTTTATTTTTCAATTTACCATTGTATTTACTCATTCTTTGTATTAGATGACAAATTGAAGCATGCCTGTAGTACTTAGGGAGCCTTGTATCTGTGGTGTCCTCCATTCCCTCTGGCTCTTATATTCTCCTCCTGCCCCACCCCCTCTTCTGCAGAGTTCCCTGAGCTCTGAGGGGAGGGATTTTGATGGGGGATGTCCTTCTGTATGTTGTAAATACATGTTTCTCTTATTGGTTAATGAATAAGGCTGTTTCAGCCAATGGACAGGCAGGATGTGGCCAGGCAGGAAGTATAGGTGGGGCCACTGGACTAGGAGAATGCTGGGAAGAGGAATGCAGAGAGGAGCCACAGAGAGGCGCCATGTAGCTGCCGAGGAAGCAAGAGGTCCGAGCATTACTGAGTAAGCCAAGAGCTCTTGGATTAATAGAAATGGGATAGAAATAAAGAAAGAGCTAGCCAATAAGAAACCCGAGTCATTGGACACACAGTTTATGATTACTATAAGCCTCAGTATGCTTATTTGGGACTGAAGGGTGGTGAGACTAGGCAGAACAGAAACTCAGTCTTCAGGATTTGATGGAGGCATCCTGTTTAGGGCTGAGTGTTCCAAGGACTCTCCCTCTCTGCATATTGTCTGACTGTGGGTTTCTGTATTTATCTACATCTACTGCAGGAGGAAGCTTCTGTTGTGAGTACAATATTTAACTGGGTAAAGATGTGTTTCGACACCGAGGAAATTCAGAGAATCATCAGGTCATACTTTGAAAACCTGTACCCCACAAAATTGGAAAATGGATAATTTTCTAGATAAGTACCACATACCAAAATTAAAACAAGAACAGATAAACAACTTAAATACACCTATAACCTCCTAATGAAATAGAAGCAGTCATCAAAAGTATCCCAGCCAAAAAAAAAAAAAAAAAAAAAAGGGCCAGGTCCAGATGAATTCAGTGCAGAATTCTACCAGAAATTCAAAGAGCTAATACTAATACTCCTCAAATTATTTCACACAATAGAAACAGAAGGAATATTGCCAAACTCTTTTTACAAGGCTACGGATACACTGATACCAAACCACACAAAGACACAACTAAGAGAATTACGGACCAATTTCCCTCATGAACATAGGTGCAAAAAGACTCAACAACATACTGGCAAACGGAAGGCAAGAACACGTCAGAAAAATCATACACCATGATCAAGTAGGCTTCATCCCAAGGGATGCAGAGATGGTACTGCATACGAAATTCCGTCAGTGTAATCCACCATATAAACAAATTGAAAGAAAAAAAACCCACATGAACATCTCACTAGATGTTGAAAAAGTCTTCAACAAAATTCAACATCCCTTCATGATAAATGTCTTGGGATACAAGTAGGGATACAAGGAACATACCTAAACGTAATAAAGGCAATATACAGTAACCCAACAGCTAACATCAAACTAAATGGAGAGAAACTCAAAGCAATCTCACTGAAATCAGGAATAAGACAAGACTGTCCACTCTCTCCATATCTACTCAACATAGGACTTGAAGTTCTAGCTAGAGCAGTTAAGTCAACAAAAGGAGACCAAAGGGATACAGATAGTTAAAGAAGTCAACCTGTCACTATTTGCTGATGATATGATAGTATACATAAGTAAACCCTAAAATTCTACCAGAGAACTCCTACAGCTGATAAATACCTTCAGGATACAAGATTAACTTAAAAAATCAGTATCCTTACTATATATAGATGACAAACGGACTGAGAAGGAAATCAGAGAAACATCACCCTTCACAATAGGCACAAATACCATAAAATATCTTGGGGTAACTCTAACCAAACAAATGAAACGCCTATATGACAAGAATGTCAAGTCTTGAAAGAAATTAAAGAAAATATCAGAAAATGAAAAGATCTTACATGCTCTTGGATAGGTAGGAGCAACATAGTAAAAATGGCAATCCTACCAAAAGTAATCTACAGATTCAATACAATCCCCATCAAAATCCTAGCATAATTATTCACAGACTTTGAAAGAGCAATACTGAGCTTCATATGGAAAAACAAAAAACCCAGGATGGCCAAAAATATCCTGTACAACAAAGGATCATCTGGGAGCATCACCATCCTGGACTCCAAGCTCTACTATAGTTCGGTATTGGCATAAAAACAGACAGGTGGACCAATGGAATAGAATCAATGACCCCGATATCAACCCACACACCTATGAACACCTGATTTTTTTTTTACAAAGAATGTAAAAATATAAAGTGGCAAAAAGAAAGCATCTTCAACAAGTGGTGCTGGTATAACCGGCTGTCAACATGTAAAAGAATGCGAATAGATCCATATCTACCACCATGCACAAAACTCAAGTCCAAACTCAAGACCTCAATATAAATCCATCCACACTGAACTTCATATAAGAGAAAGTGGGAAATACATATGAACGCATAGGCACAGAAGACCACTTCCTAAATAGAACACCAGCAGCACAGACTCTGAGAGAACAATTAATAAATGGGACCTCCTGAAACTGAGAAGCTTCTGTAAGGCAAAAGACATGGTCAACAAGACAAAAAGGCTGCCCACAGAATGGGAAAAGATCTTCACCAACCCCACATCTGACAGAGGGCTGAACTCCAATATATACAAAGAACTCAAGAAACTAGACACCAAACTACCAAATAATTCAGTTAAAAAATGGGGTCTAAGCAGACAATTCTCAACAGAATAATCTCAAATGGCAGAAAGACAATTAAGGAAATGCTCAACATTCTTAGTCACCAGGGAAATGCAAATCAAAACCACTCTGAGATTCCATCTTGCACTGATCAGAATGGCTAAAATCAAAAACACCACAGACAGCTTATGCTGGAGAGGATGTGGAGAAACGGGGACACTCCTCCATTGCTGGTGGGAGTACAAACTTGTACAGTCACTGTGGAAATCAGTTGTACAGTCACTGTGGAAATCAGATGTACAGTCACTGTGGAAATCAGTATGGCGATTTCTCAGAAACTTAGGGATCAACCTACCTCAAGACCCTGCAATACCACTAAATGGACAATACCTAGGCAGAGGAGGGGCAGGCAGGGCTGAAGGGCAGAAGAAAAGGGGAGCCAGCCAGCCAGGGGCCCAGCTAGACAGACACAGAGGAAGGAGGAGAGCAGGATGGACAGTGAGGTAAACGAACCTAAGGGCAGCGCATAGATTAATAGGAATGAGTTAATTTAAGTTAAAGCAAAAACAGGTAGAAACAAGACTAAGCTAAAGCTGAGCATTCATGATTAATAATAAGTCTCCTTGTCTTTATTTGGGAGCTGGCTTGTGGCTCAAAGAAAAGTCTAACTATAAGCTTCTCTGATGACGACAGAGCAAGGCACTGATCTAAGAGTATAGTAGAATGTCATTGGGATTCATTTTATTACTAAGCTCCTTTAGTAGAACAATAGTGTTTGGTTTTACCCTAGGACTCTGGGCTATCTAGTCTCAGACTCTTGGTCACCCAAGCAGTACTGGGTATGGGTTCCATCTGGAGGGGGCCTTAAGTCAAATCAGATATCCGTTGGTTACTTCCACAAGTTTGTCCCACCATTGCATTAATGTATCTTGCAGGCAGGACACAGCTGTAGGTGTAGGTCAAAGAGTTTGTAGCTGGACTGTTTATGTTTCTCCGTTGCTGGCATGCAGAGAAATTTCTGGTACCAAGAACATGAACCAGTAGGGCTGGCGACTGTAGGTAGGCACTATCTCAACCTCTCCATGTTTTGTGAGTTGTATAGGTATTGTCTTTAGCAACAGGACCTTGCTATCAGTTTGTGGAGTGCAGCCTACAGCCTTGACAACACCCAGAGAGAGAGGTTTAGGTGTCCCCATTTGGCCAAACAACTCAAAGAGTCCGCGGCAACATGCACAGGGCCTGCACTAGTCTGCACCAGAGGAGCTCCCAGACCTGAAAGGAGAGTGGGCACATGCCCCACCCTAATCCAGATCTGAAAGAAGAGTGGGCACATGCCCCACCCCTAACCCAGAAGCCGTCTCTAACTGATGACTATTTACAAAAGAAAATAGAAAATGGTCTCCAAAGGAGTCTCACTGGGGAACCAAACTACCCTTAAGGCAGTCAACAGTAAATGAATTCAGCATTGTCTTTGGAGGTTTCTTATTTCATAATGTCATGTCAAGGCATTTTCTTTTTTAAGATTTTGGGGGGGGGGTGTTTCAGGACAGGGTTTCTCTATGTAGTTTTAGAGCCTGTCCTGGCACTGGCTCTGTAAACCAAGCTGGCCTTGAACTAGCCTACCTCTGCCTCTGCTTCCCGAGTGCTGGAACTAAAGGTTGGGTCCACTACCACTGCTCTGCTCTTTTTAAAATTTTATCCTTTTTATCTTTTACTTTTTTTCCTCCTGCAGTTATTTGTGATATATATATATGTATATATATATATATATATGTATGTGTGTGTGTGTGTGTGTGTGTGTGTGTGTGTGGGTGGGTGAGTGTGTGTGTGTGTGTGTGTGTGTTATCATTTCTGGTTTTGTTTCTATGAGATTCCTGAGGTGAGTGGACATGTGTGTTTCTGTGTCCATATCTGTTTGTTGAACCTTTTCTTGAGCTCTTCTCCTTCTGTTAGCTTTGTCCTGTTGCAATGTTTTGTTTTATCTTATTACACTGTATTTTTTTATTTATCCCTTAGAAGCCTGTTTGCTTTCTAAGGAGAAACAGAAAGTAGGCAATCCGAATGGGAGGGGAGATAAGGAAGAATTGGAATGGTGGGGGATTATAATTAGAATATTATTATAATTTTTTAAAATCTATTTTCAATAAAGGAAAAATATTTTTTCTAAAGCACATTCTTCCATACTGGGCTTTAAAAGTTTTACTAATGGAGGGCTAACTTGCTATGACTGGAAAGTACTGCTTTAAAGAGAATTAATTTAAGCACAAAATAGAAGCTAAGACCCATAAACTAGATAAAATTCTAGTAAAATGGAACATACCATTAGTAAGAGAATGTTTAATTCTGCTTTTTTTTTTTAAAACAATGGATACCCAGAGGCTGACTGAAGTGAAAACTTTTATCTCAGGACCCATTGGGAAGTCATGTGAGTAGGAACCAGACATTCCTTGTGTATAAATAAAAACCCCTAGTATAAAAGACAGTTGTGGCATGAGAGATGCTCTCTCAGCCTGGACTCTTGGGGGAGAGCCTAGGCCCTGCCCTGGATGAAATGACAGACACTGTAGATCCACCATGGAGGGCCTCACCCTCCCTGGAGAAAGGAGTAGGGATTGGGGGGGGGATGGATGGAGAGTTGGTGGAAGGAGGGGAGGGAGAGGGACCTGGGATTGACATGTGAAGCAACCTCATTTCTAATTTAAATTTAAAAATTAAAAAAAGACAGTTGTGGCTAAAGGTTGGGCCATGGGATGAGACAGGTCTAGCCTAAGCATACTTGCTTCCCTAGGCTTTAGTCTCCTTCTGGGTAAACTAATAATAATATGACCTCACAGAGACTAGATTTGGTATATCCTCCACTTTCCCAAATTCACATACAAAAATGAAATGCACGGTGATGGCATTTGGAGTTGGGGGTGTTTTGAGGAAATCAGGTCATGAAGATAAAGTCCTTATGAGTGGGGTAAGTCCTTCCAGAGCTATTTTGACTCTTCCTCCACAAAATGGTAGAGCAAGAAGAGTCCAATCAAACCAGCGCCCTGACTTTGGACTTCTGGATTCCAGAACCCTTAGAAATAAGTATTTCTGGTTGAAGACACTTGGTGTGGGGTCACTTATAAGCTCAAATGGGCCAAGACTACCTGATGTATTAGGGTCACCTGAGAGTCAACATCTAAAGATAAGTACCTATATTAGGAATAACATAAGGAGGTGCTCATGCCACTGTTCGGGGGGCAGATGAGTTGTAATTGTGTGGTGTGGCTACCAGTTCAGATCTGAACTCATGTTGCTATCTTGAGTTTGCAGCACAGGGTGGGTAGAAGACTGCAGGGTTTTCTCGGGACTTCTGGGGAGTGGGGTGAGTACTCTGAGGGTTTCCATGCTGCAGGTCTCTTCATCCCTTAATTCTGGGACACCTGAAGCAAAAAAAAAAAGAACACCCAGAGGACTCACCAAGTATCAGTACGTGGATTCCAGGGTTCTTAAGCGGGCTGCCGGAGCCTAGCACAGTGTGCAGCTGACAGCTCGGTGAGGAAGGGATGGAGAAGACAGTGTGGGCAGGCATTAAACATGTTTAAAATGCAGGGAGTGCTGGAACATACGCAGGGGTCAGGACAGCACATCCACACACCAGACTGTTCATCCCTGTGCAGACAAGGCATGCTGAAGGACTACTTCATTTTGCAAGGGAATCTTTGTGCGACTGACAAGTTTAAACAGATGCTTAACTTTTTAACAGCGAATGTACTCATATTAAATCATCGCTGAACGATGATCACGGCACATGAGAGGACAGGTGTGCTGGGGCTGGAAGGAAAAAAACGGCAGGAAGGAAGATTAGGATCAACAGGACGCAGGAAGCTGACCCTCTGGGTAAGGGGAGAATCAGTGGCTTTACACACTGCGCAGCCTTAACTCCACTCCCCCACATCCGCTCGCCATCGTATTGTTACCATCTCTCACGTTTGACCCCTTGACACAAATCGTGAGACAAGATGACCTGTGCACGTGGGTAGATTTATTTAACAGGAAGCTGAAAGACAGCACCTTAGTCAGACATGACACTCCAGCTTGCCTACACGTCACACACGCTAAAATGCAGAACGGGACATTCTTTAGATGGCGGCTGTAAGTCAGTTTCTGGACAGGACGAGGCTTCTGAAAAGCTGGTAGGGAGATGAAAGTTGAGCTTTTGGAGAGAGTGCGGTGCGGTGCGCGAGGTGGTTTTACAGGAAGTGTGTGTACGGTGACTCCCCAGTGCTTGACCCAACCTTTCTGAATGGTCAATGCAGCAAGACAGGCAGGTTCTAAGTGCTCTGGATGATTTCCATTTGAAGAGCAGCAGGCTAAACAACGGCAACGGTCTCTGAACATCGAGTGTTCCTCATTACAGCTCGTATGCTCAACTGCAGGACAGAAAGCAAGTACTCAGATGTACTTTATTTGCAGGTAAGTCTTGCCTTCTCCGACGGCCCGTTTCTGTGCCTGTGATTATTTTTCTCTAAAGGTCACTTCTCATTCACATGTTCCCTGTTCTTTGTTCCCTAGAACCTAGATCTCTTCTTAAGGGGAGTTTATTTTCCTTTGTGTACAATCACTGGGGAGCCATAAAGGGAACAGACACGGTTTTGCGTGTGTGTGTGTGTGTGTGTGTGTGTGTGTGTGTTTTGAACAAAACCATTTTCCGCAGGCATGCCCGTTTAACTACAGACAAGAAATGAACAGGAAATCAAGGTGTTGGGGGGGCCTTGCTTGAGAGCCCCTACTCTAGGGATGTGCAACCCTGCCACTGTGCAAATGGAGATACATTCACGTGAGTCCTGCAGCTATCTGCTGGGCGAAGGATGCCCATGCTGGCCGCTGTTGACAGCTTTTACTCCTCGGACAGCTGTGGCCCTGCGGGAGCATCCTGTGTGCTGGCCAGCCCAGTTTCACCTCCAGGCTCGCGCTCTCCTTCCACAGAATCAGCAGGAGTGGAAGTTTCTTGGGAGATGCCCACTTTAGGCTCTGGTTGACCTCCATTAACATGGTTAGAGTTGGCATCAAGCTTTCCATCTAATAAAAAGAAAAATGCATTCATTGCTATTCTGTGCCACACAGTCTGGCAATGTTATTCTGTTAATCAGGGTCTCTACATGGGCAGAGTATTACTTTATTATAATCGTCACCATTGCACCCAACAGTAGTGACCGATTACTTTATTATAAACGCACCCGTCAGTAATGACCCCGAGAAGAGGGGTTGAGCACTTGTTCTAAGCTTCATGGTGGTAACAACAGCAGTGGCTTCACAGAATCCAAGCCCATGGCTCTAAGTCCACAACTCTGCATGAGCGTTGTTTGGGGTCGACAAAAATCTGCATGTAATTAACTTGATGGCCTTGAGAAAGTAACTGCCTGGATATAGTTAATGTTTATTGATAAAAGCCTACCCATTTTCTGTCCTCCACACAGTATAAAAATGCTTAGTCTGCTCAATGGTGGCACAGGCCTTTAAACCCAGAACTCAGGAGGCAGAGGAAGGTGGATCTCTGTGAGTTCCAGGCCAGCCGGATCTACAGAGTGAGTTCCAAGACAACCAAGGCGACACAGAGAAATCCTGTTTGGAAAACCTTAAAAAGAAAAAGTTTGATTCACAGCAAAAAAAGGCAAAATAGGAAGGCTAACTAGTTTCTCAGTGCCAAATGTTTCTTTTTAAAAATAACTTTGTACAATATTTCAGTTATGCCAAATCATAAAAGAGACACACTTCATGAGTAGACACAAAAGTGGCTAGGAACAGTCGACTGTACATAGCAAATGTTTTCTAGCGATACAACACACTTCCAAAAAGGCAGGATATATTCCCTCCCAGGGCTGGGCAGGTCCCTGGAAAATGAGAATCACAGTAGAAGCAAGTCACAGTTGCAGAGGAAAAGCAGTTACTTAACTCTCCTGAGAGGAAAGGAAAATGAGTAAGTAACCCATTGCTCTCATGCTTGCGGAGTGGAGTGTGGACATCAGACCTACAGCTTGGCCTTTAATTATGAATAAAGTATAATTTCATAATATTGAACTGCAATTAAAAGTATACAGGCAGCTGGGCGTTGGTGGCGCACGCCTTTAATCCCAGCACTCGGGAGGCAGAGGCAGGCGGATCTCTGTGAGTTCGAGGTCAGGCTGGACCGACAGCCTGCAAAACAGAGAAACCCTGTCTCATAAAACCAAAAAAAAAAAAAAGTATAAAGGCTTCTAACTTTAAAGCATTCTAGTAGCCATCGGGGGACATTCCAGGTCTACTCAATGACCATAAAATCCTCCACAAGTGACCCATGAAGACTCCCATCATTCCAGGGCAGGCAGTCAAATGTGCAGTAACTGTATCATAGATCGCTGCTTGCCAGTGACATCTCAGCTAGCTGAGTTCCATGTAGCGTCCCAAAGCTGGTTACCCCTAAAGGTGACCCAATTCCTTTGTACCCAGTGCCACTGAGCCTTTCTTTCTCTCGCAAAGGGACCGCAATAACTCAACGGATTTGTACATACTCTTTTCCTCCTGGCTCATATGTTTGGCAGCTTCAGACTGTTGCTTCTCATAAACGTCTTTCAGACTCTTACACATCTTCTTATGTGCAAACCAGTGTGTCTTCTGGCAGGTCTGGTCACAATATATTACCTGAAATCAATTACAAATTGGTTTTCATTTTAATGATTAGAATTGCAGCAAACATTAAACCAAGAACTATTCTATGGTCTTTCCCATACTTCAAAAAACAAAACAAAACTACTACGTGTGCTTGTATATAATACAACTGTGTGTTGGTCCAAGGGCCCACAAAAGACTTTAGTAACAGGCGTATTAAGAACCTGCGGCCCCAGCATTTGGGAGGTAGAGGTAGGAGGTCAGGAATTCAAGGGTGGTCTCAAAAGAAAACAAAACTGAAAAGCTCAAAAGAATCCTTTTGCATTTCTGGTTGCCCGCTTGTTCTAGTACAGTCCTGGGAATATGTTCAGATGTCAACTGCCCCAGCTGAAGGCAGCCTGCCACAGATGTGAAGTGTGCTATGGACTTAAGCATTGCTTTTAGAGGGCTTTCCTATGTGAGGTAGTTCTTACACCCTAAGCCCTGTTTCCCACAGAAGGAAACAAGCCAAGGATGCAATTTAAGCAGGTAGAGCTGCAGAAGCAGATGCTGAGGTCTCAAAATAAGTTGGAGAACTTCAACCTTGAAACCAACAGATTAACGCTACCTGCGGGATCCAGTCGGTACCAGACACGTACATGTGTGCTGGATCAGGATGTGAGAAGAACATATCAGATGTGTACAAAGAACTCTAGAAAATGGGAGAGTGGAGTTCTTGGGATTGTCATTTGTTGGCAGAAGGGCACTAGACTAAAGGGAAGAGATGATGGAGGACGGAGAAATGGAATGTCACCCATTTGTGAACTGTCCCAGTCTGGGCTTTCCTATCCACGTCCCAGTGCTCTCTGACCTACTCTCTCTCCTCCATCCTCTCATCTCTTCTTTACTATGTGGTAGTGAACCCAGAAACGAAGACTCACAGGAAGGTCTCTTCCTGAGCTGATGTTGAAGATTTAGATGCTATGTTCACTTATTAGCATTCATTCTAAAACTGCTACACTTAGGCGATGCTAGATCTCAGTTGTCAGCTTGGAGCAATCTTCCCTCCACATCAGTGGAGTCAGAATTTCACTCTTACCATTTTGCAAACCGAGCATCTTTTACTTGCTCCTTTTTCTCCACAGGTGGTGCAAAACTCAACATCCACAAACCCCACTTGTCCTGTGATGGCTTGGGTAAGCACAGAGAATGCAGTTGGATCCGATCCCTAGGAGGGTGAAGAGGAGAAAATAGCCACTGAAATCCCCATGGAAGACCGCAGAGATATCACTGACACATGGTGTTGACTAGAAACAGTAGCAGGGAAGAAACCACTAATGTTCACGATAACTCAGACTCTATTATAAAGAATCATCCTTTCGACTGTACCTTCTTCTACACAAGTTATATAACAAGTAAGGTACGACCTCCATAAATGAGAAAATACAAGCATTGACAGTTAATATTATCCAGGAGATTCATGCTAACATTAGAAACAGAACAGTGAATTGCAGATTTTTTTTTCTGAGAACTGACATTAAGTCAATATCGATACCCTATGGAATAAACACAGAGCCCTCCCTAATGTCTATCTCAACTCCTAAAGCATTGTAATATACTTTTAAATGTTCTAACCTCTTTAATAAACATACATGTAACTGCATCAGATTTTTATAAAACATGTAAAATTTATTGTTATGGGACTGCTAAAAAAACAGGTTGTAAAAAATGTATACAAGACTTTAGGGAGAAAATGATAAAGATATATATTTATCTACCTGAAGCAAAACTACTGAAACCTTTCTAAGATAAGCAAATGTAACAAGATGTTCAACTGATCTTGTTTGCTATCTGTTCAATGTTCTGGATTTTTAAATTTTGCACATTTATCCCCAAGTAAAGCTTTACCACTTTCCCAAATTCTCATCTGAGTCTTTGCCTCTTCCTTAAGAACAACATTCCTTACTCTCTTGTATACTGAAGAAAGTCTAAGAAAATAGTCAGCAGATTCAAGAATTTTTAAAGCCGCTTTCCAAACTGTCACGTTCCCAAATGCAAGAAACTTTCCATGTGGAAGGGCCAAGGGTTTTCTTTTGCAATAAATGAAGTACTAAGGAAAAGTTGGGCAAAATGAGCCTAAGTTGATTTCATATTTTATGAGGATTTAAGGCACACGGCCATTGTCCTCAAATATTGGCAGGCGCCCTGCTTGCTAAAATTGGAGGTCTACCCACTTAGTTCATACTCTCTCAATCAGAATTCCTGAGGCTGTGATCCAGGAGCCTACATTATTAATACCCCTGGTAATACTAATATATACTAAAAGTGTCAAATTGTGGGCTTAATATTATACTGAATCTTTATAAATCTATGTATTCTTGCTGCATAGGCAGATCCTGCCAGTGGTGGTGGCGGGGCACAGATAAGATATGCAAAAGGAGTCTTGTATCAGAAGGTAGTTCTGGCGCATCAATGGACAGGGCATGGTATATTCAATGGACATCACAACCATGACATTTTCATGTTTCAGTATCTCTTTACAAAACTGAGACATGTTCATTGTGAAGACGAGAGCTTTGTGGGAGCCACTCAACAGGTGCACCCTGCCGACTGCAGCTGAGGATCAAACGCATTATATTCTGCTGAAAGTATGGCTGCGTGTTAACTACCACTAGAGCACAGCATACATGCGAACTACTGCTAGAGCTCAGTGTACATGTGAACTACCACTAGAGACAGTGTACATGTGAACTACCACTAGAGACAGTGTACATGTGAACTACCGCTAGAGACAGTGTACATGTGAACTACTTCTAGAGCACAGCGTACATGTGAACTACCACTAGAGACAGTGTACATGTGAACTACCACTAGAGACAGTGTACATGTGAACTACTTCTAGAGCACAGCGTACATGCGAACTACCGCTAGAGCTCAGTGTACATGTGAACTACTTCTAGAGCACAGCGTACATGTGAACTACCACTAGAGACAGTGTACATGTGAACTACCACTAGAGACAATGTACATGTGAACTACCGCTAGAGACAGTATACATGTGAACTACCACTAGAGACAGTGTACATGTGAACTACCACTAGAGACAATGTACATGTGAACTACCGCTAGAGACAGTGTACATGTGAACTACTTCTAGAGCACAGCGTACATGTGAACTACCGCTAGAGCTCAGTGTGCGTGTGAACAACTGTACAGTGTACATGTGAACTACCACTAGAGACAGTGCACATGTGAACTACCACTTCAGAAAAAGTCATCACAGCACAGAAGAGCAAGCACAGAGCTTTGCTGCCACTGTCGTGTGACAAGAACTCTCTTGCTAAGTGAATCTTGCCGTCTGCACTGCTAATCAGCCTGGAAACAAGCAGGGTGCTTTGATTCAGATGCCACTCTGAGGGAGTCGGCTGTGCTGAAGCAGCCTGGCCTTACAGAAGGCTGGGCTCAGAGCAAGGCTACTTGGAGCGGGCCCCGATGGAGTTAGGCTGCTGCAGTCTACCTCTGGGCATGCGGAGGCTGACGCCAGCAAATACTCTTCGCCGTGCAGCCCGTCAGGCCTTCAACCACTAGTGACCTGTGCCGCACTACCTGGATAGACACTCCCGATAATAACTCACCATACTTGCTCCTCAGCTGAATAATACGGCGTCTGCTTGACCTAATCCCTGGTAGCTAAAACAACAGGCCCGCCTACTAGGCCCAGCTTGGAATATATAACTCTTACAGGAGAACAATCTTTGAAAGAGATCTTTCTAAATGACATTTAACACCGTGATCTCAACTTCATTACTAACCTTTCCTGACGAAGTAAATGGCCAGAGAAAATGTTTAGCATCATGCTGTATAAGTTGTAATAACCCTTCTTTGTGGGGCCAACGTGAAATGCTGACATGCCCCGACTCAAAAAAAAAAAAAAAAAAGAAAGAAGAAAGAAAGAAGGAAAGGAAAGACAAAAAGAAGGAAAGGAAAGACAGAAAGAAGGAAAGGAAGAAAATTCTCTAACTTATTTGTATGTGTGGGTGCGTGTCAAGGTTGCACACGTGGAGGTCAGAGGAGAGACAGTGGAAGCCTGTCCATTTGTCACAGACCACACATAACTGACTTGTCACCACCTCCATGCGTGGCAGGCATGAACCAGTTTCCTGGAACTAAAAGCACAAATTTTACCTCATCTCTCCATGTGGGTCTCTGTGATCAAAATCGAATTTTCAGGCCTGGTGGTGGGTGCCTTTACCTTCTGAGCCTTCTTGCTGGCCCCATAAACAGACAGCTGATACTTTGAAAAGCATGGTTTGAGTGTGTGTGTGTGTGTGTGTGTGTGTGTGTGTGTGTGCACGCGCGCGTCATGGCATACCCGTGGAGATTGGGGACAACTTAAGAGAGCTCATTCTTTCCTTCCACCAATGGACTCAAGGACTGAACTCAGGTCATCAGCTTCTACCTCTGAGGCATTGAGGTATTGAACACCCGGAATTGCTGGGTTTGCAGTTCTGATATCTCTCATGGAGGAGATACAATACCAGTCACCACTCACCAGTGCTGGGGACTCTGTAACAGCCACTGCTAGTCACTCCTCTGACATAACCGTCCAAACTTCTCACCAACAGAGAGTAACTTAGTTTGCAGCAGCAGGATATACATAAGTCACAACCTTTATTCCACCAGACACATGTGCAACCCAGAGTGGTCATGTGACCCAGATTTAAGTGGAGAGTGTGTGGGGAGCATCTTCCCCTCAGGGGTAGACTCTTGGTTCTTTCTGCCTGCCTGAGGGGGAATGTGTCCCGCAGGAAGTGTCTGACGCCTTGCAAGTCTGTGCCCACAAACAGGCACATGTGAGCCTGCGTGGGTGAGGAGGATGGGGCAGAAAGATTGGCGAGTGGGAGGATCCCCTAGTTCATTCCTGAGCCATCGGGCCAGCCCTGGTCTGCCAGCTTTGATTATTTGAGTGTACGTGAAGACATAAACCCTTAAGTTTAAGTGTTGGCTGGAGCTTACTGTGCTCATTCACAATAATTCACCTTCACAGTCTGCTACCTAATCTTCTCAAAGCCCAAACAGCCAACAGCCAGCTGCGTGAAAACTTCGTGAAAGGACCGGGAGTTTGGCCTGGACAAACTACGGTCCAAGTTCCATCGTTCTGCCTGGAGGAACTGGAACCACTTCTATCATGATTTTCTACACTGAGGATGGCAACACAGACTACAGCAGGGACAGAGAAGTGAACCCAATTGCCAGAGGGACAGAGGAAGCCATGCGGTCGGGACTACATCAGGCTAAAGGCCAATTCAGGGTTTGATTGATACGCCTGGAAAAGGGTGACTCGGCCCGGCTAAGGTGACCAGCAAACTATTCAAAACAAGGAAAGCATGAAGTGTCTTGTGAAACAGTACTTAAGCGTGACAGAAAGACTGTAGGTGATTTAAGAAAACAACAGTGACGTTTGCGTCCTGCAGCTAGGATATACAGATTTTGTTTTTTGTTTTTTAAGTATGGAACATTCCTAACTAGTGGCACTAGGGTTGCACAGAAGAATCAGGGACACTTTGAGACTGTTCTCTGGAACCACAGCTGGCCGTGTTTTAGCTCATCCAGCCTGAACTCTGGAACCTTACATGATCATCTATCTAGTCTAGAAATTTCCACTGGTAACTTACATGTGTGTGTGTCTATCCCTCTGCAGATGGGGATCCAACCAGTACAGCATTCACAGAGGTTTAAAATCTGTTTCCTTGACAACTACCTATTTTCCCATGTAGGGAAACATTGCCAACTTATTTCCAGTTTTGCTCCTAAAATTTTCTGGGAGCAATAAAAACGAACAGTAGGGAGAATGAGTCCTTAAGACGCGACAGGCGGTGGCTGGGTCTTACTGGACAGTTAATGCAGGAGGAGCCTTACGATTTCCACTGGAGCAATGGTTCGCACCAGCTGCTGGAGGAGGGTGGCTTCACAGTACGGAAATTTCCTGATGCTTTCCCTGATGAACTTTTCCTGGTACACTGGGAAGCCGTCAGACGCTCGGCCTTTCAACAAGCTGAAAGACATTTTACAAACAGGTCAAGTGGAGTCATCAAAGCAATTCCCTCCCAGGAGGACCCCCGCCCCCAACGCTTTCAGCAGTTTCCTGTTCAAACTGTCAGTGTCTCCCCAAATCTCAGTCTAGACTGTCATTCAGACTGAATAGTAGGCCTGGCCACGATTCTAAGATCTGACTACGGCAAGCAAAGGTGACACATGCGTCAAAGGACTGAGCACTGTCCTCGGGCTGGGCAGCTACTCAGACCCAGTCAGCTGTCTGTAGGAAGAATGAAAACCCTCAGCCAGCCACGCCCTCATGACTCAGTTCCTTTCCTCAGTAAAGCTACACTTCAGTTAGATCCCTACGGTCAGAGGGCGAAGGTCGCGCTCAGCCCTGCCAGGCGTGGTGACAGACACAGGAAGTGCCAGCGCAGCAGCCTATGAAGCGGTAAGCTTAGCCTCATCACCTGGACCATGTTCCTCGAGAGTAAATCAACAGTAACAGCAACCGCATCGCCACAACTCTGTCTGACAAAACTCTGCCTGAGTCTGGTATGGCCCCTTGTACCTGGGAGGCTAAATGTGACTCCCGCAGCGTCAGTTTTTACACCAGGAGGCCTGCCGAGCAGCTTTCACCTGGCGCGGCAGACGCGGTACCTTTTGATCAGGGTGTCCAGCTTGTTCTCGCCTTCCTTGAGGAAGGAAATGCATTTCTGAAAGATGCAGCTGAGGTAGTGCATTTTCACAGCCAGCACTTCATTCATGTCTCTCTGCTTCATGCACTTCTCGCAGATCAAATCCATCACCCTGTAGCATTTGCCGAGAGCGGCTGCTTCCGCCAGAAGAGGGTTCTCACTCACGAGCATCACAACCTAGAAAAAAAAGAGACGGAACGCTGAAACCCCACGAAAGATGTCTCCGCGTACAGAGAGGCATCGGGGCGGCTGAGGCTGAGACTGACCGGGATCTTCTCAGAATCACAGTTACCGCACGACTCCAATCGGAGGGCAAATTGCTACTACTCTACGTCATGAAGCGAAGCGAATATGGTATTAGGAAATCTCCTGGCACGAAAACTGAAATGTGGTCTGTCCTCTAACCATGCCTACCAGAGCACAGTGCAGAACCGTGTCTGAAAAGAGCTTTATAAAATGGTAAGTGTGCCTGCACAGCCGCTCATTACACACACGAGAAAGCAACGCCTTAGTTAACATCACTAAACTCAATAATCTTGAGCTGGCTCTTTGGAACCTATTCCCATCCTGGGATGCCACACCCAGCCTTGATGCAGGGGGAGGAGCTTGGTCCTGCCTCAACTTGGTATGCCACGCTTTCTTGACTCCCACAGGAGGCCTGTCCCTTTCTGAACAGAGGAGTCGATGGGCAAGGTAGAGGAGAGTTTGGGGGAGAGAATGGGAAGAGAGGAGAGAGGGGAAGCTGTGGTTGGTATGGAAAAATAAATGAAAATTTTAATAATAAAAATTTCCCACAGGCAAATCACAACTTAAGAATGACCCTGAATTCCTGATCCCCACCCCCCACCCCCACCCCCCCCACCCTCCGCCTCCACAGCCCAAGTGCTGGGGTTACAGATGTGCACCGCCATGCTCGGTTTATGACGCACTGGGAATTGAACCCTGGGCTTCCTGAACACTAAGCACATGTTCTATTATTAAGCTACATCCCCAGTCCTCCAATAGTCACAAGGAAATCAGACCTGTACAGAAAGAAGTCTAGAATTAACTACATTTCTTTGTGGAAACTTCCCTTAAGAGAAATCCAATCCTCTGCAAAATGCAATTATATTAAAATGGAAACCAGAAACAGTTTTGAGAGGGAAAGAGCAGAAAGTTATACAGTCTTGCACATTATGAGTTTTACGTTTCCTATTTATGCACTAATTAAGCCCAAATGTAATGTAATCAGAAGTGCTTTAACGAGCTTTGCTACACTGTCTATTACTTGAAGTTAGTCTGCAGGAGACCATCTAAAGATGGCTGATGACCCACTAAGAATGAAAGCGTGTGCGATGTGGCCAGAGTGTGCGCAGTAGTCAGTACGTGCTAACCTACGTGTTTCAGCTCAACCCCTGTGCCAGGGAGGAGACTTTGTGGATTCGCTTCAGACATGAAGGAAACTCATCTGTGAATTGACACGGTAGCCATGTGTGGCTTTCCTGCAAATTTAACATAGAGTTAAGGTCAATGAGAAATTACTTTTGGCACTAATCAACATATATATATATATATATATATGTATACATATAAGAAAATATCAAGTATTTTCTTAAGATCCAGCACGTTAAAATAAATTACCAGACTTCATGAAGTGAATGAAATTGAATCCTTATTAGCAAACTGGCTGAATATCCTCCCTACCAAGCAAACATAAAATGTTAATCTGTGGTGGCAGGAGAGACGGATGTCTCAGTGTTTAAGAACACTGGCTGCTTGCTCTCCCAGCACAGAGGGTGGTGCGCAGAGGGACATATATATACATATTAAAAAAATTTAAGAACTAATTTGTAGAAAAAATAATTTGTAATGTACAGGACTCATTAATTACCCATTTATACTTCTGCGAATTATGACCATTTAAAAGTGTTCAATATTTCACATGTGGTGTAAATAATGAGTAGAGACTTACAAGCAAAACTCTTTTTAAAACTCTAAAACAGCCTATACTAATGACTTTTTTTTAAAGATTGAGTCACTAGGCTTTATTCATTTTACAGAGCAGAGCTAAGGTTTACGAGGGCTAAGATCGATACCTACAGAATTACTGAAACATGTGCATGCTGCTCACGGCAGCATTGGGAAAAGGGGCAAAGGAAACCTTCAGTACGCACTTCCAAGGGAGGAGTATTAACCCTTTAGCACATAGTCAAAATGAGTCTTATTCCTGCAAGGGTGACTAGCGCAGAACACGCCCCCGCAGTAGCGTCTTTAATTCTTTTCGCATTGCCCACTATTGTTTAAACCGGCAAGTCAACGGTCGTGGGCTTGAAAAGCACCTGAACAGTGAAAGGCTGGACTGCGAGTCAGACGTGCCTGCCTGCTCGTCCCTCGGAGGCCCTCCTCAGTGTCATGGTGATTTTCCCTGAGAGTTTGGATTTCTCCTAGATAACCATTATTGCCTGGGCATCAGCACAACTCCCTGAAGTCCTTGTGAGGACAAACACATTGCCACAGCAGTCATGTGACCTAGATGCGAGCACAGCCGTTTTAGGCACAAAGGCAACGGAAAGGTGAGCTGCGGATGGGGAGAGCAGCTCTGTGTTGTTGTTTTTAAAGCCTTGGCTTCAGACAGGGTTGCTCTCCTCTTTTGTCACCCTCTAAAGATGCGTGCCGGCTTGGGATGGGTGGAACAGTAAAGTAGGCCAGCACGACGAGAGCCATGGGGCGCCTTTTGTATCCAAGCTGGGGGCTGGAGGCAGAGGCTCAGGTGAAGGGGCTGCCTATTGCTACGGAGAGCAAGGCTGGGTCTGGAGACACAAGCACAGGGCCACGTCTCTATAAAAACTCACTCATGCCCACCGCCTCCCACCGCACGCCTGCGTACTGCCTGCGTAAGTAGGGACAAATGCTAGTTTACTCATAATGTGTACATCTGCAAAAGTAACTGAAGAGAGACAATTTGAAGACATTTAGCAGAAACAGTGGGGGGGGTCGTGCAAATGTCAAGAAATGATTCCAAAACCTCCCTGCAATCTGAAGGCAAAGATTGGTATGGGAGTCAGAGAGAGGAAGGACACGGGTGTGGGACTCAGAGAAAGGAAGGACATGGGTGTGGGACTCAGAGAGAAAGCAGGGGACTTCACTCCAAAGTGGAGCAGGCTGTGACAACCTGAGCCTTACAGGACCACATACACTCCCTGCATGAAGCCTGGTCCCCTAGCCCAACTGCTCTGCGCCTAAAAGTCCACGGTAAAGGAGCTTCTCATACTCATGGGTGAGCTCAAGGACTGCTGAACTGCCCCCAAGAGAACAGAGGAGTCTACAGGTGAACTCTCAGCCTCGTCTTCAGATTTCTGATGTAGCTTCTGTTCTTTAAAAAAAAACAAAAATGGCCAGTGGTGGTGGCAGCGCACGCCTTTAATCCCAGCACTCTGGATCAGAGGCAGGCGGATCTCTCTGAGGCTGAGGCCAGCCTGGTCTACAGAATTTCAGAACCGTCAAGGCCACGCAGAGAAACCCTGTCTTGAAAAGCAAACAGACAAAAAGAGAAGACGGCAGGAAAAGCAGCTCAGAGCGGCTTTTGAAACCCATACTGAACAACCTGAACTCTGGTGCCCAAGCTGACATGTGTCTGATTCTACTGACAGCACGATCAACGGCATCACATAGTCACCTGCGTGGAAAAGGTGCTCATGTTTAATGGATTGGTTAGTTACACTCGTGAGCATTCCCACAAGGATAAGAACTGCCATACAAGTCAATGGTGAGCGCCTAGATGCATGTTACCAGGCCTGCCCAACTCAGCATGGGCTAAGGGCACAGCACAGTCTCCTCCGGGACAGGTCCAGGCCGGTGACATACTAAAGGATACTAAACGATTCCCACTCTCTCAGGGCTGGAGCCAGGCTGTCTGCTGCGATGCCTGGGGGTAAGGCCAAGGAGAGAGAGGCTACCACTTCCCCTCCTGGCCTTTTGCCATGCTTCTCTTGGTTTCCCTCACCGGCTCCTGACGTTCACTGAATGCACTCCAGCGATGACTCAGGCAGACAGGGGAGCTTGCAGCAAACCCCTCCTCTGCAGGACTCTGCCTAGACAATTACGACCCCAGGGAGTGAGAACGGTTTGGACACTGGGGGTTGCTGGTCTGGAAGGCAGATACAACAGGCCCGGGGCTACCTTGACGGGGTGGAGATTCGTTGTGGTGATGATTTTGTGCAGGGGTCCCGCCAACTTCGGAGGCAGTTTTGGCTCTTTATCCAATCCCTGGGGTTTAGTGTAATAATCCAGTCTCTCTCGAGGGAAGAAATTGTTGATTATAGCCACACAATCATGCTGACCTTTAAATAGAAAAACAGAAAAGTTGTTATTTTAACATTAAACACAAGAGTCTGCCTCGTTTTTTATGACATGACTGCTTGCTTTTGGAGTAAACAGTAGAGAAGGAGAGGAAAACATTTCAGAGAACATTTGCAAGCATGTTAAAGTAGAGAGATAGACTACCAAAAAAAAAGTACTCAACTTAAAACCAACCCTAAAATTATTTTATAAAAACTATAATTCAAATATCTCTTCTTCCATCCTGACAACAATGATACTCAGGCTTCCCCCAGTGACATACAGGCACATTTATGTGTAATTTAAATATATTCTATGCAAGGTATCTGTCATAAACATTAATATCAGGTAATCCATGAACCCCAAGAGTTGGAGAGAAGTTTGGCTTTTTTGTGAAATGAAGTATAGAAATCTTTTGCTTCCATGAGCTCGGAATCAACACTACAGCCCCTCACGTCCTTGAGTCATTTGTTGGGTTAAATAGAGTTCTACTACTACGACACAGTCTCCCCACGAAAGCTGGTGGCCTGCTCCTGCTCTCCTCCACCCACAGCTCCCTCTCCATTAGCTCTCCAGAGCCGGGAAGTGGCCACTCCGGGCAAGCAGGCAGAACGAACGGGCAGGGCGCATCCCTGAGGGGCAGCTCTGCCCTCCTCTCCTCTGCCTGTCGAGGGCTAATGGACCTGCAGGCAGCCCGTCCTGGAGAGAGTGGTCCACGCTGGTTTGCCTGCCTGGCTCCTGTTCCCGTGGACAAAGTTCTGGGAGTGGCCATGATCCTGCCTGATGCTGACTGCAGGGGGATGGCACTACTGGCCATCTGGCCCCCACACCTGTGCCGGCAGGTGCTGGACCTGTCACTCAGCATTCCTGAGGAACTGAATAGAAGGACTCCTGCTAGGGTCTAGGTGGCTGTGGACCGCGCTCCCACAGGCAAAGACACTGAAGCCCTTTGTGCCTCTGGTCCACAACCCCGGAGGCTTTACCCCGGTGCCCAAGAAATGCTTGCGAAGAACGACTATGCAGTGCCCTGGCAGACAGCTTCTGGTGTCTGAGCTCCGCTGCCACCACAACCACGGATCTCAAACAACCACCCAAGAGGCTTTCAAGAGCCACAGGGAAGCTCAAATTTTAACAGTTAATAATTTGCTTCTGTGAATTACATTTGTAGTAGCAAATCTACTCAGCGAGGCATGGGAGAAATCTAACACTGGAAAGGATAAAGTCAGAGTGGAAACAGAAGGATACAACATATAAAACAAAGCGATAGAAGAAAACACCCCTGGATTTGAAAAAAGAATTCAGTACTGACAACAGCATCGTTTTGTATGTGCGTTACTAGTAAATGCGGAACCATCCTGGATTTGAAAAAAGAATTCAGTACTGACAACAGCATTGTTTTGTATGTGCGTTACTAGTAAATGCGGAACCATCAGTGCGGTTCTGTTTCTGGGGGAAAATGAGAAGTAGCGTCCCCTTGTCCTCTCCTTCATTTTCTCCTCCTTGATGCCTTCTTTCTGCCTATTAGATATTTCTATTTATATCCAGAGAAGTCAACCACAAATTAAAGATCTGAAATCAGCCAAGGTGCTATGCTTAGAAAATGGTTATTTACTTCCAGAATCTTCCAGGAGAAACTCAGCATTCAATTGGGCAAATCTCCTAATGCAATCAGGTTATAAGTGTCACGGCATCAACGTTGATACAGGTGACTGTATGACCTGGCAGTGACACATAAAGAAACAAAAAGGGCTCAGGGCGACTGCACTGTTTCTTTACACGTAACTGTATCAGGGCTCCATAAGACACAGACTCTTGTGCCTAAAACAATGTTCAAATATCTTAGCAAACTGCTGCGGCTGCTGCTATTCTCCACGGACATCTGGACCTAGATTCTTCAGTCCTTCAACACAGGTGGATTTCTAAGAACCCTCCTCACCTTTGGCACCAAATTGGAGCTGCTGAGGCACTCAGCCCAGCAGGCTAATCAACTACCATGTTCTTAGCCTTTCCAGTATGAAGACAGACATATTGGACAACCCAGACCATACTGTGTGAGCCAATGCAATAAATCTCCCTTTAATATATATTCCTTCTATTGCTACTGCTTCTTTAGAGAATCCAGAGTAGTACACTGTAGAACTGTGGGTGGCCTTGAACTCACAGCGGTCTTACTGTTTTCTGATAGTTAACTATTAGGATTGCATACATGAGCCACCATACCTAGCTTAAAAGAATTACTAGGAAGAAATATTTTTCTTTATGGAAGCATTTAACTTTTAGAAGAGTAGATTTTTCTTATTCACAAATTGTTTTGCTGTATTATTTTTTTTTAATTTTATTTTCCAGTTTAAATTTAGATAAGAAACAAGGTTGCTTCACAAGTCAGTTCCAGGTCCCTCTCCCATTCCCTCCCTCCCTCCCGAGTCCTCCCCCACTCCCCCCCCCGTTATCCCCTCATTTCCCCAGGGAGGGTGAGGCCCTCCATGGGGGTGTGCATAGTCTGTCATTGCTGTATTATTTTTAATAATTGTTTGGCCTCTTTGTTAGTGTCTCCAAATAAATGCTCTCAATTGGAATAACAACAACAAAAAAATCATCTCAGCAAAAGTATAAAGCCAGATATGCCAAGACTAGGGCATAAATGATCAGAAGAAAGTAACTATTATTTCCAGCAGTCCCTGAAATGTGAATTTCCATTATAACCTGACTGGTTTAGAGTCACCTAGAGACACTTCTGGGTGTGTTGGTGAGAGAGGTTTAAGTGAAGACCTGGGCCTACTCTACTGAACCATCCCAACAGGGAGTCCCAGAGTAAATAACAAGAGAGACAAAGGGTGCTAAGTCCCAGATTCCATCACTTTTGGGACTGCAGACAAAGTGTGACTGTCATCCCCATACTCCTACCTCCATGACTTCCCTGCCACGAGGAGCTGTATCTCCTCAAACCGTTAGCCACAACACCCCCCCACCCTGCTTCCATAAATTGTTTTGGTATTTTGTCATAGGAAAGAAAAAAGTGACTAATCCAGCCAGCCCCTAACTGGACAGTTGGGAAAAGGCAGTTGGCAACTGTACATTTCATACATCAAATATCTGCTACCTAACAATGACCCTGTCAGAGAACAAGTTGAATCTAACTCACTTGCTAATAATTTATTAGACTGGCATACGTGTAAAGTTTATCTTTGTAAATTTAACTTTACTTGATTGTTCAAAATGCTGTATAAAATTATAAAAAGGTCTTTATTTTGATTTAAGAATTCTGATTAGAGATACAACTACTGAGTATATTACTGAGAAGAAATACTATCCTGAGGGGATACAATTGTTACTGATTGAGTTAAAATGTCTCCCACAGGCTCATGTGTTTCAACACTTGATTGTCAGCTTGGGGAGGCCGTGGAACCTCTGGGACAGTCAGTCCCAGGGCTCAGCCTTGTGGCTCTGGCCTGGTCCTGTTCCAATCTGCCATCTGCTTCCTGGTTGTCACCACCTAACAAGCAGCAGCTTGCTCTCCTGCTGCCATGCTGCAGAGGCAGCCCTTTGCCACGATTCCCCACCAGGGTGTACCCTAGTCCCTGAAATGCAAAGTTCCAGTCCGGCATTTTATGCAATGATGAGATGCAGGCCCTCTCAATAGCAGAGACCCACTGACAAGACTGTAAAGTCTTCACCCTGCAGGGATGAACTGAAGGTCAAGCTTCTCTCGAATCAGAAAGGAAAAGTTTAAAATGGAAATACAACTGAATTCTCATTTTTAAAGCTAGAATTTAGAAAACAGTAGCATAACTTTGAAATGAACAGAGAGAAAAGAACTGTGAAAAAAGAAAAAGTGCATTTCAGAAAGATCACTTAGGTGTGGTGAGTTTCAAGAGGTAAGCAGTCTACGCAACTCATCTGAGAAGTTTTGCAATGAAAACAGAGATCGCAGAAGGCAAGAGAGAGAGAGAGAGAACAGAGAGAGAGAGAGAGAGAGAGAGAGAGAGAGAGAGAGAGAGAGAGAGAGAGAACAGAGAAGGCATCCGGACAGCTAATCTGAATGGGGAAGAGTGAGTGAGAAACCATGACATCAAGAGTTTTGTTGAGAGGTGACATACTGCCAAGGGTGTTCTAGAGCAATGGGCACAAAACGTGCTAGACTGTTCCAGAAAGGTTCACAGCAAGGAGCTGTAGACACAGAGATTAAGACAGTGGTGCAGAAGGCAGAGAGTGAAGGCCTAGAGGTGTGACAAGCCAAATACAAAAAGAAGAGAGATGGGGGGAGGGGATTGCTAAATGGGCAAGCAGTGCCTTGAGCAGAGAGGACAGAGTGTAACCGGAAAAGGCGTAACTTTCACCAAGACAGTCACATTAAATAAACACACACACAAGCACACACTCACACAAGCACACACTCACACAAGCACACACTCACACAAGCACCAATGCAAGACGACAAAAGAGGAACTAGGCAATTGCCTGGTGGGTAAAAGTGCTTGTCACACAAGGAGCTGAAACTGAGTGCCCAGAAACCACACAGAAACCTGGCTTGTCATGAAAGCCATTGTGATCCCAAAACTGATAAAAGACTGTTTCATCTGCAATGAGCTGGAAGTGGCAGAATCTAGGAGATGGAGTAAGAGTCCCTGTGATACGGGTATTAGCTGGAAAGTACTTACTGATAAGCTTTACGAAAAATACGGTAGTCAGGTGTGGTGCGCTCAAACGGAAAGACTGTAACTAGAAGACAGTCTAGGGCCAATTAAAAAATTAATTCTGTTTGTGCAAAAAACATTGTTTAGCTGTGGTGATGCACCCCTTTAATCCCAGCACTTGAGAGTTTAGTTCAGCTCCCAGAAGGAGACTCACAACTGTCCATAAGTCAGCTCCAGACTTGCCACCATCTTCTGATCAGACATGCACATGACGAATGCACATACATGCGGGCAAAACACACGTATTCATATGCACATTAAAAGGGAAACACAAAAATCTAAAGAAGATTCCAGAGAACATTGTTGTAACTCATGGCTAAGACAACTTCTAAATAAATGAAAGTCTTGGAAGCAATAAAAAATGACTTTAAAAATGTTTTCTATAGCAAAGCTCTTTAAAATCAAAGGACAAAAGTGAGATTGGCATACAATTTTTGAATCACATTTGGTAGAGAAAGAGCTGACAGCCTAAAATACAAATAACTTTTTTTCTAAGTAGTGAGAAAAAGACAACTTCCCCATCATAAAGGGAGGGAGGCAGAAGGGCAAAGGTCTATAAATGAAAATGACTGCAAAGCAGAGAACCCAGTGCCAGTCTCAGTTACATAGTAAGTCCAAGGACAGCTCGGGCTAGATGAGACCCTACTGGAAGAGAAGAGGGAAGAGCAGGAGAGAAAAGAGGGGAGGGGAGAGTAATACAGTAGAGGGCAGGGGAGGAGAGGGCAGCAGAGGAGAGGATAACAAAGGAGGAGATCAGGGGACAGTAGGGGAGAGGAAAGCAGAGGAGAGGGGAGGGGAGGAGAGGAGGGGAAGAGAGGAAGGGAAGGGAGAGGAGAGGAGGGGAAGAGAGGAGAAGAGGGGGGAGAGAGGAGGGGAAGGGAGGAGAGAGAAGAGGAGGGGGAGAGGGGAGGGGAAGAGAGGAGGGGAAGGGAGAGGAGGGGAGAAGAAAGGAGAGAGGAGGAGGGGAAAGCAAAGAGCACAACAAAGGAGAGGAGAGCAGGGGAGAGGAGCAGAGGAGAGGAGAGGGGAGCAGAAGAGAGTAGCGGAGTCCACAGAAGAAAACAGAAATGCGCAACAATGAAGTTTAGCTTCAGTAGTCTTGAGGGGAGGCAAAGTCATGACATCACAGTCTTTCCCCTATCATGTCAGCAGAAGACAGATCGTTTCCAGCAGACGAGGTTCAGATGAATTGCTGTACTCTCGGAAAAACAATCTAGACTTAACATAAAAATTAAAACTACATTTCCTCTTCTTAGCAAGTTTTGTTTCTGATAACATCTTCTAGACATTAAGTTACTAGCATATGGCTAACAGCAAGGTGAGTGGATCACAGTTATCAAATCAGCCAAGAGGGAAAGCTAAGTGAACGTTGGGCATCTGTGCCCCCAATGTTACACAGCTGTTAGGATGAATCTCTAGAACCCCGTGGTGAAAGAGATGACTATGATTTGCTAGTAAATAAGGAAAGCAAGTCACAAATAGTAGTTCCTGTACAGATTGGTCACGGTTTAAAAGTGACAGAGGTCATCTCTGGGTACACCGCCACATATACCGCTGAGCCAAGGGACAGACTGTTTAACAGAGTAACTATCCCCTCCCTGCTAGTGCCTTTGGTACCAAAGGGGAGACATGAACACCAGCCCAGCGACAAACCCCTCTGATCTACAGTGCTGTCCAGCCTGCAAGGCATGCTGGTACAGCGGCTGCACCAATCTTGGGAGTGGCCAGCCCATGTCTGATCTGACTTAAGACCAACTCCAGACAGAGCTCACACCAAGCACTGCTTGGGTGACCACGAATCTGAGACTAGACGGCCCTGGGACCTAGGGTGAAACCAACACTAACTGTTCTACCAAAATAACATAGCAATAAAATGGCTCCTAATGCCATTCTGGTAGACTCGTAGGCCAGTGCCTTGCTCAGCCAGCACCAGAGAAGCTTCTGCCTGCAACCGATAGGAACAAATGCAGACACCACAGCCAGACACGATGCAGAGTGAGAGACCTTGGAACACTCAGCCTACAAGGGGAAGTCTCCATCAAAACCTTCCTCTCGGGACTCAGGAAACCATGCAGAAGAAGAATCTAAGAGCCAGAGGCAATGGAGAACACCAAGGAAACAAGGTCTTCTAAATCAACATGTTGGATGAACTCACAAAGACAGAGGTGGCACACATGAGGCCCATATAGGTAAGCATCAGATGGAGTCCATAGGGCCTGTACAGGTAAGCATCAGATGGAGGAGTCCTAAACCAGAATGAGGTGGACACATGCTCCATCCTTCATCCAGAAGCTATTTCCAACTGAAAACCACTTTCAAATAAATTAGTTTTCTCCATGGGAATCCCACTGGGAAGACAAACCACTCTTATGTGGAGACTGCATGCCCGCAGTAGATGCCACCACAAAATGAACTCAAGGGCATCTTTGCAGATTCTTTGCCTCATCACGTCATATCAGGCCTTTTTTTTTTTTACATTTATATTTTTTTTTCTGTTTTCACCCTGCAGGTCCTGTGTGTGTGTGTGTGTGTGTGTGTGTGTGTGTGTGTGTGTGTGTGTATAAAATAGCTTCCAATTTAGTGTTTTTATGGGATTTCTGAGTGTGCAAACGAGTGGGTCTCTATGTCTGTATCTGTTCTGTCAGCCTTTTCCCTTCTGTTTGTTTTGTCCTCTACCAACATGCTAGCTCTTGTCTTTCTTGTTATATTATATTTATTATTCTCCCCCAGAATCCTGTTTGTTTTCTAATAAGATACGGAAAGGGGGTTGTCCTGGCTGGTTTTCTGTGTCAACTTGACACAAGTTTGATGGGAGAAGTCCTGTGTATTTGTCAATAAAGCACTGTTGGCCAGTAGGGAAGCAAGATAGGTGGGACTAGGAGTCCAGCAGAACTCTGGGAAGGAGAAACACAGGGAGTCACGATGTAGCCCACCAGAGAAATAAGATGTCCGGAACTTTTCTCCGGTAAGAGAAATACTTAGCTTAACAATTATGGGATAACAGCACTTGGGAGGCAGAGGCAGGCGGATCTCTGTGAGTTCGAGGCCGGGATGGACCGACAGCCTCCAAAACAATACAGAGAAACCCTGTCTCGTTAAAAAACAAAAACAAAAAAAAACCAACCAAACAAACAAAAAAAAACAATTATGGGATAAATACTTAAGTCAGAGCTAGCCAGTAAGAAACAAGCAAGGCCAACAGCTTCATAATTAATACAGCGTCTTGTGTGTTATTTGGGGACTACAACGCGACAGAGCCCAGGCGACTGGAAAAACCAAAGCGGCAAGGAAAAGGCTTTCCTCTCTGCACAAGGTAGAGTCATCAGAGGAAGGAGCCTCAGCTGAGGGAACGCCTCCTTGAGACCCAGCTGTGAGGCATTCGCTCATTTAGTGATCAGTGGGGAAGGGTCCAGCCCCTGGTGGGTGGTGCCATCCCTGGGCTGCTGGTTCTGAGTTCTGTAAGAAAGGGAGATGAATAAGCCAGGGGAAGTCAGCCAGTAAGCAGCTCCCCTCCACGGTCTCTGCATCAGCCCCTGCCTCTGGGATCCTGCCCGTTTGAGTTCCTGTCCCGGCTTCCTTCAGTGATGATTAGCAATGTGGAAACCTCTTCCTCCTTGGCTTGCTGTTTGGTCATGGTGTTTTATGGCAGCATTAGAAATTCTAGCTGAGACTGGTGGATCTGGATGGGAGGGGATCTGGGGAAGTCCTGGGAGGAGTAAAGGGAGGGGAAAGGATGATCAGGATATATGAAAAAAAAATCTATTCTCAGTAAAAGGAAAGAAAATTTAAAGGTCAATTATACAGAAAATGTAACTTCAACTAGCAAGGTGTGGTGTACCTATAACCTGCAGCGTTAGTCTAAATAGCTTTAAATGCAGGGAAGGCACTGTTGTTTTAGAATGGAGAAAACAATACAACTGGAGATAATCATGCTAAGCTACTTAAGCCAATCTCATAAAAGCAAATGCTGTATATTTTCTCTCATCTGTAGTTTGTAGATTTTATATAAGTACAAAAACTCTGCGTCGATATGTCTTAGTCATGTCTTCTATTGCCTTGATGAAGCACTCTCACCAAGAACAACTTGGGGAGCATAGGGTTTATTTCATGCACATGTTCCCAAAACAGTTCATTGAAAGCAACAGGGAGGAACTCACACAGGGCAGGAAGCTGGAGGCCGGAGCTGCTGCAGAGGCCATGGAGGGTGCTGTTTACTGGCTTGCTCAGTTTGCTTTCCTAGAAGAACCCAGGACTACCAGTTTAGGGGTGGCTCTACCTGCAATGGGCTGAGTGCTCCCACAGCACTAACTAAGGAAATGTAAAGGTGTACCCGCAGCCAGATCTTATAGAAACAATTTCTCAGCTCGTGTTCCCTCCCCTCAGATGACTACAGCTCGTGTCACCTTGACATAAAACTAGCCAGCACATCATAAATCCTAGTCACTGTTCTCTTGTTGTGAAGAGACACGATGACCCAGCAACTCTTATAGAAGTAAGCATTTAACTGAGAGCTTGCTAATAGTTTCAGAGGCTTGGTCTATTATCACGGTGATGGAAGTATAGTGTCAGGCAGGCAGGCACAGAGCTAGACAAGCACCTAAGAGTATCCAGACCCCCAGGCGGCAGGGAGGGAGGGAGGGAGGGAGGGAGGGAGGGAGGGAGGGAGTGCAACTCTGGGCCAGGTGTGGGCTTCTGAAACCTCAGAGCCCACCCCCAGTGACACACCTCCTCCTAATCCTTCCCGGAAGTCCAACTGGAAACCACACATTCAAATATATGAGTCTATGGGAGGCCACTCTCTTTCAAATCACCACAGCATATGTGACTAAAAACATCTCTTACTTCAAATAGAGTGGTATTGTAGACAATTTGTGTTTCCAAGTTTTGGTAATAATATAATAATGTTAAGAAAAAAAGACAAGCCGGGCATTGGTGGCGCACGCCTTTAATCCCAGCACTCGGGAGGCAGAGGCAGGTGCATCTCTGTGAGTTCGAGGCCAGCCTGGTGTACAGAATGAGTTCCAGGAGAGCGTCCAAAACAATACAGCGAAACCCTGCCTCGAAAAACCAAAAAAGAAAAAAGAAAAAAAGCATTGTATGGATGAGAAAGAAGAGTCTCTTCCATTTCCAGTCCTGTGGTCTTGGGGAAATTAACTTCTATTTGAGCTGTTTCATTTATTGTGGACATAATAAAAAGCTGTAAGATTAAACAAAACTCTTCACTGCACACCAGTCAGAAAACTGAGGCCCACAAAAGTGATGAGATTCCCCCCCACACCACTAACGTGCAACAATCTGAACTAAAATGCCCATTCCAGATTTCCCAGTTCTGTCTTCACACCCACTGTGCTGAATCCTCCACCATAGCTTAGATGTGAGCTGGGCGTTCACACCCACTGTGCTGACATCCTCCATAGTAACTTAGATGTGAGCTGGGCGTTCACACCCACTGTGCTGACATCCTCCATAGTAACTTAGATGTGAGCTGGGGTTCACACCCACTGTGCTGACATCCTCCACCATAGCTTAGATGTGAGCTGGGAGTTCACACCCACTGTGCTGACATCCTCCATAGTAACTTAGATGTGAGCTGGGGTTCACACCCACTGTGCTGACATCCTCCACCATAGCTTAGATGTGAGCTGGGAGTTCACACCCACTGTGCTGACATCCTCCATATTAGCTTAGATGTGAGCTGGAGACAGTCAAAAAATCTCTGAGACTTAAACAACTTCTCTGAAGTTGGCTCAACAAGGCTATAACTTTCTCAAATATTTCTGAAATTAAAGTGTAGAGTATGTGTCATTACAAAGCCAACATAAGTAAACTGCCTGGCTTAATAAATGGAAGCAACTACTAACTTCAAGAAAAAGTAACTATAAACTTTAATACAATATATAATTAATGTTGCCCATAGCTGACTAATTCCTACTGTATCTCAGCTTAAACATAATTTCTCTCAAAAACCTGTTGGAACAGGGTAGACAATCCCTTTCTTAACGATATGTCTACAGAACTCAAATTCTCTCGTAGAGAATCGCACGCCTTTTTGTCAATTGCCGGTTGCCTTTAAACACTGTGAAAACATGAACAACTTAACTTCTGCTTGCTCACCACTGTAACCAAGGCACCTACAAAGATACTCTACAGGGTGTGAATATTAAGACTTTGCCTAATTACTGGTTATCACAACGCCACTTAAGGTGATCCTACTAAATCGGCTGTTTCTATCTTTGCTTTTCTATCAATGGGCTCTTAACTGCCAATTCAGAGACCAAAATACCAATGACCAAGCATTCACCCTCCTCTACACCCCCTTCATTATGTCAAATAACAGGACTAACATGTCAAGGATAAATGGGCACACAAAATTAATGTTTGTGGCTGATGGAGATAATGAAACAGCTTAAAATTATTATCCATCACTCCTCTCCATAACACCACCATTGCTGCCTGACTGTTCACAGCAGTAACTAGAACTATTTGTTTAGTTCTACACAGGAAGATCTTAAGTCAGTCATCTCTAGTAATCCTTAAAATGGCCTTGTAGCTGTTCTACAGCGAAGAAGCTGAAGAGCCAACATCTTCAAATACTTTGCAACAGAGTGGTGCAGCCAGAATTTCAACTCAGGTCTTCTGATTTCACAGGTCATTTCTTAAACTCGGTCAGCCTCCCTCCATTAGAGGAAAGAAAATAGCTTAGTTCAAAGATTTGAGTGCAATGAAATGTCCCTACTGCTCTGTCTCACAGAGTGGGAATTCAACATGGCTGTTCGTTTTCTCCAGAGAGTCACTAGGGATTTCACTATGTTATAGTGCAGTATCAATATTTTGCCAGGTGTGGTAACACATGCCTTAAATCCCAGCACTTGGGAGGCAGAAGCAGGCCGATCTGTGAGTTCAAGGTCCCCATGGTCTACATAGAGTTCCAGGACAACTAGAGCATGTCTCAAAGAAACAAACTAACTAAATAAAACAAAACGCAAATCACAGGAAACTAGGATAATTCACCGAGAAAGTACGGTAGACACTCACCCACAAAGGCTGCCATCTGGGCGGCTGTTCTTCCCACCGAATTCACAACGTCCGTCTCTGCACCTGCCTCCAACATCGCCCACGTGATGTCTTTATTGCCTAGAGTTCCAGGACACAGATTCGTTAACCCTAAGACATGCACAGTTTTGTCTGCTCTCTCTCGAGCACCCTTACCGACTTTCAAGTTTCTATCATGAAGACATTTTCATTTTTCCAAAAATATCAATCATAATTGCAAAAATAAAGCATCACAATAATATCTACTTAGTCAAAGCAATTTCCTGGGAAACCACTTTGGTAATATAAACATAGTATAGACTTGAATATCACTTTTAACAATAAAGCAGAGTATGTTTGATTAAAGGCAATGCTTGGGATTAAATCAAAATGTACAAACAAAATTATCAAAAACACAGAGAAGAGAGAAATGAACAGAAACCCTCCTTGAACACCCGCGGGCTCATTCCTCCTCTGACTCCTACAGACTTGGGAGGTGTATGTGGTATATATATGGTAATATGGTATAAGCCTTGGGGATCTTTCTGCACATTTCTGTGTAAATACCTATAGTTCATTTTCACTTTCCAAATCATTATGCATATTTTCTAATATTATCTCCACTGAGTGAGCAGCACTTTTGGATCATTTTTGTAAGCATGAAAGCATTTTCCATATTGACCAGCTGGCTCGATTTCTTCTGTTCTCTGTCCAGTTGTCTCTCACAGTATTTGTCTTTCTCTACTTGATTTGTAAGATCTCCTTATAGACAGCAATGAATCCAAAGACACACAATAAATATTCACTTCATTTTTATTTGTACTTTATCTCATTTACAGCAATGTTAAAATTCTACGTGATTAAATCGCTGATGTCCCCTTTGCTTATAGTTTTATTTATTATCATTATTTGTGTGTGTGTGTGTGTATGTGCGCGTGCGTGCCTGTGTGCGCGCATGCGCACCTGTGAGGGAGGCCGTGTCAGAGGAGCAGCAGGTAGCAACTGAAGCCCCAGGTGTCAGCCGACCAGGAGGAGACTCCCTAATGGATCAATCTTGGACAGGACAGGCTTAGAGACCACAGACCCCGGAGCATCTTTTGCTCCTGCTGTGCCTTTACATGTTTGCAGCTGCAAACAAAATTATCTCTGGTGTCTGGCCCGGTGTGAGTGGCTGTGGAGAGATCCCCACTGCCTGTAAGACAGAGTGCTTACCTCATGGAAACATCCCGTTCCGATGCATTCTTACCTGTGGATTGCTATGAAGATGATTCCTTCCTAAGTTGTCCTGTCTGACTGATAATAATAATGCTAACTTATGCAGAGTTTTGATGAATAAAAATATATGCAAGGAAATGTCTCACAGCTAGAACACATGGGTTTCTATTGAGGAGCCATATAGACTACAGCTAAGTTTAATGATTAAGAATAACAGTTGAGTCCCAGTTAGCCCAGCTAGCTTAAATTCTTTTTTTTTTTTTTTTTTTTTTTTTTTTTTTGGTTTTTCGAGACAGTGTTTCTCTGTATTGTCTTGGAGGCTGTCCTGGAACTCGCTTTGTGGACCAGGCTGGCCTCAAACTCACAGAGATCCACCTGCCTCTGCCTCCCGAGTGCTGGGATTAAAGGCATGCGCCACTACTGCCCGGCTAGCTTAAATTCTTTTAACTTTAATGTCAGGAGGTGTGTTCAAAGGTTTCGGAGAACATCACGAGTGAAACAAAGCTTTTAAAATAACTTAAAGTTACACTAAGATGTTTTTGTCAAATAGCTTTGAGGTGAAAACTCCCAGAAGACAATGTAAAGTTTTAGAAAGGCGCATCGTTGAATGTGGAACTCTTTAAGGTCAGGGAACAAGGACAAAGCAGCCCAATTATTAGTAGCTGGCATGCCTTTCTTGTTAGGATTGGTTGATGACTAAAGGTGGTGATTAATTCCTTATACCCATTTTGGCCCTCAGTCTTCTGATATAAAAAACTATTAACGAGTGGGTATGTACCCTAACGTTTTAAAGTAGAGCTGACTGATTCTTTTGCATATATAAAAGTTTAGGTTTCTAATTCCTTTAAGATTCCTTATAAGATTGCCTTTCAAGATAAGTTATAAAGTAACTGACCCCCCCCTTTTTTTGTTACTACAAAATGTAGCCTGCAAATAAAAGACCTGACGAGAAGAACACCTTGCTTGCCCACTCAGTTAATCTATAACAAGCTGCTTGGGTATGAATGTATGTGGGTCCTTGGGATAATTTGTTTTTCACTCGTAATACATAAATGTTTACTCATGTAAGGGATATGGAAAACATGCTGTTTTTTCTTGTATTCATTGTAGTCATTCACTTGACAAACAGAATAGGACCACACTGTAATTTTGATATCACCTGAAAAACTTGTTGGGGTATATAAACTATAGAAAAAAAAGAAGAATAAAGAAGGAAACCATCAAGAGTGTGTTTTTTTTTTCCCTAACGTCCTCAAATAAAAAAGTATAGTATGTGCCGACACTATGGATTTCCCTTTGAGCCCTGTGTTGATTGGAGCCCCCCCCCGGGCAGCAATATGCCTTACTGTACATGTGTGCAGGGAACCAACAGTAGCCAAAGGGCATTGGATGCCCTGGAACTTCGGTTACAGGCAGCTGTGAGCCACCTGACGTGGGCGCCAGGAACCCTGAACTCCAGAGCAGTAGGCATTCTTTTGATTTACTTTTTCTGGGGGTGGTGGTGGGGTTCAAATGTGTTTTAATAAGTGATAATGCATTACTGCTCCTTTTCTCAGAAAAAATTCAACATATTTGAAATTTGAAGGTTAAAAAAAATGTACAACAAACTGCAGAAGATAGGCAAGGCTAAGCGCCACTGTCAGACCTTCACACAGCAGCCCTGTGCCCAGGATCGCACAGCCTGTCACGGAAAGCTGTGAGCAGCAACACAGACACGAGTGGGTGTCACTCTTGGGGAGCCAGCACCCAAGGAAAAGGTGGAAGCAAGGCAAACACGAGATTTTATAGGATCTACCAAAACATCTAATGTCTCCCTTATGACATGAAGGGGTTATACATGAGATACAACAAACCCGTGTGTGTGTGTGTGTGTGTGTGTGTGTGTGTGTGTGTGTGTGTGTGTGTGTTGTCAGCTCTGTGGACATTTTTCAGAACTCTCATCTGGGAGTGAATGGAGGAACTGGACTAGGTCACTGGAGGATGTTTAGGTTTGATGGTATATATGACAGTGTCTCTGGGATTGAGGGGAATAAAAATGAAAGCGTAATTAAAACTGGACACAATATGAAAGAAGGAAAGGCAGGCAGGCAGGCAGGCAGGGAGGGAGGGAGGGAGGGAGGGAGGGAGGGAGGGAGGGAGGGAGGAAGGAAGGAAGGAAGGAAGGAAGGAAGGAAGGAAGGAAATGATCAAGATTAATGGAACTCTGAGACCATTTTGCCATGGTTCACCACATCCTCAGCAATCAACACACCTCAGGAACTCACCAGACAGACTGATAAAGCAATATACCACAGACTTTGATTCGTTAAATACCACCCCTCCCGTGCCCTCTACCTCCAAGGATACTCCCGAGAGTAGTACAGGCAGGGAAGACTTAGCTATTGGTGAGAATACCTAACCCTTTCTAGAGTAGAATTCTGGCTAGTCCATAAAGGTTTCGGAAAACTAGACACCTAAAGTTTATGTAGTATGGGCAGCAATTATTTAGGACAAGTTTAGCTCCAGGAGCCAGAAGGTTGGGTGCAGGAGGAGTTCCACTAATTGCTCCAATTTGTTCCATTGCAGCAACTTGGCCAAAACATTTAGTTGGTGGTGGGGTCAAGCCTAGGGTTCCATCTGGCATCATCGTGGCAGGCCCTGGAGGGGCTCGGTACCAGCTGGTACAGGAGCAGGGAAATGGTGGTCTATTGTCTATGTCTGTAGCATCTCCCATAGCTATGTGGCCCATCCGTAGCCCTTGTTCTCTTTATCAGGGAAGAGTCCCTCGAATCCTTCCTGCCGTTGCCTTATTACTTCCTGCGGTCGCCACGTTTCTTCTTCACAGAGCCGGCACTCCTCCTCCTGCCTGAGCTCTGGCTGCTGTCTTTCCTCTCGGTTAGGCAGCTCCTCCATCCGCAGAAGCTCTTCTTGAAGCCTCATCCGGACCTGCCTCATTAGCATAACCCGGTGCTATCTTCATCTCCAGCGTCCCATGAGCCTCCTGGATGTTGGGTCCATTCGATCCTACTATCGCCTCTCCATCCCAATGCCTTCCAGCTCAAGGCACACTCACCCTCCGAGGACCCGGAGGGTGCAACTCTGGGTGGCTGCTTTCGCTCTGTGTGAAACGGCTGGAGTTTCTTATCACCATGTCCATTGCCTCCACGTTCACGATCCGAGGACATGTGTTAGCAAAAAGGGGCGTTCACTGCATCTGCCCAGAGCCTCCGAGCAGCTGACTCACCAGTGCCTTTCCCTGAGGGCCTTCCACAGTCATCCACAGTGACTACCGTCCTCCACCTGGCCAAACAGAAACGGCTTCGTCCTTCGCTTTGCTGGACACATTCTGAGGAAGGCTGCCAACTGCGAGCGTGAGCGCATGCAGCTGCCTTCCAGGGAGAGGCAAATGGTCCAGCTCCAATTTGGCAACCTCCGCTAGGGGTCGAGTCTCTAAGGTGGTAAAGCCTTTGTCCTTAGGAACGAAAACTTCTCCAGAAAGTTTCCTCATTTCCTTCTCAGGGGGAGATTGCCCACAAAGAGATGGCTACTCCGGGTAAAGGTTTCTCTTCTCTCTTCTCTCCGTCTCCCTCCCCTCCTCTCTGCTGCTGATGACATTGATGACGCATCCTTGGAGTAAGCATGGTTCTCTTCTCCAAGTTAAAGGTTTTCTTGCTCTGCATTCTTGCACCCCTCTGGCCACTTGTCCAGCCCCTAGTGTTTGTATTATTTATGGATTCTTTATTGTATACACTACTTAGAAATGCTTTTGTGATTGTATGTAAGTGCACGTGCACGGGCACGCCTTTAAAATCAGAGCTTATTATGTTGTATCTCTATTTTTTTAAAGACTTATAATCACCTGGGCATGATGTCACACACCTTTAACCCCAGCTCTCAGGAAGTACAGGCAGGTTGATTTCTATGAATTCCAGGCTAGCCAAGTCTATACAGTGAGATCCCGTCTCAAAACAGAAACAGAAAAAGAAAAGGAGAGAGGGAAGGAGAGGGAAGGGAGGAGGAAAAAGAGACTCAATCCTTAAACTCTATTTTACTTTAGGTGACACTTTTCAGTAATTTTATTCAGGAAACAGGCATGGATGCACGTAAGTCTGTTTCCACATGGATGGTCCAGCTGGGCAAGTGGCCAGCAGTGTCACGGCCAAAGAAATGTTTGCATCTCATTAAAATGTGAAGATTTAGACTCAAAGGCAGAAGTGTGGAAGAAGATGTGCAGAGTTCACGTCCCTAGGGAAACAGGCCACTAGGCTGACAGGATGGTAAGAGTAATCGTGCTGGCTGCAAGGCTGAGGACCGGCATTCGGTCCCCGCAACTAAGCCTGCAGGGCAGACTGTGCTGCGGCAGGCGGGAATATTCCCCAACCACAATAAATGTGTTAAAAAAAAGAAACAGATCACTAATTCCGCAACTTGTGTCAGACATTATAGCTGTTTATTTTATTTTAGTTTGTTTTTCTCAAAGACAGGGTTTCTCTGTGTAGCCCTGCTGTCCTGTAACTCACTCCATAGACCAGACTGGCCTCGAACTCAGAGATTAATTAGCTGCCCCTGTGTCCTGAGTGCTGGGATTAAGGGTGTGCTCACCACCTGGCTGCATTACAGCTTTTCAGAAGTCAATTCTCACCACTCTTTTCTATTAAAGTTCTAAAGATTACTAAGACATGCATTAAACTTGAAACACATGCCCGTTTCAATTGTATGGGTAATCAACACTGACAGAGTAAACACTGAAATTTACCAGAAAGTGCCGCAAACATGAGGGCTGTGTATCCATGCTCGTGCTGATGGCAATTGACGTCGGCTCCATGGCGCAGAAGTAACTTGCACATATCAAGTTTTCCTTTATACGCTGCATGCATTAAAGGAGTCATACCATTCTTTAAACAGAAGTGAAAATACATTAATTATGCACATTTCCGTTTTCATTACTTGTCAGCACAAACATAAATCAATAAAATCATCTTTAAAGCCGGTAAAGTACATTCATTTCCTCGCTTAGATATTATCTCAACTTCTGAGGGAAAAACCTATTTTGTAAAAGATTAACAAACAGAAAAGACATGTTCAGCCTCACAGACTATCAGACAAGTAGAGCAATGATCAGAACCCAGACTGACCAAAGTCCTCATCTCCCCACACTCTCAGTTCTTGAGATACAAATGAACACAAGAAAACCAAAGACAGGAGGCTAACGTGTGAGAACCACAGGTTCAAGGCCTGCCTGAGCCTGGGTAACTTGGTAAGAGACCCTATCTCAAAACAAAAAGTTAAGATGGGGTTTGGAATGTAGCTTAATGATAGGGTACTTGCCTACCAAGTGCAAGGTCCTAGGTTCAACCTCCAGCACCAAACCAAGCCAAAACCCAAACCAAACAAACAAACAAAAAAGTAAGCAGAGCACTTATCAAAAGGAAAGCTGACTAAATTCTGGCATATTCATAATAGGTAATTCTAAAGCTATTCAATAAGTGAATTTGGAGAGGGTGAGATGATTCAGTGGGTTAAAGTGCTTCCACCAAGCCTGGCTACCCGTGTCTGAGCAGCAGGGCCCAGTGGTAGGAGAGAACCTATTTCAAACGCTTTTCTTTGAGCACAGGTGGCCCGACACATACACACAATATAAACAAATAAAGATGAACATTCTCTAAAATTTTAGAGCGCATAGAGAAATGGCTCAGAGGTTAATATTGCTTGCTGCTCTTTCAGAGGATCTGAGTACAGTTCTTAGTGCTCACATCAGATGGCCCCAAACTGCCTGGGACTCCAGATCCAGGAGATCAGATACCCTGGCCTGGCCTTTTACGTACACACACACAGTTTTAAAAATTCAGCTACATGTAGTGAACTGGAAATTCTCTGACTACTGACAGTGAGAAAAAGCAGACACAGGATATATCTACTTGCTGTAACATCATATATTAAAACAGAAATCGCCAAACCACACACGCATTTAATTGCATTATGATTTGATTACATATGATTGCAAGCATTGCAAAGTAGCTGGCAATATTTAAATTAGACTGAATTGCTTGGTTTCCATCTGTCTGTTTACCTAACAAAGTATCATATAATGTAATAATATTACAGCACACACATGGATCTCTTAAATCTCATATATGACCCTTTCATGTCCCAAGGAAGACATTTTCTCTTAGAGGTTTGAGTATATCTTTAAAAAGGACAGGCTGTACAGTCTTGGGCACAGGGCTGCTGTGTGAAGGTCTGACAGTGTTGGTTAGCCTTGCCTATCTTCTGTAGTTGCGCTGTGCATTTTTTATCGGTGTGCTATGCTTGGTTCATTCCTGACAGCTTCAATTTGAAATGTATAATGAATAATATAATTCCACAGCTTTTTACAAAGTTTCAAGATTTAGTAAAAATATATGAGGTAGATTGCTTAATTTATTTTATCACAATGGCGTGTGTCTTTAATCCATCAGAAGCAGAGGTAGAGAAGTCTCTAGATATGTCCTAGGCCAGCCAGGGCAATGTAGTGAAACCCTGTCTCAAAAAAATAAAATAAAAAGGAGAAAGTATTTCTTCTTGGTAAGGAAATTGTAATATGATTTTATGAAGTGTGTGGTTTCAGTTTAGGAATGAGATAGGTACTAACACCGTTCAGCTCATGCTCATAAATATTCTGGCCGTAAGTAAACAGTTCATTTGCTGTTTTGAACGTCCATTCTTGAGATATCTTTAAGGAAATTAACCCCATGAATAATTTTGGCATTTCATCAGTTGTGTGGGAGGTTCTTGTCTTGCATTCGACGGGAAAGGTTCTGAGAAGCTCTTTTCCCGCCCATATCCCCTTCAATTTTCCTCTTTCTATCTTGCCTTAAGAACACCATCTTGAGAAGGCTGCTGACAATGGACTTGGAGGCTAGGTCCTCTCAGGTGACTGTAGCTCACTGAGTAGTTGCCCTAGGTTTGCTCGATAGCACCAAAACAACAGCAACAACACGGACATATGCACACACATTCGTGTGGATGTGGGTACAAGTTATGAACAGAGAGCCATGAGTGAGGCAAGGGTCCCCACAGCAGGAACCATGGAGGAAGAGAGGGTGTAATAAAACATGTCACATGAAGGTGGGAAGACAGGGGTGAGTGAGGGGAGAGAAAGCAGGAGGAGAGGGGGAAAGACAGGGGTAAGGGGATCAACCAAAACAAATGAAATCTGAAAAAAACGTCAGACAAAACAGAGTGTTTCGTATGCTAAATAAACAAACACACAACTATTCTTTTTAAAGAGTCAAAGCACTCAGATTTCAGCCATTTCTGCTCTTTCAGAATGGGTTAGCAGGCCACCGCCCCCTCCACCCCCACCCACCCTCCCCTCCCAGAACCCTACCCCACAGCCCTCACCTGCAGAGACCAACACTGGGCTAGAGGAAAGCAGGGCCTCTCAATACAACGTGACAGCCTGCACACCTCAAAGCAGGCCTTTCTTCTGCTGCAAATGGGGCTCTTTCTGCTGTCCCTGTGTTTGGCTGCTGGGCTCTTCTGCCCGTTTACACACCAGCCTCCCTTGGTTTCCCGTCGCTTCTTCTCATTGTAAAATAAACGCTAACTCCCTCTTTCTGCGTCTTCATTCCCTGCCTCTTCTCTTTTGGCAGTGGCCACCTCAGGAAGATTAGATTTTAGGGCCCCAAACCAAGAAAGCGCCTTTACAAAAGCATAGTTAGTTCTCTTGATTGACGACATCACTCCCTTGCAGGTGTCTGGGCCAGCTGCCTGTCATGGCCCCAGGTAATGTGCGCTTCCTGTGTCATTATCCCACGCTACTAGAATGTGTAAAAACCTAGACTAGCTTTTCAAAGGTCTGGATATCATTCCTGCTTTCTTATCTCGGTTGCATTTTGCATTACTTAAACGAGGCAAAGGAAAATTATAAATTTCCAGTGTAATTTTTACTAAGCATTAGTTTGTTTCTAATGCTACACTTTATGATGTGCTCTCAGTGGGCCAAGAAAAAAACGGAAGGGTATTAATACACGTCTATGTTCGGAGATAGAGGCTTCTACATCAGCCTTTCTAGTTGTTTTCATAGTCTGTCAGTGTAAATAATAACGAAGAATAAGAGACAAGTAACTCAAAACAAAACAGCTAATCTGCTAAAAGAAAATAGTCCCATGTTCAAAATAAAACCCCTACATTGATGGGGAAGTCCTGTGTATATGTCTATAAAGCACTGTTGGCCAATAGGGAAGCAAGATAGGTGGGACTAGGAGTCCAGGAGGACTCTGGGAAAGAGAAACACAGGGAGTCATCATGTAGCCCGCCAGAGAAGTGAGATGTCCGTCCGGTAAGAGAAATACTTAGATGGGTTAAATACTTAAGTCAGAGCTAGCCAGTAAGAGACAAGCAAGGCCATCAGCTTCATAATCAATACAGCGTCTTGTGTGTTATTTGGGGACTACAACGCGGCAGAGCCCAGGCAACTGGTGGGGAAAAACCAAAGTGGCTGGGAAGGAAAAGGCTTCTCTCTACACTACGTCAAATTGAAAACACTACCTTCCAGTTACGGATTTGAGGTAGTGCTATGAAGAAAACCGATGTTGAACACCCATCTCTGTTTACCACAGAAGTAGTGAGAGGTGTCACAACCCGCCCCTTCTGACTCTAGCCAAGTGTGTAGGAAGTGACACCCTGCTGTGCTCCCAAAGCATTGCCCAAGTGGTAGGGGCATCAGGGGTTACCAGGAGTTTACCGGGCTTTTTTTATCTTCTCTGGAGCCCTGTCTGGTTGGATCCATTGCTTGCCCCGCCCCCCTCTCTCCACTGGGTTCTATGTTCTTTTTTTCTTAAGTTAGACGTTCTTTCTATATTCTTGCTACATGTCTCTCCTCAGACACGATTTGTAAAACTTCTCTCCAATTCTATGGATTGATTGTGTGAGAGAAAAATTTACGTTTTAGGTTTTATTTACTATGCCCCAGAGATCCATGACACAAAAAGGCCTCTGATCTGCAAGCCCCACCTTCCAAGGACAGTTCCTGAAAGGCTGGAGGCTGTTGTTTATGGAAGACGACAAGTCACACAGTTTTCACTCCCTAAACAGGTTTGTTTCACCCATTTGCACTGGATGTGCTTGAACACATGGGCAAGAGGTTCACAGGCAGGAAATACATCAGGATGTACACTTGCCCCTGATTGGATGCAGGTATGGCAAGAAGTATGTTTGCCCCTGATTGGAACTAATGGGGAAGGCAATGAATTATGGGTTTTCTTCTGAAGCCCCTGTAAACAGTGACCATTGCCCAGGAATTCAGGTATGGACATGGCCAGAATCCATCCTCCTGGCCAGTATGTAAGTAAGCTTGCTTCAGATTTGGCTTTAAACTGTGGGAGTCTTAGTCTCCATCAGTGGGATTAACAATTGAAACACAAAAGCTTTCAACCTTTGAGATTTCCAGTTATCTATTTTCTATCTTGTAGCTAATACCTTATCTCATATTTCTTACTTGATTTTATTTTTACGTATTTTACTCACATAATTTCGTGATTTGAAAGCTCAGAATACCACAAGATTTATAACATGATAACACCTACAAAATGGCCTTAGCCACCTCAACAGCTTTAAATAACAGCATATTTTGATACATGTATTTCTAATTCTAAACATTTCTATTTCACTTGTGAATTTAAGAATTATTGAATTAAAAGACACTTCAAGATAGGCATTTCATTAGTTTGATTATTTTTATTTTCAAATCTAACACATTGCATTTGGTAAATTTGTTTAATATTATATGAAATTTATTTTTTAAATAATATAACATATAACCTATTAGCATATAAAAGACCACATTTCCACATTTCGTAAAAAAAAAAAAAAGATAGAGGCTAGGTGTTGTGATACAATTAGCCTTTAATCCCAGTACTTAGGAAACAGAGGCAGGTGAATCTCTGTGAATTAAAGGCCAACCTGGTCTACATAGTTAGTTCCAGGTCAGCCATTGCTGAATAGTAAGACCCTGTTTCAAAAAAAAAGATATCATTTGGAGACAGATGTGATTGATTACAAACACCTTTAATTGCATAATTGAAAGCCAAGGCAGGCAGGAGGACCAAGAGTTCAAAGGGTAGCCTGGGATATATGGAGGGTATTGATATATCTCAAAAACAACAATAAAATAAAAAGATGAAAAGAGGAAAGAAGGGGTTTACAATTTGGGCTTAATTTGTACTTCTTTGATCACTCATAAGATTAATCGTGTTTTCACTGTCTCTTATCTTGATTTAAGTAATATAACCCTGAGCACCCAAGCACTACAAAACAACTACCATTGGAAGATTTTACATTACCCATCTGGTGTGTGTGTGTGTGTGTGTGTGTGTGTGTGTGTGTGTGTGTGTGTGTCTCACCGCCCCTGGAGCTCGCTGTTGGCTAGACTGTCTGCTGGCCACTGAGCTCTGGCATCCTGTTTCTGCTGCCCCTCCCCCACCAGTGCTGGGATTACAGGTGTGTACCGCCGTGCCTGGTTCCACATAGGCTCTGGCAATCTGAACCCTAATCCTCACGGTGGCCCGCCAAGCACTAGCCAACTGAGCCATTCATCCTCTCAGGAAGGAAAATGCTGTTATTAATTTTACCTCATCCAAACAGTTGACATGAACATTCTTACTAGATAACAGTGTTCCAGCTTCTTGGACGGTACCTTTAAAAAAAAAAAAAAGAAGAAGGTGGTAAAACATGAGGTCATCTCTCAGGAGGAAAGGGCAAAGGTCTAAATGTGATGACAATAAAGTTTAAAAGGCTGTCTGGAAGACCAAGGCTGGTCAGGCCGGTGCTAAGACATAAAGGGCTTCCCAAGCATTTCTCCAGAGAAACGGTCTCACACAAGCTCACATAGTTCCATCTTGGTTTTACTTTCATTGACCATATCACCTTATCATATCAACCATACTATAACCACTCGGCATAGGAGTTAGTGCTGAAACAAATCCCTAAAGGCCATGTGGTCCAAATCACCACCCAGAACTGACTACTGCATCCCAGCAATGCTTAGGATTCAGGATACACTGGGTGTTGCATCATTCGTCACGGTGTCACTCCTCAGCACTGGGTCCCGGGAACGATGGCATCTTTCTAGCAGAATGCTTGGCTTAGAAACCTCTAGGTAGGACATAGTTACAAAGTCTGCAACCATGGAGATTGCTCTCTGGTGAGTATTCAGTCTCCCATCCTGGAAAGGATTGAATTAAAACCAAAAGGTCCGGCATCTGCAGATTTGGAAAGCCTCTGCAGATTTGGAAAGCAGCTGTAATTGGGTCAGAAAAGCAGGTTTTTCCAGTTTTGTGTGCATCGTGACAGAGAGTGGTTGCAGAAGAGAACATCAATGTCGTCACCATTAATCCACGACAGCCACAAGCTCGGCCAAGTAATTTCTTGGCTTGACTGGAAGAGAACAATGAAATTCAATGTCCTCAGAGTGTGAGGATGAGCTACATGCCTCCCCTCTAAAAGGAGACCAAAGACAGGAGCACCCCAACTAAGAGGAGACGTGGGGTGCACCCTGAACACCAGCGTGCCCCTCTCCCACTGTATGATTTGTAGGCAAGAGCCCTGAGGGCTCCCCACCAGTGCAGGAGAAGCTGTGATGCCACTGGGTGTGTTGGGAAAATGACAACAGAATGACCTAGGTGACCCTGGAGTGGGATGCTGATATTTCTGTAAACAGTGTGGGGTTTCCTTTGGTTCGTTTGTTTGGCTGGGTTTTTTGTTTTGTTTTGTTTTCTTTTTCTGGTACTGAACTCCCTGTGAGGACAGTTGGTATCATTGGCTGAACGGCTAAGGAAAAGGAGAAATTTGCTGCAGCACAAGCAAGCCAGTCTGACCTAACTGGTGAGCTCCAGGCACACGATAGACTCTGTCTCAAAGGAGGCAGACAATGTTCCTGACAGTGTCACCCAAAGTTGTCACACACAGACACAGGAGGAAGAAGCTTTGGAGTACGTAAGCAGCTTCTACTTTCAGCTTCAGCCATGCCTGTAGTTTCCCATTGAAGACCTTCTCAAGGTGGCTCAGCGGTTAAGGGGCTCTTCTACAGGACCTGGGTTCAAGTCCCAGCACCCACATGGCAACTAACAACTGTCTGTAACTCCAAGATCTGCCACTGCACACAAAGGGCAAGAAGACCTTCACCCTGCTTGCCCTTGGGAAGATGCAGCAGGTGACTTACACGCTCACTGAGAACTCACGGAGGTCATTTTCTTCCTGGCCAGAAGGTGTTTATGGACGAAAGGAGAATATTATAGAGATTGTGAGCATCTCAAAGCCTGCTGATGTTAAGGATAGGATGGGTCTCATTAGAGAACAGGCCTCTAATCCTACAGAATGTTTGCCCAGTGGCCACCAGCCTAAAAAGATACTAGGCATGCTGTAAAGCATAGCACAGGGATGTTTTCTCCGGCTAAACTCTCACTCAGTAGTCTCAAGACTCTACAACAGCAGACACTATCCTGACCCCTGCAAAACACACACACACAGCCGCTTACCAGCAGACATCAATGATATGTCTTCCTTAGGCTTGACAACTCACAGGACTCAAGGAAATACCAAACTCACATTTTCCTGTAAAAGTATGGTTCTCCCCTGTGGGTCTCCATTCCTTTGAGAATCACACAACCCCTTCACAGGCATTGCATATTAGATATCCTGCATATCAGGCATTTACATTACAATGCATAACAGCAGCAACGTTACAGTTATGAAGGAGTGATGAAAGTCATTTTATGGTTGGGGGTCACCACATGAGGAACTGTATGGAAGGGTTGCAGCGTTAGGAAGGCTGAGAACCCCTAGTCTAGATGAATAAGAAACGGCAGATGGGAGGAGACAGAGAGCCCTCTTTGGGCAGTCCCTCTTCCAGAAATCTAAACACTTTCTCAGTCTGGTATTTTGGAAATACTTTGAGACTTCGATGCATAAACATGGCCAATTATTAGCTAGGTCTCCTGCCCTTTCCCCTTTCCCCTTTCCAGAAGTCGATGGGGGTAAGGTGAAGCTGGAAGTTCCAAGCTTGTAATCATGGCTGGTCTTTCCAATGAGCACCCCATGCCGTAGAACTATCCAGGAGCCCACAAACAGCAACTAATAAGCACCTAGGAACTAACAAGCCTGTCACCTAGGAAATGCCAAGAGATATTAGAATAAAAGATGTACCCAGCACATCTGATGCTTAGATGGGGTGTGGATGGGGGCTTTAAGAACTGTTAAGAACTGTGTGTCAGGAAACAAGGGCAGAGAACAAATACGTACCATGTCCCACCCATGCAGACACATACATGCACACACACCGATTTGGGAAATCTCTTACATCAGCTTTTGGAGATTCAGGGAACAAGATGGAAAAAAAATCTGCAAAGACCTTGAGCTTCTGCAGAATGAAAATAAATGAGTGAACTACCCCAAGGGGAAATATATATGTAATGTGACTTTTAATTTGGTGTTCCCAATCTAATGACACCAAAAGGAAACCACAGAACAAGCAATGTGAAGCACGGGGCTCACACGGGATCCAGACTTCCCTATTCCTTACCCTCCATGGGAGACTTGGGGAAGGAAACGTGTTCTAGACTTCCCCTATTCCTTACCCTCCATGGGAGACTTGGGGAAGGAAACGTGTTCTAGACTTCCCTATTCCTTACCCTCCATGGGAGACTTGGGGAAGGAAACGTGTTCTAGACTTCCCCTATTCCTTACCCTCCATGGGAGACTTGGGGAAGGAAACGTGTTCTAGACTTCCCTATTCCTTACCCTCCATGGGAGACTTGGGGAAGGAAACATGTTCCAGACTTCCCCTATTCTTTACCCTCCATGGGAGACTTGGGGAAGGAAACGTGTTCTAGACTTCCCCTATTCCTTACCCTCCATGGGAGACTTGGAGAAGAGGAAACGTGTTCTAGACTTCCCCTATTCCTTACCCTCCATGGGAGACTTGGGGAAGGAAACGTGTTCTAGACTTCCCCTATTCCTTACCCTCCATGGGAGACTTGGGGAAGGAAACGTGTTCTAGACTTCCCCTATTCCTTACCCTCCATGGGAGACTTGGGGAAGGAAACGTGTTCTAGACTTCCCCTATTCCTTACCCTCCATGGGAGACTTGGGGAAGGAAACGTGTTCTAGACTTCCCCTATTCCTTACCCTCCATGGGAGACTTGGAGAAGAGGAAACGTGTTCTAGACTTCCCCTATTCCTTACCCTCCATGGGAGACTTGGGGAAGGAAACGTGTTCCAGACTTCCCCTATTCCTTACCCTCCATGGGAGACTTGGAGAAGAGGAAACGTGTTCTAGACTTCCCCTATTCCTTACCCTCCATGGGAGACTTGGGGAAGGAAACGTGTTCTAGACTTCCCCTATTCCTTACCCTCCATGGGAGACTTGGGGAAGGAAACGTGTTCTAGACTTCCCCTATTCCTTACCCTCCATGGGAGACTTGGGGAAGGAAACGTGTTCCAGACTTCCCCTATTCCTTACCCTCCATGGGAGACTTGGGGAAGAGGAAACGTGTTCTAGACTTCCCCTATTCCTTACCCTCCATGGGAGACTTGGGGAAGGAAACGTGTTCTAGACTTCCCTATTCCTTACCCTCCATGGGAGACTTGGGGAAGAGGAAACGTGTTCTAGACTTCCCCTATTCCTTACCCTCCATGGGAGACTTGGGGAAGGAAACGTGTTCTAGACTTCCCCTATTCCTTACCCTCCATGGGAGACTTGGGGAAGGAAACGTGTTCTAGACTTCCCCTATTCCTTACCCTCCATGGGAGACTTGGAGAAGAGGAAACGTGTTCTAGACTTCCCCTATTCCTTACCCTCCATGGGAGACTTGGGAAGAGGAAACGTGTTCCAGACTTCCCCTATTCCTTACCCTCCATGGGAGACTTGGGGAAGAGGAAACATGTTCCAGACTTCCCCTATTCCTTACCCTCCATGGGAGACTTGGAGAAGAGGAAACGTGTTCTAGACTTCCCCTATTCCTTACCCTCCATGGGAGACTTGGAGAAGAGGAAACGTGTTCCAGACTTCCCCTATTCCTTACCCTCCATGGGAGACTTGGAGAAGAGGAAACGTGTTCCAGACTTCCCCTATTCCTTACCCTCCATGGGAGACTTGGGGAAGGAAACGTGTTCTAGACTTCCCCTATTCCTTACCCTCCATGGGAGACTTGGAGAAGAGGAAATGTGTTCTAGACTTCCCCTATTCCTTACCCTCCATGGGAGACTTGGGGAAGAGGAAACATGTTCTAGACTTCCCCTATTCCTTACCCTCCATGGGAGACTTGGGGAAGAGGAAACATGTTCTAGACTTCCCTATTCCTTACCCTCCATGGGAGACTTGGGGAAGAGGAAACGTGTTCTAGACTTCCCCTATTCCTTACCCTCCATGGGAGACTTGGGGAAGAGGAAACATGTTCTAGACTTCCCCTATTCCTTACCCTCCATGGGAGACTTGGGGAAGGAAACGTGTTCCAGACTTCCCCTATTCCTTACCCTCCATGGGAGACTTGGGGAAGGAAACGTGTTCTGTTTAATGTAACAAACACAGTAGGAGAAGCAACACTGTGAGAAGTGCCTGGATTGGGCTGGATCAACCTTCCTGCAGGCAGAACTAATGGAAATTAGTAATGATCCGCTTCCTTTTGAGAGTTTGCGTTCAAACCAAAGAAAACGGAACCCAGCTGCCTTCGCTGGGGTGGGAATGGTCAGTTTTAGATAGATCAACCAGCACCGGCAGACAGGCGGCGCTAAGGGCCGCAAGCTCGTTGTCACGGCCTTCCACCAGGTACCTGTGCTGTGAAGCTCAACAAAGCAGACCAAGCCCCAGCTTCCCTAACAATAAACAAAAGTCCCAGAGAATTCTGAGGAAGATTCGGGGCTTGTCTTAATATGGACACACTCCAAGCCTTCGGGGCACCTTACATGTCCGTCCCACCTTTTACATTTTATGGGCATGGGTTTTGCTGTCTACATGTACGCCTGTACCACATGACCGCATGGTACCCACAGTTGCCAGGAGAAAGCATCAGATCCCGTGGGCCTGGAGTCAGAGGTCATCCTGGTCTATAGAGTGAGTTCCAGGACAGCCTCCAAAAGGATAGAGAGAATCCCAGTCCAAAAAAAAAAAAAGTAAAATAAGAAATAAAATAAAAATCTCCAGTCTTTCGCCTGATCCACTGATGTCAGGAAAGTAAAGGGGAACTGAGAGATCTAAAAGGCTGGCCGTGTAAGGCTATGTGGATGTGTTAAAAAGGGGTACCAAGCTAGAGGTACCAGATTAAATCTCCAGGCCTTCCCCCGATAAAGGTCAGGAAAGAAAGGGGAACCTGAGAGATCGCCCTCAGTTGGAGGGTGGATTGGATTAAATCTCCACGCCTTCGCCTGACAAAGGTCAGGAAAGTAAGGGGACCCTGAGAGATTGCCCTCAGTTGGGGGGTGGATTGGATTATATCTCCAGGCCTTCACATGACAAAGGTCAGGAAAGTAAGGGGACCCTGAGGGATCACCCTCAGTTGCAGGGTGGATTGGATTAAATCTCCAGTAAGAAAGAAAAATTGAGAGGTTGCCCTCAGTTGGAGGGTGGATTACATTAAATCTCTAGGCCTCAGCCTGACACCAAGGTTGCGAAAGAGGGGAACCCGAGAGATTGCCCTGAGTTGGAGGGTGGATTGTGTAAATCTTAAGGCTTTTTGCATGAGGGAACATCCTGGGTTGAAGGATGGATTGAAAATGGGTGAATAGCCGGGCGTTGGCGGCACACAAGCCTTTAATCCCAGCACGCCTTTATGAGGGAACATCCTGGGTTGAAGGATGGATTGAAAATCGGTAAATAGCCGGGCGTTGGCGGCACACACGCCTTTAATCCCAGCATGCCTTTAATCCCAGTACTGGGGAGACACAGGCAGGCAGATCTCTTGAGTTCAAGGCCAGCCTGGTCTACAGAGCAAGTTCCAGGACAGCCTCCAAACAATACAGAGAAACCCTGTCCCCCCCCCAAAAATGGGTGAATCAAAAAAATTGGTAAAGAGGTACTGGTATTAGTAAAGAAAAAGACAAAGACAAAGGTATATAAAATGGAAAATTCTGTTTGCATTTAAGTTCTATTTTGTGAGTCATCTCTAAAACTTTTTGGCCAAAAGCCTGGCCTCTCCACCTTGCATCTACAGAGTTACAAGGAGTAGATACAGCTGCACCCCATCACTGTAGCTCAAATGGAGGAATGATGAGGGGCATATGGGACTTTTTAACCTTTTTAGTTCAAGGATTGGCTGGAATTGTTCTTTTACATAGATTTCAATTAAGGAAGTTTCATTTCAACAAACCAATCATGACCTAGGGAAAAAGGATGACCGAAAGATGCATGTATGAAATGTGATTGTGAATGCGTGAGTGTGAACTGCTTATATGATTAAAAGGATATTTAAATCCCTTCAAAAATAGTTTTTAAAAGCTACCTAAATTGCTTCAGATATAGCCAAAAGGAACATCCAGCCAGTCTGTTAATGTTTTGACAGAAAAGTTAAGATACAAATGAGGCCTTGTCAGGTTAGATTGGGAAAGACTGCTCACAGACTTCAAATAATTTTCAAAAGTTATTTGGACACAGTATAGTTTACAATCTTTGAGTGATTTTCAGAAGTTTTTTTGGGAAATATTTAATGGATATGTCCTTTTTAAAGAGCATCTATTAATAATCTAGATAGTGATCCCAATTCACCTAGATAGTTAACTAAGGAGGGTAGACAAATCCTTCTACTGTTATGGTCCAGCTTCAACAGTTCAAACTAAATTTAGAAAATAAAAAAGGGGGGAGTAATGTCCCCAGTTCCCACATGACTCATCAAATAATACACTCCTCATTTAAAAATTTTAAAATGTGAATGCCAGTGAGCAATCTGCTTCAGACAGATTCTGGCATGATGGAACTTGAGCAACCATTGCTCAGGTCAAATGGAGACATCCATGCACTAGACAATGGAGAAGACACTAATTTGGGGTCGAGGGCATGTTTGTGTTTTCTTACAGGAAAAGAATAAAGCTTTGGCAGCTGTCAGACCACTTAGTGAGATGCATGGAGCAGAGAAAAACTGGACCTGAGACCATGGGAGCCTACCTAAGCGAGTTTGAGTGAGATGTCCTAAATCAGTGTTCCTGACCCTTGATGTCATCGAATCTACAGCCCAAGAAAGAAAGAAAACAGTGGGTTCGAGATTTCCAGTTTGTCAACAGGCCTGCTGCATCAACCTCTCGGACCCGTGAGTTTTCATCCTGAAGCCAACAGAGAACTGGAAAGACTAACTGTCTGCCCTTGACACACCTTGAAACAACAGAATTCATTTTGCCAGTTATTCCCTTTAGGGGAAAAAAGGACCCATTTAAAACATTTGGACATTGGTATGGACTGTGATGAGTGAAAAGCCTCTTTTCAGTATTTAAACAGGACATGGTCACTTGAAATATCAGACTTGGTGGTTCCTGTTTCTGGAATCGCACCTATGCCAGTGTATTTTTCTGGAGAAATGCAACTTGTCCTAATGAGACAGAAAGGAGATCTTGGCTCAAGTCACATATTCAGCTGAGGCTACTGACGTTAAATCAACAAACTGCATCACCACAGGAACAAATTGGTGCTCTATGGATAGTGCAACAAGCCTCTTGTTCATATTTTTTATAATGTTACATGTGTAACATCAATGATTGTGCCCAATGTATCTGTGCAAGTGCACTTTCTAAATGCTTTCCTGAGCAGATCTTAGAACGATTGTAAACTTTATCACTGTTTTGACCATCAAATTGTAAATGTAAATCACATGCAGGTTACCCTTGTAACAGAGAAAGGCTGGTAGAATGTTATGGCCCAGATCTAGTGATGGGTACGGTGATGGAGAGTCGCTATGTCAATGGGGGTCCTGGAAATGGTGGCAGTGGCAGTAGGCATTCTGGCCTTATGCCGAGCTCAAATGTGCCTTGTTCCAGAGGCAAGAGATCCATAACCAAGTATTGTTTAGCCTAGCCCATGACAATCCCGATAGCCATGAAGGTTGCTTACAGATGACTTAAGGATGAGGTTCTTCCGTTGACGGAAGACCTGTGGGGAAGACACCTCCCACCTAAGACAGGGGTTCAAGGTCCCCCAAAGACGGGCAAGGGAGGGTGACCCTACTTGACCTAAGCCAGCAGTGCTTCATTAGAAAATAAAAATGGGGAATTGTGGGGACACCAGACCTTGAGCAGAGACCCACTTCCCCATCGGCCTGGGAGTAGGCAGCTGTAAGACAATGTTTACGAAAAACAATACAATGCCCAGGGCAATAAGTTCCTGAAAAGGGCTGGCCCACGGAACTGCCCTGACCTCGACCTTTCACAAAGTCTATCTGCCTCTTCAGACCACCCACCCCCACCCCTGGTGTCAGGGTATATAATAACGAGCCAGAATAGGAATAAAAGAGAGCCTTCTTGAGGAGCCTTCTGGTCTCTGTGTCGTCAATCCCGACACCCTCGCCACATTCTCGGATACAGGCTGCGCAGCGGGCGCGGCAGCACACACCTTCAGTCTCAGCAACTGGGAGGAAGAGGCAGGTGGGGCTCTGAGTTCGAGGCCAGCATGGTCTACAGAGTGAATGCCAGGATGGTCTGGGCTACACAGAGAAACCCTGTCCCAAAGGAAATTATTTATGTGTAGAGCATCTTGCCTGTGTGTATATATGGGTACCACGAAACTGCCTGGTATCTGTGGAGGCCAGAAGATGACCTTAGATCTCTGGAGCTGGAGTTACTGATGCTTGTGAGTCCACTGGGAACTGAACCCAGGTCTACAAGACCAATAAGTGCTCTTAGCAACTGAGTCTTGGCAGCATCTATATCCAATTAAACGTTTACAATGTGGTTTGAGACAGTGGCTGCCATATAAGGTTTACATATAAGGAAAATTATGTAAACATGTTTCAAGCATCTTAACCGTATGATGTATGTGGAGGGTGTGTGCACATGCCAAGGGACATACGTGGGGGTCAGAGGACAACCTTGGAGACAGTTCTCGTTCCATCTTTATGTGGGCTCCAGTGGGCAAACTTGGGTTGTCTAGCTTGCTCAGAAAGGACGTTACCCACTAAGGCACCGCGTGGCTTGCAAGTGCCTTAACTTTAGAAGAGAAATATATAGATATAAATTGCCATCATCATGTATAAAGCTGTGAAAATGTTTCCAAGCAGACAACTGGAGGCTGCATAGACAGCCCATTAGTTAAAAGTAACACACTGCTACTGTTTGGTGGCATCTTGCTCTCCTAGTGTGGCTTCAGGTGTTCAGACATGGCCCGTTATAAGGTGGAGGAGGGGCTGACTCGCTCTCTTGGGGTGTGGTGAGAGCATCCCAAGGGCAGCGACTGCATCTTCTGGAGCAGGAGGACCGCAGTGGTTAATTACTATTATCTGCATAAGTGCTTCCCTAATAAATACCTGTGTGTCATTTATCTTGGGTCTGGTGGACTCATTTAAACCCAGCTTTCACTCTTGCAGAAGGCTGCAGTTCAGTTCCCAGCATCCATAGATAGCGTCTACATCTGGTGGCTCACAGCCACCCGGAACTAACTCCAGCTCCAGAGGATCGGATACCATCTGGCCCCCAAGAGTGGCTGTGCTCTGTGGGGACACCAGACCTTGAGCAAAAACCCACTTCCCCTTTAGCCTGGGAGCAGGCAGCTGTGTAATGTTTACTGAAAACAATTCAGTGCTTTGAAGCTCTTGATAGGGCTCAGATAAGGGCTAGCTCACTGAGATACCATGACTTTCACACCCCCTACGGCTAGATGCCTCTTCCTGTCCCCCCCTGCGGTGTCTCCCCGATTCTGGGGCCGGAGATTAAACCACCAGCCAGGAGGGTGAGAAGTCTGGAAAGAATTGTATGTAGATGGATGGCAGAAGTCCTTAAAAAGGGAAGCTCTTTTTTTTTTTTTTTTTTTTTTTGGTTTTTCGAGACAGGGTTTCTCTGTGGCTTTGGAGGCTGTCCTGGAACTCACTTGGTAGTCCAGGCTGGTCTCGAACTCACAGAGATCCGCCTGCCTCTGCCTCCCGAGTGCTGGGATTAAAGGCGTGCACCACCAACGCCCGGCTCTTCTTGGGGAGACTTCTCTCTCCTAAGCGGACTGGGGTCTCCTCCTAAGCTGACTTGGGAAGCATAAAGTTTTCTTAAAGCAACCGACCGGTGTCTGTGTCATCTATCCCAACCACCTCGCTACATTCTTGGATGCAGGCCGCACAGCAGGTGCAACAGTGCTCTACAGCACAAACACACACATACGTTTTACTTTTCTTAAAAATGCTTTTTTTAAAAAAAATCAAGATGCTTCTAAGTATATCTACTATAACATGTGCCTTGAAACAGTAGATTTCTGCAAGGTTTCTAGAAGCTCTCCCTCTGCAGTTTCCTTCTCTATGAAGGGGAGATATTCACCAAAGCCACAGAGTGTGTTTAACATGTCACCTGTACTAAGTCACTTTCATCCTTAAACAGTGGCATGAGGTAGGGACTATTATACCCACAGAATTAGACACCTGCATAAGTCCACAGCATCAGGAAACAATGCCGTTCCTGTTGCAAACCAGACCGGCATGGTGTCATCTTTCTATTGCTGTGATAAAACATCATGACCAAAAGCTGTGATAAAACATCAACTCAGGGAAGGAGGAATACGCCATCATGAAGGAAGTCTTCTGGGCAGGAACTCCAGGCAGGAATCTGGGGGCAGGAGCTGATGAAGAGGCCTTGGAGGAGTGCTGCTTACTGGCTTGCTTTCTGGTCTGCTTTTCTTATAGAACCCAGAACCAACTTCCCAAAGGTGGCACTGACCCCAGGAGGCTGGCCCCTTCCATATCAATCATTAATCCCGAAAATGCTGGCACAAACTTGTAACCTGTTGCAGATATCTCAACTGAAGTTCCTCTTCCTGAACGACGCTAGCTTGTGTTAAATTGACAAAAAATAAATAAAAATTAAAAAAAAAACCTAACCCAGACACATAGTTATAACCATTCCATTGGGCTGGAGAGATGGCTCAGCCGTTAAAGGCTAGGCTCACAACCAAAAATAACCATTCCATGATGCTTCCTGCTACAATTCCGAGAAAACAAAACAAAACACAAACCTTTAGCTCTTCTAGATTAAATGTACATGCCATGTGCTCAGAATTGAATTCAACGCTGGCTTATCTTCTCCCATCTCTCAGTACTTTTCCTGAAAGCAATGATATCTCAAAACCTGACAGGACAAGAATGCATCACAGAGTAAATTTACCTTGGTTGCTCACTCATTGGCTTGGGGAAAGTAAACCAGCATCTGTGTACTCACAAACCTTGAGCACGAGGTGGCCTAAGAAATATAAGTGATAAGCACACTATTGCTGTTTGATACAAACCCTTTCACACCTCTGCATACATCCAAGACCTTACACACACACCCCTTTCAGACTGTATTTTCTCCAGCTACTCGCTGACTTTCCCTTTAGTGAACACGTGATAGCTTTGGCCTGTTTAAAATCAGAACTATCATCCCTGGTGGATTATGCGCTGTCCTCTCTTATTTTTGATGGGTACAGTACCTGGCACGTAGCCGGGGCTCCTGTTCACTAAACTAAATCCCAGACCTACTGAAGGCAGCGAGAAACCCGAAGACTGCGCAGAAAACCAGAAGTCACTGAGCACCATGCAGTTCACAGAGTAACATCGAACCCAGAGCTCTGAGATCTTCGGCAATCATCAGTTACCCTGAGAATCCAGACATGACTGACCTACATGTGACATCAGTTCCTAGTCACCTGTTGGTTTCAAACCGGATAGTTTTCTCTTTTCATGCTCCTTAGACTCAGGCAACCCTTCTTAGAAAGAATGCATTTGCCTTCCTATCTGTGGTTCTACACTGAATTTGGCTACCTAGACGGCTGGAGCCCAGTGTTACAATGTCCGGTTTCTCTGCCTTTCAAGGGCATACGTCTAGTTCTTGGACTTAAAGCATCCACATTAGTCATGCCTGCAGGCACTCATCCTCAGCTCAGAAAAGTGGCAGTGCACGTTGGTCACGCTGATGTCACCTGCCAGGTAACGGGGTGCGGCTGAGAATTCCTCTAGGACGTTCACTCGGAGACTCGTGGAGGAAACAACCCTTCTGGTTGGCCTAGGTGGCTTCCTTCCTACAAGCTGGACGGCAGAGGCGGAACTCGAATCCACGAAGTGAAAGGGAACGCACTAAGAAGCACGACAAGAAGACCTCAGAGCTCTCCCCATCTCCTGGCCTTCCTGGGCGACAGGAAGTCAGCCACAGAGGCCCTGGATGCAGAAAGCTCAAGGTGGCACGTTCATGCTGAGTTCTGTGCCCTTATAAAGAACATTTCCTCGCTGAGAGCTCCCTCCACCCCCAGCAGGGGCGGGGATCCGCAAGGAATCCAGATCTTTCGGCCTCCGGAAGTCAAAAGGGCCCCTTAGACACCCGCTTAAGAGCCTAAAACTACCAGGCCACTGTGGTCTTGACTGACTGCGGTCATAACATCCGAGTTGCTGGCAAGCTTGCACACGCGGAGGCTAGTGCCCTAGGGCCGGGCCTAACAGTCTCTGAGGGGCAGTGGCAGCTTGTGGATTTCCAAAAAGCTGATTTAGAGGTCTAAGCCTCGATCTGATCACCGCAATGCTTCTGCCTCCCATCTCCCCGCCCCTGCAATCCGTTCCCAGCCAGAGACAGAAAGCTGCCCAAGACAGCCCGGGCCCGGAGCGCGCCCCTAGGTTGCACGGCGCCCGGGTACCAGCCCTGTGCCCGTACCTTTCCCGATCACTTCCAGAAGCTCCTTTTCTTCCTGGGTCAGCTCGCCTTTCTTTATGTGACCCATCGTTCCCGCCAGCTTGAAGCCTAATCTATTTCTTTGGTGAGATTTTTAAAAACGAGAGACGTGTGCGCGTCGTGGAAGTCCGCCACAGCCAGGCAACCCGAGGCCAGGGGAGCAGCCCAGCAGAGTGGCGCTCGCCAGGGTCCTGCGGCTGGGGGATGGCGGGTGCGGCGAGCTCGGGCGAGCCGGGCAGGCGCTCTCCGCAAGTACCGCCCCCGCGGCTTATTGGCCCGGTGGGGAGGAGGAGCTGCGAGCGCAGCCAGACGCTCCAATTGGAGCGGCTCACGAGGTCCAAACCAAAAGGAGAAATCTATAGGTGGGTTCAATATATCTTCTAGGCTGCCCACTCCCCATACTAACCTATTGGGAAGTACAGGGACACATTGTTCCTTGCACTCGACATAAAACACCTTTTCTGCCCGGCAGTGGCTTCTGTGGAGACGCGCAGTAGCATCAGGATGCGGCCGCTGGACGCGCAGCACCTCCCCTAGAGTGGCGCGGTCGGGACGAGGGGCGGGGCCAGGGCGGGGCCGGGCTGGGAGGCGGAGCTAAACCGGGTTCCGTGTGTCTGTGTCAATGTGTCTGTCCTTCACTCCTCCATTGTCTGCCCCAGCCGCCGCTGCCGCCACCGCTTGCTGCAGGATCCGCCGCAGCCACCAGTCTCGCGCGTCGTCGCTCCTTCCTTGGACAGGTAAGAGGTGGCCAGGTGGGGCGGCAGGAGCCTGGGGGTGGAGGGAGCCGAGGCCACCTCCGGGCCAGGGGCTCCCACCGGGCTGGAGCCCGGTGGAAGCATGTGCCTCCTGGGGCGGTTGCCTTCCCCTTGGTAGAGAAGCCCCCGCGCCGCGCCATCATCCTTGCGTGCCCGTGTGTCGGTGCCCCGCGAAGAAGACCCCGACCTCGGTACGTGTGGCCGCCCCAGGAGCCCCGGGGACCGCGGGCGAACCGCGATCTGGCCACGCGGTGCGAGTGGCGGGTGCACATGGTCGGGTGCTTGGCGATCCCCGGGGGAGGCCCGCGCCAGTGTGGTGAGCTTGTGACGGGGAGAGGCTCGGAGAAGGTGATTTTCTTTTGGCGAACCTCGTCCTCCCCACTTCTCGTCTGTCATCTCTTGGCCTCTGGAAGCCATGGAACCTGGACCTGCGGTGTTTGTTACGGATATTTAGAAGCAAATTACGCTTGCACTAATACTTGGCTGGGGTGTGGGCTGCCTTTGCTCCGAGAGAGTTGCCTGTCTTTGTAACACAGGTTTGGCGATTTATGGTACTAAGGAGGGGAGGGTGGAGAGGGCGGGGATTAAATTGGTGTTGCTGTCTATATATAGCCTTAGATTAGCTTCTTAATCCAGCCTTCATTCAACTGTGATGTGGAGCCTAGAGCTTCCACCGTAGGTAGACAAGGGATGAATAAGCGTGTGCCTTTTGGGGGCACAGACGCAAAACATGCTAGCGAAACTATGCAGTCAACCCCCCAAGGTGTATATCTGTAGCGTTTTACAGCGTCAATCACAGCTTCTTCAGAAATGATTGTTTCGTTTTCCTGTTGTTTCTGTACAGGCTAGTATTGCTGTTTTCCCGCAAGACCCAGCTGTGCTGGGGAGAAAGACTTGAATAATTAATTCTGTGGGTGGTTTTTATTAAGCATCCCCAGGACCACTCTTTCTTACCACAGTACCAGATATAAAGTGAAATGCCTTTTCCTTTGGCCTCCGCCTTCATTTATGCTTGAAGCATACACTCTCACTTAAGAAATCCAGGGATGATGTTCACGATTTCTTGCCTTTTACCAAAATCTTTGGTAAACTCCAGCTGCCTGCTCCCCAACCCCCACAGACAGAGAGCTTCAGCTTGGGGAGGGAGGAGCAGATTCTCACATGAAAATGGTTGGTAATTATTCATCTCAATGTATAACAAAGACACTTCTGTTTGATGACGCTTTAAAGATGATGTAGCTGTTCCAAGGAGCAGTAGGGCTTCTGAGAGTGGCCAGTCCTGTGTAACACTTGGGTTGATGCAGCCGCCACAGCAATTAATGTGCCAAAGGAGCCCACAAGGCTGAAATGTCTGCGAGTAACCCCAGCGTGTGACTTCATATCATGCCAGCAGATGCACAGACAGAATTGGGCACTTAAAACTGCTAGTATTTCCATCTCGTGTGCCAGATCTGGGCCATGGTTATGTGAAGGTCACACCTGTTTGTCTCACTGGGGTTGTCGGTTCCTCAAGGATAACAACATGGGATGTGTTTTCTTGGTGCTTTAAACACTTGGTGGGTGTTTAGTCTTCTGAATGTGTGGCTTTAATTTAGAGTTGATGGTGTATTTAAGGACAAAGAAAAACATCCACCTGGAAATGCAGATAAATTCTGTGTTCGGTTTGAACTCTGGAGACAGATACCTAATGCAGAGTGTTCAGAAGGGTTTCAATAATAGCACTGCACAATATAAATATTTAATGTCAAAATGATATTAATTAATGAGTTTATTAAAATGTATTCGCACCAAAGAAATAACTATTCATTTTGATGACTTAATCTGCTCCAGACATTCTGCCAGATGCTATGCACAGGATTATTTTAATCATTGTTACCATAGGCCAGGAATTAGCCAGTACTATCTCCCTTTATGAAAATAAGGACAGAGCCGGGCGGTGGTGTGGTGGTGCACGCCTTTAATCCCAGCACTCGGGAAGCAGAGGCAGGCGGATCTCTGTGAGTGCGAGGCTGGGCTGGACCGACAGCCTCCAAAACAATACAGAGAAACCCTGTCTCGTAAAACCAAAAAAAAAAAAAAAAAAAAAAGAAGAAGAAGAAAGGAAGGACAGAAACAACCCCACAGTTAGGACGTATAGGACCTGGGATTAGATCCTTTCTGATCTGTTTTTAAAATCCTCTTGCAGGAGTGATGTCCACGCCTCTAATCCCAGCACTCAGAGACAGAGGCAGGCAGATCTTCTATACCTCTAGTTTCATGCCATCCAGCGTTACATCGTAAGACCCTGTCTCAAAGATTAAAAAATAAAATAAATAAAAACAGGCCAACCGAATTAAAAAAAGAAATACATGTCCTGGTGGAGGAAAAAGTTTATTTGTTTGTTTGGTTGATTGCTTTATTCCAGACAGGATTTCTCTGTAGCTCTGGAGGCTACAGAGATCCTCCTGTCTCTGCCTCCTGAGTGCTGCGATTAAAGGCGTGCGCCACCACCGCCCAGTGGAAAAGGTTTATTGTAGATAAAAGAGAGCTGTAGCAGGGTGTAGCCGCATCTGGGAGAGTGCAGAGCGGACGGAACCCTGAGCCACGTGGGAAGAAGGGAGAGAGGGGATCCAGGTGTAGCAACCGAAAGAGGAAAGGGTAAAAGAGGCTGGTAACCAAAATTGTTCCATTATATAGGAGAGTTCAGGATTGAGGTCAGAGTATGCCAGCCACACCCTGCCACTGGCAGGGACTGAGGGATACTGGGAGGACCTGGCAGCCAGGTCCGCTTTGCTACATTAAATAGGCATCTCAGAAATCTCAGAAAAGCCTTTACTCTGGCTTTCTCCATGTGCTTGGTGGTAAGAGGGGAAATACACATCCTCTGACAAGATATTTTGTCTGGTGTTCGTGAGATCCACCCAGCAGGCTGTAGGTCCAAATCTCCTTTCCGCCTCTTTGTCTGCTCCCCTCTCCTTTACCCACAGCCTTCCCATATATGTGTCTATTCCATAGCTGTTTCTTCTTGTACAAAAAAAAATGGAAGCATATTAACACACACATACACACACACACACACACACACACACGTGTTTCTGTCTTCATCTTTCTAAAACACATTTATTTGCAAATGTCATGCGCGTCCTATGGACTCTGTACTGAGTTCGTGGTGTCTGCTGTGGATGGATTCCTGAGCTTTTCCTCACCTCCTACCTAGCTATTTCAAGGAACACCAAGCACAGTCATCCTCTCACTGGCCAATGAGCAAGGCTTCCACTGTGGTCCCAGCAGGCATTTCCAGTTGGCCGACTCCTCCCGCTCTGCCCTAAGGTCACCATGCTGCTGGTTCCCTAATTGCCAGTAATTCCCACCCCTTGTTCCTCCTTTCTCTTCCTGGAATCCTCTGCCGTTCTTGGGCCCATTCTCTCCTCCGTGCTCAATCACAATAACTCTTCTTTCCATTTGTTAGTGTTTTTCTCCAGCTCCCTTGACCAAGGAGGGGAGTGCAGACCCTCAGACAATTTCAGGGACATACAATCTTTACACAGGTGTGACGCTGACAGATGACATGGTTGCTGGTGCCATTATGGGCAACTTCTAACTGATCTATATTGTGGAAACCAGGCAGCACCCTGAAGCCATCCTTCCAATGTCTCTAGGTCTGCATTCCATGTGAAAATGACAATTTAGCAAATGTCTTTCTCTTCCTGTGCTATTACAACTTTTCATAACTGTTTGGACCTCTTTTCCCTCTTGACTGTAAATTCACCTGTGTTTCTGAAGCTATAACCCAGTACCTTGCAGTTAGTAGGTGCTCACTACATGCTGAGTTGAAACCATTTGATCTCAAAGTTATTTCCAGTGGATTTGTTTCCTTGGCTCACTAATCCTTCCTGGCAATGTGTGATGAATGCCACTAAACACACGGAGCCATAACCAAGCAAGCAGTCTTGAGCCTTTTGAAGTCTCTGGGCTTCCTGACACTTGGTACCACCAGCTAAGACAACAACTTCTCACAAATGGAGCCTGCTGTTCTTGATTCCCTGTTCAAGCCCCAGATCCTCCACTGTTTAAAGGTAACACTTCTTATTGCAGGGTCACTGACAACTGGCTTTGAGTGTTCTTTCTGAGAGGGAGGTTTCTTCCCTTGGTATTTGACTCCTTGGGTTTACACTAGGTACGTATCCTGACTGACTAGAAACTTGATGCTATTAAACAATTTTAACTTTTTAGACCAGAATAGTATGCCTCTGTTTTCAAAAATCCCCTGTCATTCAGAGATGCATTCTGAACTATTTGAGATTTGCTCTAACAACCATGACTAGAGACTGGGACTGAGGGGGAACTCAGAAACAAAACTGACCGCGTTGTCAATGGTTGAAGCTGTTTGACTAACTTCATTAACTAGCCTCCCTACTTTTGAAGGCATTTGAGGTGTTTTACCAGGAGACATTTGCAAGTATTACAGTCCCTGAGATGTTGCTACTCCTCCAACATGAGAAAATAATTTGCATACTCAGTGTGTAGGTTATGCACTTTTTCAGTGGACTGCAAAGACAGTCATACCTAGCTCTGCAGAGGACTAAACCATCACATTAAATTTTAACTTTTCAGCACAACCCTAAGGAAGCAGGGTTACTCCTCGCTTGCTTCAGGCTAATGAGTATCTTACTGGCAGTCAGTGGCGGTCCTTTTTAAAACTGACAGTCATTTTTGCAGGCAATGCTAAAGAAAGACACATAGTTTATCTGAGAAGAACCAAGAGGTGAACCAAGTGGAGATACTGATTTTCTTCTTTGTCTTTTAAGACCACTCAGAAGTCATTCCCAAAAAAGGAGTGGTAGAATGGTTCCGAGCAGTGTCAGCTCTGTTGGGATGAGGTTATTAACGAGGGTCTCACACCTCGCTTAACGTGGACACCTGCTTTCTGATTCTAGGAACTTCATGTCATGTTGTTTCTTGGTGTTGACGATTTTTCTGGTAGTTGGGAGAGTACTTAGCAAGCATGGGACACTGGATTGGATCTGCTGCATTTTCAAAAGAAGAAAAGGAAGTTTCTCTTTTATAGTTTGGAACATTTGAATATTATTTTAACATCACTTTTCCTACCTATGCTTGAAGGATTTCTAGAAAGCATTAACTAACATAGACTCTACCAATATGAGAAAGCTGTATATAGTTATACAGCTCATTCTTAGCCCTCTCTGGAGTGTGTTTATTGGGGACAGATCTCTTCAGCGAGTGTCTTTTGGGAGGTTAGGTGCCAAGTGGAATGATTTGGCCTGTTCTAAATTTGGCATGTGTTGAGTGAAGAGTGCCAGGAATGTTCAGATGGTCCTCTTTGTGAGATATCTACTTTGAAAATCAAACTTAAGATGGACCACTGAATGATCATTCTGTATTAAATGCCAAAGATACAGTGTTGTCATAGCGTTTGCTGATTTTCAATGTTAGCGATTTTCTTTGATTTTTGTTTGTTTATGTCAATGACAAGGAAACATGTAATGATAGAGATAAGAATAATGCCCCACTTTAGTATCAAGGAAAGAATAACCAAACATTTGGCCAGCTTTAATTCTTTTAATTCTATAAATATTGCTATTTAATGGCAAGAGGAAAATCAGTTCATGTAAATAGAAATTACAGCTTTCCCTTTTCTCAAACTTATTTTTATGTTAGAGGAAGACTTGTTTGTTTGTTTGTTTGTTTGGTTGGTTGGTTGGTTGGTTGGTTTTTTGAGACAGAGTATCTCTGTCTGTGTAGCCATGGCTATCCTGGAACTCACAGACATCCACCTGCCTCTGCTGGGTTTAAAGGTGTGCTCCCCCACACCAGTCCTAGAGGAGGGCATTTTAAAGAGACAGTGGTAGATGTGCTGGGATCTAGGAGCCCTAAAGAAAGTTCCTGGAGTGGAAGGACTGCCAAGTACCCAGCACTGTGCCATTCCTGCGGGGCTTGAACTTACCGTATTCCACTGTATACGGTCTTTTCCTTCATGTATAGTCATTCCTACAGGGCTGACACTTACCGTATTCCACTGCGGTCTTCCCTTCACATACAGTCTTGCAAAAATACTTGAGTGCTTTGACTTGTGAACTTTCCTAACTGTGGTGATTTCTAAGAAAAAAGTATGGCCTATGTTTACCTAAGAATACAAAGTAATTGGGTGGGACTTTTATGAACAGGAAAGAAAACCCTGAATTTAATGGTGCCAAGGAAACTGCTGGCTTAAGGAAAAGGATGTCACATAATATGTTCGGGAGCGTGAAGGTTGTTTTCATTCAGTGTGAGCCTCTACAGGAAATAGTTGAAAACTTGGATCCCATGACATTAAAGAAATCATGGGGCCATATATTTCCCAATATCTGGGTGTCCACAAGAGGCAGTGTAGTTAGGTCCTTTCCCTAAAGATACTTGGATGTTTTCTTTACAAAAAGTCTACAGAGAACTATTTGCCGTTTTGGTGTTAACCTAGTAATTCAATATACCCAAGTGCTGACATTAGACTAAATTAATATTTATGTTTTACTCCGCCTAATTCTAAACTATGAAGTCTATGAGGCCAGTAATGACAAAGCTTCCTTCAGAAATCATAAATATCTTTCCAAGATATTTGACAACTTGGCTCCTTGGCCAGAGTTCTGGCTGGAGACAGTGGACTTGTTCCATCTGTACCAACTCCAGAGGCCCGAGAGACTTATACTGTATCAGCAGTGCTAGCATGAAATGTGTGACCTCGCGTGAGTGGTTCGAGGCCTCGGAGCTTTATCTGAGGGCGAGTTGAGAGCCGGGGTTTAGAACCAGTATCCATTTCTTCTGGGTGTTAATCATGAGTTAAAAATTAAAGGGAAAAAAATCCCACACCGTTATTCAAACACTAGTCAGCGCTTCCACAGCTCAGGTGAACAATAGAGGGTGTTTTAATACACTGGCTGTCAGGAGGGCCTCTGCACTGCTGGTGCCAACTGTCTGTCAGTAAATAGAGACAGAGCTACATCTGCTGGCTAGTGAGCACCAGGAAGCTAGTCTGCTGTGGCCCTTCTCCTCCCAAACCTGGAGTCTTAGCTAAACAGATGAGTGATTCACCTAGATTAACCTATGAGGTGAGGAGGGGGTGGGGTCTCAGTAATAGAGCTGTGGCCTGTGTGTGCAGGACTCTGGATCCGCCCCTAACACTGCTAAGAAAGTGAGTGTTTGAGCTTGTAACATTGTGCTGGTTTGGATGTTTTGTTGTTGGTACTTCCAGGGCTGGAGAGATGGCTCAGCAGTTAAGAGCACTTGCCCCTATGGAAAACTCCATCTCAGTTTCCAACACCCACATGTGGCCACAACCGCTGCTAACTCCAGTTCCAGAGTGTCCAACATCCTCTTCTCATCTCCATGGGTACCAGGCACGCTTGTGGTGCACACACAAACTTGTAGGCAAAACCTTCACACACACAAGACAATTGAAAAATAAATTTAAGATACTTTCTTCCCTTTAAATTTATTTAATTTATTTTATTATTATTATTATTATTATTGGTTTTTTTGAGACAGGGTTGCTCTGTGGCTTTGGAGGCTAGCCTGGAACTAGCCCTTGTAGACCAAGCTAGTCTCGAACTCACAGAGATCCGTCTGCCTGTGCCTCCCAAGGGCTGGGATTAAAGGCGTGCGCCATCAACGCCCAGCTCTTTCCTTTAAATTTGTGCTCCCTGTGTTATGGTAGATAGAGCTGTTGGTGAATACAGTACCTTGTCAATGGTGCCCTGTGCCTGTTGGTGTTAGACTCGCTTTGGGAGGTCTGTATTAACACATGCTTTCCTTGTCTGGAGACACGTGCCTAGGTGTGTGTGTGTGTGTGTGTGTGTGTGTGTGTGTGTGTGTGTGTGTGTGTTTAGCCTTCAACTAAAGCTTCATCTGCTGGGCAGACTTGGGCAGGTCTCCATCCAGAAGATAGGGTAGGAGCTTTGAAGTTGAAAGAAATAGTAACAGAGCAAGTGTTCAGATTCATGCCACACCGCATTTGACCTTCCTGGAGGTTTGTTAACATTCTCTCCTACTGATTACAGTAGTTTCCCTCACGTATTCCCCCTTTGTTAACACCTCGGGGTAGTGGGATTCCCTCAGTCCTCTTCCTGTGCTGCTCAACTTTGGACTTTGCATTGGAACTACAAGCACAAACATGCCCGTCGGTTTGTGTTTTCAGCCTCTGAGTTGCTGTCTGGTACTTGACATTTTGGTCTTTGCTTATCCTTAGCCCCTGCTTTTCTTCTACTTGGGCAGCTTTTGTTGTCCAACATGTGAGATCTTGAATTAAAGTCATCTTTCACCTGGATGTGGTGGTGCATGCCTTTAATTCCAGCACTTGGGAGGCAGAGGCATGTGGGTCTCAGTGGGTTCAACGACAACCTGGTCTATAAAGTGAGTTCCAGGACACCCAGGACTGCTAATGCAGAGAAACCCCATCACGAAAAAACAAAACAAAACAACAAAAGCAGAATGGGGGCTCATACCTGTGTAACCCAGAATCGAAGAGCGAGACAGGTGGATCCGAGAGCTCTCTGGCTGAGCAGTCTAGTTGAACTGGCGAGCTGCTGATGAAGTGACAGTAATGCAGAGAGCAAGAGAGAGAGACCTGCAGCCAGCTCTAGTCCCCACAGATTCACTCACTGTGTAACACAGACACTCACCCTTCTGTACTGGGTGTGTAACAGACACTCACCCTTCTGTACTGAAGTGCGGAGTCTGCTCAGCTATCTAACAAGGATGTAACCCTTTGCTAAAGGGTGAACACTGGAAACAAGGACACAATGTAACTTGTGTCTTCTATTTAATGTCCATGTGTTTCTCCTGCAGGAAAACAGTCTTGTGAAAGTATACATAAGATAATGTCAAAGCATTACAATTACCATTTCCCTAGGGCATGGACCAGGAGAAAGGTTGAGGTGTGAGCTTTAGTTTTTATTCTTGCTTTGAGTTAGTTTGTTGGTGTTTTGCCATATAGTAACGTCACAGTATTAAAAGCTACTGGCAAACCATATTGTCTTTTCTAAGCTTAAAACTGCAAAATGAGTCATAAATTTGAAGATGACTTCCCTGTGTAGTAGGGGCTGATGCTTAATCCTAGTATGAAGAAGTAACAAATCAGGTTTTGAAAAGAAAAATGATCATATAATTCCAAGTCCTGATGACAGCATTTTTTTTTTGGAGGGGCTGGAGAGCTGGCTCGGCAGTAAAGAGCGCTTGCTGCTCTCGCAGAGGTCCAATTGTGTCCTAGTACCCATGTCAGGTGCCTAACAATCATGTTTAACTGCAGTTCCGGGGATCCCTCTCTGGCCTCCCCAGCACCTGCACACGCTTGTACGAGTCATACAGACCTGGAGACATTAGGGGAGAATTTGGAAGTCTAGTAAAAGGATTTGGGGTGCTGGAGAGGTCCAGCATCAGCGTTTGCCCCTCTTCAGAGGGCTCAGATTCAGTTCCTAGCCCCCCACATGTTGCCTTGACAAACAGCTAGAACTCCAGTTCCAGGGGATCTGGTGCCTTCTTCTGGCCCAGCAGGCACTGTGTGGTTGTGGTACCAGGACACGTAGACGAAACACTCACGCACAAAAGGAAAATATTTTTGTGTAACTGACACATCTCCAAATCCCGAAGGCCAGTCTGTCTAGCCACATGAGCTAGCTTCAAATTCAGTGAGACTCCTTCTCAAAAGAAATAAGTCAGAGTGCTGTAGAGAACACAGACTTGGACTCTGGCCTCACAGGGAGGCGCCCCCGCCCCCAGTCGCACACAAGACATAACCTATGCAGACACAAATAAGAAAGCAACCAAATGAATAAGTAAGTCATTTTTCTTGAGTAAGGACAGTTAAATATGAAAACAAAAATGCACAGATATATGTTTATTATAAACATTCACGGTGAAGAGTTTCGCTTTTCCTGGAGTATGTCAGAACTACTGGGATATTTCCTACCATAGAGCATACTCTAAGGGATTCGGAAAGTCGTGTCATCTTTCTGGGTGGCACTCATATTTCTAAGCAGTCCCTGGAAGTACAGAACTCCTGAGGCGTTCCCAGTCATCCCTCCTCCCAGACGTCTCTGAAAAATACTATCGTTTCCTGGGCTTGCCTTTCCTCTGTGGCTGGCTCGTTCTGAATGGTCTGAGAGTAGTCTATCTCTTCTTTGGCCTTTATTGGTCACATCAGGGTGGATTTCTAAAGAGGAAGGCTATGGAGATGGTTCAGTGGATAAAGCCACTTGCTGCCACGCCTGATGGCCTGGGTCAGTCCTCAGCTTAGACGATATGAAAGAACCAACTCCCACAAGTAGTTGTCCCCTGGTGTCCACACATGCATAGTAACATGCATGTGCCCAAACACACGTGAACACACACTGAATGGATGGATAAATAAGTGTGATTTTGGAATTTTCTTTAAAAGAATAAGACTCTTATAGAAACACAGTACAACAATAAAATTTAGTGAATTTAGCACAGGCTCTTGAGCTCACCAAGATCCACCTGCCTCTGCTTCCTAAATGCTAGGATTAAAGGAAGGACTACCATACTGAGCTTACAACACATTGTTGATACAGGTTTTTATGCCTTCATTTTTATTTAATAATTACAAATGGGAGGACTTTTTTAGTCCCTTGTCTCTATTTATTGGTTGGCATTTAACGAAAGGAAAAGATTCCTTGGACCTGAGAGTGTAGCTCAGTAGCCTATCCCATGAGCCAGGTACACATCTGTAATCATAGTCTTTAGGAAGTCGATCTTCGGCTACATAGCAAGTTCCAGACCAGCCTGGGCCACGGGACACCCTGTCTCTAAAAACGGTCTCTTCCCGGCACTTCCTTTCCTTGTGCTCCCTCAGCTGTCTTCACACAAAGTGTAGACTTCCCAGCTCTGATTCCTTTTCATATCAATCATAGACATCCTTTCTTCCTCTCACTCATGCTACCCCAAGCTAGGCTAATTATTTTCAAGGTACTTGCTATCATTTTAATTTCCTTAATAATACTCATTTATTCTGATATCCCAGGGATCACTGTGAATCTACCCTGTCCTACCTAGAATGAAATCAGTCATTTATCCTGGGACTCTTGATTTCTTTTAGTAGGAAATGTTGTGATACTAAGAGATGTCCTCTAAATTCTGTGTAAATATTTTTCATATGTATGTGTAAATAACAATGCCACTTTGATCCTTTTGAAATTGGTTTGCATTTCAGCAAAGGTTACAATTTTTAATTAACATGTAATTTTAGTGGCAGACTCTACATATGATCTCCGACAGTGTAGTCTGCAATGTCAGGATCTGAGTGTGATCTGTGTCTGAACTTAGACTCTAGTGGAGTACAGGTAAGAAAAATTCTGATGTGTTCCTGTTTTACTTACTTCTTTTTAAGAAATTTTCAATTTAATTTTATTTATGTGTATGGACATTTTGGCTGCATGTGTGTCCATGAACCACTTGCGTGCCTGGTTCCAGAAGAGACATCTGACGTAGTAACTGATCATCGCTAGGAAGAGACGCTGCGATCAAGGCAACTCTTGCAAAAGATCATTTGGTTGGAGGCTGGCTTACAGTTTCAGAGGGTTGGTCCATGACCATCATGGTGGGAGTCAGACAGGCGGCACTGGAGATCTTTGCACCCTGATCCACAGGCAGTCCGCAGAGAGAGAGAGAGGCTGGGCCTTGTGAGGGCTTTGCAGCATCAAAGCCCATCCCCAGTAGCACCCCTCCCCCAACAAGCCACACCTCCTCCCCAAACAGCTCTACTAACTGGGAACAAGCATTCAAACGCACGCACCTATGGAAGTCGCCCAAGCCACCGCAGCAGATGCCCTGGCAATTCTGTCGTTGATGGTTGTGATCCATCATACGGGTGCTAGGAGTAGAACCCTGGTCCTGGAAGAGCCCCCAGTACTCATACAACCCCTGAGCCATCTCTCCAGCCCTTAACTCTTCTTACTTCTCTCCTCAAATCGTGTATGTCTCTTCTGTCTCCCACACTCTTCCTTGAATATCGTAGGATATAAAATTATCAATGTGGAAAAATTGTGCCACTTACTACCCGTGTAAGTAACATTTTTGTGATGGATTTGAACACATTCGTAATAAAGTCGGGGTCACCAGTACTGCATTGGTGTCCCATTACGGAAAGGAATCAAGGGAGTCAAATTCCCCTTGTGCCATCTGACCAGGAGGGAGCCCAGATTTTAACTTTCTACTCTGTCTGTCTGGTTCATGAGTCTCAATCAGTCGCTGCCACAATTCTTTCTTCAGAATCTGTGTGTCTGTCCCTAACAAAGGGCTTCGCTCTCTTTTATATTGAACAGCACAGAAAGATTACTTGGGGAAGGAAGGAATGAGGGACACGTTACAAAATTTTCTAATTAAGTTACTGACTCCAACTAACCCCAAGTGGCCGAGATAACAACGAATATTATAAACATCATTGTTTATCAGGCAGTGTGTTCGTCTCATCCAATATTTATGGTGGATATTCATTTTATAAGGCCACTTTCAGCCTGTTTGCTGTTTCTAGCAAGTGATTATCATAACACGAACACACACACACACACACACACACTGGGCCAGGGGCATGGGAGAGTACATAATGGAAGATTACAGCTATGTATTAACTTAGGTTGTAAAAGTTGATTACAGGGAAATCCAAGGCAAGTAAGATTGGTTGTTATATTGTTTCTTAAAGGCAGGTTAAACAAACCGGCTGAATACACCGTAGGCTAACAGTCTTAAATCATAAGTGACCCTAATCCGTATTATTAACTCTGACTGTGAGTTCTAGTCTCTTAGACTGTAAGATATTTTCGTCATAATGCATGGCTACAGCTGTCCCATGGCCAGCCCTTCCGCTTCTGGGCATATACACAGATCTCAGATTGTCCCTAACTAGCCCTCTCTGTATGTATCCCTCACATATGGGAAACAACTTGCTCCCACCGCCTTCCCTCTTGAGAGTGTCTCTTCAACAAAACAACCTTCATGTGACACTTTGCAGGAGAACACTAGAAACTTTAGTTCTTGGACTCCCCCCCAGCCCTCCTAAATCAATAGCTTAATGTGTGCTTCCACATTTATAATGGAGACCGAGCAGAGAAAGATAAACTTGGAGCCCAGGGGAGCAAAAACTAAGGAAAAGGAGGAGGCTGGCTTTCCAGTGTGCAGCATCTCCAGTGCCGTGAAGAGTCTCCCTCAGCGACAGGAGCCTGTCTTGTCTGCAGTCAGGAAAGGGAGCCTGGATAACCTCCGGGTGATAAAGGGAGATGGGTATCTATGATTGGGCAGCAGAAAGGGGGTCTGCTTGTCCCGAGAGATTGAGTGGCCGTTTCCCTCCCCGTCCTTTCTACTGTTTCAACAGGAGCAGGAAAGACCCTCGAGGCAAAGCCCCTGGGTTTGGGTTTCCAGGTGGCTCCAGGTGGTAATGCCCCACAGTCCCCTGCCAACTCACACACGAGGGTTCTGGGAAGGTAGAAGACCAGCCCGGCTCTATAAAAGGAGCTTGGACATGGAAAGCATGCCAGAAAACCCTGGTTAAGTTGTTCTCTCCAGATGAGACTTCATGAGAACCTAGTTTCACAGGTGTAACGGGGCCAGAGGAGCCCCATATCAGGACTGAGTAGACAATTTCCATACAGATGGACATGCCCACATAGAAAGCATGCATTCCTCAAGCCTGACGCAACCCAGAACCCGTGTGGTGAAAAGATATAGGACTGATTCCGGCAAACTCTAAGTTGTTCTGCACATGATCAGTCTCACAGATTAACTGTTAGATCCCAGCTGGGACAGTTCCCCTGTTCTCTGTGCTGTGTGCCACAGGTTCACTGGGCACTGTCTACCCCTCACCACACCATAAATAAAGTTGCAAATAAGGCAGGTCAGAGCAACTGTTGGCTGTCCCCAAAGAAACATGGAAGAGGGTACTAACCTGCTGAGCCTGTTGGCCTCTGCTGAAACAGTAGCAGAGGCAAAGGCGCAATGGTCAAGATTTCCTGCTGCCTGGAAGTTCAAACCACCCATCCGGGGTGAGAGAGAGCCAGCCCCCACTAAGTGTATTGTTTGGCCTCCAGAAATGGCTGACAATGCTACTAAGTTCTGGGCTTTTCCTGGGACCCTGATGAGCTCCTTGTATACACCTTTCAAAGTTCAGCGCCTTTTGATGCTATACCATGTGGTGAGGTACTCTAAAAAGTAGCTAAACTCTTAAAGTCTCACCAACATGACTGAGCAAGCATAAGGCAAGGATGACACCAATATACACGCCAAACTGGATGGAGGAGCCCCAAAAGGGTCTCACTGCCTACTTCATTAATAAAGCTTTACTCAAGTATAGCCATAACCATTTGTCTTCATGTTTTCTACTTTAAAACTTTTATTTGGCTCCTTTCTGTACACACGTGTGCAAGGCATGGCAAGCATGGGGACAGGCAAGAAGGGCATGTGTGTGACGAGTCTTCATCTGCCCCGACAGCCAGCTCTCACAGAGTGACACGGGGACTTATTACTAATTGTGAGAGTTCAGCCTTAGCTCAGCCTCTTTCCATAGCTCTTACAACCTAAACTGACTTACATTTTTATTGGTCTACCTTCTACTACGTGGCTTTTAGCTCTCTCCCATTGTCTATGTCTGACTTGTTCTGCATCTCCATGGCGTCTCTGCCTCCCTTCTCTCCAAGATCTGCATGTGACATATAAAATGTATAAGTTTTCTGCTATGAACCATGACCATTCCTAATAAAAACCTTTGAAGTCTCCAAAACGATGATGGGGACGCACAACAACTGTAGATGGGCATTTCTATCCCACCTGGTCCTGCAGCCTTTGAGTCCCAAATAAACACACAGAGGCTTACATTAATTATAAACTGTTTGGCCTGTGGCTCAGACTTCTTATTGACTAGCTCTCTCCTAGTTATTAACCCATTACTACTAATCTGTGTATCTCCACATGGTCCTGGCTTACCCGTGATGCCCAGAATTCTTAATCTCTTAACAGTTACAGGGTATCCCTCTCGTGACGAATCCCTGTTTCTCTTCCCAGAATTCTCCTAGTCTGGTAGCCCCACCTATATTTCCTGCCTGGCTAGATCCTGCCTGTCCATAGGCCAAAACAGCTTTGTTCATCAACCAATAAGAGAAAGATATATTCTCAGCATACAGAAGGATATCCCCCATCAAACAATGATTCCACCTGGATTGTAATAATGTCATTAAGCTGACAAACACCACTCAAGATCAGTTTTAGACTGCAAAGTGCTCAGGACAACTTCAAAACTGCTAGCCAAGAGGACTTGACCATTGTCTTAGTTTTCTCAGGATCCCCTAAAGATGCCTTGCCCCCAGACAACAGGAAGTAATTTTAACAGCACAAGGCCCACATTCCTAAGAGGTGTTGGGTGGGTGAATTTTGGACATTTGGTGGCTTATGAATGTCATCATTTATGGCGGTTGGTTGCAGATTGTTACTGATCATGGTAAGGGAGGTTAGAGTCAAGCATGTCCTTCTAAAAAGGACAGGGGTTGGGGAGTGGTAGGATAAAAGGGCAGGTTATTGAGTCTATTTTTAGACTAAAAAGCAACTACTAGTCTCAAATAATTTACATTGGTATGGATTTTTTGTATATTGATACAAATTAAAGCTTACTTTTGTTAGAACATACTGTATTCATATTTCTACTCTTGTTTAAGGTATTTTTGTTACTAATACAAACTTAAGGTTACTTTTGTTGCGCTGTGTATGTGTTTCTACTCTTTAAGATATTGTACCTAAACCACGTAGTGGTGGCACATACCTTTAATCACAACAATTGGGAGGCAGAAACAGGAATATCTCTGTGAGTTTGAGGTCAGCCTGGTCTACAGAACGAGTTCCAGGACAGCCAGGGCTGTTACACAAAGAAAACCTGCCTCAAAAAATCAATAGAGAAAGAGATGTTATACCTATGCAGCTCATTTAAAAATGCAATGTAAAGTTCTAGTCTTTGAAAACTATTACTACAAATTGTTAAGAATAATTAAGAAATACAGGTTAGTAGTTAATCATCTAACCATCAGATTTGTGACCATGTTGGATGTTTTCAAGGTCAATCAGATGTATTTTAGATAGACAGAACATCTTCAAACATTTCTGAGACCTACAGAATATAGTATTTAAAATGTTTTAATAACACAAGACTTTTCATGACAGTGAGTCACATCTGTTGCTGGCAGCAACAATCTACTTCAAAAAAAAAAGATGATGGGCATTGAAGAACCTCCAAATGGAGTTTGCTTTCAGTGTGGCAAAGCTAGCCATTTGGGCAAGAAACTGCCCTTGCCTTGATTGTTGACAGTATGCTGTCCAAACTGGATAAGCAGGACATAAAAGAGTGCAACTGCCAAATTTTGCTAAGACCAGGTGGGACAGTATTCCTGCTTCACAGAAAAGTCTGTCAGGTATTGTAGGCCTGTAGGCTGAAGGGCGATACCCCCATGGTGCAGAGGAACCTTGTGGGTGACTCTCCAGGCAGCCAGCCGCCTGCCTTTTCTATAGTCTTGGAAGTCGTTTGCTCTGCACCTCCTGTTTACTTGGGTAATTTTATATCCATCTTGGGCTCTGATGGCACTGAAGACGAGATAGTTAAAGTTTTCCTTGTTACTGGATTCAGAAAAGAAACTCAAAGAAAAGGTATAAAGTGTATAAGGTTAGAAGTCATAAAAGTTTAAATTGTTTATCTAAAAAAATGTTCTGAGGTCTAAAAAGTTAGGATGGTGATGCAAGTTATGATAGAAGATGGTTTGCATAATAAAACTTTGGACTTACTAAGATAAAATAGATAATAGAATAATTTCTTCCGATTTGACAATACAAATGGACTGGGCATTGTGAATGTAACTCTTACTCGATAATTGTATATAATTTTACCGTGTTAGAGTTAAAAACCTTTCTTTTTATTTAGACAAAAAGGGGGAAACGTTGTGGGGCATTTGTACAGTCTATGAAGATGTACTGCTGTGATTGGTGAAATTAAGCTCTGAACAGCCAATAGGTAGGCAGGAGGTATAGGCAGAATTTCCAGGGAGTGAAGGAAGAGGAGAAGGAATCTAGGCACACAGGAGATGCTAGGAGGCACAGAGAGGAGACGGGAGGTGCGAGACGGAAGAGAGGTAACGCCACGTGATAGAACCGTAGGTTGCCATAAATGGGTAAATTTAAGTTATACGAGCTAGTTAGGAACAAGCCTAAGCTATAGGCAGAGCTTTCATAGTTCATCTCCATGTCATTACTTGGGAGCTGGCTGGGAGGACAGAAACAGACCTGTCACACATGTGTGCCACTGTGCATGTGTGGCTATAAGAGGTCCACTTCATGGAGTCATGGGGTTCTTTGTCTCCTTCGTCCTTACTGGGTCCCAGGGATCAAACTCGCGTCATCGGCTTTGCAGACAATGGCCTCTAAGCCATCTTTGCATTTGGCTTCTTCAGACCATAGCAATTGGAGTAGAGATAAGACCTTGAAGTTGAGCACATTTTTCTGCCCTTTTTCAGGAGAAAAATTAATGTGACCTCTGCGTTAGAGTATTTGTATTGCTACATTGAAGCTGTGTGCGTAGACAGCATTGCTGTTATGTGCATAGTGCGAAAACAGGCTATCAAAATGTAGAGATAAGCTAAACCAGACCAAACAAGAACAGAGCCAGAGCATATGCTCAAACCTCCAAGAGCTAAGGCAAACTATGATTTAAAGAGACAGGGGAGGATTTAGTCCTTTTCTTGTAAATAGTCTTTGGTTGGCTTGACTCACTGTTTGTCTTGTTTCATTTGACAATCAAACTGGTGGTCCCCCTGTCTCAGTTTCCAAGGTACCAGTAGGATTACAAGTATGCTTCCCTCATGCCTGCCAGGTATCTAGTTAATTGGTATCAGATTATATTGCAGTATAGTAAATATAATAAAGAGTAATAGTAAACGTATACTTTTAACATTGCCCTACTTCAATATTCTTGACTGCTGTATCTTCGATATCATCCTAGGTTTGAGCTAGGCCCATGTTTTAATCCCAAGTGCCCTGGCTTTTCTGAGCCCAGGGTTTTCAAAAGGGCTCGGTGAGGACCTTGGAAAGGCTGACCCTCACTGGAGCAGATTATAGAATAGCATGAAGAGCTAAAATTAGAGGGAAGTATGCCTCTGCTGCAAATAGTAACAGCTCAGTGTCCTGCCTCAGTCCTGGCTGCGGGAGACGGGTTCTGCTTGTTTCAAATTTTGCTGATGTTTGTAAAATCTCTGCATACATGTAATGCGTACGTGTTACTCACCTATTCTCCACATAGACTAGATGGGGTTGACCGTGAGTTCCCGTACCCAGGCATGGAGAAAAACTGAAGCACTTGGAAATGAAGTTGATGGGAAGTCTAAAGCTTGGGCAGCTAGGGGTAGGGGAGGAGGGTGGGAGGGGAACTGTGGTTGGAATGTCAAATAAAATGAAGACATGAAAAGAAAAGCTTTTAAAACGAAGTGTGTTGTGGCTCTTCTCCAGTGAGAGGGAAATGGGAACAGGTGCAGGCACAGCGTTGATTGGGGGACTCTCTCAATTGGTATCTTCTGGATCAAAAACAAAACTTTCAGAGAAAGCTCACACTTGAATTTCCCCCAAATATTTACAAAATAAGAGGGTTTTTTTGACAGAGAGCTACATTTTAGATTTTATTTTTGTTCCCAGATTTCCTAATAAGATTCAAACTCTCGGTTTTTGGTTGTTGAATGGTAACGCCTTTGGATGTTTGTTGTACTGGTGGTATGTGGAAATGTGGGGGGATGTAGGTGTCACCACTTTCACACCAATTCAATGTTTGCTGATCTGCGGTGAATCCAATAAAAACATAACAGAGAGGTCTCTGTGTGAGTTTCACAGTTAACGTAAGTAACTCATGTGTGGACGCTCCTTTTCCGGCATCCAGCGGATGTAACGGGTGGCATGGATGCGGACTCCAGCACTGCAACTATCTGCATTGCTCCGTGAGTCTTCTTCGGGCTAGGCATCCTTGTATCTCAAAGCAGTCCCTTTCACTATGTGAAGCTGTTAAAAACTCAGCCCCCAGGGGTAAAATAGGTTTTGCATGTCGATTTATGTGTAGCTAGTTTTACTTCTGCAGCAGCAATTGATGCGAAGTTCTTGGTGGTCAGGGGAGTTTTGTGTGGTGGTTCTGGAGTTGGAACACGAGACCTAGCACATGCCAGCAAATGTCCTGCCACCCAGCCACAGCCTCAGCTGTAGAGTGGTAAAGTGGGGGACTTCTGTTAGAGGGGGTGTTTGAATGCACATGGACTGTTAGCAGCAGTTGGGGTAGCCAAGCAGTGAGAGGCAGGTATGTGACCTCAGTAACTGAACCAGAGCAAAAGCAGAAGACAGTGAGGTCGCATTGTCCCAGCATGTGATGGGAAGAAACAGGGACTGAACAAAATCGCGTCATAGAGATGGAGCCAGAGCCTGAGAGGTGGCACGGTTAGATGTCATTAGATCTCATTCATCCTTTTTCAAGTGTGTGTAAGGTTCCATGCTGTGCTTGCATTGCAATTTACTTATCTAGACACATGTTGTATGTTTTTCACATACATGTGTGTTGGCGTGTGTATGTAACTATAGGATAACACCATACAGCAATCGATAGACTGCAGGGTATATCTGTGTTAAGTATTTACAGACAATTTACCATGTGCTCCCTGAAAGCATGGCGTGAAGTCTAACTTCTGTTAAAGGAGATGTGGGTGGTTCTGGGTAAGCCGGCACATTTTGCTAATCCAGTCATTTAAGGTATCATGGATGGGTGAGGTTCAACATGTGTTTATTGTCTACATAGGCTTATTTGGACTGCTCATTTAAAGCACACAAACTTTGTTTTCTTTTTCAGTAATTTTATGAATAAGCATCAGAAGCCAGTACTCACAGGCCAGCGGTTCAAAACCCGGAAAAGGGGTAGGTTGTGTTGTGTGTGTGTATGTGTGTGGACACTTCTAATCAAATTATTAGGATGGAGAAGAGTTTGAATGATCCCCAACTCCCCTTCCTGGTATGCTGGAACTCTGAGTAGCCTTGATTCCAGTGCAGCCTGGAACTGGGTTGCCTGTGGTTGGTGGCTCATCTATCATGATAAAGAGAGAATTGTTCCAGAAATTTGAAGTCAGATCTAATCCAGTGCCGTGCTGTCCCTTGATGAGCACGGGACTGTCACTCATTGCTGCTGTGAGCAGAGCTGTAGGAGACCAAGGCCACGAAGAACAGCAAAAGTTTCGTTTGTGAGAGTGCCCTCTTAAAGTAAAATGCTTATGTTACTGTCCTCTAGGTAGGATGTGTAAGACGTGGTTTTACATCTCATCTTGAACAATCTTATGAATTGTCAGTTTTGCAGTCATACGTTGCACAAAATATAGTTTTGCCAAGTCTTGCGTAATGCATAATTTTTATTATTGGTTTTACACACGTCTGTCTCTGGATATAAAAATGGTTCAACCAAAACTTAAAAAGACATTACTTCAGGAAAATAAGATGAAGGAAGTGAAGAATTACTGAAAATACCGAGGTTGTTGCCCCTGTCTTGGTTAGCAATCTCTTCCTCCTTTTCTGGTGTGCTCGGTTTTATTTTTCAGGCAGGTTTTCACCTTGTGGTCTAGGCTAGTCTAGAATTGAGCACGGAGCCTTTGAATCCTGCCTCAGCCCCCCCGAGCACCGAAACCACGAGCATGAGTCACCAGAGCTATGTGACTGAGTGCCCTTAGCTTTTCAGCTTTTTCTCCTGTGCTCCTGATCGCCTGGCCCTGACTGCACATGCGTGCATGTGAGGCAGTCACTCTACCATGAAGCTCCATCCCCGACTCTTGACAGGGATGTTGTTATCCTAAGAGAGACTTCCACCCCGAAAAAGAATCCACCCTAACCTGGTTCTCACTGATAGAAAGGTAGCATTGAAGACGTGCTTAGGAAATTCTCCAGATATTCCCTGGGGAGGGTCTCCCAAGATGACAGGGTTTCACTGTGTAGCCTTAGCTGTCCTGGAACTCAGAGATCTGTCTGCCTCTGCCTCCCGGAGTGCTTGGTTTAAAGGCGTACGCCACCACGTCTGGCTAAAACACACGTTTTTTAAGTTCTCTTAGATAAAAGTAATTCTTGCTGTGTGTATTCTTGTCACAGCTTGGGTGTTTCCTCCCCCACCCCCCCAAATCCTGTATTTCCCAGTGCCTAAGTCTGTAATTTCCACATTATCAAAACCAATTTACCACCTCAGTCAACGCCCAAACATGTAGTATCTTTGTGAGAATGGCTGAGTTTGCTGTTAGTCCCACAGACTTAATAAATGGCCGATGGTCTTTTTATTTCCTGTGTCTTTAATATTCTAAGGAAGCAAACGTCTGTCTCCTAAGGGAAAGAATTGCCCCGTGGTGAGATTCTGAGTAAAGTTTATGTTTGCTCTGCTTGCCCGTGGGTTCCTCTGCCTCAGAGCTATGATTACTCTACCCCATGTACTTTGTTCCTCTAGAATTTTAATCATTTTCCCCTCCCCCACTACACAACAAGACTCTAGTTATATTTTTCCATTTGCATGTTGGTAGCTACACAATGTTTTTTTACAGCATCAAAGGGTCTTTTTATCTCTTGTTTTATAGCAAACAATGTTGCAATTAATCTATATATGCCTTAATGTCCTCTTACCCCCTCCCCCATGACTCTGAATAGTAACTGGTTCTGATTTTGGTATAAGTGATGTTAACTACTTATTACCTATTCTCATGTTAGGCAACTGCAGGTAGCCGTATTGCACAAGCTGGACGATTTTACTCTAAGAAACTGCTCTAAGATGTTGTTACAGCAGCAGGGCCTCTTGACTCTTAATGACGCTTTTGATTTTCACATTTGTGAAGCCAGATCTCTCTCTGTCTCTCTCTCTCTCTGTCTCTGTCTGTCTGTCTCTGTCTCTCTCTGTCTCTCTCTCTCTCTCTCTCTGTCTCTCTCTCTCATTGAATGTTCAGCTCCCTCTGCCCACCCCCCCTCGCTGGCATACCTCCTGCCCTTCCCTCCCCTGTGACATGATCTTCACCGCGCCCTCTTGCTTGCAGTATCATTGAGATCCTTTGGTCAAATTTAGTCGTTTTCTTATTTGGGCTTCATTTCTGTGGCTTAAAACTAGGCAACCGTAACTTTCCCTTTGTTATATAAAGGAATTGATAGCAATGATATTATGTTACAGGAATTCTTGTATCATAGCTGCATCTCACTATCTCACTTTTTTTATTAGTTTGTTTTTAATTTTATAAATTTACTTTGATCCTATTCACCTTGTCTCGCTCCCCAAATCTGCCCCCTCTGTTCCTTCCCCCCACCAGGGCCAGCTTGCGCTGGCTGTGTGGCCTTCCACCAGATAGTAGAAGACTCACTGGGGCTACACTTTTAGAGAGGACAGACCCTTCTTCTCCCGTCCGCTAATAATTGACACTAGCCCGCTCCTCAACTGAGCGGGGATCTTTGTGCCCAACTCCCTTCTCCATTGTTCTCTTGAAGTCACTCACTCACGGCTCTGCCTCTTCAGCTCTCCCCACCCCATCTTCCACGGTGACCTCTGAGTCTTCGGAGGTTGAGTATGGGACATAAGTGCCCTTTACCCCCGCATTGTACCTTACCGAAGAGCTCTCCCGGTCACGTCTCTGTATCCAGCAACTTGGAGCTGTCACCCAGAAGCCGGACTGTCCACTGTCTACACTATTGTTTCCTTTTCATGTGTTTTTACTCTGTGGGGGTCTCATGACGTAGCCAGAAGTTACCCCCACTTTTTTGTTGTTGTTACTCCCCACTTTTAAGGCTTTGGATGTTCCCACACACATCTTGTCCTCGAAGAATAAATTGGCTGAACCCTAGGTTGAAAGTTGTTTTTAGCCAAATTTTTGATGATACTGATTTCTGAACCAGAATTGCTCACTAGTTATTGAACAGTTGGTGTGATTCTGTTCCTTGATACTTTCTGTGTGACTTGGTTTCAGCTTGCTCCTCCCCAGACGCTGAGGAGAGTTGCTTTCCCCCTGGTGGTATGAAATTTCCCTTGTGTGGTGTGCTCGCATCACTCATCAGCTGAAAACTCCTATTCTTCAATTCCGTATACACGTCCTGAAAATTTAAAAAGTAATTCCCATTGACTTGGAGGCTTGCTGTCTTTTTACTGTGCTATTTCAGTATTTGACTGGCCTGCCCTCTTCCTTGTCTTTTGACTAAGATTTTTCTAGATTGTTCATCACAGATGTTTTCAGCTTTCTCTTTCAGATCTCCCTTTGATTTCTTCACTGTTCTGTCATTTTTCATTGTTACTCTGGAAGTATCTGTAATATTCCTCTCTGCGCTCCTCCTTCTCCCCTTTTCTCTTCAGTACCCACCTTCCACACGACAACTGTCTAAAGTCTAGACCAGAACTCCTTCAAGCCTTTTCTTCCCTCCCCACCGCACCATGCCATATCTCCGCGGTCATGGATACGGTTTACCACCTCGTTAGCCCACGATGCCTTTCAACGTGTGTCTTTGTAGTATGCTGTGTCTGCCTCGTTGGTATGCACTGGAGACAGCAGCCTGTATAATAGCTGTTTTTTCTTAAATCTTGGCTGCCCTTTAGATGAGCTACAAAGTCAAATCTGTGCTTAGGCATAACACTAAGTCATTCCTTACCTCCTTGCCATATTCCCGAGTTTACAGTGTCGTTGTCTAGAGACAAGAGGATGTGTGACGTTGCAATGGATTGCAATAACTAGAAGACTCCACTAAAAAGAATACAAGACTCTAAAACAATATCTCACTCATTGAATAAGTGTAGTAGTGTTATGTTTTGGTTTCTAGTAAAATATGAATAGATATAGCATCCATACACATACCACAAAACAAACGTTTATGATCCTCAACACTGAATGTCAAGAGTTGAGAAGGAAAACAGTACCCGCCCAGCTCATCATACTCAGCCTTCAGTGCTCTAGAGTCTTTCATCTTGTGATAATACAGAGACCTCTTCGTATTTCCTCCATCTCAGTCTTGTTCATTTTCATCTTCCACAGTTTTTGATTCTGTTTCATTTCTTTATCTCTGACAAAACAATAATTTAAGTTTAGTAATAATTTTTCTTCCATAGTTAGACTTAATAGATTTCATATATTAGGCTAGCCTAAAAATCACATAAATGAATAATCATTAATGTTATCATGTGTTAGATACTTAAAATATAGTTTGGCCTTAATTATGGAGTTAATCAATTTGTTCGAATACATGTTTAAACAAGGGGTTTTAGAGCATGGAAATCCATATGGCCAGTTTCTTTCGGGGCTATATGGGGACATACACAGAATCACCTGTTTTTAATTTCAGATGAAAAAGAGAAATTCGAACCCACAGTCTTCAGGGATACACTCGTCCAGGGGCTTAATGAAGCTGGTGATGACCTTGAAGCTATAGCCAAATTTTTGGATTCTACTGGCTCACGGTTAGATTACCGTCGCTATGCAGACACACTCTTTGATATCCTGGTGGCTGGCAGCATGCTTGGTAAGACCTGTGGCTTAGCATTTTCTTATGGCGTGTGTGTATTTCAGTTCTGTTATTGCATTTCCTTTTAGGATAGAATTCTTGGAAGCTCATATTAATTACATTTGCTAAAAAAATCTATAATTTTTGCCTAGATTATAATTCCAAATGGTTTTAATGTAGGTAGTCATAATGTAGGTTCATAGAGCATAGAACCAAGAGTGTCTATTGGCAATAGGACACAGCCACTGCAGCCAGTTGCTTCAAAGTGTCTGTAGAAGGCTGTGACTTTGTGAATGTGTATATGTCTTCTAGATCCTTCCGAACACTCGGCGAACCCAGATATCAAATGACTATTTTTCTTTCGTCCTCCATGTGCTAAGGTTGATGTTAGGACCCATCCTCTATAGCTCTCTGCCTTGTTCAGTGAGACAGGGTCTCAGTCAAACCCAAGCTTGCTAATGTGGCTGCTCTAGCTTGCTCTAGGGAATCCCTTGTTCACCCACTGAGCGTTTTGTATAGGTTTTGGGAATCTGGAACTTCTAACAGCTGAGCTGTCTCCTCAGCCCCTTTATCTTAGTTCTGATGGTTGATTCCCATGCATCCTATGTGTCATTGGAAGCTCTTTTCCTGACTTTCAGTTGCCTAGGAGATATTTGGGGGCTAGAAACAACTCAGCGGTTACAGAGTGCTGGCTGCTCTTCTAAAGGATCCAGGTTTGATTCCCAGCACCCACAAGGTAGCTCACAACCATCTGTGACTCCAGTTCCGAAGGGTCCAACGCCCTCTCCGGCCTTCACAGGTGTTGCACACACATGTAGCTCACTTCTACCCATGCCGGCAAAACACCTGTACATATAAAATAAAACAAAATGAGTTCGTTTGGTTGGTTTGGTTTGGTTTGGTTTGGTTTTTTGGCTTTTCGAAACAGGGTTTCTCTGTAGCTTTGGAGCCTGTCCTGGACCTCCCTCTGTAGACCAGGCTGGCCTCAAAGTCACAGAGAATCCAGCCACCTTTGCCTCCCAAGCACTAGGATTCAAGGCGTACGCCAGCCACCACTGCTGGCCTTGTTTTTGCTTTTTGTTTTTTTAACAGAAAGTGACTTGAAGTCTATGGAAATGTTTTGATTGTTGCACATACTTGGGAGTGTGACAAAATGCACATAATGAAAAGTGCTGTCCCCGTGTCGTCTGTCTTTCAATTGGGAAACACTGGCCAAGCCAGTCTGCCTTGAGACAGGGTGAATACGCTCCTCCATCTTGAAGTAGAGCTTCTCCCGAGTCCCTCTTCCGTGCTCTGATGGAGGCATGGCCCCACACACCAGGCCTTTTTCCACACTGCTGACTCTCCTGCCTACTGACTTAATTTTGTGTTACCATTCATGCAGATCACTCACCACTATAGAATCCAAGAAACTCCAATACCCAGGAATAGAGTAGATGATAGTTTGGTAATTCCCTTCTAGAAATCTCGCCCTCACACGGGGTTTTCTTGTTTTGTCTTGAAAACGGAGTAATATTATATGCATCTGGGTCTATGCGTGTTAGTGTGTGCTTGCTAAGCAGTGTGCTCTGCCTTTCGCCTCCCTGAGTGTTACATTTGGGGTGATTTCAAGAGCTACAGCCCAGCGATGTTAAGAATATTGAAGTTCAGTGTTTGTGAACACATCCTTGTGTCCTGCTCTGTGTAATTAGCAAGCACCAAACATGGGATTTAAGAATGGAAACACTTGGGTGAGGATCCTAGTAGCCGAAGGAAATGTTTCTGTTAACGTTTTGCTGTAAATCATGAGTCTCTCCCTACATCTATCTTTTGTAGATTTTTGTCAATTACATTAGCAATCGATATTCTTAAATTAGTAATGAAACACAGCATTTCTAACACGACTTTTAGTATTCACTGGCCCTATTTTATCAGGACACTGGCAAGTTAGTCACACGTTGCCACGTTGGTCGGGCCTGTATGTGGACCTTGTTATTGTAACTACTCTTGTAGGCATCTCATTCCTGTACACAGTTCAAGTTCTCATCACAGCTGTGCGGTGTGTTTTAGGGTCCCAGTAACCTCCAAGCAGCAACTCTTAATCCTGTGTTGTCTTTTTCTGTGTTGAGCTGTTTGGATTTCCTTCCTGTCTTATGAAATTTCTAGAGTCCCTTCCCGCCACTCTTCCAGTCCCCCCCCCCCCACCATAAACGTGTTGAAGTATCTGCACATTTCGCATTGATTCTCATGAGGCCTTGTTTACAGCCAGTAGCTGGTTTGGCTCTGTAACCCAGACTTCACCCTCCACACTGTGTGAGTATATACAACAGGCTACATGTGTTTGGCACAGCTTAGTCCATGTCATACAACCTCTGAGTCCAGATTTAAGATGAACTAAGACAAGTCCCTTCCTTTAGTATTCCCAAACCTAGAAGTGGCAATTAACACCTGCTCCTTATGTGATGAGGAACCATTTTAAATGCAGCGTATCAATCTGTGTAGGACAAGTGTGTCTGTGTGTGAACAGATGCATTTCTAAAGCTTCTGCCTCACCAGGGAAAAGTCTGAAGTTTCAAAGTCAGCCTTTGCAAGTCTGTCCTTTTTACCATGAAGGAGAGTAAAAGTCCAGAGGATGGAGATGGTTATCATCCTAATATAATTTTGTTTCAGGTGATTGCCTTCATTAAAAGGGACTAATTAAATTGGCTGCATAAGTTGATTTAAGGAATAGATTCCTGCAGGAGCTGACTCCTGGGAAACTAATTTACTTACAAAACTATATGCTGAAGTCTAAAGCCCCCTGGAAGAGTCTGTGAGCTAAGAAATTCTCATTTACTACATCAGTAACAAAAGTGGAAGTGTGTGGCCTTTTTCACCCAATGTCTGAAATCACAAATTAACGTAAAGCTGAAGTACACAAATAAATTTAGAAAGTATCTGATTCACAGATAACAACATCAGTCTCTTCATTGCTGTGTCCATGGTGTACAGCATAATTGCTAGTGTAAAACTCTATGCTCTGAATATTGGTTAGGTGTAGGAGAGATCTCTCTAGCAGGGCCGCCTAAGCCCACCCTCACTAAAATGAAGTAGAGCTGAAGAGCAGAAATGCGTAGTGCTCTGATCCATCCCTGTAATCAGTCAGCGCTTACAGTAGCCATTGTTGGAACTTACGGGAACATGGAAAACTGAACCCTGATGAAAAGGCACTCTTGTTCCAGCCAGCGCAGCTGCTAAGTGACTAAGTACAAGTTCAAGGAGTCAGTACAGACTGTTAGCCACATGTGGGAAATGGTGTTGCTGAAAGAAGAAATGGTTTTAGAAACATTCCTGTACCCCGGTAAAAGCCAAAACGGTTCATAAGAGTTGGTTGGTAATGGCTGAGGCCACAGTTAGTCCTGATAGGCCACTACCACCCGGCCCTCCATCCATAAGAGTTGGACGCTTTGATGAGGGGTGGCTGGGGAGTAAGAGCGTATGCCGCTGTTGCAGCGGACCCCGGTTTGGTGCCCTGCACTTAGTGAAGGCAGGGACAGGTGCGGTGAATGTATGACCTGGAACAGCTTATTTGGATTGGATTGTGAACAAATGCGTTGCAACCTGTCTTCATTTACTCATGTGCATCCTGTAAAGTTTACTATGACTCGTTTTTGTATCCCCTCTGTGTCTCTTGATGGTCTCTTCCTGTTTTGGCACTGTCCTTCAGCCCTATCCTAACTGTAATAACCTGTCTTTCAGCCCCTGGAGGAACACGCATAGATGATGGTGACAAGACCAAGATGACCAACCACTGTGTGTTTTCAGCAAATGAAGATCATGAAACCATCCGAAACTATGCTCAGGTAGAGTCGGCCACTGGGAGCAGGCCAATGTGTTGGGACAGAAACACTTGAACAAACATGAAGGGGAAAGAATCTCCAAGTAGCAGTGCTAGATAAACTCTTAAAATGTGTGAGAAAATACACAGTTGCATTCCTAGAAAGCACGGACTATTTAGAAGATACCATCCTTTGCCCCTCACCTACAGTACCTTAGGTGTCCATGGCAACAGTTGCTGACAGTGTAAATTCATCCTGTTGTTTGGAGAAAACAGTTTTGCCCTTTCTTGTCATTCTAAAGCTGCATGTTCCTTTTGACCCATTGGTTTTACTTCTTGGTCTTAAGACATCTTGCAGCCATGTGTGAGCACTTATGAAATGGCAACTGCAGTGATTGTCATCATGGTGTTTCTTATAATGATGCCAAGGGGGAAATTAATGTAAAACACAATGAAGATGTTGTGACGTATAGTAGTGTGGCTGCGTACCATAGAGCTATTGAAGAGTGTGAAGATTCCTGGAGAGAAAGAGTGGTCAAGACCACAGGCTACTCGTTTACAAGACCTGGGTTAATTCTCAGCACCCATGTGACAGCTTACTGGGGATCCCCGGTCCCAGGGGATTACACGACCTCCCCGGCCTCTGAGGGCACCAGGCATGCACATGGTGCACATATACGGGCAAAGCACCAATACGCAAAAATACGACAAATCAACTTTTAAAAAAGCCATAGAGTAAGAACAGGCTAGGACTGTAATTCAGCTATAGAGCACTTGCCCAGCATGCACAAAGCCCAGGTTGGATCCCCCCAGTCCTGCCTGACCTGGGCGAGACGATACATGCCTGTGATGCCAAGCTCACAGTCATCGTCAGCTACATGGGGAGCTAGAGACCACCATGGGCTTCAGTAAACCCAGTCTCACAAATCAATGAGAGGCAAAAAGATACTTGTACAACGTAAAACACATAAGACATTCAGAAGTCAACAATAAAATGGGATATGCACATTTCAAGGGAGAAGACACAAATCTCTGTTTAATGGTTGCAATTGTGTTCAAACTCACTTGTTCTTAGGGGAGTCCTAAGTGAAATTACGGAGTGTCAGTTTGCCTAAGCAGTAAGGAAAGGGAAAGGTCTGGAAGTGAACAGCTGCACATGCAGCCACCCAGGCCTGGTTTTCCCATTCTGATTCTCCATGGACTCTTGAAAAGTTGACCGTGGGCTGGCAGTGTGGCTCAGTAGGGAGCGTGCATTTGCCCATTATGAACCAGCCTCACTACCAAAATAGGGAGGCAAGAAATGTTTTCATGTGAACAACAGACAGGATCAAATTGCTCAGATGCTGGTCTGTCCTCTAGATGTCTGTATGCCGCCTGTGTGTATAAGGGATGTAAACACTCTGAGAAGGCATAGGCTTAAATAGTAATACTCAATTCCACATCTCATCTTTTAGGGGTTTGGGAGCTGGGTCTCATCAAACTCCCGATGTTCCTGCCTCTTGGACCACAGTTGGAAGGATCACATTTTCTAACTCTGATTTCTTTAATACCTAACTACAGTTATAGTCTATCATGTCATAATAATAATGGGTCCTTTCCTCACAACATTTTCAGTATCAAATTACTGCAAAACATTATTTGAATTCCAATGAAAAGGTAGATTTTTTTTTACAGGAAGTAGGTAAAGGATAGCTTTCTATAAATGTGAAGAGATAGTACAGTTTGTTTTTCATCAAATCTTAATAGGGTGATGTCTTAGCGATTGATTCCATGTTTATGTTGCACATGGAGTATGTGAAGGAAGATCTTTCAGGCCCCTTAGATGACTCAGTGGGCATCCCCAACACCAGGCAGAAGGAAAGAACTGATTCCCAAAGGCGTGCCTCAGTGCTGAGGTACCTGTGCAGCCTTACAGAAAGAAGGATGCATGGATGGATGGATGGGTAACTCCTTACAGAAACAGAGAGCTTCTGGTCTGTGTTTGAGCCTTTAACCCATTGCTGCTTTACAGACTGACTGAAAAACCTGGCCACTGAGATGCTCAGACTCAGGGAAACATTAAGTAAAAAGAGTTTTTGAGTTGGAGATTCATTTTATGTAAATTTTGTCAGCTCATGGAGCATACTTTCATAGTGTGTTGGTTGAGAGCTGTGGAGATTTTAGGTACTTCTTGGTCCTCTTAGTTATATGAGGAAACACCAGAACTGTGAAAGCATGTTATGTGGACATTAGAGACGTTTCCATGGTTGCTAAAGGCAATTAGTATTTACAAGATCCCTGATCCAGTAAAGACACCATTCACACAGAATGGCCTAGATCTGGGCAGAGGCAAACCCTGCTTTAGGGGTCTGTAGAGATGGTGGGACCAGTAACTCTTTACAGCAAAGTGGTTATGCTTTTTGCTAATCTACCAAACACACATAGTGATCCGCCTGGAAAGGAATGTGCCCTGACCCCTGGCCTCTGACTTTATGATAACCTGAGGTTACACCCGGGACCGTTTGTTTCAGCCATCTTCATCGTCTGCATCTGGAAGATTAAAACTCCTATTTTGTTTATTTATTGTAGCTCCGCCTGTTTCTATTCTCTTTTTCCTTTATTTTTTTGTGTTGGATGGTATTTTTGTTTGAGTGTGTTTTTGTTTTCCTGTGCTTCTTCTATGAGATTCATGTATAAGCGCAAGTGTCCGGGATCGCCAGAAGCATCCTGTTCTCCTAGAGCTGGAGTTACAGGAGCCTCCCGACGAGGATGCAGGGAACTGAACTCAGTCCTCTGGAAGGGAGCAAGCACTCTTAACAAGGGAGCCACCTCTCCAACCCCGGTTTCCTTCCCTTCTCGAACTTGTGTTATCCTCTGTGTGTGTTTGGTCCCATGTTTTCCTGGAGTCATGGCACCTCCTTTGAAATGCTTATAGGTCCCACGTATTCCTATGAGAACATTCACCTTCTTATCATTGCAGACCCATGACAGCAGATAAATGTCCACCCTTCTTTCTGTGGCTTTTAAAATTGCTTGCATAATCCAATGATTCTGTTTTATGTTTAGGTCTTCAATAAACTCATCAGGAGATACAAATATTTGGAAAAGGCATTTGAAGATGAAATGAAAAAGGTAAATTCAAATATCTAAGGCAGAAGGATCCTGAACTTGGGGCCAGCCTGGGCTATATCTTCTATACACACACACACACACACACACACACACACACACACACACACACACACACACGAGTTTTTAGCCTCAGCACTGTCACTCCCGGCATGCGGTGATACCTTGGTTTGTTGACAGCTTACTAGACGTAGAAGACAAATGCTTTGTCTGGTTCTTCCACTTGCTTGGCATAAGTGTCAGTGACATTATCTGTCTGAAATGAAGTCTTTCGGATGCTAAGGATGGTGCATTCGTGTGTCCCACACACATTACAGAGCCTAGTAAGAGAGAGGATCACATCATCCGCATGTAAATATAAACCTATGTTAACGTTGGGAACTTTTTGCTGATGTAGAGAGAAGCCTTCCCACCAGCCTGGTTCCAGAGCCACATCAGTCCCAAATGAACACACAGGAGGCTGTATTAATTATGGAGCTGTAGTCCGTTTGCTTGGCTTCTTACTGGCTAGCTCTGACTTAAGTATTTAACCCATAATGGTTAATCTAAGTATTTCTCTTACTGGAGAAAGGGTCCGGACTTCTTACCCCTATTGGGGCTACAGCATGGCTCCCTGTGTTTCTCCTTCCCAGAGTCCTCCTCAACTCCTAGTCCCACCTATCTTGCTTCCCTATTGGCCAACAGTGCTTTATTCAACAACCAATAAGAGACAGATTTCAGAATGACATCTCCCATCACAGGTCCCTGAGGAGTCTCAGCGACATACCTAAGAGATGATGAGACTGAGAAAATGTAGGACCATCGTAAAGCAAAGGAGAGGGAAAGGAGGGTCAGGTCCCCCAGCTCAGAGGACTTAAAACTCATTGTGAAGAGGGAGGTAAAACCCCCCTTGCTTTCTGTCAAGCTTTCCAAGTCGCCCTCTCTCACTCTCTGACATCGCAAGGTTTGACCCATTGTGTGGCCAATTCTACCCCTCCCAGAGTCAGAGAGTCTCTTCAAATCCTGTTTAGAAATGCATTTATCTCATATCTTCCATTGTCTCCCTACCAAGGAAGATGTGTTTGATTCTGAATGTTTTTAAACCTTAGAACCCTTCTCGCCCTCAAAGGTCTTGCTTCACACGGACTCTTTCCTGTGTGTTTTGTTTGCAAAAAGTTACATTCTTAGGGCTGGAGAGGAGAGGTGACTCAGCAGATAAAAGTGCTTGTTAACACTTGCCCAGGGCCTGAGTTCAATTCCCACCTCTAACAACCTGTAATTCCAGTTCCAGGCACCTACATATACATGGTGTATACACAGAAAGACACACACATGTAAATCAATAAAAATAAAGTTTTATTTACAAAATAACGTTTTCGCATATGCCATGGTGAGGGAGTAGTTACCCAACATGGGAGTAGGGGCGAAAGTCAAAATATTACAGAAAACATGTTCACTGCATGCTTCCCCTTTTCCATGTACATAGCCGAATGTACATCACGCATCCACATGGTTCCCAAACTGTGACCGTTCGTAGCTACATGCTCATGAACCTAGAGGAAAGTGCTGTGTCAGACAGCCTTACTTTCCACAGTGTCCACTTGTCATTGCACATGTATGTCCAGTGTATGACAGCTGTGCTGTCCGGTGACCTGTTTCCCCACCTGGACATGGATGGATCTCATTGTATTGTTATCTTCCAACCCTGGCGTCTGGACATACAGACATGCTTTCTTTTGTTTGACCCACAGCTTCTCCTCTTCCTGAAAGCATTTTCGGAAGCAGAGCAGACAAAGTTGGCAATGCTGTCGGGGATCCTGCTGGGCAACGGAACCCTCCCGGCAACCATCCTCACCAGCCTCTTCACCGACAGCTTAGTCAAAGAAGGTAATTGTGCCTGGGGTCTTGTCCCATGTGAGGGGGAGAGGAAGGGGACACTAGACAGATAGAAAACTGCCTGCCCTGTGTGTGTGTGTGTGTGCGCGCCTCCAAATAAGAAAGTCCACCTTTATCGTAAAGAATTAGAAAAATGTGCACAGCTATGTATTGGCATTTGAATTCCGCTCACAAACTAAAACCTTAGGCAGATTGTGCATACCTTGAAATTGATTAGCTCCAAACCATTTCTTCCAACTCAGATGCTCCTGGACTGCTTTCTCTGAGTAACGCTTCTTTGTCTGGGAATGTTTGTGCTTTGTAGGACCCTTTTGCCCTTGGAGATAAAACACCAGCCAGTAGTTCCAATTTTCATGTGGAAACCAGAAACTTTCCGTCATTTTCAAAAGACCCCTCTCAAACAGAAAACCTCTTCTAAACAGTTTCCGCTTCAGGTCTGTGGACCCTGTCCGGAGGCTGAAGCCTAAGGGTCATCGCAGGTTCAAGGACAGCTTGGGCTACAGAGTGAGCTACAGGCCGGCCTGAACTACATAGCAGTTTCCCTGCCTAAATGAAAGGAAGACAAACACAAAGGCCCCACAGGGTTCTTGGATGTTGGTTTCAGCCTCATTTTTAAGCCAATGAGGGTGAGATGACTTACTGGTCGAGAGCCCTTGCTGTTCTTGAAGAAGGCCAGAGGGTGCTCCCATCAGCTCGTAACTGCCTGTAACCACAGCTCCAGGGGAGCCTGCGCTCTGCTGACCTTGGACATGCACACACGCACTGCTCATACATAAGCACACATGTAAATTAAAATGTCTTTTTTAAAGGCATTCATTGTTCAAGACTGAATAATTTCAAAGTCAAGATTGCAAGAGTGGGCGGGCTGTTTTCTTGTAGGAGGATAATGGTATGCAAATTATAATCGAACATAAAACAGTTATTTTCCTTAAGAATAAATTAAAGAGGCTTTTGTGAGAACATCTGTTTCTTCGGAGATTTCCTCCCGCGTGGAGGACAGCCCAGCTCCATCATGCCCACAGTGAGAGGGCTATAGTACTCTTGTAGCTAGGGGAAAAGCAAGTCAAGAGACGAGGGGCATTATGGCGGCTCTCTACAGCCTTTGGGTTAGGGCTCTAGAATCACTAGTCGTTGTTAATACTGGGATATTTGAAAGCATTTCCCTGAAAAGAATTCAGGACACTTCATGTATCTTGTGTGCTAGCCTTTTACGCATAGAAAAAAAAAAAAGAAGATACAATTGATACTTTATACATTGATAATGCTGAATTATCCTAGCCATCACAAAAGAAAATAGTCACCTTACTGGCTAATGTGGGGGGGGGGGAGATCAATAGTCAATAGCACTTTATACTCTTGGCGAAGATGAGGACTAAGTTCCCAGCACCATCAGACGGTTTATAGCCACCTATAACTCCATTATTTCAGGGAACCCAATGCCCTCTTCATGGGCACACGCATGTATGAGGTGTGTATATAATACTAAGGTATACACATACATACATAAGATAATAAGTCCTTAACAACAACCATTACAGACTTTAGGTGGTCGTTGTATGACTTAATTATTCACCTTTTCTGTGTTTGAAATTGGTTATAGTAAATGGGGAGGAAAGTGCCTTTGCCATGGAGGGATCTTGTGTTTGCACCATGGTTTTTAATTCCTAATTAGGAAAGTATTAAGAAGTTATATCTTTTCTCGACTCCTATCTAGTAACCATCCAAGAATATAGGACCATTCCACTCACTGAAAGAGTAACCACGAAAACCTCCCAGGGTTCCCATAAGATGTCCCCTGTAGTACAAAGTGATCGGGTTAAATACACACGTTTTTTCTTTAAGCTGTAAATTTTAACCATGCTTTGTTTTCTTTCTTACAAGACAGGTTACAGAATAGTCTTATTTTTACTTCATTACCTAACTGTATTACATTGATTCATGAACTACTAATAACATTCAGAGTTTGTGTTACATAGCTCAATGATTCAGCAGCTGCCTAGTGTGTTTGCAGGCCCAGGATTCACCTCCAACAGCACACAAAGAAAAATCATCTCGAAAAGTAGTCAGCATAAGATTCTTGGGTGTATGCCGGCGGTGGTGGCGCACGCCTTTAGTCCCAGCACTCGGGCGGCAGAGGCAGGCGGATCTCTGTGAGTTTGAGGCTGGTCTGGTCTACAAGAGCTAGTTCCAGGACAGCCTCCAAAGCCACAGAGAAACCCTGTCTCAAACACCCCCCTCAAAAAAAGATTCTTGGGTGTATAACACATAAGCCTATTTCCTTAGGGGTGCGTGCGTGTGTGCGTGCGTGCGTGCGTTTTGTTGCCACAGCATGCGCGTGTCAACCTCTGGACAGCTTCATCGTGTTGGCTCTCTTCACCTTTATGTAGATTCCAGGGATTGAACTCGGGTCATCAGGCTTGCATAAGCACCTTTAACTGCTGAGCCATTTTGCTGACCCATGCTTTTTAAATGAAATGACAACTGTAAAGTTAGGGTAAATGTCAGTGAATAGGAATGTCACTCATAGCATGGACTGCATCCCCAGCGCGGCTTTCGGGCCACTGTCACGTGCCATCGGTCAACTGCACACGCCTCCCTTGTGATCAGCTGTGAGGCACCTCTTAGCTTATAGGTCCAGGCACCTTGCCAGGAGGATGACGTAGATTGCTGAGGTCACTGAAGCGACGACAGGAGGAGGTGCTGGGTCGGAGAGGCTCCAGAAGTGAACCTGACCTGACCAAAACAGGACTCTTGTAGAAAGGAATAAAGGAGATATTGGCAACTGCTTAGGACACCAATACTAGGCAGACATCCAACTTAGGACAATCAGTTAAATATTTCAGCTACACCGTAAGTCTTTGTCAGATGCAATGCAAGCTTATATTTAGAAGTTGGAAGTGTTACAGAGAAGCTGTCTGGCAGCCAGCTTGTTTTTGGAAGCAATCATGATCCGGACTTGGATAAGGAGTTGAGTGGTTCCCTGATTAACATCTGCACATCTGTCTAAGACGCTTTTAAAACTCCAGAAGCGTTTGATTCTGAGCAGCCTTGCTGTTGTATAAACTGGAAGGATGGCGATTGTCCACACCAAGAGTTCACTTCAGTCACTGTTGGTCCTTACTGACGTCACTCGACAAGTCCGCTGTCACCAGAACCACACCTCTGTCACGCCATGTCAGTTGCTTGGAAAGCTGAGACAGGAGAATTGCGTGTCCCTAGCCAGCCTAAGCTACGTAGCAAAAACCCTAACTCAACACAACAAAACCGAAATACAATAAAAGTTGTGAGTCTGGATCTTAAGTAGATTCTTATTCTGTCCGTTAGCTTGTTCCAGCTCAATTTCAGTGGCCATCCCAGAGCCACGCCCTTTGCTGTGCCCCTCTCTGGGCTCTCCCGCATCAAACTTAAGCTCCCTTGGCCTTTTTACTTGTACAATGAAAACACCGTGAAAGGAACAAATAGAATGGGAAGCCTTCTCTCTCTCTCTCTCTCTCTCTCTCTCTCTCTCTCTCTCTCTCTCTCTCTCTCTCTCTCTCTCTCTCTCTCTCTCTCTCTCTCTCTCTCTCTCTCTCTCTCTCTCTCTCTCCCCCGGCGTTTTAGGGTGAATTTATTGACCACTTCTTTCATATTTTTTGCTTGTGTCTCTGTCATACTTTCCAGTCTTCATCCAAGCGCAGTGGGCTTGTTGGTCCAGAGCGTCGGAGGTTCCCTGGGTCTGACTGTTGCATTTTCTAGTAAAAACCAACACAGGACGGGTGGCATAAATAGCCAGCAGTGGTCTCAGCCTCACCCTGAGCTCCAATCATTATCTGCCGGTTTTTTTGTTTTTTTTTTTTTTACCATAGAATACCTTTTGTCTTGATATAGTTATTCCATGAAAGTAAGTCAGGCAGCTTTTACCCCCAAACATTTCCAATAGCTAGCTAGAATTTGTGAATATAGCTTTGCCCCTTTGAGTGTCACCAAGGTCTACAAACCTGGGACTCTAGAGGCCATCAGATGAATTTTTGGTACACATGCATACTACGTAAATATGAATAAAGGAATTAATAAGTAAACACATGAGTAGTTCAGTTATACCAGATTAAAATCAGGAGTCCTACACTGGAAACTTTGTCTTTTGTTTTCCAAGGCAGGGTATCTCTGGGTAGCCCTGGCTGTCCTAGGACTCACTCTGTTGAACAGGCTGGCCTCAAACTGTCTCTGCCTCTGGCATGCTGGGACTAAAGGTGTTTGCAGCCACCACCAGCTGAAAACAATTTTGATTTGTTTTCCTTGTTGATTTTTTTGTCACTGTTGTTGTCCTTCTTTGTTCTTCTAAGTGGGATATCGCCATGCTGCTCTGCCTGTCCTCGAACTCACTGTGGCTCTTACCGCGGTGCTCCTGTCTCCGCTTCCCTTACCGCGGTGCTCCCGTCTCCGCTTCCCGTTGCTGGCATTGCAGGCCTGAGCCACCAGGCCCAGGTTCTTTCTCATAAAGATGCTCTCTTTGTCGTGGAACAGGAGAGCTGTGCTTGCAGGTCTGTCTGTCTTTCTTCTCTCCCAAACTAACTGGTACCCATTTCAGGAGCCCTGATCGGAAGGACACCCTCACAAGTGGTCTCCGGTACCCAAGAATGACATCTCACTTTCTTCTGACAGGCATTGCAGCCTCGTTTGCTGTCAAGCTTTTCAAAGCCTGGATGGCAGAGAAGGATGCCAACTCCGTTACCTCTTCCTTGCGAAAAGCCAACTTGGACAAGCGGCTGCTTGTGAGTATCCGCACATCAAAGGTTGTATGTTGGTGATGGCTGCGGGCATGTTATCATGTCAGTGACATGCCAAGCTGTGCTGACCTGGACGGTGTTCCTTTCATTTCTCAACACAGAGAAAGCAATTCCATTTTAATCTTACACACAGACTAGCATATTTGCAATAAAATGGATAAAGTACCCCTGGGCCAATCATGAGGGGCCTTTGGGAATTTGTGAGGGCATTCCTAGAGAGGGTTAATTGGAACAGGGACTTCTGTACACTGGAAAGCCATCTATAGAGCAGTGTGCTGCACTGAATAAGAGGGGAAAGAGCGAGTGAGCTGAGTGTTAGAGAGTGTTCTCTCTGCTCCCTGGTTGGTGCTGTGAGCAAACCACTCCTACAGCATGCTACCCCCAACCGTGAGCCAAGTTAACCCCTTCTCTTAGGTTGCTTTTCTATGCATGGTCATGTCTGTCTACAAAAAAATTATAAGAGATGCAAGCCCTCATAATTGGAAGTTAGTTGACATGGTATTAACATTTTGTCAATAGTACAACTTTTCTCTTGAGGGCTGTGGTGATAAGTCTTCCTGGTTGCAATCCCCAGGATAATAACTCAGCTCTGTGATTTCAAGGCCAGCCTGGTCTACAGAGTGAGTTCCAGCGCAGCCAGGACTGTTACACAGAGAAACCTTGTCTCAACACACACACACACACACACACACACACACACACACACACACACACACACACACACACAGGAAGAAAGAAACCAAGCAGTTGATGAGGTGACTGGCGACTTTAGCTTGAGTCCCAGTGAGAACTTAGTTGAGAGCCACCATCATAGAGGAGAATGAGAATCCCCTGCGCCTTTTCTGTTTCTAAACAGTGAGTGGTGGTGTTGGCTCAGGATGAGAACGGACCTCCTTGTAGGGAGGGGGAGCCCCTGGTGTTCCCTGTCATTTCAGGGGAAGAGGGTTCCCTGGTGATCCCCACCATTTCAGCTTTACAGAAAGAAACTATCTCAGTTAAGGAAGCAGTGTGAGTGGCTAAAGATTTCAGTTTTTTCTTCTCGATTTAAAAACAACTCAAGTACTATTCTGTCCCTTTGGGTTTGGGTTTGGGGTAGGTTGTTTTTTGCTTTGTTTTGTTTTTCAAGGCAGGGTTTCTCTGTGTTAGCCCTGACTGTCCTGAACTCTCCCTGTAGACCAGGCTGGCCTCAGACTCACAGAGATCCACCTGCCTCCCGAGTGCTGGGATCAAAGGTGCATGCCGCCACTGCCCAGTGAGAGTTTTTATCCTTCATTTGGTAAAGCATATTTAGTCGTGTGCTGTTAGTGAAGAAAGGGGGCTTGGTGGTTCCAGGGGGCAAAGCCAGTGTGTCTGTGTTGCACAATCCATCCTCTTTATAGAATGTCTTATTTTTAAACGGTGCTCACCCCAGTGACTGCACTAGGAACAGTTCTCTGTTGTCATCTGCACGAGAGGTCATAGGAAATTCCATGAGTTTACACAGCTCCCTCTCTCCTTCAGGAACTCTTCCCAGTGAACAGACAGAGTGTGGACCACTTTGCTAAGTACTTCACCGACGCGGGGCTGAAGGAGCTGTCCGACTTTCTCCGGGTCCAGCAGTCACTGGGCACCAGGAAGGAGCTGCAGAAGGAGCTTCAAGAGCGACTGTCTCAGGAGTGTCCTATCAAGGAGGTAGGAGGCCGCGGTGAACCCCTGTACAACCGTGCGGGGAAGGGTCGGGGCAGGGCCCCCCCAGGGAGGTGAGACTGGTGAACTCCAGCGCAGCATACACGGTGGACAGGTACAGGTGTGCTCACTGGTAGGGTGCTTTTCATCCCCAGCACTCCAAAAGCTGGGCACACACACACACATTCAGATACCAATGGGAAAGATTACAAGGTCATATATAGCACAGCTTTAACCCTTCCTCGTGTTGATATAAATACACTATCCCCTTTGGCTCAAAGTACTCATTCAAGATCCTTTTTTTAATTACATTTTGGGGTAATCTAGAAATTAATGTTATTTTGGTGCAAATGGCCTATTTCACCAGGCTGTCTGCTGTTAGAATATTCCATAGAGTGGCATTTCTGTTCTCTTGTGCGTTCCCTGGTGTTAGGCATTAGCTAGTGTTTTGTGTCCGGACTGGGTGTGAATGCGTGGGCTTGTTTCTATTTTCATGGTGATTGGGGTCAAACCCGGTGCACATGTACAGCAAGAGCTCCGCACTGATTTGTATTCTGTCACCTTTGGAAGAGAAAACCCAAATCCGCAGGGGAAATAATCATTTGGGCCAGCATCTTGCTTACGAAAGCGATGTGTAAAAGTGTAGGTTTGGGGACCACGTGTCAGTGTGTTAGATAGTGGTAACTGTTTATGCATCTGGAAACAGGTTCTTCAGGCTGAGAAACGCCCGTTTTGTCTGATATGATAAACTCAGACTTAAGCTGGGGAGTTCTCCCCTCCTTACTCCCAAATCCCTGTTCTCCAGCTGCTCTGCTGTAAGCCTCACCGGCTTCTTAATCATTTGCGGACTGGAGAAGCTCACATTGGTAACTGCCCACCAGGTGGAGGTGTGAGAACATGTACTTGTGCGTCCCTGGCCTTGCAGTCAGCAGTTGTATCCAGCCATGCTTAGAGTCCGGTGTGATTTTCCATGCGGCGGGGGCCTGCAGTGCTGATTTTAGATGCAGGTCTGCCCCTGCTCTTACTCATACTGAGAACTGCAGGCAGCTCCGAGCCGGGGATGGTCCAGCCACCTCTTAAGAGCTACTCAGCCCTGTCTCGGTGTCTTCTCACACTAAAAGGAAGGGAAAGTGGGTTTCTTCCTACTTACAGAGCAGCATCCCTAAGATACTGTGTGGCTTTTAATGGTTGCCAAGACCTAACCTGTAATTGTATCTCAGTAAGAAAAAGGCATAGCATTTGAATATGAATGAAACACATTGTTTAGGTGAACCTGCATTCCAGATCTCAGAACTGAGGACAAGTTTTCATATTTATGCATAAGTTGAAAGGGGAGATAACCTGCTGAGTATTGCTGGATTAACATGAATCAAAGAAAGAGAGTGACAGAATTTGGGGTATGGTCTGCTTGGTGAATGTTTGCATGAGACTTGGGGTCAGCACCTCATAACCCAGGTGTGATAGCCTGTCTCCGGACTTGGGAGGTGAAGGAACAGAAGTTCAAGGTCACCCTCAGCTGTAAAGCAAGTTTCCCTGGGGGGGGGGTGCACTTGTACCTCACAGTTTCTTTACCAATTGACTTTTCCCTGAGATGGGGCATGGAAATCATCTCAAAAGAAGGAGTTAGAGAAAACCTTGTGGGGAAAGGATTTGTGAAAGCCTAGGGCAAGTCTGTCAAGTTTCACCTTGAGGACTAGAGATAAAAACTCACAGACCCGTTGCTTTCTTCAAACGAAAAGAGTCAGGAAGACTCATGTGCCCTACTTCATTGAAGCCCCAGGGTCCGTCCCTGGACCTAGAGGCTACAAAGCCGTTCTCTTAGTCCATGCCATCCAGCAGCTTTTGTTTAGAAGAATGAGTTTATGGGGTAAAAATGGATCTCACAGCTTTCTTTCATTTCGTCGTCTGAGGGTGTGTGTCAGGAATGGAGAAGTTGAGGGCAGCGGTCCCCACCCTGCCCCAAACCTGTTAATGATCAGGCCAGCGAGAGAAAGAACCCTAGTTCTGAGCGTCACGTTTGGTCTGCTGTTGCTCGCTGACTCTGTCCCCATGAATGCAGGTGGTGCTTTACGTCAAAGAGGAAATGAAAAGGAACGACCTCCCGGAAACAGCCGTGATCGGGCTTCTCTGGACCTGTGTCATGAATGCTGTTGAGTGGAACAAGAAGGAGGAACTCGTTGCAGAGCAGGCTCTCAAGCACCTAAAGGTAATGGTTGGGTTTTACTCGGAACCAGTTCTGGTGGGTCCACTGCCTCTCCTGAGGGTGCCAGAGGGAGAGCTGGCTAGGGTGACACCGTCCTAAAACCCTGGCACTCAAAGGTGGAGGCGGGAAGATCCATCCAGTCTGAGCTACAACAGAGCCTGTCACAAACCGTGAGAAACAAAAGAACAAGTGAATGCCAACTGCATTCTTCCCCCCCCCCACCAAAGTAAACACACCCCATCCACATTTCTCCCTTCCAATCTGCCACTGCCTAGAGCGTGTCAAATAAGAGACCATGAAACATCCCAAAGTGGGCTCTCACTGAAAACATCAGGAGTATCCAGACTCACCGTTAGGGTCAAACACTAAAAAGAGATATGAGCTAATTGTTGACTGGGTTTCATGGGAAAAAGAATACCCAAGTCTTCTATATTAAGGAAACGATGAGTGGACGTTAGAGTTCGAGAAGTAGGCTGGCTACGTCAGTGCTGTATTTTCAGGTGTGGGTCACCACGCCTTTGCGTTGAGGCTAGTGGGAACCGTAGATCTTGCGTGTGGAGTTCAGTTAGGAGGTCAAGGTCAGCATGTGAACTAGGTGGCCGAAGATGATGGCGTACAGTGTTTGTGAGATGAGAGGGGTGAACCACCTGTCCCAGCAACAGTGGGGAAAGTCTCCAGGAGAGGAAATGAGCGGGTCTTAGAGAAAGCAATGCCGTCCATCACTAACAAAATAACAGACATTGGGAGTGTGGGAACAGCGGAAAGTGACCCTTTCGGTGGCTTGCGGTGCCTGGGACTTCAGGAAGGAATGCCGTATCTCAACCGCAGAGGTGGCTGCACCGTACCCCTTTGCCGAAGCGCCCAGCGTGGGTTCGCAGTTCTCTGTACTATAGGTCGTCTTATTTGGTCTCTTTTCATGGGCACAGTGGAGATGATCTAGTGATGTCACTGGCATACGGTTCACTTGGACTGGGCGTAGCACCACAGCCCCGACGTGAACCTCCGTGGCGCCCTTGGGACTCCCGCAGTGTTGGCTCCCGGGTCACACCTTTTCCCTCTGCTCTGTTCCAGCAATACGCTCCCCTGCTGGCCGTGTTCAGTTCCCAAGGCCAGTCAGAGCTTGTTCTCCTGCAGAAGGTTCAGGAGTACTGCTACGACAACATCCACTTCATGAAGGCCTTCCAGAAGATCGTGGTTCTCTTCTATAAAGGTACTGTCGCGTCTCATGGCTGTGCTTTGCGTGAGCCCTGAGAGCGGGGCCGGGTAGGGCAGAGACCACGGGCCTGTCCTCAGATGCTAACCGCCGAGCGTTTGGGGGTGGGCCGCATCACAGAAAGAGAGAGGGCATGGGTGTCCTCAGCATGCTCTGCATCGGGACCCTTGCTAGTTGGGCACCTGAACCCTTGTTACTGGTCAAAGCTGCCACAAGACTGGGCATGAGCTGGTTGTTTCTTGGCTATAGTGAACCAATGTAATTATATAAGATAATTGAGTCTGCTTCTGAATTGCAACAATTAGCTCTAATAACAGCGATTATCAAAATGCTGTATATACTGTGTTCAGGCCCATTCCGGTGCCATAAGGCTGACTTGAAGATTACTGGAATAATTAGCCTTTCCCTTGACATTTTAGTTATTTGGCCCAGCCGTTCTCCTGTCTCTCCAAGGCAAGGCTATTCTTAAGTATTCACATTTACTGTCTTTTCATTGTATTTATAAGGTTTAGGTTGCCATGACAACTGGCACTAAAAATGAATGTTAAATGCTCTAACTGATCTCAGTCTCCATACCTACAACATACAAAGGTGATCCTGGGGTGCTTTAGGGCTAGATGATGTGGTTTTAATGAGGGGGGAGGCGCAATTGGGAGCTCCGTTTTGAACGTTACAAAAGGCTCCTTGGAGGTTATGACATACATAAGTAGCACACTATCATGAATATGGAGTAATGTAAGCTAAGTGTTTATTTTCCCTTTGTATTCTTAAAATTGCCCGCTGCTTTTGCTAGCATGTATCAATTGAACGTGCGATGTCTTTTGGTCGTCTTCATACATGCCCCCGCCGTGTCCCCCACGCCCTGGCTCCTGCTGACCTCGGATCCCAACCAGCCCCCCCCCTTAACTTTCATGCCTTTTTCCTTGTTAACCAAGTGAGTTTAGTCAGCGGAAAGGTGCCTCTCTCACCCCTGCCCTCCAAAGTTGTCTGCTTAGAATAATAACTTTAGACTTTGTGCTATCAATTTTTTACATGGCTGATTAATAGGTATTTTTTAAATGCTTAATGGTATTTCACTGTGGGTTTTAATTTTAATCCAGATTCCTAAAACAAATGCGTCTTACAGTGTTTGGGAAGCGATGCTATTTTACATTTGCAGAACAAGTGAGTTGGTTAGTTTTATGTCAGCTTGACACCAGTCAGAGTCACTTGGAAAAGGGAACCTCAGTTGAGATAATAACCCCACTGGCGTGGCCTGTGGACAGACATCTGGGGCATTTTCTCGGTATCACTGATTGACGTGGGAAGACTCAGATCACTGTGGGTAGTGCCACCTCTAGACTGGCTGGTGGTCCAGCATGCCATGAGGAAGCAGTCAGAGTGAGCCGTAAGGATCAAGCCAGTAGGCAGCACATGACCTCCAGGTTCCTGCCCTGACTTCCTTGGATGATGGACTACAAGCTGTAAGCCGAAATAACCTTCCTTCCCCAAGTTCCCTTGGTCAGTGCCCTATCACACCAATAGGAAGACCTAAGACAGAGAAAGATTTCACGGTAATTATCATGTCAGAAAGGTGGTCTGATAGGTAGAGGCGCCAGAGGTGACACCTGGAGTTAGGTCCCTGGGACCCACATGGTGGAAGGAGAGAACAAACCAACTCTCTCAAGTTGTCCTCTGACCTCTACATGTGACTCACCGAAGTATGCATACAATAAGTAAATTAACTAGATATAATTTGGCAAAATTTTTAAATTAAAAATATTGTAATAACTGCTAAATCTCATTTGAAATTATCATCCATCATTACTTCTTTTTGGATGTGGTCCAAAGATAGTAATATCTTAAAACTGGGGCTCATCAAATAATTGCCCCATTTAAAACCCAACCTGAGGGGCTAGACATGGCTCAGCAGTTAAGAGCACTGGCTGCTCTTCCACAGGACCCAGCGTGGTTACTTACAAATGTCTGTAACTCCGTCCCCTGGGAGTCATCACCCTTTTCTGTGATGCACCCAGGCAGACATCCAGACGGCAAAACACCAATACACATGAATAAAATTAATTAAAAAACAAAAACCTGGGAGCTGGAGAGGTGTTCGGGCTTTAGGAACACCTGCTGCTCTTGTCGGGGACCTGGCTGCAGTTCCCAGCCCCCGCATGGTGGCTTACCGCCATCCCACCAGACGGTTCCAGGGGGTCTGACAGCCTCTTCTGCTGCAGTGCCTGAATGGGTTGTGCGTACATGCCTGTAGACAAAACCCTTGTGTGTAGAAAATGATTTTTTTTTTAAAATTCAGGTTTACTGTTCCTCCTAACCAGCAGCCATTCTCCTAAGAACCCCTGTTTCATTTTTTAATTCACAAGAAAGAAAGGGAGGGGGAAGGGGAGAGAGAGAGAGAGAGAGAGAGAGAGAGAGAGAGAGGGAGGGAGGGAGGGAGGGAGGGAGGGAGGGAGGGAGGGAGGGAGGGAGGAATTAACTTGAATGGCATCAGCATGGTTAGTGTCACATCTTTTGTACTGTTGTAACCACAACACCTGACAAACAGCTCGTAGAAAGAAATATTCATTTGGGGAAATGGTTTCAGTGGTTTCAACCCATGACAACGGGCATGTGGCAGGAGCTGGTTATGGGAAGCAAGGGTGAGGCTGGTTTAACCTTCAGAGACTCACCCCAGTGACGTATTTCTGCCACCTTCAAAAGGCTTCACGGCCTGTAATAGCGCCACGGGATGGGGGACACGCATTCAAGTGTGAGTCTTTGGAGAGGGGGCGGGATGTAGAACTGAGGGTGAATAAGAGGTGTATGAACTACTGAATCACTGCCGAAGACTTCGGATTCCACCGTGCCTATCAGTGCCAGCATCCTCCCCCCCAGGCTCCTCACGGCAAATGATGACAAGAACCAAAACGAACTTCTTCAGTTACTAGGTTCCAGTCCCGAGTGCGAAGGGACAGTGGCCTGAAATTAGAAAATCACCCAGAAAATAAAAGGCAGAGGCAGCGGCTATCCCGTAGGCCGTTCACTGGCGCCTTTTAAAGAACACCAGGTCAGTCATTGTCTGTGACAGGAAGGGCACCAACATCACGTTTATTTTGCTGGTTTGAATGGAAATCAGAAACCTTTTTTAGTAGGAACCTAAAGATAAATCACTGAGATGCTGAAATTATTATTTTTAGGTAATAAGTATGTTTAGGTATGAGACTTTTATATATATATATATACAACTTATTTTCTTGGATAAAATATTGTACATTTTCTCATGAGAAGAAGGAATCCCTGGAGATTGGATACTAGGTTATCGTGATTTTTTTTTTTTTTTGCTTGTAATCAGTTTTTCACTTTGCTATTATTTTGCACAACAGGCACTTTGCAGAGGAGATACGTGCTGCATTTGTTTCTGTGAGGACTTAGATGTTCTTGTATGTGCCGGAAAAGCCTAAATGAGCAGTGAGTTTAAGGTCCCTCTTCTCAGTTCCATGTGCAGGGCTCACCTGGGGGCTTGCTCAAATGCAGACGGAGGTGCTGGGTGAGTCAGCACTTGGCCTGAGTTCCCAGCACCTCATCAGGAACTCACAACTGCTTGTCCTGTAACTTCACCTCCAGGGGTCCCCCAGTATCCCTGGTGTTCTGGAACTTTCTGTGAGGAGCAGGCTAGCTTTGAATTCACAGGTTACCCCTGACTGTGCCTCCCAAGCTGAGCTGAGGGTGCCCACCACCATGCCTGGCTGAATTTTCTTATTTACAGAACCCTCACAGGATAAATTCTGTGCCTTATACAAGTGTTTCTAAAATAGTTTCTTATTCCAGTTTTTTCCCTTTTTTTTTTTTTCTTTTTAGAAAAAAAGTGAACACCCTTTCTCAGGAAATTCTCCCAGCATTCTCAGGGGAAATTATTTTTTGACTTGTGTCCCTATTTGACACTCCCAATGTATAATTCTGAATTTTTAAGTTTCTGATGGCAGAGTTTTAGACTTAACTATATAAATAACATTTTGTAAAACTAAATAGTTCTCAGGCTCTTTATTCTGTTCCTGTGTTTGTCTACTACTTGTGTGACAAATGCATGCTATATGGCTACTCTAGTTCAGTGCTGGAAATGACAAAGGAGTTCCTGACTTTCTAAATTGCAAGATGGAAGGAAAATACATTATCTATCCTGAGGGAACACCGTATGCCTGTGATTTTAGAAAACCCTCTCCCGCTTTTCCTTAGTAAGACAAAAATGTCCCTCCCTTTCTTCATTTCCCAGGAGTTATTTCCTTTTTAAACCTAAGCCTGGTGTCTCTTGCTTGGAATCCCAGCTATACAAGGTGGCTAAGGCAGGAGGAGACCAGCCCTGAGCTAGAGTAAAATCTTCTCTCAGACAAATACTTCTAGGTAGATCAGGCTGGTCTTGAGCTCACAGAGATCCATCTGCCTCTGCTTCAGGAGTGCTGGGTTAAAGGCTTACAAATAGGGTTCTTAACTTCTCAGAACTCGTTGTACTGTTAAATGTGATTTTAGCAGATAATATATTTGATATGGCTTTGCCAGCCTTTTGATTTCATTTCCATCCCTGTCTCTGACACATTTCAGTATGTGTGTGGCTCCTTTTGTCCTCTGTGGGATGATAAAGCGTGTGCATGAGCGCTGCCTTCAGAAGGCCCGCAAGCCCTGTCTGAAGAGCAGGTGAGATCCGCTGTCTGTCTCATTGGGTGTAATCCCCATTATTAATGTGAGGAAAGAGTGCAGTCTCTGTTTATATTTTGTCAATTGCCCACATTTGTTGTGTCTTATAACCAACTTACAATAGTAGTTAAGAGAGACACAGAGAGACAAAAACTGCATATCAAAGGTGTGCGCCCGGCGGTACTAATGTTTTAAATGAATGCTATATTAAATAATTCCAGTGATATCAGTCAAAATTATGTTCCATTGCAAATGTGTTGTTAGAATGATACTTCATCGTTACTTCCATTTATCAGTATATGTAATAGAATAGACTCTTACAGGGGACACAGTCCCAAAAGACAACCAGTTAGGACACTGGAAGAGTACGTATGCTCTTACTTTCATATTTCCCTGTGCTTAAGGGTCAGTTCATGATGATAACTTAATGGTGTGCCATTTACAATTTTAGATAATAGATACCTAACACTCTTTTGCTGTCTTTCTCGTACTGTGGTACGGGAGAAGCACTGCGCCATGACATAGGCTATTATTGCGCGGTTATGATTTAATGACGGTGTGTGGTGTGGAAGGTGGGTTATCTGTTGGTCCTGCCCCTCAAGCTCTTTTGTCTGCTTGCTGGCATCATCATTGCACTCTGCCTTCATCTTTTCTAGTTGTCATTTCTCCTTAACAAACAGAAAAAGGGACTCTCCTTTAGAATAAGTAGCCATGTGGCTGTTCCTCGCTTTAGGACACCAGGTCCTGTGTGGGCTGACGGGTTTAGCAGTCAGTGCTGTTCCTGACTCTTCCGCTTCCGGATCTTAGACTCGCATGTGTGTGCCTCATAGCTGAGGGTGCACCGTAATCACGGTGTGGTACAACTTGTTGGGGCATGGGTTTCTAAACGTTAGAATTGTGATTCATGTGCAAAGCAGAGTTCCTCGTCCCAATGCTGGCCTGTGTGGCTTTTACTGTATCCCAGCTGATGTGGTGCAGTTACTGCCATGGACAGAACGTTTACTAAGCTAATTGTAAGGGTGTGGTTCAGTGCTGCGGGAAATGAGCTTGGGGGAGAGGGAACGAGGGGCTCTCACGGAGGCAAGAAGATGAGGTTCCGTGTCCTCTCTCCCATTTTACCCCGAGCTAGAGGCTCAAGTTTGCTCATTGGCTCTGTAGGATTCAAGAAGCTACAGCAATTCTGTCTCCCCACACAGACCCTTGGAGCCGGGGTTATAAGTTACAGCAATCATCCTCCACATACATGCACGCATGCGCGCGCGCGCGCGCGCGCGCACACACACACACGTACACAGACCCTTGGAGCCAGGGTTATAGACCACAGCCTTGGTGCTGGGGTTAGAGGCATATTCTGGACACTGATCCATGCTGGGATCTGAATTCTTGTGCTCGTGGCTGTACAGGAAATGCTCACTCACCCCACAGCCGCCTCTCCAGAGCCGTCCCCACCCCAGAGTTTTTTGGTTTTTTTAAACGTGACGTTCCTGTTATGACTTGGCGATCTTGCTTTCCCACTGCAGCCGACGTTCTGAGCGAAGAAGCAATTCTGAAGTGGTACAAAGAGGCACACGCCGCCAAAGGCAAAAGTGTCTTTCTCGACCAGATGAAGAAGTTTGTGGAGTGGCTCCAAAATGCAGAGGAAGGTAAGTTCGTTTAGCAACTGGACAAATGCTTGATCTCTTCATTTCCGGTCATCTCCCCCTCTCCTTAAAATTCTTAATGTGTCTTCATATACAACCGTTTATTTTGCCTCCGTCGAAAAGCAAGGCCATAAATTTTTTTAAAGAAAGATAAAAGAAAGGAGCTCAGATTATCCCCTTGGTGGAAGATGATCAGGATGACGTGTGGCTCGGCCATACTCGGTGCCATTGATCTGGGCTTCAGCGCCTTCAGGAGGTCAGTGCTGGAGACAGAAGCACGGAGTGAGGGCGCATCTTAGAACGAGGGTTAAAGTCCTCCATGACCTGTGTCGGCTTGTTGCGTCTAAAGCAGGTCACTGGGAAGCAAAAGTTCCACAGGGTTTTGATCTACTCTTCACCTGTAACTTTTGCCCCGTTAATACATGGTAAAAAAACATCCCAAGCTGACCACAGCATTGAACTGCTCATACAAGCTCATGTCTAACCTCATTTAAGGGACTCTGATAAAATACCTGATTTTTTTTTTTTTCTCTTTCTTTTCTCGTAGAATCCGAATCAGAAGGAGAAGAAAACTAAACGTCTCGCACACTGCCACACTTTTTCGGTTGGGAATGAATGCTGAAGCAGTTGGGGAGGGAAACTTGGCTGCTGTTTGTATGGAGGATACAAATGATGGCGAGGCTTCCCTGCTCAGAGGGGAAGGGGTTTTCATTTCTGTTTTGTTTAAACGGAGCCCTGAGGCATCAGCTACTACACTTGGGACTCTACCTCTCACTGTATGCTAATTAAAGCCATTCAACAAGGGGTCGGGCAGGAGCCTGAGGCTCCTCAGCAGACCCCCTTTTTAGCCGTATTTTCGGGTACCGTGTGAGCGCCCCACTGGTGTCTGTCAGGGCCACTTGGATAGTTGTGTTTCCTCTGCTCGTGTATGTGATTTGACAACCCAGTTTTTTAAATAAATGGCTTTTTAAAAATCCTTGCATATCTTCTCGGAGCTCGTTTTATTTATTAGTGTAGTGTGTGCTGGGATGTATCTTGGTTAGGGTTTCTGTTGCTATGAAGAGATACCACGACCACAGCTACTCTTAAAAGAAAACATTTACCTGGGGCTGGCTTGCAGTTCAGAGGTTTGGTCCATTATCATCGTAGTGGAAACCATGGCAGCGTGCAGGAAGACGTGGTGCTGGAGAGGTAGCTGAGAGTTTACGTCTGGACCTGAAGGCATCAGGAAGAGAGATGCCACCCTGGGTGTGGCTTGAGCATCTGAGACCTCAAAGCATGTACACACATACACACACGCACACGCACACACACCTCCTAATAGTGCTGGGTGTGGAGATCAAAGAACTCCAGTTCTCTTCTTCCACTAGGATCCAATCAGGTCTGGAACCTGGCAAGCACTTTTACCTGCTTCGCCATCTCATAGGCAACCAGACATCTTCATTTCTTTATGTTACTTCTTAACACAGGCGTCGTGATCTTTTCCTGTCCAAACATTAAATGGTTACATTTCTTATCTATAAAAAGTACTGTGTCTGGACATGGTCACTCAAACCTGTAACCCCAGCATCTCAGGGGCTAAGCTAGGAGAGTTGCTTACAATATTGAGCTGGCTTGGACTACACAATGAGCTTCAGGCTAGCCTGGACTCCAGTGTAAGACCCTATTTCAGAAAATTTGGCAGGGGGCAGGGAACAACTCTACTCTGTTCTTTTGGTCATCTTCATAGTGAAATGGAAATTAACCCCAATATGTGTGTTTACTGCCAGTCACATCTCAAAAAGTTACTGACAGTTGTTCAGTGTGTAAATACATAGTTCTGTGTTCCCCGTGCGCATGTTAAAGGGTCTGCGTTCACGTATTCAGATGATTTTAATTTCTGAGGAGCCTGTTCTCCATGGTAACAGTGCAATAAATCTGACGTTTCGGAAACTTTGTAGCTTGTACTCACTCTTAAACATGAAGTGCTTTTGCTGAAGGGCAATAGAAAGGTTCAAGAAGGCGTTACATAGCTGAAACAAAATGAGGGTGCATGGCTAAATAATACTCCCGAGGGACAGGACGAGAAAAATTATACCTGTCCGTCAAGGCAGTATGTTCACTGCCGATTCAGTCAGGTCCTCTAGAGGAACAGAGCCAAGGGGATGAAAATATAGAGAGGGCATAATTTTGTAAGTTTTTAAATAGTAACCTAGGATGTTGAGAAGCCAGTATTTGTCCATGAGGCTGGACAGAGTGGGTCCAGAGTAACTGTCTCACTGAGGGTGATGGTGGCTACTTAGTCCTCGAGGTGGGTGCCTCTGCCCTTCGGCATGCTGGGATTCCAGAATTCCCAGGAAAAACAAATGCTGCTCTGTAAACAAGTCAGTCAGCAGCAATGAAGGCACCAATCAGCTTTGCAGCCTTTGTAAATCTGGGCTCTTACCAGAAGGTGTCGCTACAGTTGCGCCAGGGCATCCCCCCCTCAATCAGGACTGCTTTTCAAAGCAAGGCTTCCTGCTCAGGCGATTCTAATTCGTAGCAGGTTGGCATTCAAGCCAACCACCGTAACTGCCTTGGAAGTGAGAAATCACTCACTCCCCTAAAGAGTGACATCCCTGGGTTTTCTGTGTGTAGGGGTGTTTCAGCTGCATGTATGCGTACGCATCACACACACACACACACACACACACACACAGTGCCGACAACGGTCAGGTGTCAGGTTCCTGCAACCTGGAACATGGACAGTTGTGAGCCACCATGTGGGGGCTTGAACTCAAACCCAGTCAGTCTTCTTGAAGAGGAGTCAGTGCTCTTAACTGATAGTCGTTTCTCCGTTCCTGTGATAGTCTTTCTTTATTACATGTGGTGTGTACGTGCACGCGCACGCACACACAAGTGCCCTCGAGCACACATGCCCATCGTGCTCACATAGAGGTCAGAGGTCAACGTGGTAGCAATCAGTGCTCTCCTTTCACAGATGGCAGTCCCAGGGATTGAATTAGGTCACAGGCTTCATGGCAGGTGTGCCCATGGAACCATCTTGCCCTAGAATCTGATATTTTTAGAGGATGGTCCTTTGAGAGAAGAGAAAAAAAAAAGGTACCTGATGTCTCCCAGGCCGCCATCAGTTTACAGAGGCATCCACATCTACCTTCCTCCCCGGGCACACGAGAATGGTGTAAAAGTAAACGGCAGTCACCCCGTAGAGCCTGTATTGATGGGTTTGTTTTTCAAGACAGCATCTCTCTGTGTAACAGTCCTGGCTGTTCTGTTACTCTGTAGACCAGGCTGGCCTCAAACTCACAGAGATCCACTTGCCTCTGCCTCCTGAGTGCTGGGCACTAAAGGTGTGGTACACTATCTCCCAGTTGCTGTGTTTGTTTTTGTTGAAAAAAAAAAACAAACTTTAATTTCAAGACAATGTAGTGGCACACACTGATTTCAGCATCCAGTAGGTGTAAGCAGGAGATTTGTCAGTTTGAGGCTAGCCTGGGCTACATGGAAAGGAAAGGTAACCAAAATAACAACAACAGCAATAATAGTGAGAAAAAAATTGGTGCACTAATTTGACAGGTGTTTATTGCTAGCTAGGATACACAGCAGCCATGCTTCATAAACAGTAAATTAAATCTGCTTCTCTGATACATGGATTTTAAAAAGCATTTTGGACATATGAAAAATATTACACATTACATTCAATTTACCACAGACTATTTTATGCTGACTTTTATACATTGAATGTTAAATATTTCACATTTAATTTTATGTCAGTATTTAGGGAAGTTTTCCCTTCACTTTAGAGGCACGTGAGTAAGAAGATGAAGGCCACCGAACTGCAGCATGTTTGACTCTCTGTTTCTAAAGGAGCCAAACAGAAAATGGGCAGCTAAGTGAGGACTGGTGACCAATGACCATGGTGGCAGTAGATTTCCCACCTGTACCCCCTCACGTTTATGCTTCTTTTGTTGTTTTTTATACCGAGAATAACCTACTGTTCAAGCAAAAGTTAAAAAGCTAATCCCTAGCTCTTTGGGTCCGGGGTATTGCTTGTTGTGAACATTGTAAGCTAAATGAGTTAGATGAGAACACGCGGCACTTCACTTCCAATTGGGAAACGCCTGGGAATCTTCTAGCCTGTGACAAGTCTGGGAAGTCCTTACCATGTTCCCAGAGCTGACGGTAGTTTTGAGCTAAGTAAGTATGGGGGTGCATACTCCAACAAAAAAAGAACTTAAGCCTTTAGCTAAAGCCGTTTCTTCCTGTGACAGCTCCCGGAGGCTTTTGTCACACAGGGTCACACGTAGCTTACAATTGAACTCTACTCTGTACCCACACACAGGATTTGGGCAGTGATAGAGACTAAATTTAGGGCTTCCTGTATGCTAGGCAAATTCTTCTATCAAATCAACTGAGCTCCATCCATCCGTTTTCCTTTTAAAGAAGAATTTGAACAAATTATAAAGGAGGTTAACTTAATTAGCATAATAAATTATCCTAATACCTACCAGCTTTAAATATACGTATTTATGACTTGACCGCTTCTTTTGGTCTTTAACAGGAAGTGGGACTTCCATGGCTACAGTCACGCAGGTGGCTGGAGGCTGCAGGACCTGCTTCCCAGCTGACTCGCTATTTTGGATTCCCTGGTTCCCTCTTAGGCTACCCGAAAGCCCTCACGGCATAAGATGGCTTCCCCACAGCTGTAAGTGATTGTAGGGGGAACCCAAGAAAGAAGTCAGTCTTTAATGCCCTGGCACCAGAAATGGCAGCATCCGTTCTCTGCTCTCCAAGGCCCAGCCTCTGCAATGTAAAAACCTGCACCACGCACTGGTGTGCCTGCCAGGATGGAGGAAAATAGACAGACAAAAGCAACTCTTCAGACACTAAAATCGTTACCGAATGTTCCAGTAATAAAAACAGGGGGGAGGGCAACTCGGTTGTAAATCTATGTATAGATATATAAGATGATAAAAGCCAAAAAAAATACATAGAGAAAGCTTTATAACCTTTGCAACGTTTCCACACTGAAAAGTACCTGAATGATAAACACCATATACTTGTGGAAGGAAGGAAGGAAGGAAGGAAGGAAGGAAGGAAGGAAGGAAGGAAGGAAGGAAATACTGTTTCCTTTTCTGCAAGGGTGTTGATATCTTATATGGGTTGAATATGGGCAGGACAGGCTGTACAAATGAAAAAAAAGCACAGCTCACTGTTGCGTCAGTTTCTTCTGATGCTTGCTGCTTGTGAGTGATGGAGCAGAGCGAGGACCCTGCATTTGCCTGCCTTGAGCTAGAAGATGGCCCTCTAATTAGTTGTTTAGCTAATTAGTAAGCCGCTTAACACTTGGTACTTGCTTTGCTTGATAGTAAAATAAGGACCTAGAGAAGATCCATTCTTAAACAGACCAGAAAGCAGCATGCCTTGCTGGAGCCCCCTGGGGGGCTGGGAGTCTGCCTCAGTCTGCCTAGGCAGGCCTTAGGTTTGCTTTCCTTAACAAGTTCTGAGGTGCTGCTGGACTCTGCTCTCTGTGTGTTCAGTGCCTCCGAGATCTAACCTTTTGCAGACCTTCAGAGGCCCTTCCGGCTTCAGACAAGGAAATCAGAGATGAGGTAGTAAGAGGGCTTGTCCCCGCCCCCCTCCCCAGACAGAGAGAAGGGGGGTAGAGAGAGAAGGGGTTGTCATATAATTCAGCCTGTCTTTAAACTCACTGTCCCTCTGAGCTGCCTCCAGAGGGTGGGCATTCTGGTACTCCAGCCTGTGCACCAGACCTGATTTTGACTCTGTTTTTGATTGCCGTACAACATAGCTCATAGCTTGGCAGGAAGTTGGTGTTCAGTAAAATGTGTGTAAATGAGCAGATGTGAATGAAAAATTCCTTTCCGAAAGGTTGGACATTGGTTTATCCTAGCATGTCCCTGTACCTGCTTGAAAGCATTGGGACCACAGCCAGACAGCTGCTTAGTGTTCGGATTGAGGGGGGCACTGGGTACAGCATTCCTGTCTGCATTTGAACACATTACAATGTTTCCATTGTGCATTTGTAATATAACCCCAACACTTTTATGTTATGTGTTTCCACCTGGTTCTGTACCTTTGTCATCAGCTGAGGTCCTCAGTTTACCTCCTATACCCTAGAGAGCAGGTATCACTGGCTTGGTCTCTAGCTCTCCAGCTTTGGCCTGCCAGGTGCAGATGGTTTCTGATATAGAAACCTCTGCCTTAGGATTCGCCGTGCTAACAGCTTCCCAAATAATGCTACTGCTTCTGGTCTAGTGACAATACACTGAGAAGCAGTTAGCTGTTTCCTAACCCTTTATGAAAAACCACATTGAGGCAACCCTGTCTCCCAAGAAAGAGACCTGGATTTGAACAGCTCAAAGTCTATTGCTGCTGGCAAGATGGCTCCTGGTAAAGGCACTTGCCACTAGAGCCTAAATTCATCACCATGATAGAAGAGAACCAACTATTCTCTGACCTCCACACTCAAATTACTGAAACACAGAGAGAGAGAGAGAGAGAGACAGAGAGAGACAGAGACAGAGAGAGGAGGGAGAGGGGGAATAGGAAACAATAAATTTTAATTGCTTTAAAGAATATTTCTATAGCTTCTAATTTCCTAAACTCTCTCTCTCTCTATATATATATATATATATATGTATATATATATATATATATATATATATATATATATATATGTGGCTTTGCTGAAGATAGGCCCAGATGGGCAGCATCAGTAACACCTAGAAGCTAGTCAAGAACTGCAGCCTGCCAGCATCCACCCCAGACATCCCAGCCAGCCTGTTACAGGCCCTCCTTGATTCTAAGGCATGATTGTCTCGGATGTCAACCTATCTTTGACACATCCCTAAACAGACAGAAGAGCAAGGGACAATCAGGGCAGAGGTAGGCTCAATCATTGGAGCAAGGTAAGGGCCTAGGGAGATGGCATATTTCTCTTTCTGGAAGGCTGATTAAAAACCAAGGACAGAGTGAAGGAGAAAGACAGGGCAAAACAAGAAATGTCTCTGAGGACAAGGTGACCTGGCATCTTTTAGCAGCTCTCACCTGACGTCAGATGGTAGACGTCAGTGTCCTGTGACTCAGCCTGAGCTGTACAAATAGATGCTATGAGCTCACCTCAACTGTGTGGGGACACCTTCCAAAGCTCAATCTTCTCAACTGTTTAGTTCTTATTCGGCAACAAGGCAATATACGCTGCTGCTGCTGCTGCTGCTGCTGCTGCTGCTGCTGCTGCTTCTTCTTCTTCTTCTTCTTCTTCTTCTTCTTCTTCTTCTTCTTCTTCTTCTTCTTCTCCTCCTCCTCCTCCTCCTCCTCCTCCTCCTCCTCCTCCTCCTCCTCCTTCTTCTTCTTCTTTTTCTTCTTCTTCTCCTTCTAATTCTCATTCTCCTTCTCCTTCTTCTTCTTCTTCTTCTTCTCCTCCTTCTTCTTCTGTCCGTCCAGTGGACTCAACCATCACTCACAACAGCAGGTTTTTAAAATGCAGTGATTGTTTGAATATCTACATGTTCTAGATGACAACAGAGAGGAACATAAGTGAAGGACAGATGATTTTTATATGGATTCAAACAGGGGCTGAGGTGGGGAAGCATAGTCTACATGGATTACAAAACCTTCTGCAGGGAGTGGGGAGACAAAGCCACCTCATTTGGTAAAGTGCCACTCTCACGAGCCTGAGGATTTGAGACCTGATCCCCAGCACCCACTTAAAAACCAGGTGTGGCAGCATACACGGTGACCCCAGCAAGGAAGTCATGTAGACAGGCAGACGCCTTGGGCTAGCTGGCCAGCCAGTCTAGGCAACACAGCTACAAGGCTAGTGAGAGACTGCCTCAAAAAGCAAGGTGGAAGGAAGAAATACACCCAACACCAACCTCTAGACTCCACACGCGTAAACACATGTACACATACGTGTGCACACACACACACACACAAGGCATGAAGAAATAGAAAGAAGGAAAAATGGAAAAATCAGAGATTCGGGCCAGTGAGAGGGCCCAGTGGGCAGAGCACTCGCCTCGAATGTCTGACAGCCTGAGTTCAGTCACCAGAAGCCACATAAAGGTGGGAAGAGATAACGGATTCCACAACGTCGCTCTCTGACCTCCCCATACGTGCCATGACGTGTGCAAATACACAGTAAGAGTAAATAAGAATCTTTTATATTTATTTTTCACATTCCAATCCCAGTTCCCCTTCCCTCCTCTCCTTCTACTCTCCCCTCCTTCCCTCATCCCATCTCCCAATTACTCATCAGAGAGGGTAAGGCCTCCTCTAGGGTGTCAACTAAGTCTATCCTATCACCCCATTAAGGCAGGACCAAGGAACACCCTCCCGCATCTAAGCTGAACAAGGTGTCTCTCCATGCAGAATAGACTCCACAAAGTTGGTTTATGCATTATAGTTAGATCTTGGTCCTGCTGTCAGTAGCTTCATATACTGCCCAAGCCGCACCATTGTCACCTGTATTCAGAGGTCCTAGTTCAGTCCCATGTCGGTTCCCCAGTTAACAGTGTGCAGTCAGTTCACTAGCTCGGGTCAGTTGATTCTGTGGGTTTCCCCATCATGGTCTTGACTCCTTTGTTCATATTATCTCTCCTCCCTCACTTTGATTGTACTCCAGGAGCTTGGACCAATGGTTAGTTATAGATCTCTGCATCTGCTTCCATCTGTTTCTGGAAGAAGGATCTAGCTTCTCTGGTGTCAGGGGCCTCCAGCCATCAGTCAGCTAGGCTGTATCACATACTCATAGAGAAGACGTGACACTAGACCACCCTGCCACCTCTTCTGACATAAAGCAAATTCCTGCTGCAGCTTATCTGTCAGTTAAAGATTAGCTTAATTGGAAAACTACAACATCCTCAGGAGATAGGCCTGAGCAATAGTAAATTGTAATAGATAGGATCGGACCCTGCTGTCAGGTTAGCAAACAACATAGGACTTCCTACCCCTGACCTCTTGCCCCGTAGATTAGGTTGCCAGGCATCACAGCAGACCACCTCTCCCACTGACATCTTGCCCCTGCAGCTGCAAGTACACCTTCCTCCCTTCCCCTCCTCACTTCTCCTATATAAATCCCTTTGTGATGAATAAAGACGTCACCTTGATCAGACTCCTGCCTTGGCATCCATTCTCGTATCCCCCTGTCCTCCATCTTTCTCCTATCTCCCTGTCCTCCATCTTTCTCCTAGGTGTCTACCAGACCCACGTTGAATGTCCTACGGGTCAGGGCACTCTGGGTTGTGGGTTGTAGGCTGGTTATATCGTCTTTATGTCTGGTACTCACTTGGAGTAAGGACATACTGTTGGTATCCAGGCATTATGATGACCCTGCCCCTGACAACTGGCAGGGTACGCATACAGGCATTCAGGCAGATGCTCAGAGGCAGATGCTTAGATGGCTCAGAGGGCCCTGTGCTGCGTGGCTACGTCATGTGTTACATGGACGCGTAAGGACTCTGTGCGCATGTGCAAGCTCCCCCTTTTAAGCGAGCGCCTCCCATCTCCTCCCTCTTCGATCCCTGTCTCTCTTCTGTTTCTATTCCATCTTCCATCTCTACCCTCTTTGTTTCCTTTTCCCAATAAACCCCACGTCGGTTTGTTGTGTTTTGTGGTTCGTGTTTCATCCCCTACAGCCACAACTGAAGCAAAACAACATTTCGGTGCCAAGACTCACTCAGGCTCTCTCCGTAATTTCTCCCGCCGCTGCAGCTGGTAACGGGCATCTGGAGACACTCAGAGACCCTGATCGGGAAACCAAAAGCCCACTTTTCCATCTACCCATCTGCTGGGACCCCCGCACAACACAGGCTATGATTTGGTAAGGTACCCCTTCTCCTGGTCAATGTAAATGTTTCCTTGGACCCGAAGGAATGACCGTTGATTTTCCAGCACCCTTCTGGTGTTCTTGGAAGCGAGGGAGCCCCCAGCCTACAAGGCTACAACGGATTCCTCTCGCTGACTATCACTTCCTGTAAACTCCCCATGGGCAAGGTCTAGCACCAACCTCATTGAGTGGTGCATTCGACTGTGGGCTTTCCCGCCTTTGGTGGTTACGGATTACTGCGTACCCTTGGACTATGGAGTGCACCCTCGCTGGTCAGGGATTACCACCTACTCTTGGACTATGGAATGCACCTTCACTGGTTACCGATTACTGCCTACTCTTGGACTCCTTTTGAGCTGATGACCTGTAAGAGTGACCTGTGCCATTTTCGGACTCACCCATGGGAAGTAAATGGACAAAATAAGCCCATCCACTCCACTGGGAGATAATAAGTCAGACAGGCCGCTTAACAGCTCCCTAGATCCCGATATTTTAGGGGACCTTTCCAATTATTGCTAGTGGACAGTTAAATGGAAGGAGTTACCATATTCAAGTTTTCTTCTACCTCTCTGCTAAACATTCTCTTTCCTTAAACTTGTCTGTTTCCCTCCTCCCGGCATGCAAAAACTCTCTTACCTGCCACACGGCATCCTGCCGCCTCCCGCAAGCCTTTCTGAGGGCGGGATCTTCCTGGCCAGGGAACACTCAGTTTCACTAGACATCTTACGGTCTGTTCAAATGTTTCACTCTTCTGTTTGACCTATCTCTTACGCTACTCTTCTATCGCGTTTCTTCTCCGTGCGGACGCCAGCGACTCACAGGTGCCTGGCCTGAGACAGCGTCTGCTCAGGATGCTCTGAGAGAGAGTTTTTCTGCCGGGTGGGAACCTGTTTATGGCAGCCCCACCCTGACCAAGTGGCCTAGATTCACCCTTCGCTGCACCAGCCGCCAAGGCAGAGGCACAGTCTAGCCAGCTGCTGCCAGGCATAATTCATTTACTTTTGCCGTTTATTTCATTGTCTCTGTTGTGCCTTTCCAGGACCTGGTAGGGCACACATTTCACACAAAACCCTGCGTGCTCCATCTGCAGCAGATCTGCTTTCTTGTCACTGGCAGTTTTAAGTCTCCTCTGTATCTTTAAATGTCCTGTCTGTTGGCTACAATGTACAAATCAGAGACCACAGGGTTCTTTCTTCTTACTTTTACCCAGTCCTGTTCAGCATCTCTGTATGTATGAGTACATGTTGCTGCTGTCTAAAAATGTAAGGTAACTCTATATGCAACTTAAATTTGTTATTGTTAACTCTCAAATATTTTACCAAGTTAAGGCCAGTTACAGTCAGACTGGAGGGCTCTGAGTAAAACATTCATCCCTCCACAGCCTCTCAGCTTCAGTCCAGACAGATCCTGCTCTAATGTCATTATAGCCATAATAAGTACAGATTAATTCATTACAGGGATAAAGCCTTACCTAGCCACCTACGTGCTTAAGGCAAGTAACTAAAGACCAATTTTGTCTGCTGAGATATACTAAACAGATGCTCAGAGATCTAGAGAATATGGCATTTAAAAATGTTTTATTAAAAAGCTTTTCTAACAGAGACAGGCCAGCTACTGGCACTACCCATTTCCTCCAAGAACACCAGACACTGAAGAAACTCCTTCTACAAAAATGGTAACACTAGCCTTTCAGCTCAACTGCTGCAAAGGATTCTTTGGATTGTGGACAAGAGGACAGAGGAATCGACTTTCTCCACATTGCTTGGGCCAACAGTAGACAAGTCTTCCTACAGCTCCTAATCCATGGGTCTCACACTATCAACAGAAGGCAGATGTCCTTAAAGCCTCTGCCCTCAACAACTACAAAGGACTCTGGAGGTGGCTGTCCTTGCAGCCAGCTAGTAAGTCTCTGTTACTCTCTAATAATTAATTCAGGTAAAATTTTATCCTTCTCGAGAACTCTGATGAAGTTTGACAGCTGGTAGGTTTCAGTATAACTTCTTACCATTCCTTTGTTTTGAAAGGTATTTTAAGGTATAAAGTTCACACAAGAACATAAAAGCTTAAGATGTAAGAATCTAAAAATGTTTTAAGGTACCTAACAAAGTAACTTAAGATAAACAAATGCAAGTTATCAGATGTAAAGAGCTGCGAAGTGCCGCACCCTTAAGATGGTGCTGGCTTCCGCCTTCTGCTATCCCGACAGCAGGTGCTCTCTATGATAAACACCTGTATTTGGTTAAGGCTGGATATCAGGCTTGCTTCCACGTACGTGGACCTATCTGCATGTTCCACGTGGCATACTGGCGTTGGCTGCCCAAGGGCTTTTAAGCCGTGGGTTGGGGCTCCCTGGTGCTCTCCAGAAAAAGAAGATTGTTCAAAGGTTCCTGAATAAACTGCTTAAAGAAGAGTCTGGGTGTTGTGTCTTCCTTGCTGGTCTAGGTGGGCGCAACAATCAGATTTCTTTCTCATTATGGTACCGTTCATAGTCTTAACATTAATCAATAAAGTTCTGATAAGCTATTAATCCAACTCTGACAGGGTACTAAACAACCTATTATACCACGATACAATAATTGCAAGCTCAAGATTAAAGTGATTTTCACTGTGCTAAATATATCTGGCAGTTGTAAAAGAGTTAGCACTTTCAACCAAATCATTTCTGACATAAGTATACTGTTAAGGTGTCTAAAAATTGTTTTCACAAACTCAAAGGATTCCTGCTAAATTCCAGGGAGTCGAATTGGACCCACCCAAGCATGTAAGATTCACTCCAGATAAATATTATTCAACCTTGCCCTGGTCCCAGGACTCCCTTCCCTCATCTTGGGACCTCCTCGGGAACCCCTCCCTCATCTTAGAATCTTCTCCTCAAATACCAGGAACTAAAAAAATTCTTCTTTCCTAAACTTTTGTCCTCTGCTCTGCCAACATCTTGCCAGGTCTAAGAGAGGCCAGAGAGTTCCATACAGCCTGGACTGCAACGAAACAAGCAGCTACCCCAGAATGTAGCAGCACCCCAGCTTTCCCGGGTCCCCCAAAGATGGTACATGCCCCCTAGGTCAGCTGGAAGCAGTCGTGATGATTCGGCGGCACGTATTCCAGCCCCACCTGACACCTCCTGTTTAATCTCTCACCTTTTTAACAATAACAAGAGGTAGGATTGTTGGTATCCTGTCGTTATGCTGACCCCACCCCCTGACAACTGGCAGGGTATGCACACAGGCATCAGGCAGATACTTAGATGGCTCATAGTGTCTGTGCTACTGGTGTTCTATTCGGAAGTGGTCTCCTGTACCAGCGCATTCAAGGGCACTGCCCACTTTCTCTTCTATGTGGTTCGGTGTGCAGGGTCCTCCCTGCAGGTAGAGCAGGGGAAGGACTGGTCCATCCGGCCTCTCCCCGGGGCTGAGCGGGATGGTAAGTGTCGATGACTCAGACCCTCCCCCCATTAGTTACCGGGGAGAAAAAAACACACACTGAGTCAGGAGTCTGTCGAAGCAGGTTCTCGATTTATTCCAACAGGCAGGAACTTATATAGGACTGAGGTGGGGAATGGGAATCTTAGGATAGGGTAAGGTGACCTGAGGAGTTAAGGGCCAATAGTATTCCACCAAGCAGGCAGGTAGCTAGGCAGGGGGGAATCTTGCATCAGGTCTGGCTGAGTGACCCCCCACGTGGAGGTTACAGGTCAGAGACAGGTCGCCAAACTCTAGCCAGGCTCAGGAGGTTACACTGGGCCTTGAATCCAAGCCTTTCTTAGGTCCAACAAGTATGGCTGGATTTGTGTTGAGGTCTTTGATCCATTTGAACATGAGTGTTGTGCATGGCGATAGGTATGGATCTATTTGTATTTTTCTACATGTCCACACCCAATTATATAAGCACCATTTGTCGAAGATGCTTTCTTTTTTTCATTTTATATTTTTAGCTTCTTTGTCAAAAATCAGGTGTTCATAGGTGTGTGTGTGTGTTGATATCAGGGTCTTCAATTCTACTTCTTTGATCTACCTGTCTTTGTGCCAATACCAAACTGTTTTCAATACTATAGCTCTATAGTAGAGCTTGAAGTCAGGGATGGTGATGCCTCCTGATTTTCCTTTATTGCACAGGGTTGTTTGGTCTATTCTGTGTGTGTGTTTTTTTTTTAATTTTTGTTTTTCCATGTGAAATTTAGTGTTGTTATTTGGAGGCCTGTAGAGAATTGTGCTGGGATTTTGATGAGGCTTGCATTGAATCTGTAGATTAGTTTTGGTAGGATTGGCATTTTTGCGATGTTAATCCTACCTATTCATGAGCACAGGAGATATTTCCATTTTTTGATATCCTCTTCACTTTCGTTTTTCAAAGACTTAAAGTCGTTGTCATACAGGTCTTTCACTTGGTTGGTTAGAGTTACCCCAACAAACCCTGTTTGTGGTTGTCAGTAAGAATTTTTAAAACACAAATATCTAATCGTGTATCTCTTTGTGACCCAACCTCAATGTTTTTCCGTGGATATTAGGCATGGGCATTTTCCAGTCTCCTATGTTTTACTGGAATCAAATGCATTTCACATCATAGTGTGTATAGGCTGAATAACTTCCAACCGTTTGCAGGTATGTGGGGGGTACCAATGTATCACTGTTACTGCTTTCTAGTTAATTTCATATGGCCACAAAGCACACACAGTACAATCTCAGAGCTTTCAGTGCTAAGACTCACTTGGTAGCCCACCATATGGTTGATCAATGCACTTTGTGTACTTACAAATCCTATGCATGCCATATTTGTTAAGTAGGTTTTCTGTTGCTGACACCCAAAGCAACTTGGAGGAGAGGATAGATTTGGCCTGCAGTTCCAGGTCACAGTGCATCACTTCCGGGAAGTCAAGGCCAGACGTGAAGGCTGGCCTGCTTGCTCTTCCATACAGTGTAGGGGGAGACTTTAGGATTATGCCACTAGCCATGCCCACTTTGGGGCGTGGCTAGAGGTGTGTACAGATGTGGGAATAAAAGACTGTACAGGAGAGCCGCACGCTCTTTTTTCGGCTTCCGGTTCTGTGGTGAAAGCTGCTGAGTCACCTTGGCGGCCCATATTCTCTTGTAAGTAATTTCTACAATAAACAGTTACCTATACCCTCAACAAGTGTGCCGTTTATTGTTACAGCAACAATACAGGAATACTTGAACTAGCGAAGTCACTCACAGCCAAGGAAGAATGGCAGAAACTGTGGGACTGTAATGCTTGTTGTCTCACTCGGGTGGGTATATAGCTTGCTTTATGCAGCCTGGGACTACCTGTCCAGGGAGTAATGCTGAGTCAGGCCCTCGTATGTCAATAAACTAAGACAGTTCCCAACATACAAACCAATGAACCCATCTGTTATGGGCAATTTGCCGATTGAGGTTTTCCTCTCAGGTGATTGTAGGCTAGCCCAAGTTGCTGAAGCTGAGAAGGACAGGTGAATGTTGTATAAATATCACTGAGACCTTGATGGGTGATAAAGTCCTGAGATTAAACACCCACAGTGAACTGATTGCTTTTCATTTGCCCGCTTGCAGCAATAATGGAGAAAATATATTAAAATCTGTATAATTGCATCTATCCTTACACCTCTCCTTTCCTGCTTTCTCTGTAAATTACCTGACGTTTTTCAGAATTCCATTTCAGGCTTTTGTGGTGGCATGCATCTATAATCGCAGCACTCAGGAGGCCACTACAAGAGAAGCTTTAGTTCAAGGTCAGACTGAGTTACATAGTGAGTTCAAGTCCAGATTGCTCCATAGTGAGACCACATCTCGGATTCTGTATATATGCTTCTCTTATTGGTTGATGAATAAAACACTGTTTGGCCAGAGAGACAGGAAAATAGGCGGGGCTAGGAGACAAGGAGAATTCTGGGAAATGTAGGCAGAGAGAACCCACCAAAAAACAGTCGCCATGTAAACTGCAAAGGAATAACAAGTCCAGGCATTCTCCAGAAAGCCAAGACCATGTAGAAATACAGAGATTAGTAGATAAGGGTTAGTAATTAAGCAAGAGCTAGCCAATAAAAAGCCCTAACCATCGGCCAACAGTTTAATAATTAATATAATGTCTCTGTGTGTTTATTTGGGACTGAGAAGGGCAGCAGGACCTGACAGGACAAAGAAAAATCTTAAACACATCTCAAAATAGGAATAAGAACAATAGTAATGATGCTGTTAATAATGGCAACTTATCCAGTACATTATGTACTTTGTATTACCTTTATCATGATTACTTTAAGAATTTACCATGTGCAATCTTCAATTATAAGTACAGCTACTATTGTAATGTGTTACCTGAGACATGAGTGCCTGATACATGTATGTGTAGCTTCTCTCCAATTTTTATATAGTAGCTGCCTCTGAGATCAGTCTTTCTGTACTTTGTGTGTAAACTTAACCAGTTAGACAAGATCAAACTTTTGAACTCTTTTGGGGTGCTCAGGGTACTCTAAAATAGTTAAAATAGAAAGAGTTAAATATTTGCTAATTCAATACATCACATTTTTATTTAATTTTTTTCATACAATAATTTTGTTCATGTTTTCCCTCCCAGTTCCTCCCCACCTCCCTACCTAAGAAAATAGAAGAATAATTTCCTAACCTAAAGAAGGAGATGTCTGTAAAGGTATAAGATACATACAGAACACCAAATGGGTTGGACCAGAAAACACTAAACATATAGAACAAAGAAAGAATATAAAAAGATGCAAGGGAAAAAAGTCAGATCTATCAGAATTACACCTGACTTTTTTGTTCTGTTTTTCTTTATTCTTTCATATAATACAGTCCTCCCTACTCTCCTCCTGATGGGGAAGTCCTGTGTATATGTCAATAAAGCACTGTTGGCCAATAGGGAAGCAAGATAGGTGGGAGTAGGAGTCAAGGAGGACTCTGGGAAGGAGAAACACAGGGAGTCGAGATGTAACCGCCACAGGGATAAGAAGCCCGGAAGCTTCTCCGGTAAAAGAAAATACTTAGATTAACAATTATGGGATAAATACTTAAGTCAGAGCTAGCCAGTAAGAAACAAGCAAGGCCAACAGCTTCATAATTAGTATAGCCCCCTGTGTGTTTATTTGGGACTGACGCGGCTCTGGAGCCAGGCTGGTGGGAAGGCTTCTCTTTATATCCTCCCAGTACTCTCCCATCTCCCCTCTATCCCAAATCCACTCCTCCTTCATTTCTCTTCAGGAAAGAGCAGGCCTCCCAGGGATATCAACCCAACATGGTATAACAGGATGCAACAAGACTAAGCACAAACCCTCTTATCAAGGCTAGACAAGATAACCTAGGAGGAGGAAAGGGGTCCCAAGAGCATGCAAAAGAGTCAGAGTCATCCCACTTCCACTGTTAGGACAACAAAAACCTCAAGCTACACAACCACAACATGTATACAGAGGGCCTGGTACAGACCCATGCAGGCACTATGGTTGCCGTTTCAGTCTCTGTGAGTTCCAGTGAGCCCTGCTTAGTTGATGTCTAAGGGCCTTGTTCTCCTGGTGAACTCATCCCCTCTGGCTCCTACGATCCTTCCTCTCTCTCTTTTGTGGGATTCCCAAAGCTGCATCTAATGTTTTCTATGGATCTGTGCATCTGCTCCCATCAGCTGCTGGAGGAAGCCTTTCTGACCGCAATTGGGTTAGGCACCAATCTATGAGTATAATAGAATTTCATTGGGAATCACTTCGTTTCATTACCTTTTTGTTTTTGTTGGTCAATTGTGTCTGGTTCTACCCTAGGTCTCTGAGCCTTCCAGCTTCCAGATCCTGGATGTCCAGACAGTGTCCAGTATGGGCTCTCATAGCTTGGACCTCAAGTTAGACCAGTCTTTGGTTGGCCACTCCCACAAACTCTGAGCCACCATTGCCCCAGAACATCAGGTAGGCACTATGAATTGTAGGTTGTAGGCGTTAGTGTCCTAGTTCCCCCACTAGGAGACCAGCCTGGTTATAGAAGAAGGCCAGTTCAGGCCCCATAGCCTCTGTTACTTGGAGTCCTTGTTAGTGTCCCTCTCATAGTTTCCAGGAAGTTCCACCATACTAGAGTTCCACATCACCCCTAAATGCCTGCCTGTTCCAGTCATCTCTCTCAGTACTCACTTTCTCCATCTCTTCCACCCCATCTAACCCTTCCTATTCCCATTCCCACATGTCCTCAGTGTACCCACAATATCCTTTCTATTTCCCCTTCCTAGGGAGATCCAAGTATCCTCCCCTAGACCTCTCCTCTATATCTGACTTCTCTAGATCTGTGGTTTATAGTCAGATTATCCTTTACTTAACAGCTAGTATCCACTTATTGAGTGTAGTCTTCCTTGCCAGTTGTCTGGGCCCTGCTGCACTGTGTGAACTCCAAATAACACACAGGACATTATATTAATTATAAATCTGTTGGCCATTTGCTTTGTTTCTTACTGGCTATCTCTGACTTAAGTATTTACTCCATGATTGTTAATCTAAGTATTTCTCTTACCAGAGAAAAGGGTCGGGACCTTTTATTCCTCTGGCAGTCTACATTGTGTCTATCTGTGTCTCTCTTTCCCAGAATCCTCCTCGACTCCTAGTCCCACCTATCTTGCTTCCCTATTGGCCAACAGTGCTTTATTCAAAACAATCAGACACATTTTACAGAATGACATCTCCCAACATCTCCTCTTTTCTGTCTAACAGAAGGTTTTAACTTCAACATAGTCAAATTATATATAACAGAACAGTTATCAAGCAAGAACTAGAGTTACACTATTTAGCCCATTAACATTTAGTAAGATTTAAAGAAACTATTTTATTGTCTATCCTATCTGTGTGAGTCTAAAGTCTTATATGTAGCCCATCTTTTATCATAACTAAGGAAAACTATGATTATAACTATCTGCCTTCAACTCCATCAAAGACCACAGAAGGATAATATATAAACACTAGGATTGACAGAGACATCTTGATACCTGAAGTTCTGCTGTAACGTTGGGGCATCCATCTTCAGTCCATAGGCCACAGTATGTCTGGAAGACTTCTCAGCAAAGCGGGAAATTTCACATTGTTCATCTGCATTGGCAGTCTGTCAGTCATTTTTTTGTGTCCTGCAGAAAGTCTCATAGACTCTTCCATGAATCAGGAACCCTGAAGGACTATTTGAGTTCAACAGTCACTTTCCTATGGGTCCTGAATGTCCAGTTTATATAGCAACAGTCAAGTAGTCCAGGCAAGAGCAGTTTCTTGCCCAAATGGCTAATCTTGCCATGTTGAAAGCAAACTCCATAACAAGTTTCTTCAATGCCCATTTCCCTCTCAGACATAATTAGTGTTTCCAGGAGCAGATATTTCTCATTGTCAAGAAAAACCCTAAACCATTTTAAATGCCATTTTCTGAAGGTCTTTAAAAGGTTTGAACTGTCTATCTATGTCAAATATATTTCTGTATATCTAGAAAACCTAACTTACCTAAGTTACTTATAAGTTCTGACTATTGTAAGTAAGTATCTATAGTCTGTAATTAAGTATGCATTATATTGTAAAAGATCAGTATAAGCACAATACTTAATCAAGAGGAGAAATATACATATCACAAAATTGACCTTGAATTTGTATCAATAAATGAAAAACCATACCAATACAAAGTATTCATTTCCATACCATAATACCCCTTTTACCTTTAAAAAGAGATTGGTTGTGATCATTAACCAATTATAAGCAACCCCATTCAAATGAAAACAAAGATTTATAAACAATATGGGAATTTGGACATTGCTCATTCCAAACTTCTTTCTGCTGATAGGGGGCGCTGTCCATACCATGGGGATCATTACAAAACACAGAAACCTGTATACGTCTTTATTTTTGTGGTCTGTAAGGCTGCATCATCTTAGCTGTCTTAATTGTTGGAATACCTGGCCCACTGCTTGGGGGGGGGGGTCTTGGTTCATCAAATCACAGAAGCCTGGAAGGAATCCACAGCTTTCCATTTTCTGTGGAAACAAATAAAATTTCTTTTCCAAAGTAACATATCCTTATACTTAAATTTTGAAGTCAAGGAATTTTCAAAAGATATAAGTTGATGAGGAGGCCTAGGTAATCTATGGGGCCTTGGGTAGTATTTATCCCACAATATGGGATGCTCTCTCAGCCTGGACTCTTGAGGGAGAGCCTAGGCCCTGCCCTGTATGAAATGACAGTCACTGGAGATCCACCATGGAGGGCCTCACCCTCCTTTGGGTATCTGAGTGGAGATTGGGTGGGGGAGACCAGGGGAAATGGTGGGGAGGGTAGGGGGAGGGAGGGAGAGGGAGTTGGGATTGACATGTGAAACAAGATTGTTTCAACCTAAATAAAAAAAATAATTAAAAAAAATAAAGTTGAATTAATTCAGCAGCATTTATAATCAAGTATACTTTAGCAGTTTTTCCTTCTTTAGCAATCAAAAAACTGAAAAACACAATAGCATACAGTATCCAGACTCTCTGTGTATTTTCCATTTTTACGTGGCTTATATTACTTGATTTCTTTTACTTTTATTTATTTTTTTCTCTGAGAGAAGGTTATCTCTTTGGAAATCTACCTGCCTCTGCCTCTGGAGTGCTGGGATTAAAGGGGAGCACCACTTACACCCAGCTACTCTCTTTGTTTATATTTTCATCCCCAGTGCTGGGATTAAAGGCGTGTGCCACCAAACCCAGCTACTTTATTTTTATTTTTTCCAGTATCTTGTTTATTTTACTCTCCCAAGTCAATTTATATTTTTCTTCATCTGAATCTGACTTTACTGTAAAACTTTGTTTTTCTGGCCACGTGTCTTATATAGGCTAAAGAACATTGCTAAAATTAAAGTGGACACAGCTGCTGGCTTTCCAACATGGCAGGTGTTAAGTATGACTCTAGCTCATCGCCTCAGTCTATGCTGACATCCAGCAGCATGGTGCGGGCTTGGAGATGTGGTCACTGCCACTGCCTGATGCTCGTGCACACTATTCAATTGTTAACAGAGCTTCTTAAAAGAACCTTGCTAGGGTTTTTTTTTATGCTGAGTCAGGAAGACTCTCTTAAGTGAGCCACGTGAGTCTCTGCTTGTCTCTAGCAAAACAGAGCCCACCTGAGAAAAATGCTGCTACCAAGAAGCCGTGTTTCTCTCTGTTCTTTTGTTTCTAAAATCCCTTTTAAGCTTTTGTGATTCTATGTGGAAATTTATGATCCTACTCCTGACAACCATTTGTTGAGTGTAGTTTTTCCTTGCCAGTCGCCTAGGCCCTTCCGCACTGTCTGAAACCCCAAATAACACACAGCCGTTGGCCATTTGCTTGGTTTCTTACTGACTAGCTCTGACTTAAGTGTTTAACCCATAATTGTTAATCTAAGTATTTCTCTTACCAGAGAAAAGAGCCCAGACCTCTTACTCCTCTGGCAGTCTACATTGTGTCTATCTGTGTTTCTCTTTCCCAGAATCCTCCTCGACTCCTAGTCCCACCTGTCTTGCTTCCCTATTGGCCAACAGTGCTTTATTCAAACCAATCAGACATATATTTACAGAATGACATGTCCCAACAACTTATAGATGAGTACAAACCATCTTTACCTTTCTGGGTCTGGGTTGCCTCATTCAGGATGATTTTTATCTAGTTCCATCCATTTGTCTGCAAATTTCATGATGTCATTGTTTTTAACCACTGAATACTCCATTGTGTATTCTTTATTCATTCTTCAGTTAAGGCCCATCTAGGTTGTTTCCAGTTTCTGGCTATTATGAATAAAGCTACCGTGAATACAGTTGAGCAAGTGTCCTTGTGGTGCCAATGAGCATCCTTTGGGTATATGCCCAAGACTGCCATATCTGGGTCTTGACGTAGATCAATTCCCAAATTTCTGAGTATCCACCATATTGATTTCCATAGTGACTGTACAAGTTTGCACTCCCACCAATAATGGAAGTGTTCCCCTTCCTCCACATCCTCTCCAGCATGAGCTGTCACTTATGTTATGGACCTTGCCCATTCTGACAGGAGTGAGATGGAATCTCACAGTCATTTTGATTTGCATTTCCCTGATGGCTAAGGAAGTTGAACATTTATTTAAGTGGTTCTTGGCCAGTTGAGATTCTTCTGTTGAGGATTCTCTGTTTAAATCTGTACCCCATTTTTAAAATGGGTTATTTGGTTTTTGATGTCTAGTTCCTTGATTTCCTCATATATTTTGGAAATCAGCCCTCTGTCTGATGTGTGGTTAGTGAAGTTATTTTTCCATTCTGTAGGCTGCCATTTTGTCCTATTTATAGTGTCCTTTGCCTTACAGAAGCTTTTCAGTTTCAGGAGATCCCATTTACTAATTGCTGATCTTGATGTCTGCACTTCTGGTGTTCTATTCAGGAAGTTGTCTCCCATGGTGATGTATCACAGCTATCCATCATTTCTCTTCTATCAGCTTCAGTGTGTCTGGTTTTATGTTGAGGTCTTCGATCCACTTGGACCTGAGTTTTATGCAGGGTGATAAATATGGATCTATTTGTATTCTTCTACATGCAGCCATTGAGTTTGACCATCCCTATTTGGTGAAGATGCTGTCCTTTTCCCATTGTATATTTCTGGCTTCTTTATCAAAATATCGGCTATCCATAGGTGTGTGCACTTATGTCTGGGTCTGCAATTCAATTCCATCGATCAACCTGTTCTGTTTTTATACCAACACCATGCAGCTTTTTAAATTATTATTATATCTCTGTAGCACAGCTTAAAATCAGAGATGGGGATAACCTCTGGAAGTTCTTTTATTGTACAGGATTGTTTTAATTATCTCTGTTTTTTGTTTTTCCATATGAAGTTGAGAATTGTCCTTTCAAGGTCTGTAATGAATTGCATTATAATTTTGATGGGGTTTGTTTTGAATCTGTCAATTGCTTTTGGCAGGATGGCTGTTTTTACTACGTTGACCCTACTGATCCATGAGCATGGGAGATCTTTCCATCTTCTGATATCCTCAATTTCTTTCTACAAAGATGTGGAGTTTTTCTCATACAAATCTTTTAACTTGCTCAAAATTATCTCAAGATATTTTCTATTATTCCAGGGTATCGTGAAGTGAGAGGGACTTCATGCCCAACCCTCTGGATGACCAGAAACCAGAGGCTAGATAGCCCACAGACATAAGATAGAAAATAATAATCAGTCAGGAATTGGTGGTGCATGCCTTTAATCCCAGAGTTCAAGGCCAGCCTGGTCTACAGAGTGAGTTCCAGGACAGCCTCAAAAACAATACAGGGAAACCCTGTTGGAAAAAGAAAAGAAAATACTAATCAATAAATGATTCCTAATGCTATTCTGCTATGCTCATAGATTGGTGCCTAGCCTAGTTGTCATCAGAGAGGCCTCTGTTGGCAACTGATAAGAACAGATGCAGAGACCATAGCCAAACATTAGGTGGAGAGAGAGACCAAACTGGAGATCTCCTTGGAGCTCAGGAAACCTGGAGATGTGGGGGAGGAAGTATTACAGGAGCCAGAGGGGTCAAGGACACCAGGAGAACAGGGCCCAAAGGAGCTCACAAAGACTAAAGTGACAGTCATGGAGCCTGCATGGGTCTACATCAGGTCCTCGGCATGTATATTATGGTTCTGAGCTTGGTATTTTTGTGGGATTCCTAACAGTAGGCATGGGGGTGTATCTGACTCTTCTTTGGCCCTTGGGACTCCTTTCCTTTTACTGGGTTTACTGGGTTGCCTGGCCCAGCCTTGATATAAGAGCTTGTGCCTAGTCTTATTGTATCTTGTTATGCCATATTCAGTTTATGTCCCTAGGAGGGCTGATCTTTACTGAAGGAAACGGAGGAGCAGTGGATCTGAGGGAGGTGAGGAGGAGAAGAGGGAAGAAGAGAGAAGGTAAATTGCAACCAGGATCGATTTAAAACAAACAAACAAAAAAAACAATAATAAAAAAGAACCCAAAGGTTTAATTTCCTCCCTGTGTTAGAAAACAGTCTCTAACATAATAATAACAGATTCCAAAGTAAACCCACTCCAGAATTTGTTACAGTTGTACACTGTGGTTGCTTTAGACATGAAGTAATATTCCAGTCTGGAAATCATGCTACAACTAAAGAATAATTATAATGGGGAGAAATTTGTAAGTAATGAAGGCATACAGTAGATGCCACTGAAAATGTGAAAATTATATGCATTCAGGAAAATTACAGAGAACTCATGTGAGAATATGAAACCTAAGAAAAGCGGGCAGCCTTTAGCTGTGAGAGCTCGCCAAGCTTCAGTGACAAACCTGCTCCCAAATCACTGAGAGCCAAGCACCACCTCCTACTGCAGTGCAAGGAACCACAGCAGTCAAAGCAGGGTCCCCTACCAGCATCTTGGTTTTGTCCTAGGGACATGATTAAGTGCTGCCCCTGGGAACCGCCTACTGCAGTCTGTATCTCAAGCAACAGACTTAGAACACCATCAGTAAGTTTCCAAAAACAAGTGGTTCAGTGTCTAATAAACACAGCATAATTTAGATAACTCGCTTTCTATTTCTGTTTTTAAAAATTCAGGTAATTAATCTGTGTTGTCCAACATAATAGCCAAGTAAGGAATGTGGTCTAATAGTGTCTATCCGAACATATTTCCCCCCTCTTGATAAACACTTGTGAAAGTAAATTAAAGAGAGTTAGGCCGGTGTGACGGTTCAGCTGGTAAAGTCCCTAACCATGCAAGCCTGACAACCTGAGGTCAACCCCAGAGCCCATGTCAAGAAAACAATGTACTGCCCACCTCAGTGAGGTGGGAAACAGGAAGCCATGCCTGAAAGCTGTCCCCCAACATATGCTCATACTCCATGCCTGAAAGCTGTCCCCTAACGTGCTCATACTCAAACATAAATAAACAATTTCAAGAGAGGGTGGAGGAGGTAGACACAGTAAACCTTTAATCCCAGCACCCACTGTGTAAAAGTGAGCAGATCTCTGTGAGTTCCAGACCAGCCTAGTCAACACAGCAAATCTCAGGCCAATCACAGTCATAAGACCCTACTCAAAAAAAATCTTTGGGACTGGAGACATTAATTAAAAATTCAGCAATTAAGACCACTTTTGTTGCTTTTGCTGGGGACCTGGGTCTGGATCCAAGGATATACTTGTAACCAAGGTACTTCACACTTATGGTGCACAGACTTACATGCAAGCAAAACATGTGTACCCACCACACACACATAAAGTAAAAACTTTTCAAAAATTTTAAAGAAAATCTTAAGGCTCAAGGGTAAGGCATAAACACATTTGGCCACTTTTCTGTCCTCAGAAACCAGATCCCGTTGCTGGGAGAGCAGAATGGAGGCAGAGACAGCGGAATCCCAGAAGACCCCAGGCTGGCCAGTCTCACATCCACAGTAAGAGACCCACCCTGTCTTCGAGGGAAACAGGACCTGACAGCAGGAGTTATCCTCTGACTTCCATGAGTGTCATGGAAGATGCTCCCACACTCACAAGCGGGAACATGGCCACACACACACACACATGCACATATAAATCACACATATAACAAAAATAAACATTTTAAAAGAGAGACTTTAGGCCTGAAATATAGAGCATTTTTCCTAGCATGCATAAGGCCCTGAATTTGGTCTGCAAGACTGAAATAATAATAGTAATAGTGGTGGTGGCAGTCATAGCAATAATAATAATAATAATAATATAGTTAATTAAAAAGAGTTTTTAAAAACAAACAGCTACAGTCATCTAACTCAGGACTATCTAATCAAGTCAGCTGTATAATTGCCACTAACTCGGTGTTGTTTTGCTTTATCTCTGTCTGTGACATTCCTATGTTGCAGCAACTGATCTATTTCTGGTTTGGAGACCTCTAATACATAAACCATTGTTTGTTCAAATAAACTGTAATAAATTAACCTTTATTGCACCTTACCATATTTTAAACACACTGGAACAGAATTTTTAAGTTAAAAATATTTTTAAGATTTTTCTTTGAAGTTTCCCTCCAATAGCCTGGTATTGTACACATGCAATCCCAGCATTCCAGTGGCTGAGGCAGGAGGATCACCACAAACTCAAGGCCAGCCTGGGCTACATTTAGACCTTATCTCAAAAAAATATGAGGAGCTAGAGAGATGGCTAAGTGGTTGAGAGTGCTTACTGGGGAACATGAGGACCTGAGTTCAGATCCCCGCACCGGTGTCACAGGCGAGATATGGTCTCGTACATACCTGGAACCCCAGGACTGTGGAGGACAGAAACAACAGAACCATAGAGGGTTGCCGCCTGCCAGCCTTGCCAAAAGTCAAGCTCGAGTGCCACTCTGCCTCACAGGAAGAACGTACTCAATATGCAGGAACACTGACCTTTGGTTAAAAGAAAAACAGCACGAACATACATAAAAATTTCTCCATACACAGTAAGTGACGGCAAAGGAACTTGAAATCGTGGATACTTGAAGTCAGCCTGGATTAAGCGAAAGCTAAAGTCTCATTAGACACACGATTCTAAAGGAAAACTGAAAGTGCTGAAATGCCTGGCTCTGAGCAGGCTGCACCACGGTTAGTCATCCCTAGGGAGGTGCGGGAGGAAGCCTTGGATCTTATTTGGTTCCCCATTGTCCTGAACTCCAGCGTCTCTGCCTGTTGACTGGGAGAGAGAGAGGATCCCTCCTGACATTTAAATTTTTGTCTCCTTCACATACATATTAGCACCGGATTCTACTAGCTATGTTCCTGGTATGGCTGCCCTTGTAATCACTTGGTTTATAGGAACCAATATTTGTTTTAGAGAACTGTATTTGTTTGCTTATGAAAAGGATGATGTTTGCCGAAGAGGTTGAAGTCCCTCATCAGTCTTGTGATCTGTGACTTCATTGATCCTGTCTTAACTGACTCAGCCAATTGAAGATAAAAGCTTGAGTCATTCAAGACAAGAGTGTCCTCTCGGCCTCTCCTTTGTAAAGGGTTGGTTGCACGTTCGACACACACACACAGGCTGCTCATAAGCGCAGGGTAGCTTGTTCTTGTCTTGCTCTTCTATCAACTCCTCCCAGTGGGTGGATGGAAGTCTTGCTTGTGGCTATCTAGTTGTTCTGGTATCTTCTCCTAACCCCATAACAACCTCTGTAACTGCAAATTAAGAACACCAAGGCAATGCCTCACTTTATAGCTCAGGCTACTCCCCAACTCAATCCAGACGCCTTACCCTGCAGGTGCCAGAGTTAAAGGTGAGTGCTAACTTCAGTACATTCTCTTCTTTTTCCCAGAGATTCAAAATTCCTCAGTCATGAAAAATAATATGTCTTAGTCTTTCAAAATCACATATTCTGTATATTTTAGGCAACTATTGACTTCCCTCCCTGAGTTGCTAAAAGCCATGTTTCTGTGACAATGAAAGTGAGTTTCCAGTACATACGATTTTTTTTTATTATTTTTGTTTATTTTATTGAGACATGGTTGTCTTGGCTAGCTGGAATTCTCTAATTAGATTAAGCTGGTCTTGAACTCACAGAGACCCACCCACCTGCTTCTTCTTCCCAAGTTCTGGGATTAAAGGCATGTGTTACTACTCCTAGGCAACAAACACACTTTTTAAAAAAGTATTTGCCGGGTGGTGGTGGCGCATGCCTTTAATCCCAGCACTCCGGAGGCAGAGGCAGGCAGATCTCTGTGAGTTCGAAGCCAGGCTGGACCGACAACCTCCAAAACAATACAGAGAAACCCTGTCTCGTAAAACCAAAATAAATAAATAAATAAAAATAAAAAGTATTTATTTATTTGTGTGTGTGTGTGTGTGTGTGTGTGTGTGTGTGTGTGTGTGTGTGTATTCTGTATACCTTCAGAGGCAGGGATAGGGCATAAGTCGCTTGAAGCTGGAGTTTTACAGGTATTTGTGGGCCATCTAACATGTTGCTGGGATTCAAATCTAACCCCTCATGGTTGGTTTGCATGTACTCTTGACTTTGGAACTATCTCTCTAGGCCTATGCAAACTTTCAAAATACCTAATATTTCAAAAAAATTTTGAAAACTTCATTTGCAGCATGAAGTTTTAGAAGTCTCTCTTCAACTAACCTAACTCCTTCAATAGCATAAACCATCAGGCAATATTCCTCAAATTGTTATGCAAAATAGAAACTGAAACATTACCTAATTCTGTGTATGAGGTCACAATTACCTTGATTCCCAAAACTGCACAAAGACCCAAGAAAGAGAGAAAATTGCAGACCAATTTCTCCTATGAACTTAGATGCAAAAATTCTCAGTAAAATGTCTACAAACCAAATCCAAGAACACATCAAAAAGATTATACACCATGATCAAATTTGCATCATACCAGAGGTGCAGGGATGGTTTAACATAGGTAAATCAGTAAGTGTAATATACTACATAAAGAGACTAAAAAACAAAAAGCACTTGACTGTCTATTTCATTAGATGCAGAAAAGGCCTTTGACAAAATACAACACCCCTTCATGATAAAAGTCCTGGGGAGGCTGAGAACTCAAGGGACACACCTCAACACAAAAAATCAGTTTACAACAAACCCATAGCCAGCATCAACTTATATGGAGAGAAGCTCAAAGCAATTCCACTAAAATCAGGAACAGGAAAAGGTTGTCCACTCTCTCCATACACATTCAATACAGTATTCGAAGCCTTAGCCACAACACTAAGACAGCTGAAGGATATCAAGGGGGTTTGAACAGGAAAAGAAGTTAAAGCGTCATTATTTGCAGATGATGTGATTTGGTACATTAAAGACTCTCCCAGGAAACTTCTACAACTGACACACACCTGCAGCAAAGCAGGATACAAAATTAACACACAAAAGTCAGTAGCTCTCCTATATTCAAACAACAAACTTTCTGAAAAAGAAATCATGAAAATAATACCTTTCACAATAGCCTCAAAAATACCTTGGAATAAGTCTAAACAAGCAAGTAAAGACTAGTACAATGACAACTTTAAGAAACTGAAGAAAACACAAAATCATGGAAAGATCTCCCATGCTCATGGGTAATTAGGATTAATGTTACAAAAATGGCCACCCTACCAAAAGCAATCTACAGATACAGTGCAACCTCCACCAAAATCCCAACACAATTCTTCACAGAAATTAAAAAATAAATCTTCAACTACATATAGAAACACAAAAAGGCCCATAGTTAAAACAATGCTTAATTTAAAAAACAACAAATAACAAAATAAAGCAAAAAAACTACTGGAGCCATCACCATCCCTGATTGCAAATTATATTACAAACCTATCACAATTAAAACAGTGTGGTATTGGTATAGTAGACACCTTGATCCAAGCATAGAACTGAAGACCCAGGTATAATCCCACACACCTATGGGCACCTGTTTTTTGACAAAGAAGCCAAAAATACACACTGGAGAAAAGACAGAATCTTCAACAAATGGTACCGGTCGAACTGAATAGCTGCATGTAGAAGAATGCATATAGATTTATATCTATCCACCAGAGTGAAACGCCAAATGGATGGAGCACCTCAGTGTAAGACCAAATACCCTGAACATCGTGTACATGAAACGGAGATTGAGTTTTGCCATCTGGAAGTTTATGTATCCTGAGTACCCACTGGTCACTGAGCTCCACACGCTGCCTGCCCTGTCCCCTCTCTCTTGGATACTGTCAAGCTATTGGAGGAGTGGTTAGGTGTCCGTGTGGCTCATTTTGTTTGTTTTCTGGGATCTTTGTGTGTTTGTTTTTTGAGATAGGGCCTCATGAATCTCAGACTGACTTAGATTGCTATGTCAAAGGTGACCTTAAGCACCCCGTACTCTGGTTTCCACCTCAAGTGCTAGCATTACAAAAACTATACTGGAGAGATGGCTCAGAGGTTAAGAGTTCAATTCCCAGCAACCACATGGTGGCTGACAACCATCTACAATTCAATCTGGTGTATATGATCTGGTGTATATGTAATAAATAAATAAATCTTTAAAAAAACTATACTAATTGCCCAAATCCTTGCTCATTGCTTTGGGGAATATGGAGATTGAGATGCCCTCAGATCCTTCTCCAAAGAAGAAGTCCCCCCTCTACTGCCCCAGGCTGGAGTTTGCCACACTGGGACCCAGCAACCTCAGAGCCAGCCTCTTACCCCGAGGCTGTAATAGGGAGCAGGGTCTTCTTTCTTAGGCTGTGGTTGATACTTGGTTCTTAAAACCCTGTGTGTCTGCCAGATTGTTCTGCTGTGAGCCAATAAAACTCAGAGCTCTGAATTTCTCTGGACTTTCAATGAGTATCCAAAATCCTCACACTTCCCTGCCTTTTGATCTTACCTGAGTCCTCGGTGTCTTTCTCTGAAGCTGAAGGCAGACTCATAGAACTAAAGAGGGTTCTCTGAATGGAGCGCAGTTACTGAATGCAATGGCCGCAACTCTGTGAAAGGTTAGCTGCCACTTCCTGGGAAATCACATAAATGCCCTGAGTGGTACATAAATAATTAAGTAGCAACTTTTAATTAATGCTTTGGCGTGAAAGCAGCTTTGCGCAAAATTAAGTGCTTTTTAATAACTAATTTAGAAGTGGCTTTTCAACCTGAATTCATCATCCCAGGAAACAGAACAAATGGTTAATTTTAACAGCTTTGATCTCGGTTCCTGCAGATGAACGCTTTACACCAGCTTCAGGGGTTGATGATACTGCCAGCACTTCTCACTTCAGGAGATAACGGCCTTCACCATTTTGCTCATTGCTGTGAGAAAATATTTGACTGGAAGTTTTGCTTGTGCTAACCGGTTAGGATGTGGACCGTTGTGGAGGGGCGCACAGGTTGGCATAGCAGCTCTGGCTCTGGTGACAGGAGCCGGAGGCAGCTGCCTGGTCAGAAAGGCTAGGGATGAATGCTGGTGCTCTGAGCATTTCTCCTTTTCCCTTCTTAAAACTAGTCCAGGACCTCAGCCCACCGGGTGGTGCCAACCTACATTTAGGTGCATGTCTTCTCGGTTAAAACTATCTGGAAGCAAATCTCACAGACAAGGCCAGAGATGTGTCTTCTAGATGATTCTAGGTCCAGTCAGACTGACAATGGAGACAAACCGTCATCGATACTGGGTGAGAAAATTTAGACTGTGTCGTGTACTGCATAGTATCTCATAAGACTATGAAAATGCTATGTTCTATTAACATCGGAAGGTTAAATAATGTCCCGTATACTTCTCTTTACTTTATAGCTATTAAAGCTAAGGGAGTTATCTGGGCTGAATTATGTACCCTACAATACATACAGTGAAGACTTAGCCCCATTGTCATGCAATGTGACCGACCATCTGGGAAGAGTTGTAGACATTGAAACGAGATCGTAATAAACTACAGTGGGCTTCTAACCCAAGATAACTACAGGGAGAGCCCTGGGGGATGCTGAGAGCAGAGACTGGAGCGACACAGCAGAAACTAACGAACACTAAAGGTCCAAGCACAAGTGGCAGGGAACAAACTGTCCCCTGCAGTCTTCCTTAGCAACCAGCTCTAAGGGTCCATTGACGTCAGACCCCCAGATTCTGTCACTACAATACTGTACTACAATAAATGCACGTTGTTTAAGTCTCCTAATCTGTGGCACTTTGTCATAGAGACCCTAGCCAAATATTATGGGTCGAATGCTGTGTCTCTCTGAAATTGATTATATTGAAATTCTAACAAGGAGATGGCACTTGCAGGTAGGGCCTTTGGGAAGAATTAAATTTGGGACGTTGTCATGAAAGTGGTACTGTGATGCAACAACTGTCCTTGTAAGGTGAGTCACCCCTCTATCAGGTGACAGGGTAGCAAGAAAGCTGCTGCCGCTATGGAAACAGCCCCTCCCACAGCCCCTCCCACAGCCCCTCCCACAGCCCCTCCCACAGCCCCTCCCACAGCCAAATCATGTTGGCATCCTGTTCCTGAACTTCCCAGCTTCCGTAATTGTGAGTGATGGGTACTGTTGCTCAGGCCACCCAGGATATGGTCTGTTGTTATAGCAACATGAGGGAAGGAATCAGTTAGGAGACTGTGTACCTCACAGGGGATTCAAAGATGAGCAATGGGCAAAAAGAGCTCTGTTCTGGTTGCTAAAGTCAAATTTACAAAAATAAGTTTATTTAAAAATATTCAAGATAATTTTGATTTAATGTCTAATCTGCAAGCATTGTAAGACTGATCACAAATTGTTCTTGAAGGCAGATGAATAGAATAAATACTACTGTGGTAGTTTAAATCACAAATGTCCCAGTAGGTTGAGGCTTTTGAATACTTGATCCTCAGTTAGAGGTGTTTAGGAAAGTTTGGGAAGCAAAGCCTTGCTGAGGGAAGCATGCCTCTGGGGTGGGTCTTGAAAGCACATAGCCTCTGCCCGGCTTGGTGGCGCACAGGTCTTTAATCCCAAGCACTCAGGAGGCAGAGGCAGGCGGATCTCTGTAGACCAGCCTGGCCTACAGAGCGAGTTCAAGGACAGGCTCCAAAGCCATACAGAGAAACCCTGAACCCTGTCTCGAAAAACAAAAACAAAAGAAAAAACCAAAAAAGGAAAGCACATGGCCTAGCTTCCGCTCCGCTCCCTCTGCTCTGTTTGTGCGTTAAAAGATGTGATTCCCTCGGCTTTTCCCTGCTTTTGTACCTCCCTGCCGCGATGGAGTCTTGTCCCTCTGGAACTGTAGACCCAAACAAGCTCTTTCTTCAAGAAGTTGCGTTTGGTCCTGAGCTTTTATCAGGGCCACAGAAAAGCAATTAATACAACTACTAAGTATGCACTGTATACCCAGGGAGTTGGAGCAGCAGGTAAATGCTGTTCGCATGCCACTAACCCCGATGACCTGACTTCAGTCCCTGCGACCTACTGTCCTCTGGCCTCCACACACAAGATGTGGCATGTGCATGCCCTCTCCCCCTCGCAAAATAATAAAATGAAAAATAATTTTTAAAATAACACCGAACCCAAGAATGCCTCTACATTGCCGTGCGTGGTTGTCCAGGGTTATAATCCCAACACTCAGGATGCTACAGATTTCAACTGTGGTGTTTGAGGCTCATAAAGGCTACTTGGTAAAACCTTATCTCGAACGGGGCAAAATGCTTTAGTATCATAACTCATGCCACCTAGATCTAATTTAAGTATTTGCCATATTTAAAAAAATAATAATCAAATAAGTGCAGAGGCTTCTGTGTAACGTGGCAGGTATAATTATCATTTCAGTAATTATACTTAATTTTCTAGGGCAAACGAAAAACGGGATACAGTTTCTTCTTTGTTGTAGACAGGAGCCTGTAGAGCAAGTAATAACTGGATTTCACCCCCAAAAGCTCTCCTGGCAGAGCCAAGCCACTCCTATTTTATCAATAACAAGTCATGGAAGCCTGCCTTTCAGGCTCTGGACCTTAAATGCTCCAGGACCCTTAATCAACATGCACAACTTTCAGTACAAATTCCAAGCTTGTTTGGCATATATGGTGTTATTTTAATAATCTTTAAATGCTTTAGTGTGTGTGTGTGTGTGTGCGCGTGTGTATGTGTGTGTGTGCACATGAGAGAGAGAGAGAGAGAGAGAGAGAGAGAGAGAGAGAGAGAGAGAGAGAGAGAGAGAGATCAGAGGACAAGCTTGAGAATTGGTTCTGTCCTTCCACAGTGTGGGTTCCGGGGTAGGAACTTAGGTCATCGAATCGGGCTCCTTTACCTACTCAACCCTCTCTCCAGCCCTAATAAAAAAAGTTTGAAAAAGAATGTCCTCAGAATCTACTATCACTGTATGTTAAGGCTGACTCTTTGATGTAAGTGACTACACTAAAATGTACTTAAATATTTACCTCGGTGGGATTTTTTTTCCTTAAGTAGATAATTAACAACAAAATTTGAACTCTCTCTCTTCCTGCTGCCTTCAGATCAGGGTACAGAACTCTCAGCTTTTTCTCCAGCACCATGTCTGCCTGCATGCCACCGTGCTTCTGACCATGAAGATCATGGAGTAAACCTCTGAACTTTAAGTCAGCCCCAATTAAATGTTTTCCTTTACAAGCATTGTCTAGGTCACGGTGCCTCCTCACAGCAATAAAACTCTAACTAAGATTTCTGTTGTATACAGTCTTTATTAAAGACTAACTTCTCACAGGGTTGTTGGCACTATTCAGTGGGATGGCTACAGTTACTTCATAGTCGAGGCTATCTCTTGTGCATGTACAGCTTACCTGGCCCCTCTGCAGGGCTCTTCCTGATCTCCGTGGTGAACGACTCTCTTGGTGGACTGCCCTTGAACTGTTTCCTGTGAAATGATTGTTGGCTGGAGAGGCTAAATGACCTGAAACGTGCAGTTTCTTGTAAGATGGCTATGCACATTCCACTAACGGTGGGCCACAGCTGTAATCCTAGACACGGTGGCAGAAGTGGAGGGCTGTTGTGTGACGTACACAGTGAGCCTCAAAAGCATAAAAACCAACAGCAAAGGATATGGTTATAACAGGCTCCCAGACCTTAGCAGCTCCCAGACCTTAGCTCAACTGATGCTGTGATGAAAAGGCCTTGGAACCCAGCACACACACAGGCAGCAACACGTGCCAAAAAGAGACCAGAGGCCTAGTGCATCGGAGTCCATAGATCTGGGAAAGTCCCCAAATACACTAACCTGGCTTTTTGGCTTCCGTAGTGCCATTGCTTGCTAACTGTTCCTGTTAACTGAAGTATGCCAACCCAAGACACGATTTCTGTGCTAAGGAGCTCACCCTGAGAAGGACTTGGGACTGCATATGGGTCCCAGCACCCGGTGCAGCCGCCAGCTAACAAAGTCGTTGTATTGGCTTGATCCTGAGTCTGACTGGTCCAATCTGGTGGATATCCCACAGTAGTATTCAATGCCTGGATGGATGAGAGTTACAAAGGTTTAATCTGAGTTATTCTTTCACAAGTCCGTAGCAGTTTTCTTTGGGAATTCTAGAGCCTAGTTATCTACGTCAATGTCAAAAGGCTGATCCCAAAGATGTGGACAATATGTCTGTCTTACTCTTCTCCTCTAGGTGCCATGGTCTCATGACTTTTTCACCGGCTGCCATAAACAATTAGATTTTTGTTTGTTTTCTGTACTGGAAATCAAATTGAGGACTTTGAAGATGCTTTTACCAGTGACTTACATCCCCATCCCACAAATTGTTTTTTCTCTATGTCTCCATGACTGAATTATTCAAAACAACACCAAAGAAAAACATTAGCACAGTATAAGAAGTTACTCAACAATGAGGAATGGATCACTCTTTTGTCGTTGTTTGGTTGGTTTTTTCGTTTTTGTTTTGTTGTTGTTTTTTTTATAGTCCTGGCCATCCTGTAGACCAGGCTGAACTCAAACTTAAGAGAGTGGATTGCTCTTTGATAGTTGACTAACTGGCACATATCCTTGAGCTAAAACATGACTGGCAGAAGTGCTTTGGATTTCGGTGAGTATCCTCTGGACATAAATGATTTAACTGGCCAAGTTCCGTAAAAATGTTAATTAAATATGTAACGCGATGCTACAAGAGTTGTAGAAATGGCTGTGTGGTGTGCAGTGGCAGTTGCCCAGTCTTTGAAGCTATTCAGGGACCTGGGGGACTGAACTGAGGGTTTCCAGTGCTGGAAATCTAAGATTTGCTTGGGTTAATGATCAACTTATGTTGTTACCCAGTAAACTGAGGTTTCCTTTTTAGGCTCTTAGTTTAATTAATAATAGGTATTAAAACAGATTCAGAAGAAAACTTGAGGACAGTATTATTAGTGTGTGGGAAAAATACAGAGGGGCAGGCAACTTACAAATCTCAGTGACTGCTGAAGGAGGGAGATGGAAAGGAAGGAAGGAAGTCATTGAGGAACAGAGAAACCTTGAGTTAGAGTTCAGTGAGCAGCTGCATGGTGGGAAGAGATGGGAGGTTTGGAGAGAGAGAGAGAGAGAGAGAGAGAGAGAGAGAGAGAGAGAGAGAGAGAGAGAGAGAGAGAGAGAGAGAGAACCAGAGTGACAAGGAAAGTCCATTATCTGAAAGAAAAGGAGATAAAAAGAAGGAAAAAGAAATTAAGCTTCTTTAAGTTATTTAGTCAGCTTAGCACTGCCAGATGGTAGGGTCTCTAGGCAGCTGCACTGAGGGAGGGGCTTCTAAAACATCATCTAATTAAAGAGATAATTATTCTTCTGTCTCATTCCTGTGTCTTCCAATGAATCATATTTCCTGCGGGCGTTCTCTTAGCTAGGTGATTGACAGGCTGAGTTGGATTAACTCTTTAGTTTGTATTTTTAGACTTACTTATTTTATGTGTGCTTTCTCTCCATGCATGTATGTGCTTCATGTGTGTGCTTGGAACTGAGTCTGGATCATTGACAAGAGTAACAAGTGCTCTTAACGCTTTCCCAGTACCTGAGTTAACTCTTAGGGAAGAGGCAACAGTATGTCAAAAGGGAATCTGTAAGGGAGGCTCAGAATACCATTTTCTCCACCAAGAGCCTGACATTCATCCTTGAAGGGCAATCACAAGGACCCAGATAGAAAGAATTAGATCACAGAAAGACTAAGTGTGGATCTGATGTAGAAAAACTCAAAGTTGGATTGATGTTAAAGCATTTGCTTAGGAGACACTAAGTCACTTGAGGTAGAATTTAGCTAAGGGAGCATTACCCTTTCCCCCAAATACTCCTAAGATAAGTGGACTGCTAACCAGGCCTGCTAAAGGTAGGACATAAATGGCTGTTTACCCGGCCATTAGGACCATCCCTAAAGAGCATGCCTCCACAGGAGCTCAAGGGACCATCCCTAAAGAGCATGCCTCCACAGGAGCTCAAGGGACAGCGCAGGATCATAAGCAATGGTAAGTCCTAGCCTGCCATAAGCTTCCAGTTCTCTTCCTGGGAAAAGCATAATTCTCCAAATAATCAAGGTGATCCTGGACAACAATTGTTAGAACAGAATAACACTGGTATACTTAAGAAATATTCTAGCCAGGCAGTGGTGGCACACGCCTTTAACCCCAGCTCTTGGCAACAGAGGCAGGCAGATCTCTGTGCATTCAAGGCCAGCTTGGTCTACAAAATGAATTTTAGGGCTTTTACACAGAGAAACCCTGTCTCAAAAAGAGAAAAATTCTGGCCATGAGGTAATGGTAGGAGGTGATGGTGCAGGCAGTTCTCTGAGTTTGAGACCAACCTAGTCTACAGAGCAAGCTACGGGACAGCCAGGGATACACAGAGAAACCCTGTCTCAAGAAACAAACAAACAAGAAAGAAAGAAATATCCTGGCTCTCTCCCATCTGCCAGACTTTCAGTCTCCTATCTCTGTTTCAGTTGTTCAAAGTGTAACCTGGGGCCGGAACCTAAAAGAGATTTAAGGGTGACGGTGCGTTTGAAATGCAGAAGAGATTTAAGGGTGACGGTGCGTTTGAAATGCAGAAGCCAAAGTGTACATATAAGGAGTAAAACTGTTGTGGAATATTATTTTAAGGTGTGTTACATTTCTTCCTACTGCTTTTGTTTACAATACAAACACATGTTCCATTTGTTTGACTAAATCAAATTAACCCGTGGTCAGGAGGCTGAGTCAGGACTAGCTGACAGGAAGTGGTGGGGAGGAACCAGATGTATCCAGTGATCTCCAGTGGAGGATGAGCAGAAGGTCTCGTGGGTTTTGGGGGGAGACTTGAGCAAGGAGAGAAGGTTGTCTACTTAGAATAGAGCCTCTTTGAGCTAGCAGGATTTCACCTCACCCTTTGAATCCTGAGTTCTATAGAGGGGTCGAGATCTAGATAAAGCTTCCCTTAGTGAATTTGAGAGAGCCAAGAGCTGGTGCATGAGGGAACAGAATTTCCGCCAGGCGTGGCCCTTGTGGCCTCGGTTGCTGATTGGGACAGCAGTTGCTATTGAGACAGCATTTTCTTAAGGGGCAGCCCCCGAATTGGGTGAAAAGCAACTTAAAACCTGCTACTCAAGGCCAGCTCTTCTTTGGGTATGAGCCACAGCCATACAAGTTCTATCTACTGAAGTGTTCTTTCTTTATTAATCTATAAGTGTGTGGACTTATTTCTCACTGGGAAGACATGTACTTTCTGTCACAGATCAACTGTAAATGAGGTGAGATTAATTAATACAGTAATTATGTACATAAGCGCCAAAGATTAATAGCATTTCTACTACAATTATAATTGATAAAACTATACCAGAAAGTAGAGTCCCCCAAACATCTCTGGCATTACTGACTTCTGTCCAAAACAAAACCAAGGACATTTTCCACTTCTTTCTAAGAACACTTATGGAGGTCCTTGTCCCTAGACTTCCTGACCAGTTTCTGGTTCTGGTTCATATCCCTGTCTTCTCCACTGCTCACTGTGTTCTGCCTTTACCCTTTACACCGGATCTCTGCTTTAGAATTACACTGCCACAGCAATTAATCAGGACTCACTGGACACATAAGGTTTTGTTTAGTCAAGACAGTCAATCAAAAAGAGTTTTTTTTTTTTTAGAAAATTTCAGTTCTTTGTAAATTCGTTTCTTCAACCTCAACTTGCATCGGAACAAATCTGAGAGTTTGTGTGAACATCAGTCTTGTGTAGCTAAGCTAATCTCATTGACCATAGTAGAAGGAAAGAGGAAACTTTCATTGTACCCTTCATTCAGGCCATTTCCGGTCAAACCCCTAGTCACGGCCCCTGGTCATGCCCAGTGGCCTGCACAAACCAGGTGTAATCTGTGACTTTATCAGGCCTATTTTCTACGAGGACAGAAGAATACATCGGTTTTTTTGTACTTGTTGGGATGCTTTGAAAGGAAAAAACCCACAACTGTGCTAGAACATTTAGTAAGTGAGCCTAGTTTAGAGTATCATTTAAGAGGAGAACTAAAGAGTAAATAAAATTTAGTCAGGGGAAGTGAAGTAAGGATTTGGTGTTGAAAGTGGGTGAGCAGTGTGAGGCTGGACAGCTCAAGTGGAGTAGACACTGATCCTACAGGGAGGCTAGGGTACTGAAGATCTAATGTGGCCCAGGAACAAATATAAAGTGAAGACGGTGAACGTATGGACACATGTCAAGGGGAGATAGCAGTAAGCTGGGCCTGGTTGGTCAAGTAGACAAATTTGTAGTTTATTCTTTTTTTTCTCTTTTACTTATTTATTTGTGTGTTGGGGGAGCATACATGCAGAGGTCAAAGGACAGCCTGTGATAGTTGGTTTTTCCTTCCACCACATGGGTTCCAGACATGAAGTTCAAGGCTGCCAAGGCTTAGCAAAAAATAGAGTACAGTTAACCACTGAGCCATCTTGCCTGGGGGAAAAGAAGACTTCAAGTCTTCAAGATCTACAAGTGTCACTCGCAGGTTTGGTATGAAAAATGAATGGAGGCTGCATAGATGTTACTGTGGGAATGAATCCTTCTGTGATTCTTAGTCTCATTGATAAGCTCATTGATAAATTCACCAAGAATGCCATCCTCAAGAATCCAGCGTCAAGGGGCTGGAGAGATGGCTCAGCAGTTAAGAGCAGTGGCTGCTCTTCAGAGGTCCTGAGTTCAATTCCCAGCATCCACATGGTGACTCACAATCATCCTAATGATATCTGGTGCCCCCTTCTGGCCGGCAAGGATACATGCAGGCAGAACACTGTATACATAATAAATTAAAAAAAAAAGAATCCAACATCAAAATATCATAAGTACTTCAGTTTTGAAGATTCAGGTAAGTTCTGTCTAATTAATTGGAAGAGGGGAGGAATGGCTCTCTCTGTCAAGATAGCTCTTTGATCGATCTCCCACTCTGTCCCTCCCCCACCTGACCATCCTGTTCCCTCAGGTTCTCACCCCCCATTCCCTCTCCCTTACCATGCCCTCTCCTTGGCCCCAGTTTACCCCAGAGATCTCATCTGAGTCCTCTTCCCTCTTAGGATCCTCCTTGTGTCCTAGGGTCTCTGGAGCTGTGGACTGCAGCCTGGGCGTCCTTTGCTTTATGTCTAATGCCCACTTCTGAGTGAGTGCACACTGTGTTTGAAACTCATGAATGCTAGACCAACAACGTGGAGCCTCTATGGGGCCAAACTAGGCTCTCCGTATGTGGGAGACAGTTGCGAAGTTTGGTCTAGCTGAGGGGCCCCTGGCCGTAGAACCAGGATACATCTCTGGTGCATGAGCTAGCTTGTGGAGCCCATTCCCTACGGCGGGATGCCTTGCTTAGCCTTAATGCGTGGGAGAGGGGCTTGGTACTGCCCCAAATTAATGCGCCAGACTTTGTTGACTCCACATGGGAGCCCTAACCCACTGGGAGGAGTGAATTGGGGTGGGCTGGGGCTGGGGGGAGGTAAAGGGAGCCGTAGCAAGAGTGGGAAGAAGAACTGTGGTTGGAATGTAAAATAAAATTTAAAAAATAAATTAATTTAAAAAAGTAGAAACAATGGCAGTGGATGCCACCACCAAAACAAAAGACCCACATGAAAAGCAAACGTTTCAGAGGAAAAGCATTCAGCTCCAGAGTGTCTTTTGCACATTCTACAGAGGTAGCCTGAGAGGCAGATCAGACGGGCGTGGCCATTACTTCATCCTTCGCTGTCAGGTCAAGCAGAGGAGCCAAGACTTCTCCACCAATAACAATAAAGCACTTAAGATAAGTCTTTATTCAGTGAGTTAGTAGCTCAAAGGTCAAAGACAATAGGTTCTCAGCGGCTGCTCTCATCTCTGTAGCTGTGGTTTCACTTTCTGGGTCTTCTGAACCTTCGCCTTGGAGCCTTAGGCGCTCTTCGGGAGTCTGGGCCCCCTGCAGATCCAAGAGCCCACTGTTTCCTGTCTTAGGATCATACTGTGATTGTCTTTTCTCATTTTCTCAGCCAGTTCAGCCACTCTGCCTTCTGGTACTTCTTACTAACATTTATTTAACTTTTAGTTGGTATGGGCTCTGAGCCAAATCCTGGATATCAAACAGAAGATAAAATAAGTTAGATTCTTAGACTCATACATTCATGCAACATGGATGTTCCTCCTGTTCTCTGCCAGGCTGTCTGGTTTTTTTTCTTTCCCACTTTCTTTTCACTTATTTGATCTCTGTCAAGTGGAAATCATATTGAATTAGAAATTAAAAAACATCACATACATATGTATTCTAAATTTAATCATATCATTCTCCTCACATTTGAATGATTTTTGTTCTTCAAAATTCTAACCGAAACAATAGCCCTGCTAATTAATGGGGCTGGGTACTACCCAGTCCTATGAACATGCAGATCTGCAATGCTTCCAATACTGTGATGATTTCAGACACATACAGGGAAGAGACCAATAGCAATAGACTCAGAGGTCTGGGCAAGGCCAAGGTCCCGTGCTGGTGTTTGTGTTTGGGATCCTGTGACTGGCAGGTGATGGTGTCTGGAACACTGGCATGAGTGCTGTGAAATGGGTTCCCACAGTCACTCCATTCCGATGTGTTTCTTTTTATCCTTGGCTTTTGCCATTGACTTAGAATATTTCCTTTTCCTCCTTCCCCAGATTCTTAAAGGATGGTTGCCCATCTTCAACCTCTGACTCATGTACCAATGTTCAAAAGCTGTCCATATTACTTTCATGACTGACACCTAACAAATACCTGGACCCAGCAGTAAATGTGAGGCAAGATGTCTAACATATTACCTGGCATAGAAAAAGCCCATCTAATTATTAGCATTGCAGATTTAGTATATAAATTCAGGGTAAAAGTGTTAATTTAACATTAACTGAAAATTAGCAGGAGCAAAATGAAAGTATACTAGGGAAGGATTACCATGAGCTGGACATTATCTTTATAGCATGACTGTTATTACACATCTTGTGTTGTCGCAGAAACAGATTTTAAAACAAAATAGTTTCTGAAATCTCCACAAAGGGAACAAACTACTGAGAAAGAATTATCCAGAATGTAACACACAGCACAGGCAGTCTACCGAAAGAATATGAGGACAAAACTGTACTCTCTTTTACAGCTGCTCTATAGCCCTCTCCGTATTTTGGTTGTTGTTAGGATAAATATCTGAATACATGATAGTATTTTTATTAGCTAATTAGCTTTTTCCAGGGATTAAAGAAACTTCTTTCTCTGGGTAGGTCATCAGAGGGCAAAATACCAATCTAGTTTTCAAAAGGGTTTATATACTTCAAACATAAAAGAAAGTATTTCCAGTTACAAGTTTAAAGTAACCACTATTTACTTAAAATTGGACAGGAAGGGAATCTCTTTCCAGTCATAGCAGAGAGAAGTTTTTTATTGTATTTGTCCTTGTACAAGGCACATAGTTTGATTTTAGAGGCCAAGACAATAAATTAAGTGAAAGTTCAATCAACAAATACTTCCCAGCTGATTTGCTCTTTAGTTAATTAATTGACTGATTTTTATTTATTTATTTGATTATTTGTTTGCTTGTTTGTTTTGTTTTTTTCAAGACAGGGTTTCTCTGTGTAATAGCTCTGACTATTTTGGAACTCACTCTATAGACCAGGCTGACCTTGAACCCTCAGAGATCCACTCCCTCTGTCTTCTGAGTGCTGGGATTAAAGGCAAGCACTACCACAGCCCAGCTTGCTCTTTAATTTATTAAGATGTCTTTGATTACACCTAGAATACCTGGCTCTAGGGGTTTAGGAAGACACTTGTGACTTGTGAAGCCACAGGGAAAGACAGGGTTTGTTGATCCCACCAGAAATGTCACTTAGATGGCCTCCGTGCCCTTGGATGCACCCTCTTTGTGTCAAGGGATTCTCAAGCTGGTTTCCTTTGGTGGTCCGCCCCAAATGTCACCCCTCTCAAGCAAAGCCGGGAGGGTCACTCTGGGTTAGATGCCTTTCCCGAATCAATGCTGCTGCTGGTCACACCTAAGACCTGGTGTTGCAGATGGGGTAGAATGAACTTCTCATTTGCGAGTGCTGCTTTTGCAGAACCGTGCTTACCTTTAGCCAGTGAAAACGGTAAAGTGGATATGATGTGTACATCCAACATGCAACCTGACAACACATCATCTATACACAACAGAGAACAGTAGGAAGCGAGAAAAGACTGATGTGTCCCGTCTGCACGCCTTCTCACGGTGCCTCAGGGAGAGGCGAATAGTACCACTGTGCTTGGTCCCCTGGAAGACTTTATGGATAGATAGTGGCAATAATTACTGCTGGAAATGCAGGAGCGTGACTGGACATTTAAGAGCACAGGTGTGACTTTTCCGTGTCCCTCCCGTGAGGTGATGACCCTAGGAGTCTTCTTCTGCAATAGTAGTGTCTCCATCAATGGGAACCTGGTGACAGGATGGGACAGCATAAACAAGAAATTAATTCTGACTTTGTCCAAGCATGAGGCTTTCAGTCATCCTGATTAGATTATCTCGTTCACAGCATTATGTCTCCTTTGGGTACGTTGGAGCACTGTTGTCACTATCAAGAGCTTTTATTGGGTATGCCCAACACACCATTCACACTGGCAAGGAAAGAGATTATTGGTTTTCTGAAATATTTTCTCTTTATGGTTCTGTCTTTGTTATTTTTAAGACTACAAGTTAATTATAAAATGTTTTTTTTCCTACCAAGCTCTGCTATTGTCCTATAAATTAGTAACACAAATGCTGGGTGTGGGGGCCATATACATGAAACCCCAGATTTATATATGGGAGTGTGTGTGTGTGTGTGTGTGTGTGTGTGTGTATCCACTTATATATGTCCAGTCTGATCCATATAATGAGTTCAAGGGCAGCTAGCGTTATAAAACTAGACCCTATGTAAAAGCAATCACTGCCACACCCACAAACCTATTATCAAAAGTGTGGTGGCTATTCTTGGTTGTCAGCTTGACTCCTTTAGAATGAACTAAAGCCCAAGTGGCTGGGAGTTTTCTTAATTAAATCATTAGAAGGTGGAAGACCTTCCTTTTGTCCACATCTTTTGAGGCGGGAAGAGCCACCGTTAGTCTGAGCCCCACCCTTGGACGGCAGCCTATAGGAGGGTGTGGAAGAAGGAAGCTATTGCTTTTACCTGCTTGTCCCCCCTCTCACTGGCAAGTCCATTCTTTCACTGGCATTAGGAGATGCTGGCATTAACTGAAGACCAGCTGCAATATCCAGTCTTGTGGGATGAACAACTACTGGATTTTTTTACTTTACATTGGTGGACAGCCATTGTTGGACTAACTGAAACATGGCACGGGAACCACTCTAATAAATCCCATATGTGTGTATTTGTATTTGTATACATGTTTCCTATGATTATCTAAACAGGTGAGCCTATAATTAGTCTTAACTTTTAGTAGTATTAACTTATTTACCACATTCTTCTGGTCAAGAAACACAAGAATGATGTAGGGCTATTTGCTTGTGTCATCTAGTGGGTTCTTTATCAAACTCACTATACATGGAGCACTACATATCACTGGGAAATAGCATGGCGATGTTCTGTTGTAAAGGAGCTGAGGAAAACAACGGGCAATTAATAGTTGCTAGGATAGGAGTAGTCACATTTCTCAATGATGTAGCCCTTGCTCAAAGAAATAATTCCCTACCCACCTATGCTTATGTTGTATCTTTAATTAAGCACAGTGGACTGCAAGGGAAAAAAGACAAGAGTAGCAGGGAGATTACTTGGGAAGAAAAAAGAGGTTCAGTGGAAGGAAATGAGGATGATAGGGGACTATGATGAAATATATTATATATGTGTATGAATTTGTGAAAGAATAAATCTAAAACGATATACAACTGGAAGGAGGACTAGCTGGGAACAGGAAAGCATCAGCAGAAGTGGGACAAGAGAGAGAGGTAAGGAGGAATATATGATCAAAATACATTATGTGTGTATCATAATGAAACCTATTACTGTGTGTGGTTGCTATATGGTAATAAAAAGCTAAAGGACTAGAGGGATGTCTCAATGATAGTGCACATACCTAACATGGGTGGCACTCTAGATTTAGTTCCTAACCAAAGTAAAGATGGGAAACAAGTCCATCTTCAAAGGCACTTATTTTCCAACTTAAAGTCAAGTTTATAATGAAATCTGGGAAGGCAATTAGCCTGACATATTAAAAATTGTACTAGAGGCTCCTCAAGTCCTTACCCAGGCTTGCTGATTCATTAAATAGAGTCATGGGACTTGGAAAAGCAGCTACATGCTTGATGGAAACTTACTAGAATGAAAAGATACAGATGTTTATTCATGTAATAGTGGCATAAATACAATTGGGTAACCAAACATTTTATGATTGGTTTTAAGGCCTATTCCACAGAGTGGAACTTTTGCTTGATATTCTATATCTGGCCAAGAACCAGTGGCGAGGGGAGATCATAGGCCATAGAGTAGTATCTACTACAATTTTGCTAAATGGACATACAATCATTTCTTCTAAACACTTACTCTTATAAGTATACATTAGTGCACCTCTCAGATGTCATCAGAGAAGCTTCTATTTGGGATGCTGGTTAATGCAGAGACACATTATTGAACAAATTTCAGAGAGCAAGCAATGGTGAAGTGCTCAGTGACAAATGAGACATCAATATCATACCTCTTCCCCTAAGGCTCAGAGAACTTTGTGGAAGAGGGAATGGAAAGACTCTAAGATCCAGACATCAGGAGGGCCCGGGGGGTGGGGGGGGCAAGCAGCATCTCCTGTACAGGACAGGACCACCACACTCATGAATGCATAGCAGCTGTGGTTACCTGCATAAGATCTGCACAAGAGCAGGCCATTCAAAATCCCAGCATGAGTGAGGAATTCACTAGGCCCCACCTCTGGCTGGGTTCCATCATTTATTGAGGCTATTAGCAGTTGATGGATATTGGGGAAAGGTGAGTGAGCTTTCTTCAGGGGTGTGGCCCCTGACAGGCTGCTCATGCGTAAGTGGATGACCCCACAGCATGTGCATGCAGGGAGCACCAATTAGACTCGGTGATACGACTTTAAGTACAGGAAGCTGAGCATGGTGGCGCATGCCTTTAATCCCAGCACTCGGGAAGCCTGGTGGTCTATAGTGAGTTCCAGGCCAGCCACAGCTCCCTCATGAGACCTGGGGGCGTGGGGGCATGAAGTTATGAAGTTGGGAGATGGAGACACAGTGAAGGGGAAGAGGCCTGGGAGGGGTTGGAAGTGGGCAGTGGGGGTGGATATGATCAAATATATACACGTGTGAAGTTCTCAAAGATTAAATATATGTAATAACAATTTTGAAAGCAAGAAGGCTACTACCAAAAGAAAGGGCACACATGGAAAGATCTGGAATAGACAGTTGTGAGTTTCCAGGGGGTCTCCTCCCGGTGGAGTCCCATGGGATACACATCATTCTCCCAGGAATGTGTGACAACTCTTGCAAGATGTGGCAGGCTATAAATGCTCACCCTGCTGTGAGAGCCAGCATTTGCCGGAGGTCACTTGTGTACCCTGGCAGCAGCAGTATGATAAGAGTAGCTGTTCAGATTTTCCCCCTCTCCTGTGCAGGAGTTGGCAGCCGCCATAAATACTTCATGGACCAAGGCTTCAGGCATGCAAAGCACTTCACACTTATTTGGGTCAAGTACTCCAAAGGAGCTGGCCGACAGCGGGCCTCAAGACTGGTGGGCCTTTGGAATGTGTAGGGTTGAAGCAACTCAGGCTGCTAAGACATGAGAATAGAGCAGTTCCCGGGGCAGCCAGTGATAAAGATTTTGTAAGCCCCCAGCCTCAGCTTCACCATCTTTAAAACAGAGTTAGTAATGTAAGAAACTGTACCACTCTCATCAGAGAAAAATAACAGCAGTCAGGCAGAGTGGGACACACCTATAACACTAGCACTGGGGAAGACGAGGCCAGAAGATCTTGGTTTTGTGTTCAATTTGAGCTAAATATCAAGGCCCTGTCAAAAGCAACAACTGCAGCAGCAGCAGCAACAACAACAACACACACACACGCACACACACACACACGCGCACGCACACACACAGACACACACGCACACACACACGCGCGCACGCGCACACACACACGCGCGCACACGCACACGCGCACGCGCACACACACGCGCACACGCACACACGCACACACATACACACACGCGCACACACACACACGCGCGCGCGCACGCGCACACACACGCACGCGCACACACACACACGCACACGCGCACACACACGCGCGCGAGCACACACACACGCACGCGCGCGCACACACAGACACACACACGCGCACGCACGCACACACACACACGCACACGCACACACACGCGCACACACACACACACCCAAAACTGCTTTGGTGATAGCTCAGTGGTAGACCCCAGCGCAATAAAACAAAATAATCAGAGGGAAGGGATGTGTATAAACGAGCTTTATAATTTACTCGGATGATCATGGTAAGTTGGAGCTGAGTGTTGTAATAAACATCTGCCAATTTAAATGTTTTATTTATTTGTTCATTCGGTAAACATTCATTAGCTACCTAAACCTTGACAGGGACTAGAAGAGAACAAAACGTTTCAGTATACAAATACACTTTGATCCCATCATGGGATTTTCTGTACGCTACTAAATGGTGAGCCAGTGAAAGCAGCTGGAAACAGTTGTGACAGGGCGATGACGAGATGGATCGGCAGGGATGGTGAAGAGATAGCAGTGACCACGTTACTGGTCGTTACGCCTTATTCCAGACAGACTGGCGCTTTCTGTGTGTTTGCTTTCGTTTTCTGTGGTGGTGGTATGTGACTGGATACACGGTCTCGCTGCGTAGCCCAGTCTTGCCGTGGACGTTCCTGTGTGGGCCAGGCTGGTTTGGACTGCCCCATCTCCTCCATAGGCCAGCTTCCTGAGTACAGGGTTATGTTTGGGCATCACCTCGCTGTGTTGATTCTGTCCACTTGACTCGTTCTAGCCAGCGAACAGAAGCTGCATAGTTCTGGTTTTCTTTCTAGTGTTTGGGATTGAATCTGGAGTCTCACAGATGCTACATACTAACTATACCGCAGAGCCATACGTCCAGCCCCTCACGGACTACCTTTGAGTGGAGGGTTTAAGAGTATGTGTATGTGCTCCAGGGACCACTGTGTGGTGAAGTAGAAACTACTTGGGTTTCTGGTTGGTGCATGGAGGACAGCTGTTCAGATTCAATTTTCCATGTGCTTGAATACACGTTTGCATGATTTCAATTACGCAACCTCAGAATCAAATTTCCTATTAAAGCATGCTTTACCATGTTTCACTGGTGCGCTGCCCACCACAGACCTTCGAGTGGGGAAGGATTAGACTAGAAGATATCAGGCAAATAAAAACACTTCAATGCTGCTAGATCAAAGAGTAGTGGAAGGTCAATAGGAAAAGAACTTGAACTTTGAAATAGTAAGGAACTTTTATGATGTCAAATGCTGTTGAGGGTTTTTAACTAGAATGGCAGTCAGATTACATCAGTACTTTAAAATGATCGCTTTTGATCCTGGGTAGGGAACAAATAGGAGGAAATTAAAATCTTTCCCTAGAGGTAGAGGGCAGGTGGCAGTCCAGGAGTATTAGCAGGTCTCTTATGAGGTCTTGGAGCAGTTCTACACATGTATTACCAAAGTCCAATGTTTTTATGAAAATCTGCAAATATAAGGGTGTGTGTGTGTGTATGTGTGTGTGTATCTGTGTGTGTGTGTGTGTATCTGTAGTGTATAAGCAGGTGTGGAAGCCAGAAGCAGGAAGTGGAGTCCTCTCTATCACCCCCAATGCCTCCTGGTTCTCACAGTTCTTTATCCTTCTCTTCTATCTATGCTGGCTGTTACTTGGCTTGGTGTAGACAACCATGGTGCAAGTGATTGGGAGATGTCTTGGAGCTCCTTAGGACATGCAATATAGAAAAAGCAAGATATCACATAACGAGCTCAACTACCACGATCTCCCTGCACTTGCTTGGAGGGAGTTTAAGTCGTGCATCAAAAGACAGCCCCTCCCAGCCATTTTAGCCATCCTGGCTGAGGCTTCAGGATAATGTGAGGAAGCTGTCTTGCATGTGTAGCCCATGAGAGCCTTCATGTCTCCAATTCCAGCCTCTTTCAGAATGCAACAGTTTTAACTCTATGGGGCTGCTTAACTAGGTTGCAATGAAGGACAGAATAGAGTCACTGCAGAGTTGATGATTGTGGCCATAAACTCTTGGCTGTATCTTCCATCAAGATGTTGGTTCTTGTGAAATAACACCATGGTTGTATTGAGAGGTTGAAATAGAAAGACCCCAGTTCAAGGCCATGCTAGTCTATGTAACAAGACCATATCTCAAAACGAGAGGAAATAAAAGATAATGAAAAGGTGGGAGTTGAAGTATATTGTGGAAATATTAAGCTACACAAAGTAGGGATGTCATATGATATTTTACTGAGGGAGAAATCACTTATATGAAAAGCCAAGAAAGCTGAGAACTAAAGGTCCATTCTCTGTTCTCTGAGACTCGACTGGAACCCAAAAAGAGAGCATCTCCCCATGTAAAGCATGTAACTCGGTATTGCTTTGGTATATGACTATTGTAGCTTTACCACAGATTTCCTTGAATAGAGAAATACTTTAAATTATGACACTCTGGAAACGGGTGTGAGGGTCTTCTGCGTACAGTCCCAGTACTTTTCACTGAACATGGCAAATAGTAGTAGTGTTGATATGTCCTGCACATGTCAGGATGGGATGTTTTCATTAAATAATACTGCGATTTTAAATTAGAAAGAGAGAGAGAGAGAGAGAGAGAGAGAGAGAGAGAGAGAGGGAGAGAGCATCTCCTTACCCCCAGCTCTTTTATCCCCCACCCCCGTATGTTCTACATACCTCTCATGGGTATGGTCAGCACTACAGGTACGTAAGATCTCTTCCTACAATTCCCCCTTTAGTCTAAAGAAAAGATTTAGACTTAAAACAAAACTAAGTTGTCTCAAACACATATAAAGCATATATACGAAGAAGATGATAAACAAATTATAATCTACCCATATCCTATCCTAAGCATATCTATCCCATCTAAACCCTAAACTTATCTGAAAGAGATGCCCAAATCTGAACACCTCCTTCCAATCCCTAAACAACTGAAAACTATAAACAGGTGTAATGTCAACAGTAGGGAAAGGAGGCATAGTTTCTCAGAATTACTTCTTGCTGAAATGGAATGACAATAATCTCATGGGATCCTGTAGGAAGAAAATGTTAGTGTAGTGAAAGTCTCAAGTGGACGAGCTACAACATTGTACCCAGTCTCTGGCAGGAGATGCTCGACAGAAGTTCTTGATTGAAGTTTTTATCTTGATTGAAGTTCTTGTCTGAGGCTCTGGCCAGAGTGTAATAAGAAGGTGCACCATATCAGTTAATTAGTCTGGAGTTGTCTAGAGCAATGTAATCCCAAACCAGTTTCAGGGTGGTAATTGTCAGTTCAGATGCATCAAGTTGGTTCAGGTGGAATCGATGACGTGGGGCCCCATTTTCTTTCCAGAGTGTTTGAAGATTGCTGTAGGAAATTCTTTGTTCTCTGTGGAAAACTCAAACATTAATGGCAACAAGGAAATTTCATCTTTTATAAGTATGCATACCAGGAAAGGCAACAATAAGGAAGATAGTAAATATGAGGGAAATTAGACTTTTAGAGAAAGAACTAAGTATAAACAGATGACAGTCCCTAGATTTTATTTTCTTCTGTCTTACATCAATTGGCTTCTTGATATAATACAGAAACTCTGAATTTTATATTAACAACATGCTTGGACTTAGAGGAGGAGAGCTATATCCAACTCCAAAGCCAGCTTTGGTTTAAGTGAATTGGGACTAAAACAGTATTAGGAGGTAAAGAGAAATAGATTTTATAAGGACGCAAGTTAAGAAAATTAGACATTGATACCAAATATCAAATTCTTCTTTGTTTAATGGTTCTTTTGGCTACCCATCCTATCTTCTTTAGGTATGTACACGTTCAGTGTCTTCTTGCCTTTTGGAGATGGGTTTCTCTGTTTACTTTTGCTTGTCCTGGAATTTAGATGGGGGAAGTTCTTCTGTATATATGTTTGTCTTATTGGTTGATGAATAGAGCACTGTTGGCCAATAAGGAAGGAAGATAGGTGGAACTAAGAGAGGAGGAGGATTCTGGGAAACAGAGGCACAGTCAGTCACCAGGTAGGACATCAGAGGAGTAAGAGGTCTGGACCCTTTTTCCGGTAAGAGAAGACCACATGGAAATACTCAGATTAGCAGTTATGGGTTAATACTTAAGTCAGAGCTGGCTAGTAAGAAACCATAGCAAACAGCCAACAGCTTCATAATTAAAATAGCACTGCTTCATAATTAATATAGCACCCTGCATGTTCATTTGGGACTGATGTGGCTCTGGGACCAGGCTGCCAGGAAGAATGTCGTTACAGAAGTAGCTCTGTATTGGAATGCTTGTCTGGCCTGTATAAGTCTCATGTTTTATCCCAACTGCAAAAGTAAACCATTGAAGCCTGGGATGCACCTCAGTTGCTGAATCACTCACTAACACATACAGGCTCTAGGTTTGATTCCTAGCACCACTAAGTAAGTAAACAAGTCATTTTCTTAAAAATAAATAAATCATTTCCTCTGCCCTGGAATTTGGGCTGACCTAATGTGAGCAGTGGGGTTGGGTGGGTGTCCACTGGAGACACAGCTCCTCATTACACAGCTGCTGCCTGAAAAGTTATTTTCGGAGATCCCCACTCAGGTAAAGCTGGGTCCTCACTTGACAGCATAAAGGAATTTCAGGACAAGTCATTATAAAGCAGAGTTCAGGTTTATTAATGTGAATTTTTAGCATAGATGTAAGCACTAGGGTTAACAGAAAGAGAAGTGTTCAGGGAGAGATTAAAACACCCAAGAACACGGATGTAAGCTTCTCCAAAGATTGTCCTTTACGACAGCCCTTTATAGGATTAGGTGAGGCGCTGAAGCCACTGTCTTCAAAGTGTTGCTAAGAAGTTCACAGGAGATCACAAGGCAGCTCCTGAGGTGGACCAAGTAGGATTATAGTTGGTAAAGTAAATCCCTAGGTCACAAGGCTTGCAGGGAAAGTTAAGCTGTTTTCATTGTAAACAAAACCTGATGGTCTTGTTCCAGTGGCTTCTGCAAAAAAGGAGTAAGGCCACACCGAATGCTACATATGCCCAGCTATTAGGCATAGTTCATTTCCATCTTAACATTTTTAACGTCTTATCTTTATATGAAGGTTTATGGTTTCCTTGTAGGCCATCCTCACAGCAAACATTAACTGTGCTGGAATTCTTGCTTCTCGGCTGGCAAAAGGCTTCACCCAGACTTCAGTGAAGAGTTCCTTTCTTTCCCATGTCTGTGCCGAGAGGCCCACCTGTGCCTCAGCCCCGTGTAGGAAGTCCAGGAACCTCAATGGAGATATCTTATGCAGAGGGCTTGCCACAGCCAAACCATTTGGAAAAGCCCCTCCATTTTTGGGTAAATGGTGAAAATTTCTTGAAACCACAGAGATGGTGTTCTGCACTTGTTTTCTTAAATTCTTGCCATATGCCCCCAAATGCCCCCCTGGTAATAGCTGTCCACAAGAGAACTTTATCAATCATTGTATGGCATTCTTCTACCTCTGTTCTCCATCTGGGGGACATGCCTAGCATCGACCAATCTTCCGTGTCCTTTCTGTCCCTCCACTCTGCACTGCAACTACCCCAGCCTGTAAGTGGATACCAGACTCTGGCTCCTACAGAGATCACGCTGGTGCAGGTTGTTCCCCCAAACAAAGGACTGAACTGTCTGAGGTCGCCCTTGTCTGTCTGCCCTTCTTTCTACCTCGCAGAGAGGTCCTGAGAATATATGGAAATGCAGAATGTGGTAATGATTCCCAGTAGGTAAGGTTGGACCCTCCAGGCAACCTGGATGTCACTTGAATAGTTCCCTTCTAGTACTCTGCTAGGAAGCAAGCAGAGCCACAAGATAGGCAAGTCTTGCTGAAAATTGAGAGATATAATAGAATGGTTATGGTCTTAAGCTGTTAAATTTAGAGACCACTGTAACAGAGAGATAAATGATGGAGACTTCCCAAACGTATGTAGTATTACCTATGGAAACTGAGACTTCAAATTGTAAAGCAGAAAGAAGTTAACCTAAGTTATTAATAAGAATTAAAGGGGTTGGTGTCTCTCAGAGATAGGGCACATATACAAACTCCTAGCTTTAACCGCTAACACTGCGATAATAATAACAATACTAATTACAGTTAGCCGCACGTGGTGGCGTATATTTGCAGTCCCAGGTCGTGGGAGGCATGAGACGGTCAGCACTCCACAAAGGGACAGCAGCTCAAGGCTGGAGGGTAGCTGTGGCAACATCAGTTCAGCTTGAGGATTTCAACAGTCATAAAGTAAACGTTCTGGTTTAAAAAACAAAACTAACAGCTGCAGCAAAACACCCATGGACCATAGTTTTCAGGGCTTTGGCAAATTTGTAGTTTTAAATCACTTACTTGCAAAATTATAATCTGTTGGTTTTTTTCATTAAGGTATTTACTGTTGTACCCAGTCTTCATTTTGTACCCCATAAAGAATTTCTGAAAACTTCCAGTATTTTCAGTCAAAGACAAGATTGTGAGCTTCCAAAGGAGAAGGCAAAAATTTTATAAAACAGAGTACCAGCCATCACAGTGTCTTCGAACTGGTAAGGAACAAACCTTTCAGTTTCTAAGAGATAATTTCCCACCCAGAAACTGGGTTTACTGCAGCACTCACACAGAAAGCAGGAAGGGGCTAAACATATTTCTCAAATGACGTATAAGGTCCTAAGATTTTTGTCATGTGCTTGGTTGGGGGAAAGTAATAAACAACATGTTCTAGTACATTTGAGGCTGTGTAACAGGATACGATTCAAGGCCGATATCCTTTCATTTCTAAAAATGATGTCTCTTTGCCCTAGATTGCCAGTCTTTGCCAGAAATACCAAAAAGACAAAATTGGCACTTTCGGCTGTCACAGTCAGTATTCAAGGCTGCCAGAAGTAAAACGACAAAGACCGTCGTATCTGCTGAATTTCCTGGTAAACAGGTACCATTCTAATGAAGAGTGGGTGCAGGAAACTGGGAAACACAGGTGGTTTTGTCATTACTTTCCTATAATAGCATTGTTTATATGACTCAAAACCAGATTACTGGTACACACATCCATCGGCTTTTCCAGAAGCAAGGCTACAGCCTCGTACATTCTCATCACCCAGCATGCCGTCTGGCCCTTCCTCAGACACCATCTCCACACTTCCTTCATCCGGTATGCACTGCTCTCCAGAGTTAACGGTCATTAGCTGCACACTGTTGCATACAGTTTTATCTCTAGATCCCGAGGTTAGCAGCTAACGTTTCCATCTTCACGAACAAGATCATGTAATACATGTTTTTGCATCTCTGGGTCCTTTTACTCAACTCCATGTCTTATAAGAAATTGTTGAGGTGGCCGAGCTGTCCTGTGTTGGTTTTCATTGGTGGGTGTACCCGAATTTGGCTGGTGATCTCTGCTTTTGATGATATTTAGCTGTTTCCAGCTTGGAAGATTACCCACAGCATATCAGGAGCTGAGTCAGACTGCATCTGTCGGGCTTTTAGAATGTTTACGCTGCTCAGAGATAACAGGCAGAAAGATACATTTCCTTTAAAAATGTATCTTCCTTAAATCTTTTTCAAAATTTCTTTTAAACTTTTTAAAATATTTAATCATCCTTAATAAGTACAGACTTACTTCCATTGTCTCAAATAGGACCACACTTTAAACAGACTTACAAGACCCGACTTGACGGCATTTTCCCCGTCATTTTCTTCTTAGCCCAGGCTGTCCTGGAACTCACTGAGTAGTCACAGATGATGTCTTAGTTAGGGTTACTATTGCTGATACCATGACCGAAAAGCAAGTTGGGGAGGAAAAGGTTATTTGCCTTACACTTCCAGGTCAATGTGCATCACTGAAGGAAGTCAGGACAGGAACCCAAACAGGGCAGGAACCTGAAGGCAGGAGCTGATGCAGAGGCCATGGAGTGTTTGCTTACTGACTTGCTCCCCATGGCTTCCTCAGCCTGCTTTCTTACAGCACCCAGGACCACTTAGGGATAGAACTGCTCACATGGGCTGGACCCTCCCCCATCAATAACTAATTAAGAAAATGCCTTACAGCTGCGTCTTATGGGATCATTTTTCTCAGTTAAGATTTCCTCCCTTCAGAGAGCTCTACTTTGTGAGTCAGGTTGAAACAAGACTAGCCAACACAAATGACTTTGAAGTTTAAATGACTCCTGCTGCTGCCTCCAGAAGACTGGAGTTATAGGTTTGCACTATGATCCCTGGTTTATGTGGTGTTGACGACTGAACTTAGGACCTTGTACATGCTAAACATGGACTCTGCCACAGAGCTACATACCTAGCTCCTAATCATTTTTATTACTCTGTGAGATGCACGAATTAAGCTTGTGTTATTGGCTTTTAGATTAAGGAGTCCAGATATTTTTGAAATTTCTATTGGATAAATGAATTGAATAAATATTAACCTACAATAACAAAAATAGAATAGGATCTGGGCAAGGTGGCACACGCCTCCAATCCTCAGGAGACCAAGTACTAGGAAGATATCTAAGAATTTGAGATTAGTCTGGTCTACATAGCAAGTTCTGGGCATGTGCTGAGGATGGAACTCAGTGGTAGAGAGTATCTGCCTACCATGCATGAGGTCCAAGAGTCAATTCCTGGAAGCATAGTAAGTTAAGTAAATATATCAGTAAATAGAAATAAACCAGGTCTCAGAATTCAAATAGGGAATGTTTGTAGGAAATTCTTTAGACATGGTAGAATATTGAGAACCTCAGCTCACTCTAACTAGAAATCTCATGAGTGCATCGCTGGCATGAATAGGAAGAGCTTCCCTTTTGGAAGGGAAGATGTGGAGAAGAGATGAAAAGTATAAAATATTTACCTGTTGTTAAAGCTATTCCCCTCATCAAAGGCCCCAGATCAGTCAGTGGCCAGGCTGGATCTGTCTGCTCATGAAGCTCAGACTTGCCCATTGACCTTTCAAATCACATGTAATGCTATAGCAGTTAATATGCCTCGAAAAATTCTCACTTGGAAATTCGGAAGTGAGATGTCCATGCTTACATCACACCGTAAGATAGTCATACATAATGGATTTCGTTCCACTGACAAAAAGACAGCCATTTACATATTACGAAAAGTGCACAAAGAAAAAGAAACCTTGGCATTTAATTTGTGGCTAGAAGAAAAACATTTGGAAAGCAAAATTCTGGATTGAAGTATTCTGGCATGAATAGGGAACCATCTTGTGTAGCAAAAGGAAACAGAACACTGCTGTAGCAATGGTGAATGTGTCACATTAAATTGCTGAAATCTGGCAAAATGTCAGAAAGAATAGGCTGGTGGATTGGAGAGATATCTCAGTGAGTGAGAGTACCTTCTGCTCTTGCAGAGGACCTGGGTTTGATTCCCAGCACCGACATGGTGGCTCACAACCATCTGCATCTGATGCATGGATGTGGCTCACTTATATGCATTCATACATATACAGTGAAATAAAAAAACACAATCAGATTCCCAGAACCCACACCTGGTGGTTCATAATCTTCTGTCACTCCAGCTACAGAGTATCCAATGTTCTCTTCTGGATACAGAGTATCCAATGTTCTCTTCTGGAGTTTTCAGTCACCTGTACACATTCACACACTTAAATAAATATCTGAGTTTGAGAACAGCCTGGTCTACAGAGAGAATTCCAGGACAGCCAGGGCTACACAGAGAAACTCTTATCTCAAAATGCCAAAATAAATAAATAAAATAAACAATAAGTAAATAAAAAGAAAACTTGCCAAGTTTCATATTCTCTTTTGTTTGCTTATTAGACAATCAAAGGAATAATGGCCTCCAACTTGTACTAAAAATTGTTTTTAGAATAATTTAACTATACCAATTGCACTTAAAACATTGAAAATGTAAATGTTGGTAATTTATCTATTAATAATACTTTATGGATTATGGAAATAGTATAGTGGGCCTTAGGCATAGCGCCATAGTACTCTAGATGAAAGAACCTGAGGTTACTATAGCATTGACAAACTGTGAATAATTTTATGCTTATCTAACTTTGTGTTCAGACTGAGAGGTCTTGAAAGCATTGCTGTGTCATGGTTGTCACTGCTGGAGGTGTCTGGGGTACTATTTTGCTTAGCATTAATTTGTTAATTAAAATGTGTGTGTGTGTGTGTGTGTGTGTGTGTGTGTGTGTGTGTGTGTGTGTACCCATGGGGAAGTCAGAGGACAGCTTGCTAGAATTGGGCCTCCTTCTGTAGTGTGGGGTTCTGGGGGATTGAACTCAGCTTGTATTGGAGGCAGCACCTTTATCCACTGAGTCATCTCACTGGCTCTTCTTAGGACGAATTGAGCATGACTAAATCCTTACGTTGAATTCTTTAAAAGAAATTAAGATAACGCTGGAGAGATGACTCAGTCATTAAAGGCAAGGTTCACAACCAAACCCAATGTTTACCTTAAGCTTAAATAATAATTATTAAAAAGTTTTGAGAACATGTCAAGCTAAATCTAAATGATGAAGAGCTTTTGAGTAAGGATTATTACCATCTGAATGAGCTAAGATCACAGATTTCCTTCCACGATAAGTCGTGATGACAAAATTGAGTGCAAGTTTGAAATGTGACTATATTTGCAGTATTGAAAATGGTAGCCCTAACTTTTTTTTCTAGAAAATGAACTCCTCAGACCCACGGTGGGTAGTCTAATAAGATGGGTCTCATGTCCCCATTAGAAATCAGTTATAGATGGCACTGTGGTGACTTGTTAGTCAATGGCTTACTCTTTCCTGACAGGTGGATAGCATTGTGGATACTTGTGAGTTTGGCCAAAGACATTCTGTAGGCTTGGTATCCATTCCTTTTCTGTTGCCAGCAGCACAGCACCATAGATGGGGTGAGTTTTAGCAAACAAAAAGAGTTTGTTTTGATAATTTCATGTATGCATATAAAGTATATAATGCATCCTGGTTATCCCCTCACTAGAACTGTACCCTGTCCCCCCTTCTCCTGTTTCTTTAAACAAGTCACCTCCTACTTTCAAGTCTTTTTGCTGCTGATGTTGTGACCCACTGAGTTAATTTGATTTATTATTATTATTATTTTGTTTCAGCTGACTTTAATTCAGTTGGCATGAGCATGGGCAGTGCGGGAGGAGCTGGGGGGTGGGGGCTTACTGGAGCAAGGCAATTTGCCACTGGATATTATGAATCTCCTCCCCCAGCAGTTATTAATTGCCAACAGCTCCTTAGGGAGCAGTGGGGCCTCGTGAGCCCCTTCCCCCACCCGTGGTGGAATGTTGATGTGGCCCCAGCTTGAGCAAGTCACGACTGCTGTGAGCCAGCACCACAGCCCTGCCACATCCAGACATCAGGTTTTTGAAGCACAGTTTTCAGTCTTGGCAGCGGCCGGCACCTGTACAGAAGCTTCTCTGACCAGTGCAGCATGCTCTTTGGCTATAAGCTACATACAGAGAAGGCGATTCTGTTTCATGCCCACTTAACAAGACTACAGTCACGGTGCATCTCCCTTCCAGCCTCACTTCTGATAGGTTACATAACACGAGGCATCTATCCCCTCCTGTGGAGGTCCCAGATCCACACCGAAAGCAGTGGTTTTCTTCCCTAACAGTCATCCCACTATTATACCTGAGGGCACTGGGACTTCCTTGCCTGTGGATTGGTGACACAGCTTTCAGGGTTCCCAGCTGGGTAAGAGTGCTGATGCATAGCACTTTCTGGCTGTACGGAAGCCATCCAGCAGAAAGTCTCCCGAGCAGTTGGACTTGAGTTCTCTATGTCCTGCAGCCAAAGTTTCTCTTTCTTTTTATAATGCCATCAAGGTGCACTCATGGTGGGCTCCACCCCAGTGATGCTCTCTAATCTTCTTAATATTCACAGTGGGGAGTCAGTTTAAATCCAGAGTCTTAGGGAGACAGGAAACTGCATTCAAGTCACAGCTGCCTCTGCAGATCCTAAAACCTTCCTCTCTGTCCTTTCTGCCCATTCCCTTGCACAGGCATACTTGCATGGTGGTTGTCCAGCATCTCCAGACTCCCATTCCTTCCTGCGTCCTACACCCGGGTTTTCCTCTCCAATGAACGCCTTGCACATCAAACCCTCTCAGTCTTGGCATTCAGACTCTGAAGATCTGGAAAGATTCACTTGACTTTGTCCTTGCCGTGGCTCAGAATCACATCACAAACAACTGGCTGTTGTGGCCCGTGTCTGTATTTGCCACACCTGGGAGCTGAGGCCGGAAGATTCAGCATTAAGTTAGCTTGGGATGTGTGTATGTGTGTGTGTGTGTGTGTGTGTGTGTGTGTGTGTGTGTGTATGTATGTATGTAAGTATGGATTCTTTGTCTCAGAGAAACAAAGGAAAAATAATAAGAGTATCACAAAAACTAGACAGGAAGGAAGAACCAAGAGAAAGAGGAAGGAAAGAAGAAAGAAGGGGGCAGGCAGGAGGGAGGCCGGAAGCAGAGAGAGGGCAGAAGTGGGTTTAGCTATCTCAATCGTTTGTCTTCTTTTTATTCTAACGTTAATGAAATGGTTATCTATTAGAATATTTCCTACCAGTTCTGATTCTGAAAGAGATGAAATCAAGGAGCAGCGCTGCAGAGGAATAGCTGAGATCAAATCCCCTGGATAGGAGGAGACCACCACATCAGCTTACTGCTGCTCTGCTAGAGTGACATAAACACCCACTTTGTTCACTCCTTCACGAAAGGGTCACGTGCTTCACACCGAAACACGTTTTATAAGGCCTGACTGCACATTTCTCTTAGCAACTCGGCCGGCAGAAAACATGCCAGTTTTAAACAGTAGCCAACAATGGCTTCAATCAGGTTTTCTTTGTTTGTGCACATGTACTTGTGTGTGAGTGTGCATGCATGGTGTGTGCTGGAACGTGTGTGTGTGTGTATGCGCAGGCGCGCGCGTGCATGTGGGGACCAGAGGACAGCCCCCTTAGTCTTAGTGACCCAGCATGCTACACAGGCAGACTGGCTGACTAGTGAGCCCAGAAATCCATCTGCTTGTCCCCACCTGCTCAGCGGAAGGGCGTCTTTCCTTCTAGTATTTAAACCATCTTTTTGACTCATGCTATTTTCAGTTGTGTGAATGCGGGTGTGTGTAAGTGTGCACTGGAGTGCGGGTGTCCACCGAAGCCAGAGGCAATGGGTCCCAGGAGCGGGAGGAGGTGATGGGTCCCAGGAGCAGGAGGAGGCAATGGATCCCAGGAGCAGGAGCTGCCGGTGGCTTCGAGTGCGGGGACATCATCCGGTCCTCTGCAAGAGCCCTGCGCCCTTGTCACTGCTGAGCCAGTCTCTCCACGGCTGTCTTCTCTCTTTTTTGAGATGATTCTGTTACTTACTCTAGGATAGCCTCCAGTTCACAATGCTCCTGCCTTTGCTTTGCTTTGCCAGTGTTGAGATTACAGGTATGTACTACCAAGCTTGACTTCTAAATCTAATTTTCTTGCCCATTCAAAAATTTTCAGAATTTTTAAATTATGTGTGAACATGTAGAAAGGCATGCACCTCCGCACGAGGCGTGAACTTCTGGGTTTTAAAAGGAAAAGTGGAATTAAAGGTATAGCTTGGACTCGAGGGGGCCATTTCCATACTAATTTTTAAAAATATTTCTGGAAGTTTACACAAGATTGAGAAGGATTACAAAAGACAAAGGATCCACGAGTGTTTGTATGGAGAAGTTACAGAAGGCATGAAGAGGCTAGAAGAGGGAGTAGAGTGTTTGAAGTTCTTTTAAATAATTTGTTTAAATCAATGTTTTTTTTTGATCCATACATTCAGGTAGCAGTGTGAGTTTTAGACTCAAAATGTACAGTACATTTGAAAATACTTCCTTTTTTGATTTATTTTAGTATTTTATGTTTTGCCTGTGAGTGTGTGTGAGCCTGTGTGTGAGTGTGTGCGCCTGTGCCTGTGTGTGTCTGTGTGCGTGTGAGTGTGTGTGTGTGTGCGCCTGTGCCTGTGTGTGTGTGTGTGCGTGTGTGTGCCTGTGCGTGCCTAATGCCCCGGAGGTCAAAAGAGGGCATTGGATCCACTGGGACTGGAGTTACAGATGATATTTGGGTGCTGGGGTTCTCTGCAAGAGCTGTAACTGCTGAACCAACTCTTTTTTTTTTCAATGTGGGGCATCAGCATTATTTTTTTAAAAAAGATTTTATTTAAATACTATGTATACAACACTTTGTCTCCATGCACGCCTGCAGGCCAGAAGAGAGCACCAGATCTCATTACAGATGATTGTAAGTCACCAGGTGGTTGCTGGGAATTGAACTCAGGATCTCTGAACCATCTCTCCAGCCCCTGAACCAACCCTTAATGCCCTTGAAAGGCTCTTTATAAAATCTTCTATTGGTAGAAAATACTATGAAATAACCAAGTCTTTACTACCAGCTTAAGTTAGCAGCCGGAACACAGCAGTGGTGCTTAAAACACGTTGGGGGTGGGGTGGGGACCTGATAGCGTCGATATGACTCTTTATACTATGCAATGATCTGTCAAAAGGTGCTTGGTGTTCTTCTAATCTAGTTAGAGGCAAGGAATCAGAATTCAAGATGCTGCCAATCAAGCGATAATAAAGTAACGGCATCTGTCATTGAAAGGCTTCCCCAGCTCTTATTTATGCAAAAAAGCATTCTAAAATTCAGCACCCTACCACAAGAATAATGATTCTTTATTGCTTTTGCACATATGTATTCATGAGGCTTACTAGTATTTCTGAGATCCCCAGTAGAGTAAGTCCTTTTGACCTGAAATCTGTCACAGTTCAGGCCACATTTCTTACCTACGTTGGGAGAAACAGGTTTTGGTTTACTCCTTTTGGCCTTTCACTTATTTTTTTTTTTCCTTTCATTGCCTCCACCCTCATTCTCTAAGTCTTCCATTCTTGTCCTTTTTTCATTCAAACGAGGCCAGGTGCTTCGTTTTGTGTTATCATCTCATTCAAAAGGCTGCCACGTCACCCACCCGCACGGGGCAAGAACGGAGAGAGGTGCTGTCATTTCTCTTTGCCAGCGTGGAGCCCCGCCCTCTGCTGCTCACCTGCTCCCGGGCAAAAGACACAGAGGCCACTGTCACGAGCCCGAGGCCCGGTGCCCTCCCGCCGGTCTAGACGCCCTCCCCGCTCTGCAGAGCTGCCCCGCCCCTCCCGGATCCGGGTCGGCCGAGCGCATTGATTTGCATATTCCTACCTTTGTTCCCCGGCCATGGCCAATCAGAGTGCGGGGCGAGGCGGGGCGGCGGGGCGGGGCGTGCGCTCGGCTGAGCCGCTGCCGCCGCAGGTTGCAGAGCGGGTGGGAGCCGCTGCGGGCGCGGCACTGCAACCCCGAACCCCAACCCCGAGCCCAGCCCCCGCCACAGGCCCAGGAGGCTAGGATCCAGCGGCTCCCCGCCCGGCCCCGCCGAGGACGCCTGGATTCGCAGGCGCCCGCCAGCCCACGCGCCACGATGGTGTGCGGGGGCTTCTCGTGCTCCAAGAACTGCCTGTGCGCGCTCAACCTGCTCTACACCGTAAGTCGCCGGCGCCCGGTGGCACCTGCGCGGGCCCCCAGCCTCCTCCCAGCCCGGCTGGCCGCCTGAGCACCACCCCGCGCCCCTTGCAGCCTTCCCTTGCCCCAGCCGCGCCCGCGGCCCCCGCCCTGGACCCCAATCCTTGTCGCAGTCTCCGCCCCGTCCTTCATTGTGGCGCTCGCCCCTGGCCCGGCGCTCTGCAGCCCTTCGCCTTGCCGTTCCCTTGGTACTCGCCCGTCCCTCCCCGCCCTCGCATCCCTCCCCAGGATCCCATCCCGGTCCCTCCAGCCGCACGCTCCCATCTGGAGCGCGATCGGAGGCTGGAGAGCAGCCCGGGCTGGGAGGGCGGTTTTGCGGGAGAGCGTGGCCTGGTGTGGACCAGGCGGCCTGTGGATGGCGCGCTTCTGGCTCCCGTCTGAGCGTTGTCGTTTGAATGGAGGCCTCCGAGCGAGGTCACAGGATATCCGTGGCTTCCGAAGTTTGTGTTTCGGGCTTACATAAAGTCTCTTTGTTGATGCTCCTGCCAGTGAGGCTCCCAACTGGATGGCTTTTCCATGCCTTCTTCCTCCTTCCCCTTCATCAACATCCAAACTCCATTTAGTGTGTAACCCTCCCTCCACCCAGGTCGCTTGCCTGTTTCTTCTCCCTGCTTATCGGCGCATGCCTCCCAGTTTTAACGTTGAGAGCCCGTTTTCATTTCTGAGGCATAATCCTGGCTGAACGGGAGGGAGGCAGGGTGACGTTTATTGAAAACCTACATTCCTTTTCATGCACACTTGTCATTCTGGTTTTCTGCGGCAAGCGGAGTTGTCTATATGTTATAACGGTAAAGATTTTAAAAAAAGGTTTTTTATTACGTTTTCATACTGGTCGTTGGTGGGTCTGGAGTGGAACCGAGCTGTGGAATCTAGGTCTTTCCATAAGCTGTCTTCTCTGCGAGGACGAAACTTCCTCTCGGCCCTCTCACTCCATCTATAAATACACCTGGTGCTCGCAGCACCCACCCTGAAAACAAACCCGGCTCCCCTGCGTTAGCAGAGCCCGGCCATCTGGGCCAGCTTAGGTTACACCCATGGGCAAGCGAGACTGGCTGCTTGGGGTTAAGAGCAGAGGCAACCGGTCATTTTACCTTTGTGTGTGTGTGTGTGTGTGTGTGTGTGTGTGTGTGTGTGTGTGTGTGCGTGCCTGAACAAGATGGTAAGGCTTTGAAGGCAAGCCAGAAATAGGCATCGATGGCCTAAGCGTTTCTGGTTTGTTCTTAGGAATCTAGACGACGTGTTCGCAAATGGTAGACTTGGAAGAAAGAACACAGGGTGATGTAGCACCTTGTAATTGGAGATGCGTGCCATGTTTTCACATCGAACACGCTGACCGTGTTGCCTATTAGTCCCCATCTGTCCTCCGCTCTTTTCTCTTACTGGCGTGAATGGTTTGCCTGAAACGTCACATTCTGTTTTGTGCCTTGAGCCCCTCCCCCTCCAGTGATTCGGTCATCTGTTTACCTGATTCTCCATCTTGCTGTGCCTGCCCCCACGCAGTGCAATGGCTGCTGCCGAGCTTCGCTGGCTGTCTGCAAACAGCAGTGTGCAATACACACATTTTTAAAAACAGGAAGGTTCTTTTCAAACCAAGTACCATTGCTTTCAAGATACATTTTCCCCCCCTGGCTGTATTTACAACATGTCATGAACGCCAGGAAAAAGAAAAGTTGACTCTAGCGGGATATGTTAAGATTATTTAATATATGTCCTCAACTTGACCCGAAAAGTGATTTCTAACAGGTGCACAGTAAAACTTAATTTGAAATTCATGGGACTATGAGTATGGTTAGTTTTTAAAAATCCTAGACCTGTTTTGAACAAAGGGACAGTTCTTGAAATACGTTATTTTCTGCCTGCCTTCTAAACGTTGAAAATAGGTTATAATATTGTAAATGTAACAGTTTACGTGGGAGGTAAAGTTGGGCGAGATTTTAAAAGGTAGAAAGATCTTCTGCAGCTATCAATTAAGTTCTGTGTCTTCACTGTCTCTCCCTCCACATTTTAAGATTTTTTTTTTTTAAATGTGGTTGCTGGCCCTAGGAGGTAATTTTTAGGGCAGGAATCAAAAGATCCTTTGTGGGTTTTACTCGGGCCCTGCTAACTGCCGCTAAGATCCGCTCAGTGCTGCAGGGTTAAATATGAGGTCATTCCTCCGAGTGTCAGAGCCACGGCTGCTTGTGGTAGAAATGCCCATGCCTGTGTCCGACGTCAGCACTGTTGTTCTGAAGCGTTTCCTGAGGAACTTGGGACTCTATCAGCAGAGCCTCGGGCATCCTCAAGTGATCTGACCAGCCAGAGCCTTGGCAGTTTGACCAGCCTAGAAACGGAAAGCAGGTCCCTAAAGCAAGTCCCAGGGAACGTCCCCTAACACACCCCAGGAGTTCAGTGGCCCTATGGAGGTTAATGGCGGGTTTTGTTCTTTTCTGAACTAGGGGGGCTTCCCCAGGACGGGAATAACCTTGGGTTCATGCAGGGTATGTAAGCAGCCTCTAAGAGCAGATGGGAAGGGGAAGTCCACGCGGTGTCGTAAGGGACAGGATCACTTGCTTCAGGACTTCCTGTATTTAGAGATGACGAGTTTCTCTAGTCAACAGTGTTGCTTGTGCCCCCCCCCCCGTGCCCCCCTGTGTGCTGACGTTAGCCTGGAAATGCAGGAGCAAACCAAACAGGGCTCTGAAGTAGGCATGTTTTGATGACGTCTGTGTTTCCTTTACTGCATATGATCTTGAGGACTGTAAACCACCAACTATCTTGCACGGCACCGAAACCCCAGGGAAATTAATGCAGAAGCCCTCAATGAATACTTATTTGACCTGTAGGAACAAAGGCTCTAGTTGGGGATATCAGACTGTGTATAAGAGCTTAGACACCTTAAAATTTAGGACTGAGTGAAATCTTCCCGGGCTTAGGAATAAAGAGGGGGTGTTTGAATTGAGGAAATGAAAGAGTAAATTTGGGGAATCGGTTACTTCGTTTCTTTATTTTGAGACAGGGTACTGCCCAGTCTGTTCTTGAACTATGTAGCCCAGGCTGCCCTCAAACTTGGAATCTTCCTGCCTCAGCTTCTTTTCCCTTTCAAATTAATTAGCCATTTATTACATAGTTCATCAAATACATTAGTTCCTACCAAAGCAGAATTCCGAAAGTTCAAGGGTAGCAGGGTAAGGTTTGCTTTCAGTTATGAAACAGAATGGTTATTTTTTATCTCACATTCAAATAACTGTCTCCAGGTTTCATAGCGAGAGCTAGGAAAGGTTTCAGATACTAACTGTGATGCCAGCCATTCATCCCACGTCCCACGGAAAATGAAATTCCCGAGCCCTCTATATCTAAAGTTCCTGATGCCTCGTTTTGGCAAGTGGCCTCCCTGGAGCCTCTAATGCCTCTTGTAGTCAAAGCCGCCGACTCAGCATCTTACATGCCTTGGTAGAGATCTACCACCGTGCTCTGTAACAGCCTTTTACATTTGTGTGTTTACTTATTTATGTTTGTGTGTAGGAGTATTTATGTGCATATATGTCCGTGCACCCTGTATGTGCTTAGTGCCGGAAGAGGCATGGGCTCCCTGGAACTGCAGTTACAGATGGTCGGGAGCCACCCCGGTGGGTGCTGGGGACTGAGCCGGGGTCCTCGGCAAGAGCAGCAAATGCCTTCAGCGGCTGTCACCTCCCCAGCCCTGCATTTGTTTTCACCGAAAGCATCTTGATAAATGTTGGGAACATTTAAAAGGCCATACATTGCTGTTTGTAGGAGATTGTAAGACATACGAAGCAAATGTATTAAAATACATAACCTTTTGAAATCTGTATTTTTTTTTTTCTGGTACTGGCAACTAATCCCAGGCCGTTTATCCATGTTGAGATGTGCGACAACCAGAGTTTGATCCCCCGAACCCCACCTGGTGGAAGGAGAGAAGTGGCTTCTGCGAGTTGGCTATCAACTTTGCACGCCTGTTGTGACCCGTGTCCCTCCCCCACACACAGGTGCATGGTTAATACAAGGAAAAGAAAATTGCGCTGCCAACTTCTGGGTGTTGGTACATGGCAATGGGCACTTGGGAGGCTGAGGCGCAAGGATGACCACGAGTATGGGGACAACTAGCTGTATAGGGAGGCTGTATCTTATCCTCCAGTTCCAGACACAAGAGAATTGCAAGGCCAGTTTTATACACATAGGAATGGCATAATATGGTTAAAAATCATTTTGTGATTTAGACTGTGGGCATGGTATGCTATGTAATATAAATGGATTTTAACTTCAGAAAATAACAGAGTTAAAATCAGAAAGAAATTTCGTGAGTTATGGGTGTGTGTGTGTGTGTGTGTGTGTGTTAATGGGAGAGTCTTGACTGTTGAGCTCTGGTTGCCTTGAACTTGCTGTCTTTTTCCTGCCTCAGTCTCCTGTAGGATTGCAGGTGTCCCTTAGCCATGCCCAGCTGAATTCTTTCACTTTCTTCTTCCTTTGGTAAGTAGCCCACTTTACAGTTTTCCCTTCTACACCTTTGCTTGTTTTGAGAAGCGTTCCTCTGAAACATCAAAAATTATGCTGATTTCTAGGTTTCTGTTTTAACACGTCTAACAGGAGTGCTGGCTCAGGAGGAGCCTGGACCCCTCGTGGTGGAAGGAGAGAACCCATTCCTACATGTTATCCTCTGACCTCCGCATGGCGTGTGTGTACATGCCCGCCCCAAACAATGAGTAAATGAATACATACATGTAATTTAAAAATAAAAGAGATATATTTTATAATAGAATGAAAAAAAGTTGGTAAACTGGTAGGAGACAAATGCCACTGTATTTATTGAGGAAGTCAGTTCTCCCAGCTCTACCTGTAAACCACACAGCATGGTTTTTGTCTTTTGTTGTTTTGTCTACAGTCTCTCCATTTGCAAATTGATGATAATTTCATTCTTCTCTCATGGAATTGTGGTTAAGATACAATAACTTAGTATGTTTTAAAAACACTTATATGCATTATAGAAATAGAATTAAATCCTTACAGCTTCAAGTATGAAGGGGCAATTATTCAAATCTTTTGAACCTATAACTTTTGAACTTATAAACGCGTGTGTTATAATGAAGGATTTTTCAAGCCATTGGGATTTTGAAACATATAGGCTGCTAGAAACATGCTCCAGGAAAGCAAGAGTTCATATCCACAAATAAGAACAATGGTCTTTTGCTTGTGAGACAGTAACGACTGGGATTTGTTGACTGTAAGCATAGAATTACAATTTTTACATTATTTTCTATTTTTGATTATGTGTGTGTATATATGCAAGGCAAATGTTCTACAAACTGAGCTATATCTCCAGTTCCTGGATTTTATATTTACCTATCATATATTTATTTAAGTATATTTTAATATAAATTGCATTTAAAATATTTTATGTTTAGTACAGTTTTTAAACCTAGTCTAGTCATTAGAATTCTGGCAAACACATTAGTACCCCAGTTAAGAAGGGTCTCTGTTGAAATTGCTTTCCAATGGCTGTATTTAGCAATTTTCAAAATTCTGATCAATTTTAAAACCATTCAAGTTTATTTATTTTGCTTTGCTCTATTTGTTTGTTTATTTTTGAGACAAGGTCTCATCATACAATCTTGGCTGGCCTAGAACTCGCTCTGTAGACCAGGCTGGCTTCTAACTCACTGAGATCCGCCTGCCTGAACTCCTCAGTGCTGGGACTAAGGGTGTGCGGCACTGTACCAGCCTTATTTGCGTTTTTGAATCAGGGTCTTGCTCTGTAGCATGAGCTGTTCAAATTTAATTTCTTCTTCTGCTATGCATGTGCTGGTTTGCAGGCATGCATCACCACACCTTGGCTCTTCAAATGACTTTGATATTTTGATGTGGGTTTAGATGGGCGTAGTAATATCCCTATTATTTAAGCCCCTAAAGGTCCACCTGGTCCTTGACACTCCCCACTGAAAAGAAGTTCACAATTCAGAATGAAGCGAAGTTACCTTCTCCCCGGTAGAGTCTGCAACTAAGTTTAATTTGTTCTGCTGTATTCCTTTACTTTTTTTTCCCCCTCACACACATCTGTTCTTGAGGAGGTTTGTTTGTTTATTTATTTATTTGGTTTTTATTTTAGGCTTACACACAGGATCTGGAAATATAGGACATTGATCCTGAGATCACAAGGACAGTGGACTTCTTGTTTGTGAAGTTTTTGAGAAAGGGGAGTGCAATTCTTTTGTAGTATTCTGGCTAGTGATGTCAAAATTCCTGGCTGTCAGCCAGCAAGAAACAGCAGTCAGAACCAGAAGATAGAGAGAAAGGGCTTATCTTTTTTCATGGCCTTCACTTCAGAACAAGTAGTGTCTTCAGAGTAAAGCAAGTTACAGATGTGCACACAGAAGCATCGAGGGTCTCCTCAGAGGGAAACAGGTTACAGGTGTTCCCACAGAAGTGCTGTTGGTAATCACAAAGTTATTGCTATAACAGAGGCTTGGCATAGAATGTTATAAGCCAAAGTGAAAAGACATAAATTCTGGTCCTGTTTTGAGGGTGGGGCTGAGACAATTTCTCTTGGATTGAAAATAAGGTTTTAGAGACAGGGACAAAAGATAGATGCCTCATGGGCGTGGCCTAGTCGGTCCCCTGGTAAGATGGAATAGGATTAGCAGGACCAGGGAAGGTCCAGCATTAGATGTGATGTCAGGGATTCTCAGACAGTTGTTTACCAGCATTTGCGACTCACCTCACTGGACTTCAGGGGAGAGGGGTCCCAGGAGATGCCTTTGAAGGTACCGTGAGCATAAGAATGGCGTTAGCAGGGCTGTGATGGTATGAAATCATAAGTCAGGGAAGGCAGCTGGAGAAGGGTAGTGGTCCTTTTACACAAGCAATGATATGATGAGGTCTAGGTGACAAGGTGAATTCTGCAAACGGAATAGCTGTAGTGGAGGAGAACGAGATAGAGTTGGCTGTTGGAGAAGCTGAGTGCAGCAGCTGCAGGAGACGGGCTTGAACCCGTGTGTCAACTTAGGCAAACCTAGCTGTCATTTCGTGCTCTCACTACCACTCCTGAATTAGTTGGTGCTGGGGATTGGGCCCCGGACTTCCTGTGACTGAACCTTTGTGCTTGCTATACAGCTACTCTACCAACTGAGATCCATCCCCAGGCACTAATTATTGAACATGAAGAAGTCATGGAAAAGAGCTGTTCTCCATGAGGGATCAGGAAGACTGAGTCGGGGAAAGAATAGAGGAGAGCAAGAGAAAAGATACATTAATAGAGGGAGCCATTATAGGTTTAAAGAGAGATCTGGCACTAAGGAAATATCCAGAGATCTACAAGGATGACACCAATTGGCAATCTAAGCAATAGTGGAGAGGCTACCTCAAATGCCCTTCCCCAATTATGAGATTGATGACTACCTTATATGCCATCCTAGAGCCTTCATCCAGTGGCTGATGGAAGCAGAAGTAGACACCCACAGCTAAACACTGAGCTGAACTCCTGGAATTCAGTTGTAGAGAGGGAGGAGGAATGAGCAAAGGGGTCAAGATCATGCTGGAGACCCCCACAGAAACAGCTGACCTGAACAAGTGGGAGCACACAGACCCCAGTCGTAAAACCGGGGAACCAGTTTTGTACTGAACCAAGCCCTCTGAATGTGAGTGCCAGTTAGGAGGCCTGGGAAATCTATGGGACCTCTGACAGTGGAACCAGTATTTATCCCTAGTTCACAAATAGACTTTGGGAACCCATTCCCCATGGAGGGATACTCTCTCAGCTTAGATACGTGGGGGAGGGCCAAGGCCCTGTCCCAAATGATATGACAGACTTTGATGATCCCCCATGGAAGGCCTCACTCTCCTTGGAGGAGTGGGATGGGGGCTTTGTGGGGGGCATGGAAGGATGGGAGGGAGAGGGAACTGGGATTGGTATGCAAAATAAGATTGTTTCTAGTTTAAACAAAGATTTCAAAGGAGACAAAAGAAAAGAGCTGTTTTCCACCCTCCCCTTTGTTGGGAGATCTTCTCTGTCTCCTTTCAGTGCTACTGGACAGGTTTCTCTCTACCCAGTTGGGTCCCTGCAGCTACTATAAAATAACCACCATGAGACTTAATGTCTATAATTGTTTGGCCATTGGCTTAGACTTCTTACTGGCTAGCTTTCTCTTAATTATTAATCCATAATTGTTGATCTGTGTATTTCCACGTGCTCTTTGTTTGCCAGAGAATGCCCAGGTGTCCTACCTTCTCAATAGCTACTTGGCTGAATACTGCCTGTCCATTGGTTGAAACAGCTTTGTTTGTCAACCAATAAGGGAAACATATATTCACAGCATACAGAAGGACATCCCCCATCATCTCCTCTTTTCTGTCTAAATGAAAAGGTTTTAACTTTAACTTAGTAAAATTATATATAACAAAACAATTATCAAGAAAGATTATGGTTACAATATTTATTAGTCCATTAACATTTGGCAAAATTTAAAGAAAATATTCTATAATCTGTTCTATGTAAAGTTTTATATGTAGCTTATCTTTGACCATAACTAAGGAAAACCATAACCACAACTACCTGTCTTCAACTCCAGCAGAGACCCATTGCCTCAAGTCTGTTGGCGGAACAAGATGCCACCACACCCCTTCTTTCTCTTCACAATAACAGCAAGTAAGGGCCATGTCCCCACCACATTCTTTGCTGAGTACACAGTGCAGCCCTACACTGTGTGAGCACTCAGAGCAGATGTCAGCAAGGGGCTGTTTTGCCAATAACCCCCCCCTTGTGTTTTTGTAACCATGGCAAAGAAAAAGGGGTGGAATCTCATTGGCAGCCATGGGTACCATTCAAAGTAATCGACCCTGGAAAATGGTTCAGTCAGGATGCCTTACTTTTAGTTCTCGTTTATATAGTTTCATCACAGGAGTTAGTGCTTTGTGTTCTGTGCCTTGTAAGCAAAAGCCAGTGGGAATGTGGAGAACCCTACAGATATGGGCAAGAGCTCTCCAGCTTTGTGTCAGTTGAAGAAATACTATGGAGAAAGAACTGGCGTTTTGGCTTCATGCTAAGGGCCTGGCTATTCAGCAATATCTGGATTATTCGTGGGCTTTCAGGTCTTCAGCCGGATGTTCTATGTTACAAATGCATCTGTTTGCTTGATCTTTGAAATCACAAGTTCATGGCAAAATTCTTGAAGGACTTAGGGGAAAGGTGGCTTGAGGCCTGCGTTTATGTATAAATCAAGGTCTGTATGGCATCGGCAGTGTGCAGTCCTGCACTCTGACTCACAACAATGTTCAAAGTTTTCTTGCCTGCTACTTCATCAGAACTATTGCTCTTTCTTCGTTTTGAGACAAAGTGTAGCTCTGGCTGGCCTGAACTTGATATGTAGAACAAGTTGGATTAAAGGCCATACAGATCTGCCTGCTGTTGCCCCCTGAGTGCTGGGATTCAAGACGTGTGCCACACCAAGCCAGATCAGCTCCCTCCCTTCTTCCCTCTCTCCCTCCCTCCCTCCCTCCATCACTCCCTCCCTCCCTCCCTCCCTCCCTCCCTCCTTCCCTCCCTCTCTCCCTTCTTTCCATTTATTTCATTTTGTGTGTGTATGTCTACCTTATGTGTGTAGGAGTCTGTGGAGACCCGAATAGGGTCTAGGATCCCATAGAACTAGAGTTCCAGATGGTGTGAACCAGCATGTGGGTAAACCCAGATCCTCTGGAAGAACAGCAACTGCTCTTAAGCAGTGAGCCATGTCTCCAGCTCTACTATTTAAATTCCCAATCATTTATTGTTATTATTATTATTAAATTATTTATTTTATGTGTCTTGTGTTTTGCCTGCATGTATGTCTGTGTACATGTGCATGCCTAGTATCTGAGGAGGAGGGCAGAACAGGGCGGCATCAGATTCCTTGCAACTGGAACTACAGATGGTTCTGACCCTTCAAGTGGGGGTACTGGAAACCAAATCTGCATCCTCTGCAAGAGCATCCGAGTGTCTTCAGCCCTTCAGCCATCTCTCCAGCCCCTTGTTTGTTTGCTCTGAGACGGGGCTTTGATATGATATGACTTGGAATTCAATAGGTAGACCAGGCTGTCATCAAGTATATGGTGCTTATCTTGCCTCTGTCTGGGATTACAGGTATGTATGTATCGCCATGCCTGGCCATCAGAATGCTCCCTTTCCTTTTAGAGCTAATGAGACATTTGGAATAATTTAACTGAAACATCTCATCTATTTCTGGTGATCAAAAGAAGTAGCTGGCTTAGAAATACTCCTGTCTCCATCTTGCTCCTGAATAGGGTGGATATTTGATGAATCGATGTAATTTTATGTATTGCATGTACAAAGAAAAGTCTGGTACAAGGATGGACTGAGTTTCTTTCCCTTAAGTAGTGTACAGGCTGAAGAAAAAGCATTCCCCATGCTCTGAGGAGGAGGAGTGAGAATCCTTCACCCAGCAGTTTGCACTGATCACCTCTTCTGCTCTAGGCAGTTAACCAAGTGCTGGGAATACGAAATCAACATAGCATTGACTGCAGGCACCTCCTTCAATGATGTCAGAGCTGGCTGGGGCTGCAGGGTGGTAGTTAATGTCTTACCTCCAGAGATAGGCAGTCCTTTCACATCGTGGGGTTCTGAGAGCATAGGAGTACAGACAGTAATATTAAAACAAGATAGGCAGGATGCTAGCCGAGAATGACCTAATCTTCCTGGCTTCGAAGAACAATTAAACATCAATTAGTGTCTGGGGTAGTTTGAATGAGAATGGCCCCCCTAGACTCCTGTTTGAATTCTTGGTGTCCCCAGTTGGTGGAACTGCTTGGGAAGGATTGGGAGGTATGGCCTTGTTGGAGGAAGAGTGTCACTGGGGTTTGAGCATTGAGGGTCCACAAAAGCCCTGGCTGTTCTCAGTTCTCTCGCTGTCTCTGTCTCTCTGTCTCTCAGTCTCTCTCCCCACACAGACCTGCTAATAAGGATGTAAGCTCTCCGCCGCTGCTCCCGTGCCTGCCTGCCTGCCTGCTGTCATGCTCCCTACCGTGATGCTCATGGACTAACACTCTGACACTGTAAACCCTCCATAGACTCTTTTTTTCTTTAAGTCGCCTTGTCACAGTGTCTCGTTATAGCAATAGAAAGTAACTACGACAGTGTCTTGGTCCATTTTATATTGCTGTAGTAGAATATGACAGACCGGGTAATTAATAAGGCAAATCCTACTCCTCACAGTTTCTATAGGGTAAGAAGTCCAAGATCACATACTTACACTTCCCCATCGCTATGTAGATGAAGGTCTCCCTTGGCACCAGAGCAGAGGGGCAGCTCAGGGCCCTTCCTGACTACATAAAGCTTCTAACCCCTCGTTGAGGCCCTGCCCTCAGGACCATTTCTGACCTGGGTCGCCTTCCAAAACCCCCTTCTCTTTCTAAGATCGGGCACGTTGGTGCTGTCCCTTAGCCTGTGAACTGGGCATGTGTCCCTATGGCACACTGGCGGCATCTGGGTGTCCTCCTGGGCATTTGGCTAGGGGAAGGGATGCTGGATTTAGACACTTTCATAGTCTTGCTGTTGTATGACTTTTCCATCACAGCCCTTTTAACTCCCCTTTAAAGCGCTTGCTATAGATCAAATTTTCTTTGTTTTAAAGAGAAAACAGGAAAGGTTGGTGCTTCCTGCTCATAAAAACAACACCGTCAAGGAGTTAACAGCCATGATCTGTTTTTATCAGCGTTCCGTCTCCCAGAGGAAGGAAACTATTTGTCATGGCTCTAAATTTACTTTCCGTTGCAACTGTTTTCATAAGAAAACTGTTATTATTCCTGAACAAAAGAGTCCTTGCAGTTGCTTTGTCTCCCAAGGTGTAGTGACAGGCTTAGATTTTTTAATTATGCAGCTACAGTTAATTTCATCTGAAACCGTAATTTTTAGATTACTAACTTGGACTTGTAATCTCATTCTCCTTAAAATTGTAAACCAACGGTAACATTTAATTATTACTTCTGAGAAATAAGTCATTACATTATTATGTGGAAAGGCCCCTTTTAATAAAAATTAGAAGTACATTGAATCTCTTTCGGTGTTAATTGTGACTATTTGGTGAGTTTCAGTTATACTATGTTACAAACACAAATCACCCACTTTCATTTGTTTGGGGATTTTATTACTATTTTTAAAGATTTATTTTTATTTTTAATTATATGTGTGTGTAGGTGTCTGGCTGTGGATTTGTTCACATTCACGTAGAGCCCATGGAGCTAGAAGAAGACATAGGATCCTCTGGGGTAATCCTGGGCTGCCTAGTGGTGCTGGAAACCGTGTGGGCCTCTGAAGAGCAGAGCTTTGACTCTTAACTGCTGAGCGGATCATCCCTCCAGCTTCTTCCCCTTTAAGAGTCATTTATTTTTATTTCATATGTAGGAGTGTATTCACCTGTTGAGTCCCCTGGAACTGAAGTTACAGGTGGTTGTGAGCTGTCACGTGGGAACCAACGCTGGGTCCTCCTACAAGAGCAACAAATGCTCTCTCTCAACTGCTTAGCCATCTTCCCAACCTCTGTTTGGGTTTTAGTCAGGGAAGTTAATTCGTTCACGCAAGTTCGTGGTCATGTGATCTCCCTGGTTGCAGTAACAGATGCAGAATTGGTTTTGCATTAGAGGGTTGACTCTACATTCTTTTTTTACTTTCAGGAAGGCCCCTTACAAGTGGTGATTTGTGTTTGTGTGTTTGTGCTTGTGTGCACGTGAGGGGACAGGGTGGTTCACATTTCAGACTGTTGGGTATGATGGCCTTGGAGGACTTGGTTTGCTTATCTTTGTGCTGACTCTAACTCAGGCCCTTGAGTGTGCTAGGTAAGCACCGCCCACTACTGAGATGTCACCTCGGCCCCAGAGATGCCTTTGGCCCTCTGCGCATGGAGGGTCAGTAAGTTGTTGCCAGTGGCCTGCCTTTGGGTGTACATCTCTTTTGTTTGCAGGTTGTCCTTTCTCCTGAGTGGGAGCGAAGTGTAAGGAGGAGTGTGGATGCCCTCGATGACTCATAGATAAGGATCCACGACTGTTGGACGAGGCTGGATGGTCTGATTTATAGGGGATGGCAAGGCGGAAGGTTTCCAGTTGGTGCACATAGAAGAAAGTGCTAGTAATGTCCCATAGTTTATCAACTCATAGTTTATCTATGTATATCATCTCATGTACATAGAAAATAACATGACAGGGTCCTGTGAACTTAGCAGCTGAATTTTACAGATGCCCAGTGTTCTGCCATGACATTTTCTCTAAGAAGTAAATGTTAGTGGAACCAGCAGCCACTCTGCACCCCTTTGGCCCCATAGGAAGACAGTGTAGGTGGTCACTGTCTTCAAATCCACACCTGTCATGTGCATGTCCATTCATGATGATTAAGACAACTCGAGCCACAGGAAATTGTGTTGCTAGTTTGTGTTTGGAAATTGACATATTGTATCAAGACTTGTATAATGCTTAATCTTTTGTTTTTGAAGTCTATTGAATAGTTTCATATCACTTGTATTCTGTTATGTGATTACACTGTGTTGATGGATGCCCAGTCATAGGTGTGGGGGTGAATCCATTGACTTCCTGGTCCACACAAGGGTGTGGCAGTGTCCTGGTGTGTGTAGGTGCTTGAAGGAGCCTTGGGGACTCACCTGAAAACAGAATTGCTAGGCTAGTGAGTACTTGGGACTCCTGCCAAATTCTTACTCTGTAAAGTGTCCAAGGCTTTACCCTTTTGCCTGGAGGTGAATTTCAGATCCCCTTGACCATGTCACTGGATTTTTGTGACTTTAGTGTGCATGAGATTGTGTTTGGTCTAATATTTAGGATTTTGCTTGTTGATTGGTCTTTGGGCTTTTTTTTCTGATTGCTTCTTATTTTTAATTCCTCTGAACCACTTTTGAGCCGGTGCTCATAACTGCCGAGCTGTCTTTCTAGTCCTGCTTTTAGTTTTTATATTTTTATTCTGTGGTGGTAACCACTTGTTTCTACAAATTTTAATACTGTGTGGACGCTTGGATTTCCTCTCTACATGGTCATTAATTACTCATAACGATGGTGCTGCCCCTCATCTTTGCTTTTTATCCCTCTTAGGAGAAATTTGTGTCCTGAAATTTGAAGGGAGTTTCATGTTTTGTCACTGAGTATGAATTTTTGCTCTGGGTTTTGTTGGGTGTTCCTTATCAGGGAAGTTTTGTGGCATTTACCCTTTCTCTTAATTTGAAAAAGTTTATCTGTTTTTGGCACAATCTCTTGGAGCACAGGCTGGACCCAGACTCTTCTCTGAGACTGCCCATCAGCCCCTGATCCTTCTGCCCTGTTTTTGCCATCCTGGGATTGTAAGTGAGCCCCGCTGCACCCTGGGATTGTAAGTGAGTACCACTACACCCACACTCTCACCTTAGCCTGGTTCTCCTTCTGATCTCTATTTTAAATTTATCTTTTGAAATTATATATATTGTGTAGAGGTGTTTGTGTCACTGTGCATGTGTGAGGAGGTCAGAGGGCAACATTCAGGACCCACTTCTCTCCTTCCTCTGTGTGGGTCCCAGGGAACTGAGCTCAGGTTGTCAACTTGGCAGAAAGTGTCTTTGGTCACTGCCGCCCTGTTGCTTCTCTTTATTTGATTTGATGTATTTGGCTCATTTCCAAGTCTACACCTATAAAATATGACTCCCCACTTTCTTTTTATTTTTTTAAATCCCCTTAGATAATTATTTTTTATTTTTGGCTGTCCTGGAACTCATTGCACAGACCAGGCTGTCTTGAATGCGCAGAGCAATGCCTTCCTGAGTGCTGGGACTAAAGGCGTTGCACCACCACGCCCAGCCTGGTTAGTTTAAATATGCCATTTTTAGTTTCAGCGGTGTTTACATCAGGCTCTTGGGAGCTCTTATCGTTGTCTTTCTCATAGATTTTTTTTTCCTTAGGTGTTTGGGAATTTTGATTGCTAACAAGACTTGTCTTTTTAAAATCTGGAGCTGTTTGGGAGTTGGGGTTTGCGTACATCTCTGAGTCATTAGTTTGCTTCTGTCCAGTCTTCCTCAGCCTCTGTCATTCTATCTGGTGACGAGCTGCCATCTGAAATGTGGCGTGCAGATAGATCCCTGCATGTGTGGGTAAAGTGGATTTTACGCCTAGGAGACTGAGTGTTTCGTTTCCTGAGTTTTGAGGACACTTGGGGATCTTTGCAGTCTCCCACAGAGTTTTACCTGGAGTTCCCAGCTTTCTGGGTCCACTTCCTGGTTCTGCTTGGCCAGAACCCAGAGTCTCCTTTAGACTCCGCTGCCAGCAGGGATGGGACAGCGAAGGCTTTCAGTTCTCCTCGCTTTGGGGGACTACGGGGTTTCCTGTAGTTTCCGTGTATGTGTTAAATCCTTTTTCATTGGTTTGAAATATATTTTAGCAGGGCAGATTGTTGTTTTATTTTAACTCATTAGTCAGTGAATTTGCATGATTGTGGATGACTGTGGCAAGTGCCATTGTGCTCAGGGGACTGGGTGGGGGTGTCGTCTAGGGATCCAACTCAGGCTTGGGCAGCAAGGGTATTGAACTACTAAGCAATCTCCCCACACCCACCCTCCCCTCTAAAAATGTTTTAAATTTTTTATTTATTTATGTTACATGTGTTTTACTGGCTTGTATGTACCACATATACATGCTATGTGTCCCTAGAAGTCACAAAAGGGCTCTGGGTCTCCTGGAACTAGAGTTGCAGGTTGTGATCAGCAATGTGGGAGCCAAGAATCGAACCCGGTCCTCTGGAAAGCAGCAAGTGCTCTCAACGGCTGAGCCGTCTCGCCATTTCCATCCTTTCTTTTTTTTTTATTTTTTATTTTTCAGAGGCAGGGTCTTACAATGGAGGTCTGGCTGTTAGCTTGGTACTTGTTAGGTAGTCCGGTTGGTCTTGAACTTTTAGAAACCCTCCTGCCTTAGCCTCCCAAGTGCTGGGATTGCAAGTGTGGCCATCATGCCCGGCTGGAAGATTCCTAATAGTTTAGAACTGCCCATGGTAAGGCAAGTAATACCTGTTCTCAAAGGCCCTGCATAACCTTGGGTTCTGATGTTGTAATGTGCTTTCCAGTCTGTTTCCATTGTTTAGACCAGGCAAACTTTCAAAAGCCCCATAGATTTCCTGCTGGTAAAAAAATCACTCCAAGTGTAGTGGCCAAAAGCAACGGGGTGTACTCTCCACACCCGACAGCAGGAGCCGCCGCAGATCTCGGATCGTCTCCTAGAGTACGGTCCTTGCATTCCTTGGCATGGAGCTCTTCCTCTGCCTCCAACACTCACAGCATGCCACCCTGAGCCTCTCAGACGACACCCTGTTTCCCTCAGCCGAGTCCTTCTCTGACTCACACCCCCCTCCTGCCTCTTGCAAGGACTCTGGAACTATGTAAGTCTTATTCAGGTAATCCAGAGTACCGTATTTTGAAATTATCAGTTGCACACCTTCTAAGTCCTTTTGGCCAATCTTTAGTGTCACATTGTGGACACGGGCCTTTGGAGCTAGGCATCATTGTGTACTCCTGTAGTCACAGAGGATTGCTTGAGTCTGGGAGGGACGGGAGAGCCAGCTGGGAGAGCCTCATAAAGGGGAGTGCACATTAATGTACTTCCTTCTGTTTGCATTCATGGCTACCCTAATGCAGATGCATGGTGTTTTTATTTGTGAGTTCATTACAATCAGATGATATTTATTTAATTTAACAATGTGTGCACGTGCATGTGTGTGTGTGTGTGTGTGTGTGTGTGTGTATACATGTGTGTACAATTTAGAGGACAGTTTCCAGCACTGTAGGAGTTCTCTCTTTCCACTGTGTGAGTCCCAGCGATTGAGCTCTGGTTGTCCTGCTTGGCAGCAGTCACCCTTGCTTGCTGAGTCATCATATTTTTAAATAGTCTGAAAAAAAATCAAAGGAAGAAAAATACTTCATGATACATGGAAATTCATGAACATAGACTCCACAGTTGGAAATGAAGGTGTTGGTGGTCATGGTGGCACATGCGTGTCATCTCAGTACTCGGGAAGCCAAGGCAAGACCATCCTGATTTCGAGGCTAGCCTGAGCTACCGGACCTTATCTCCACCATTCTAAATCCTCCCAACAAAAATGAAGCAAAAATGTAACTAAACCAACAGCAGCAAAACTCCCAAACAAAGCAAAAACTCAAAACTTCCGCCAAATAAAACTAAAAGATGGGGTGGTGTCAGCAAAGCCGGCGTATCCCGTCTGTACTGTGTGTCTCCACGCTGTGTACAGTCTCGGGACTGTAGGGCCGTCGTCTGCACAACCAGGGGAAAAAGTTCCCAACTCTGTTCCGTCATAGGGCCCGCCTGTAAGTCTTTCACTTACTTTTTAGTTTAGTAGTTAAGGATATTAACTTTTAACACTCTCAATTATTAGAAACTCCGTTAGCGTAGTAACATTTGGCATGGTTTCCGAAGGGCTCTGTAAAGCTGTGTCTGCACGCGTGTGTACCGCCCGGTGTGCTGTGGGAGCCGAGGACGGCTTTTGGGGGTTGCTGCTAGCCTCCCACCTTGCTGAGGGTGTGTCTCCTGTTCCCGTTGCTGCACGGTGTGTTCCGCGCCACACGTGGCCCGAGGGCTTGCAGCTGGCTCTCGCGTCTCCTGCCCGAGGAGTGTTGAGAGAAGAGCCGATGCCACCACATCTGACGTTTTACTGGGTTCCGAGAGCAGACTTGCGTGTCGGGCTTCGGCGGCAAGTGCTTCTCGCTGCAGAACCACAGTCCTCTGGCCCAGAAGGGTTCTTTACGTTGAATGACGTTTCATGAGCTCATCCAAATGAGGGAGCGAGCCTCCCACCCAGAGCTTGGTGTCAGCAGAGGGGGTGAGGAATCTGTGTTACCATGGACATAGGCTGTGGGGTCCAGCTGTTGGTCAAACGCTAGTCTAGATACTGCTGTGAGGGTATTGTAACTGAAGGGGGAAAAAGGGTATTGTAACGATGACCAGCCAGCACTTACCATCAGTTGATTAAGCGAATCACAGTGTGGGTGGGAAGCCGTCACATCCTCTGAAGTTTCCCAAGGAAAAGGGTGTTCTGCTCTGTTTCCCTCCTGCTGGGCCCTACGGATTTCTGCCTGATCCGTCACAGTTGTGTGGGACAGATCTTTCAAACCTCTTTTTTCTTGAGAAGTAGATACAGACGCACGTATTTCTGTTGGGTATGTTTCTGGAGGCCCCTAGCTACCCTGACGTGTGTGTGTGTGTGTGTGTGTGTGTGTGTGTGGACTGCCACCTGTGGCCCACACAACTCAGCAGTGATGCTAACCCAGGAAGAGGAGGCCCTTCCTCACCCCGCCCTTCCTCACCCCTGCCTCAGAACATCTGCTTTTGCTGACTGTGAAAGGAAGTGTACCGCATTTGGATGTGACAAAGTCAGAAATGAGATCGCTTGTGAAGGGGCCGAGGTCTTTTTCTCTGTTCGCTGTTGTTTGAAACTGTGAGGTGGCTGAGGGGGTGATGTCACAGAAGTGACAAGGAGCTGCCAGGAAGGGAAATGGAACTTGGGAAGCATCTTCATTGTTCTCTGTGTGCTGGCCACAGGGGTGGAGGCCACCAGGTCCCCGTCCCCAAAAACTGGTTCTGTGGTTCTACAAGCTGATTTCTTTTGTTCTTGTGTTTTGGCTCTTTGACCAAGATTCCAAAAAGAAAATGTTTTGGATAAAAATACAAATAGAATATTTAAATACACTAGTTAGCAGTTCTGTTTGTATTTCTACATACGTAAATATTTTTTAAATCAGTGCATTTAGAGCATGTTTAGTGTTGTTTAGCACAAACAATGATACATATTAGCAGAAAAACATCAAATGGTAGTTACTAAACAGATTTCCCAGGCCTTCCAATAATATGATGCTAGAAAAATCTAGTTTTGAATTTTGATTTCTCCAAACCCTACAGTACTCCAGGAGACGACCCTGCTCTACAGCCCCCCCCACTCCTTCCCTGAAACCTGACTAAGCTAGATATGTCTTCTGTGAGTTAATTATAAGCCCTTTGTGGTTTACTATTTATTTGTTTTTTTTTTAATTTTAAGTCATTGTGGCTTTGAGTTTTATAATTCCTAAGGTGTGCGAGCTTTTCTGGTAGTGCTTGACAAACCTGTAAATAAAATGACTGAAATGTGACGTTGTTTCTTCTTGCTCAGATGCCATTTCATTTTAAATGGCTAAGCTCTCCTGTCCTGTTTTCATCTGGATGTCTGTCATGGTCTCTTATCCCTCTGTATTTTAACATATTTGATGTCAATACAATTAGCACCAACAGTGGTTCTGAAAACAATTTTCGAGTGTTCTCCAGAGCTCAGGCCTGTAAGTTCTAGGGGTACCTGGCGGTAAGAACATAGGAGTAGTTCCTTGCGAATTGCTTCTTGTTTCTGCAGAGGCGGATAGGGGACAGATTGTAATGCAAGAACAGAAACAATAGCTTCAGATTTGAGGAACAGCTTGACAGGGGAGGGTGGATTGGCTGAGCCTTTTGGGGAGTGGGAGGCCACAGGGGGCTGCAGGCCAACTGAGTTGTGTAGGAAAAGATACATAATTTTCATGTGAACAGACCAGAATTGTGGACTGCGGTGCGTTGCTGCCTGGTTTTACATGTGCTGGTCCTGCGCTAGTTAATACAGTTGCTAGAGTGTGAGCCTTGTAATCCAGATGACCTCTGAGACTCCATGGTTGCTTTCTGGATTATGTTAGTCTCTTTTAAAAGGCATACTCCAGGGTTACGTTAAATTAAAAAAAACAATAGCATCCATGGAAGCTTGTGCGTTTCAGTCCACTATCTGTATCTGTGGGTTTCACATTCATGGGTTCAGCCACCTGGATCAAAAATTGCTTCGTGAGCACAGATTCCTTTCTTGTCGCTAATCCCCTGAGAATGTGGGTGACATTGCATAGCCTTGACACTGCATTAGCTGGTCTGAGTCATCCAGAGGTGGTTTGATGATTAGAGGAGCATGTCAGAAGTTACACACATGACAACTTTTTATATGCAACTTGAATTTGGTGTATGTGGCAGGTTCTGGAACCAACACCCTGGAGATCCTGCGGTTCTCCTGCCATCGTATGAACCATGTAAACACCTGACACTGCTGCCCCTGTATAATTGAACCGCTCCCGTCTCTCCACAGCTCGTCAGTCTGCTGCTCATTGGGATTGCTGCTTGGGGTATCGGCTTTGGACTGATCTCCAGTCTCCGGGTGGTGGGTGTGGTCATCGCTGTGGGCATCTTCCTGTTCCTGATTGCGTTGGTGGGACTGATTGGCGCAGTGAAACATCATCAGGTGTTGCTATTTTTTGTATCCTTTTTAAAAAAAAATCAGGATTGCTACTTCAATCAGGCACAGTTCTCACTCCTTGTCAATTATGTTTCAATGGTTGCTGCTAACTTAATATTATCACGAGGGAATTCATTGCCAGGAAGCAGCCCTTAGAAAGACAATGTAGGGATGAATAACTGTAAGGAAAAAGCCTTAGGTTTAGTTATCCCCAACCCTTCCTCATCATAGTGTTCTACAGGTTGGGCATAATTCTGATTTTCTTTTGCAAACTCAGAGTTAAAATGAACTCATTTTGTTACTTCCTAACACATTAATCTTTGGTTGAGAATTAAGCAGTGTATTCTTTATGTTTAGTTTTGAGAGAGTTTATACATTTGTCTAGATCTGTTTTTTGTTTTACAGGTTTCGGAATTTGTATTTCATTTTGGATGTGAGTTTTTCAAAATCTGATTCTCTCTCTGTTTCTTTTTGAGACAGGGTCCCTGTAGATGAGGCTGTCCTCTCCTTAGGCCAGGGGATTACATGTCATCCACCATGCCTGCTGTATATAATTATTTATATATTTTTGGAAATGAATTTAAAGTTACAGTGTATTAGCAAAATAATACAGTGTATCACTTTGAATTTAGGTAACATTGTTCTGGTTTCTCGGTGAATGGCTTAGAGTGTACTGTCAATGCTCCTGTTTTATGCTCTTCCAGAACATTTGCAGTATTTCTAGCAGCAGGTAAAGGCAAATCTAAGGACCAGAGTTCAATCCGCAGTTCCCACATGGAGGTAGGACAGTTGACTCCTCAAGCTGTCTTCTTCATGAACAGCGTGGCGCATGCAGATATACTCATACATACAGTGAATAAATAGGTGTAATGATAAATGACAGACGAAGCAGTCCTTAACCTGTAACCTCAGTATATGATTATTCTCCTCCTTGTATTTATTGTTCAGTTCTCGGTGTCTTGTGCTTGCTTAGCTCTGAATCAGGACCAACAGGTAAGTAAGGGTTTTTTTCTTTTTGTTTTGATACAGGGTCTCACTGTGTAACCCAGACTGTCCTAGAACTATGTAGACCAGGTTGGCCTCAAATTCACAGAGATAGCCTGCCTCTGCCTCCTGAGTGCTGGTATCAAATGACTGGAGAACAAATATTTCTTCTTGCCAAGAATGCCGTTTTACCCTGCTCTTGAGTGGTTCCTGGAGATGACCTCAGGGAAGAGTGTCAGGTCTTGGTCATTTGTATCCTTAAGAAAGACTTAACAAAACTGCTGTTACAAGATGTCTTTTCTTAAAAGGCTGCTGTGTAGCTCCAAAGTGTCTGTGCCTTTGTCTTGTAGCAGCTACTCTTTTTTTTTTTTGGTTTTTTGAGACAGGGTTTCTCTGTGGCTTTGGAGGCTGTCCTGGAACTAGCTCTTATACACCAGGCTGGGCTCCAACTCACAGAGATCCTCCTGCCTCTGCCTCCCCAGTGCTGGGATTAACGGTATGCACCACCACCGCCCGGCTGGGATGATAAGTTTTAATGTATCTATGAACTGCATTTCCTAGGGTCAGCTGCTGGAGGTTGGTTGGAACAATACAGCCAGTGCTCGAAATGACCTCCAGAGGAACTTGAACTGCTGTGGCTTCCGAAGTTACAACCCAAATGACACCTGCCTGGCTGTAAGTCCAAACTATAAGAGCTTTTTTTTTTTTTCTTGATTGTGTTACATACAGTTCAATAATGATTAGCAAAGAAGAAGTAGCCTTTCTGATACTATATTTCAGGATTGTTTGGCATATGCTCCTGTTATATTTTGTATATGTACTACTGTCACAATTACCCATTCCATGTCCAGTGAGACACACTGCGCTTATTTTCTTTCCTGTAGTTCTTTCTCATTCAGCTCTTTCCTAAACCAATTGTGAGGGAGAAATGATCAGTCTTGGAGATTTCTGTCTATGTGGTTTTTCAGGGAGTTAGCAAAAGAAGGGGGTCTGTATTAAATTGGCTTTCCTAACTAGCCCAACACCTCAAGGTCAGAGACACAAAACTACCCTGCTCTCTTTCCCTTCCTCATGGCTCCAGGCTTGGTGTCCTCCTGCTCAGTGTTTGTTTGTAGACTCATTGTTCTTGTAGCCTTGCCCTGTTTCCTTGGTGGCTGTCAGCCAGTGTCTGTTGCTGTGAAGGGACACCATGACTAAGACCACTCTTATTGGAGAAGGCATTTAGTTGGAGGCTTGCTTACTTTTTCAGAGGTTAATTCCATTATCACCATGGAGGGGACAATGTGACTTACAGGCATGGTGCTGGGAAAGTAGTTGCGAGTTACATTCTGGTCTACAGGCAGGTGTGTACGTCCATAGAGAGAGATAACTGGGTTTAGCACAGGCTTTTGAAACCTCAAAACCCGCTCCCAGTGACACACTTCTTCCAACAAAGGCCACATTTCCAATCCTGGTAATCCATAACCTTTTCAAACAGTTCTACTCCCTGGTGACTAAGCCTTCAAATATATGGGCCTATGGGGGACATCCTTATGTAAACCACCACAGCCGGGTGTCTTACAATGCATGCATATCAGCATGGGAATCTCTGTTCTGGTAGGATGGAGTCTTACACAGTGTAGTCTGGACACCTGCACATCATATTTATAGTTCCTGGATGGGGATGGATACTACAGAGCATGTACAGGAAATGGCCATCTTGGAAATTTACACACAATTTAAAATCCACAATCAAATTGGATGTAGCACCCTAGACCTGAATTTTGTTTGTGTGTGTGTGTGTGTGTGTGTGTGTGTGTGCGCGGCGCGTGCGTGTGTGCAGTTTTTAATGTGACTGTTTTTTATAAATGTACTCTGAAGTAACTAATGGGCCTTTTCTCTTATTGATACAGAGCTGTAATAAAATTGGACACAAATGCTTGCCATGTGCCCCCATAATCGAAGCGTATGCTGGAGAGGTCTTGAGATTCGTTGGTGGCATTGGCCTCTTCTTCAGTTTTACAGAGGTTTGTCTTTCCCCTGGGTCACTGGGAGTTGTGTTTTGTCTGTCAAGAAGACACAGCACTGCGTGTCAGCATAACAGCTAATATTCCAGAGCTCTCTTTTCCTGAGGTCACCCTGTGATGGGAACAGCCCAGCCTGGAATAGGAGGTCTGGCAAATCTAGGATGATCTCTATGATGGGTGCCGTTCTTGATCTGTTACCCTGAGCAAATTGTACTAAGTGAAGAGGTTAGGCTGGATTGACTCGGTCTTTCTCCATCTTTCTAAACTTATATGATAAATTATAGTTTAATTTTGTCATAAGTAGACCGTTACTTGATATATGTTATACTTAATATATATTAATACTATAACACACGTAGGCATATATGCACGTAAAGATTTGTTTTTAAGAATTGCCCCTGTTGCTGGGCAGTGGAGGTGCTTGTCTTTATCCCAGTATTTGGGAGGCAGAGGCAGGCGAATCTTTGAGTTCAAAGTCAGCCTAGTCTACAGAATGAGTTCTAGGCCAGCCAGGGTACACAGAGGAACCCTGTCTCTGAAAAAAAAAAAAATGCCCCTGTAACTGAAGAAGCTGGGAGTGGGAGAAGTGAGGTGACCTTTCCCAAAGAAGAGCTCATTAATTCGTTATCCAATACCGAATGGTCAACCCTGGAAACATGCATAGAATAACATAATATGGGCCGAGAAGGTTATGTTTAGGAATATGCATATATATTTATGTTCGCAATAATAATGAGTGAAAGAAGAGGCCATTAATTTGAAGGAGAGTGGCAAGGGATATATGGGGGGATTGGATAGAAGAAAGGAAGGGAGAAATGTAGTTATAATCTCAAAAATAAAAACGACATAGAAATTGTGTTACTTTCAACCTTAAAAAAAATTTCCTCTGAAACCGAAAGGATAAAAAGTGGCAGAAAGGGTACCTTTGGCGGGCCCTGCCAAGGTGTGCCACTGAGAAATTACACCAATCAACAGAGCTAACGCAAGAGATTTATTGGGGAAGGGGAGAGCAAAAGAGTGAAAGGCCATCCCAGAGTGGGGACATGAGAGAGGCAGACAGACAGACAGACAGACAGACAGACAGACAGGCAGGCAGGCAGGCAGGCAGGCAGGCAGGCAGGCAGGCAGACAGACAGACAGGCAGGCAGACAGGCAGGCAGACAGACAGACAGGCAGGCAGGCAGACAGACAGACAGGCAGGCAGACAGACAGGCAGACAGACAGGCAGACAGACAGACAGACGGGCAGACAGACAGGCAGGCAGGCAGGCAGGCAGGCAGACAGGCAGGCAGGCAGGCAGGCAGACAGACAGGCAGGCAGACAGACAGGCAGAACAAGCGGGAGAGGAGCGAGACGGCAGCTAGAGAGGAGCTGTGATGGACAGACACGTTAGGGAGTGTATGTGTGCCCTAGCTGGCAGTGGAAATGCGCTGCGCCTGGTGGCCGCTTGCTGCAGGTGGGGATGCAGCTGCCGTTGCGAAGGCGGAGGCAGGCTGGCGAGGATGAGCGGAAGCCATCCCCCATTTCCCCGTTACTGCCTTTCTAAAACCTGTAGGCAGCTACTCTCGTGGTTTGCGTATGTTTATATTACATTAATGTACTTGCTTGCATTAGTAAACTTTCGTATGTTAGTAAGTAGAACTGGAATGCTAATTCTGTATTCTGTATTACATTCTCAATATGTGTGAACAGTTCTTGATACTTCTGAGCTGATAATATGTATCAAAAAAGTTTTGATTTTGAGGCAGAGCTCTTACTACATAGTCCCTGCTGGTCTCAGATTCTCCTTGTCTCAGCCTCCTGGGCACTGGTGCTATAGGTGAGAGCCACCACGATGGCTTTAAAATTCCCTTTTAGCAAAAAAAATTCCATGTGCAATATTTTATTTCATGGAAACAATTATATAACCACGTAAAAGGAATACACAAGGCTATTTATAAGCAGCTTTGAAAGGTTTTTAAATTATGTACGTGAATGTGTATCTATGTGTAGGTACACACACATGGGTGTGGATGTCAGTGGAGGCCAGAAGAGGGCGTCAGAATCCCCGGATGTGGAAGTGTAGATGGTTGTGAGGCATTGTTGTGGGAACCAAACTCCAGCCTTCTGCAAGGGTGGCATGCACTCTCTCGAGTGCAAGGGTGGCATGCGCTCTCTCGAGTGCAAGGGTGGCATGCGCTCTCTCGAGTGCGAGGGTGGCATGCGCGCTCTTGAGTGCGAGGGTAACATGCGCGCTCTTGAGTGCGAGGGTAGCATGCGCGCTCTTCAGTGCTGAGCAGCTTCTCTGGCCCTCACCATGTTTGTTTCTGATTAGTCTTTGGGCCCTTTTTGCTTCCCGACAGTGTGCTGGGTCATTGAGATGTGAGTCCGACACGGGAGCAGAAGCTGAATGGCACCTGCTTGCTCATCGTGTGGCCTGGGGGCAGGTTGTTTAATCTTGCCTTGTGTCTCACCCTGCCTGGGAATAACGGCCACAGAGAGCAATCTTGCCGTGTGTCTCACCCTGCCAGGGAAATAACGGCCGCAGAGAGCCGGCCGGGGAGCATGAGGGGAAGCTCCAGCCGGTGCATGGCTGGGGAGCTGTGAGCAGTACTGGAAGCTAGTGTTTCGTAACCACTGATAAAGTACTATATATGTCATATTATGCGCTGTTAGAAAAAGACAGTGTGCCATTGTTTTTGAAGCATGAGCTGCCCACATCACGCATCTGTTTTAAACAGAGAGCAGAAGAATGGAGATCAGATAATTCTTCTGACAGAGTTTGTATGTATAGCTACAGAAGCAGATTAGGCTACTTAGAGGAGCAACATATGTCCTTACAAACTGCAAAAAAAAAAAATCTGTGTTTTATATGGTTAGAATTTAGCCGTGGATGGGATTGCTTAATCTGTTGGCCATTTACTTTTTAGTTTTTAAAAATTGCATCATACTTATTATGTGTGTGTACTGGGGGGGCAACATGCTTGTGCCACAGTGGGAGTGTCAGGGTCACAAGGACAGTCCTGTGGAATCTGCTCTCTCCTTCCACCATGTAGTTTCTGAAGATTGAACTCAGGTCTTCAGGCTTTGCACAAAGTGCCCCCCCCAAGGCCATCTCATCCCACCTCTTAGAAAAACTCATTCATTCATTCATTCATTCATTCATTGGGAGACAGGTTTTCTCTATGTAGTCCTGGGCATAGTGGAACTCGCTCTGTAGACCAGGCTGGCCTGGAACTCAGAGATCCGCCTGCCTCTGCCTCCTGAGTGCTGGGATTAAAGGTGTGAGCCACCACTGCCGCCTGGCGTACATTTCTTTAGCTACCTGGGTGTGGGTGCCCTTGTGCCGTGATGCATGTGTAGAGGTCAGAGGACAGCTTTGGGGAGTCTGTCCTGTCTTGTCCTGGGAACCGAAGCCCGGGGACTCGGGTCATGAGGCTCTGCAGCAAGTGCCTTCATCTGCTGCACTACCTGGTCAGCCCAGCCACCTGATTTCCTTTTAACGTGTGCATGTTTGCACAGGTGACTCCTGTGTGTGGAATGCCATTGTACTCTCCCCTAGGCATGCACTTCTAGGTATAAAATGCAACAGAGTATAGGAATAGTCAAGGGATCTTGATAAGCAGGGTTTGGTGGTTCACACCTTTAATCATAGCGCTTGGGAAGCAGAGGCTGGTGGATCTCTCTGAGTTCCCGGCTAGCCTGATCTACCTGCATAGTGAGAGCCTGTCACAAAAAGAAAAAACGACTGAGATTCAGTATTGGTAAATTGCCTTCTGAGAAGAATCTACCACCGACTTTTGACTGAATAACTAACTCTAGATATTATTAAAAATATTTGACAGGCTGGAGAGGTGGCTCGGGTCGGTAATGCTTGCTGCTTAGGGCAGTTACCATTGGAGATGAAGATTTAGGTTCGCCCAGTTTGGTTCCCAGCATCCAGGTCTGGCAGCTCACATTCACTCTAACTCAAACTCCAGGGGGCTCCAGGGCCTCTGGACTCTTGGGGACACATTTGCACATATGCATATAACTAAGAACAATAAAAATAAATGTGAAAACCACGCAGAGTTCACACTTGGCTGCTTATCAAAATGGAAAAGTCAAACTTGCTGCACCAGCTTCGGGTCCAGCGGCCAGTGTGGAGCACGCGGCACCCCTGCCTTCTTGCCCGGTCGTCGTTGGCAGCAGACTTTATCTCTGTCCTCTCACTTCGGCCCTCTCAGCTCCTCTGAGCCCTCCTGGAGCATGTCTTCCTTGCATAATCTGAGCAAATGCTCAGAAAGTAGCATTTGCAGGTTCCAGGCAGTGGTCACATCGCCGCGTTAGTAGGGCCTGTCCTTCAACGTGCCCAGTCTCTCCTCTTTGAACAGAAAGCATGCAAAAGTAATTCAGAAGTTTCAGGTATTCTGTTGGTTGAGGAACTAAATCTGCACAGCGCTCACCTCTTCTTCTTCTTTTAATTCCAGATCCTGGGCGTTTGGCTGACCTACAGATACAGGAATCAGAAAGACCCTCGCGCCAACCCCAGCGCTTTCCTTTGAGGAGGAAGCCAGGAAAAGTTCTCCCGTGTTTTCCCATCTTCCTCACTTTCTCTAATCTTAAGTTAAAGTAATTTGTTCATTTGACAGGAAACAGTATCTGAAAACTACACTGTCAACAGTGGAACTAAATATTTTCACTCTTACATTTTTTTGCTGACATTGCTGAAAAGGCAATTGAAATTCATGGTGTTCGCTGACCCTCAGTGGTCTCTGTAGTCACAGTTCTTGGTGTCTGGCGCTGTCCACTGTGGCCTTTCTTAGCCTTTTTACGTGCTGTAAAACTGTGTGTGGCACCCCTGGGGAAATGACATTGTGAACCCCAATCTCCATCTCACCGGTAGTTGTGCAGAGCACCGTGCTGTGCGGGAGGCTCCCCCGAAGACACTTGAAGTTCATGAAGCCAGGAAGAAGTCCGCGGTGTTCAGTCCTTAGGAGAGATCTAAGTTCCCTGCACTTTATGTCTTTTTAGGAAAGCTACCTTGTAGTGAAAAGTGTTAGCATCTAAGTGATCATTTAGTTATCGTAGTCTTCCATGATTACACCCGTGTATTCCAGAAATAGCTGTGTCTTTAGGAAACTGAACTTTAGTTTTTGACTTTTATAGTAAAGGTAAAGGAGGTGCCATTTGGAAAATGTTCTGGGCTGTGACAGTTATCTTCAGCTTTTAAAATGGGATGAGTTAGGATAATCTGACCTTTTTTTTTTTAATAATTTGAAGTTCAAAACACTGTATTTGTAGGCAACGTGCAATCAATATGTTGGCCCGTGCAACAAAAAGATGTTTGATTTTCTTAAAAAATAACTGTTTATTGACATTTCTTGGTATTGTGACAGTGAGTTGTCAAATCCAGACATATTTAAATGTGCTACCTCCCGTAAGCTGAGAGAGAAATGGTGTTTGTGGCTCTGTATGTTACATTAAAAATTAAAGGCTGAAACCTTTCTTTGTGTATGGGTGTTTGAATCAAAAAATGGTATGGGGAGCGTTGATAAACTAAGGTAAGTCAGCATTTTTCCCTCTGCTTTTTTGTACACCAAAAATAGTGTTTAATCAGGCCTTGGAAATAAACTCCTAGCAATGATGTCTACTGGTAGTTATCCTCAAATCCTTAGGTTAAAAGTAAGTATATATGTGTGCTTGTGTGTGTGGGGGTGTGTGTCAGAGGACAGTTTGTAAGTATATATGTGTGCTTGTGTGTGTGTGGGGGGGGACGGTTAGTAAGAATTGGATCTCTCTTTTACCATCTCGGTTCTAGGGCTCAAACTTGGTCATCAGCCTGGGTGGCAAGCACTGTCACTACTGACCAACCACCTGTCTCCTAAATGCCTGATTGAGCTATTTCGGTGGTCCCTGTTACCTGCACGATGAGGAAGGTGTTTGTATTTATTTGGAGAAGTCACTGGTGTTTATATGGGAAGAGTACACGCATTATTTCCCATTAGTGACGGTTCATTTCCTGTCTCGGTGTGGAGCAGCGTGTGATACATCACTGGTGATTTTATTTTTGGGGGGTGTCAAGTTTTAGATGTAGACGGCTGGTAAAGGGCTGGTCCCCGGATTGATGCACGTTGGTGCAGTTCGTTGTTCTGACTCCTCTGAGGCTCTCTGCTGGCCAGCCCTGTGCAGAAGCAGAGCCCTGCTGTTTCGAGGCTGAGACTGCGGCCCCCTGGGTGGAACATCGCATGCCATAAGATGGGGATGTGACTCTCGAAGGGAGGAAGGGAGCCTGTGGAAGGGACTCTGTTTTCCTCTTCAGTCATCCTGTATTTTTCCTGTTTACTCATCTGCAGCTCGGAATATCTTAGAAGGTTCTGGACCTCTAGCGGCTCACCTTGGGTAAATGACTGCCAGCGGAAAGGCCGTCACACAAAGAACATAAACTTGCCTGGGGCTCGGTTTGTGCTTTTACTGCCATGGCTCTGTTGAGGTCACAGTCGGAATCAGGGTCTGGGGGCTTGGAGAAATGCATCAGCTGTCCAGAAAGCACTCTGCTTTTGGGGAGGACCCGAGTTCTGTTCCCAGCACCCACATTGGTGGCTCACAGTGGTCTGTAACTCTAGTAGCTGCAGGGGCTTCTAATGCCTCTGGACTCCTCAGGTGCCTACATACCCCAACATACACATACACATACACACACACACACACACACACACACACATGAAAAATAAATTTCTTTTTGCTTTTGTTTTTAAAATCAGGATTCGGCCCTGATGAGTATTTCTGTTAGTTATGATTTTGTCTTTTGAGACAGGGTCTTGCTATATATACTGGGCTGCTTTTGAATTTTCTATGTATCCCAGGCTAGCCTCAGACCTAAGGTGATTGTCCTGACTCATGTGCTACCACACCCCAGGGTGAATCATTAGGATTTTGAAATTGCCAGGTTATATAAGTGAACAATAAATAATAAATGAGTAGGCAGTCGGCATGCACATGTTTAAGAGCCGGGGTATTCTATGTCAAATGAATCTGACTTTTTCTTTGCCTAGGATGTGAATGGGGTGATTATCCGCCCTGTCCTAGGATGCTGTTGTGATCCCTGTTTGTTTCTGATTGAAGACACACATCTGCTGTTTCATGGTGTCTCAGTATCTACTGGAAAGCCCTCTGAACAGGTCTATCCCACCCTGTTCCATGAATGGCCCAGCTGTGAGCCTACAGAGCCCAGGCAAGGCTCCTCCTGATTGCAGGATGGGTGCTCCCCTGTGTAAGGCTCCTCCTGACTGCAGGATGGGTGCTCCCCTGTGTAAGGCTCCTCCTGACTGCAGGATGGGTGCTCCCCTGTGTAAGGCTCCTCCTGACTGCAGGATGGGTGCTCCCCTGTGTAAGGCTCCTCCTGACTGCGGGATGGGTGCTCCCCTGTGTAAGGCTCCTCCTGACTGCAGGATGGGTGCTCCCCTGTGTACCTGCAGCCACAGAGTGTGATGTCTGCAGCACAGAGTGCAGATCTCAAGTTACACCAAAAGAAGGTCCCTTCCACCCAAACCGTTATCTCCTTGAAAGGAGCTCACTGCCTAAGCAGTTCTGAGTCCCTGTTTACACATTCCACTTAGAGGAATGTTCCTTAGAGCATTTGCTCCATCGGCCTTGGTGTTAACGGTGAAATTTGAGCTCAGGAAAATACAGCTAGTGCAAAGGGAAAAGGTTTGGCTGTCACCGCTCACCTCACATCCGAGCTCACCACGGGTGAAGTTCAACTCTGATCCTGTGCTCTGTGGGAAGCACTGTGTTTACTATGAAAACCAGTTCTGCATGCTCAACCTTGAAAATAACTGCCAGGCAGGACCCTTCAGACAGGGAGAGGAAACCAGGCCAGGCGTTCAGTTCTTGGTTTCTTTGAGCCAAACCCTCTTTCCTGGTGTTCTTAAATATTTGTTTTACCTTGCTTCCGTTTATTCATCACTTTATAAATACATTAGATATGTGAAACTATTTTACCTTTTAGCTGAGAGAATACTGAGACAGGAGTGCATTGCCACCAAGTAGTTCATAGAAAAGCACACTGTAACCGTATAGACATGACTGCTTATGTAGGAATGTTCTTATCGGAGATGACATGTGAGCATTAAAGACCAACTTTACCAGGCTTCTGGATAGTGAGGGGGGTTATGCAAACAGTGTTTGAGGGAAGGAGATGTGGAGAGGTTGGGGCTAGCCCTGTTTTTATTTTTTGTTTAATTTTTACAATTAATTTTTAATTGTGTATGTGTCTCTGAGGGTAGGTTATGTGCATGTCAGAACAGAGCCGAAGGAGGCCAGAAGAGGGTGCTGCACCCCCTGATCTGGAATCACAGGCCGTTGTGAGCTGCCTGATGTGGGTGCTGGGAACTGAACTTGGAGCGCTCCTCACCTCTGTGCCGTTTCTCCAGCCCCATGCTGAAGTTTTCCTTGATGTCCTGTTACATCGGGACACAGTTGGAAAGGGGGAAATCAGAGCCCAGCCACTGGTCACTACTCTCCTTAGGAAAACTAGCTTGGAAATTCATTCTCAAACCTAAGAGCCATTAACTCTGAAGAGTCACCTCAGTTGCTGCCCCTGCTGTCTAATACGCTGCAGGAGACATTTAAAGAGCACAAGGATTAACAATACCACCCCGTCAATTAAATGCATATGTGATCATCCTGGAGTGATCAAGTAGCCTTTTTATATTATGCCAAACTTTTCAAAAAAAACAGAGTCAAAGGCTATAACCTCTGCCCTTGTCTGATTTAACTAAAATAAACCAATTTGCTTGTGAGTATATACATTACCCATCCTGGGTCATTCCCTCCTTGGTGGAAGCAGGCTGATCCATGGCCGGGTACACATCTCTTATTCGGGACCCATATTGACAATGTGACAGTCTGAGGAAAAACACAAGCATACCGTCACCCACCCACCAGTAAGCAGTGGGGTGGTGGCTGTCATTGGAGGGAGATAGGATCCCTCCAACTCACCAAGGGCAGGGGGGGGGTGCGTTCCTTGACGGAGACGCCCCTTGTAGGCCTGGCTGAGCTGCTTGTCATCAAAACTGAGAAAGTTCATATGGAAAAGGACCTCTGTAAGGCCAGATGAGGGTCTCTCTTAGCCTCTGGTGAGACAGTCCAGGAACCTGTTGGTAGTAGGCTTGATGGCCAACCTGTGCCTGATTGATGGGATGGACACAGTTACCTCATCTAGTGAGCATGTCAGGGGTCACGGGAATGTTAATTAAGAGGTGTGTTCCTGCTTGAGCTTCTGCTTGATCATCATAAGCCGATTTCCAGCTAAGAATGGCAACCAGCACAACTTTTAATGGCATTTTATCCCAGGCTGATGGGAAAGACTTCTGCCAGCCTCGGAGGCCTGGGGAGGGAGTCTGTGGTGGCTAGGGGTCATACTGCAGTGCAAGGGAACTTTTGCCTTCAGAGGCTGGTGGACATTGTGACACTTTAGTCCAAGGGTATTGCAGCAGAAGTGGGGTTGATGGGGAGAGGCACACACGGTCTTAACTGTGGCCTTGTTCTCCTTAGCATGCTTTGAGGGCTTGAGGGCTTGAGCTGTCTGTCTCCTCATCATTGGATGTCATGGAGAGATTAGATATGGACGGGGGGGGGGGGGGGGGTGAAGGAGAGGTGAGCATCTCTCAGACAGAAGATGACAGTCAACGTGGGAGGGACAGAAAAAACAAGTGCCTTCCTAACTGCACGGGCAGACAGGCATGACGGACAACACAGAAGGAAAGAATGGGGGTCCCGACGCTTACCTGCCTGAAGGGACCGAGCACACACAACATGGAGGGGCCTTCTCACCCAAATACACTATCTGGGCGGCGCTGTCCAGCACCACGGGTGAGGAGAGGGAGACACTAGAGCCTGTTCTGGCAAAACCCAAAAATTAGAGCTGCAACAGAAAAAAAAAGGACTCTACTAGGGAGTTCAAAGCCTATGCGAGAAGTTCCTGTTCTGGGAGTCAGATGTTGCTTGGTCCTAAAGGCTCCCAGAGTGGGGGAGGGGGAAGAGATACGGAGTCAACAACACAGACCCCAGGAGTCAGGTGAAAGAAAAAACAGTAGACACGTTTGTTTACCAATGGGTAGAAACTTATACAGCCCCCCAGCACCCGTGTGTTCTGATCCATCGACACTGCCACTGCATAGCTGCTCCTCATTGGCGAGGCACCTCTGACAGTACCTGTTGCTAGGGTCTCAGGCGGGGTCTCATGGTCACTCCTCATTGGCTGGGCAGGATCAGGACCACTGACCGCAACTGTCAGTCTCCAGATTGGCTCAGCTCTCAGCCTGGTAGACCTTAACTTCTTAACACACACAGACATGCATAGCCATGGGAGCTTACTTCTTATACACACAGACATGCATGCCCATGGGATATTACTTCTTATACACACAGACATGCATGGCCATGGGTTCTTACTTCTTATACACAGACATGCATGACTATGGGTTCTTACTTCACAGTCAGTGCTTTGAGGCACCACTGGTCTGTTTTTCATACCATTTTCCACTCCCATGTTTATTGACATTTTTCTTCAGCTTTCAGACACAATACCCTCCACAATCGGCTCCAGTCTTATGACTATCTGTCAAAGAAGTAATCTAGGTACATTCTTATTGAAATTTAAGCGCAAATAGAAGATGCTATGATGAGAGTTGGATTTGGCAGAAAAAGTGGGTACTGTCAATGTTTCTATGAGCAAGTTCTACAACAAGTGCTTTCAGAGTGGAATCTCCAGCTCTTGTAGATTTTTGGTGCTTGTATTTCATATTTCCTGTAGTTATAAATGTAAGACAGAACCTTCAGTTCTTTTCATATGGTCTTTTCTGGTTTTTCATGCTCATTATCTTTCAAAGAATTTTAAAGATTTATTTATTTTTATTTTATGTGAATGCATGTCTTGCCTGTATTCACATTTGTGTACTGTGTGTGCTCAGTGCCCATGGAGACCAAAAGAATGTGTGACATCCTTGAAACTAGAGCTGTAGACAGTGTGAGCCACCTTGTGGCTGGGAACTGAACCTGGGTCTTCTGCAGTAGCAATACATCTTCTTAACCTTTGAGCCATCCCAAACCTTTATTTTCTCATTTTGTGGTGTGTGTGTGTGTTTGTGTGTGTGTGTGTGTGTGTGTGTGTGTGTGTGTGTACGTGCATGCCATGGCTCACATGTACAGCTCAGGGGACAACTTGCAGGAGTTATTGTCTCCGTCCACCATACGGATCCCAGGAGCGGAACTCAGATCTCAGGGGCAGATGCTCTCTCCTGCAGAGCCATCTTGCCTGCCCTCTAGCTTCCTGAATGGAATGCTTTTCCTTCTCCAAGACAAGCAAGTTCCCCGACTGTAAGGGGTAAACTCATGCCCCCATGATGTTTTACCATAGACTTTTGTGTCACCATCCCTGTGAGAGGCAGCAAAGCACTCTGGGAAAATCAACAGTTGCCAAAGGAGCTATCCAGTGATGCTTCCCACCCTGAGGGCACCGGGGCCACTGCGGGTGATGGGCAGGAAGTCCACTCGACATTGTGAGATTCAGTGTGGCGGACTGCCCTGTGCTGTACTCCCTTCCTTCTCCAAACAGCAGTGACCTCTGACCTCGACCTCACCACAGACCCCTGCTGCCCTTTGCCTCCTCCCAGCCACATTCGGATGAGCTGAGGCAGTCAGTCTGAGCCCGCTCCAGGCCTGCTTTCTGGCTCCTCCAGACTGCACCTGGAGAAGGGCACTTCTCTGTATCTCTAAGGCGTTCTCACAGTGTGGGTAAGCACAGGCCCGCCAGTGACTGTTCCAGTGGGCGAGTCTTCTGCAGACAGCCATCAGACGTGCTGGAGATTCTCTGAGATGCAAAAAATCTGTCTATAATTGGACTACTGAGAGTGTGCTTAGGGGTTTCTACTAGTATGGGAATGGCTGCTTCTACATGTGATTTTTAGTGTGTGTGTGTGTGTGTGTGTGTGTGTGTGTGTGTGTGTGTGGTCTTCCTGTATTACCCTTTACACTAAAGCATGTGCTGTTTATTGCTTCTGCAGGGTAAGCTCATGTCTTGTCAAGAATCCCCTGTAGCATGTCAGGATGACAGCAATGACTTCGATAGTTTCTATCTTCACTGTTTGTCCTGCTCCTTCATGAGCATTTCATGTGTTCAATGTTCCCGTTTAGTGAGCAAACCGGAACCAAATAGCCTTTCCTTCCCTCCTTCCTTACTTTTTTAATTTGAAAAAATTAAATTTTTTCCCGTTTTTTGAGATGGCATCCCACTGTAGCTCAAACTCACAGCCTCCAATTCAGGACGGTGATCCCACCCCTATAGGGATTTTAGCCATGGCCTGCTGTGCTAGGCTGGTCCAAATAGCTTTTTCTATAAAAAAACCAATAGAAACAACCCTTCAGTTGGAGTACTCACAAGACTTTATTTTTTAGAAAACCATGCTTCACTGTAGTAGATAACAATATATTGTCTCCCCACATATGCGTATGGGTGTTTAAAAAATACATGTGTTGTAACATTAAACTGTGATGTAATCAGCGAGTTCACAGTGCTCCTGCCTCCTCATCACCTGGTGCAACGCACAGCTGGCTCTACAATTCTGTCTTTAGTAGCTTCAGAGCTTTCTTCATGTTGTCCAGCACTGGCGGGACAAAAATTAGGACAGTTAAGTTCCATTAGAAATGACAGTGCGGTTTGAATGAGCATGCCCCCCTCCCCTTCCCCAGGCTCAAATATTCGGATGCTTGGTCCCTAGTTGGAGGAACTGTTTGGGAAGGATTAGGAGGTGTGGCCTTGTTGGAGATTTATCCCTGGGGGCAGGCAGGCTTTGAGTCCCCAAGGCTCAGACTGAGACCATTGTCTGTCTGTCTGTCTGTCTGTCTGTCTGTCTGTCTCTCTCTCTCTCTTTCTCTGACCCCTGCTCGTGGATCAGATGTGAGTTCTCAGCTCCAGCACCGTGCCTGCCCGCCTGCTGCCATGCTCCCATCCTCTGAAACTGTAAGCAAGCCCCAGTGAACTTCTCCTTCCATAGCAAGTTGCCTTGGTCATGGGGTCTCTTTACAGCAATAGAAAAATAACTGAGACAGACGCTGGTGGTACAATAAACCCTGGCACTTGGGGACTGGATCCATTGTTTGACAGAGTGTCCTATTGTCTTAGGGGGAACAGTTGGTAATCTTATTGTTATTTTTCTCTCTGTAGCAGAGTAAAACATTGGCAACCCAGCTCTCAGTGGTCTCAGCTCTTTAGTGGTTCCTCTCTTCTAGTTTCCTCAGAGCTGCACAAGCTCTGTCAGCAGCAAACTGTTTTGGTTAGTGTAGAAACTAACTTAATTTTAACTTAATTAGTTATTGGGACAGAGGCCCGCCATGTACTTCTGGCTCATCTGGGATTTGTTATGTAGATTAGGATGGCCTTGAACTCACAGAGATCTACCTTTGAGTTCTGGAAATAAAGACATGGACCACCACACCTGGCTTAGAAGCAGATTTTAAATCATGTTCATGAGAAATGTTAGCAGGTGTGTGCAGCTACTGCAAGTTATTTTAGAAGCCTGTGGCGTACCAAAGAGAACTGTCAGCCCAGCAAGGGTGTTTGTACAGATGAATCCGCCCATCTCCACAACAACGTTGCACTTAGCAACGGGACAGGCTCAGAGAGGCTGAGTTATTAAGTCACACAGTGGATAAGTATGAAACTGCAGCTCCAGAGCCCAAGCTTAGGATCACTATCCCATCGGTGAAATGGAGCTCGGTATCTGGGTGATGTTCTGAGTAGCTACTATTCACTCCTGCAAGTAATTATTAAGCAGGGAAGGCATGGCGATGTTACCTGTTTGGGTGTCTGCCCTTAACTTTGAGTTCCATCTTATGAAAACAAACCCTGAGTCTCATAAATGCCCACGCTTGGAACATGCTGCCCTTTGTACTGGAGACGTTGTTAATGAGCTGTGGGAGCGCTCACATTCTCTAGGTCCAGGCTCCCCTCACCCCGTGTAATTACTATTCTAAGTTTGCACCATCTAACAGAAGGTTTTGTTAGACGGTGCAAAAAGTTATTCGGAGTCAGACTGGTCAAACTGGTTCTCTGGCACCCCAGGGCAGAGGTCTAGCCCATCTCAGTCGGGGTCTCTCCCCATCGCTAACGCAGTAGGCATCTCTGACCAAGCTGGAGGCAACACTTACACAGAGCTGTGTCCGAAGGTTCGTAAGCGTAGAGACGGTTTGAGTATCTCCCAGTGATGTCCGCCCTCACTGTCAGGGACGGGTCTGCAAAGACAGAGTGAGGATGGAACACTTCCGCTTCCGGGGAGCCCGGATTGTGTGTTGAAGCTGTTGTGCCCATGCTCTGCCTAGTCTGTTCTGCTACCCGACCCCTCCCCCCCCCCCCCCGGGAGTTACCACCCGAGCAGGGCAAAGCAGTTCAGGAAACATTCAACAGCTAGTTGCACGGTGCTGTTTTTGGGAAAGATGTTGAGCCCCGCCATCCTACCTAAGTGCCCTGAATGTAGGACAGAGCATATTTTGGGGGGTTTTCCTTGCGAAAACCCAGTATTCTTTACGACAGGACTACCCTGAGATTTCAAAGGGCTTTCATTGCAGCTGACTGTCTTCCCTAAAAAACAGCTTTGGTAATTGGATCCCTCCCCCCAGGTTGACCCTGCAGTGAAACAGTCTTGGCTATGCTGGAACCCACTCTGTAACCCAGTTTGACCTCGAACTCACAGATGGGCCTGCCTCTGTGTCTCCTGAGTCTGGGATTAAAGGCGTGCAGCCATCACCTCTGGGCGGTGCGACTGGATACTTTCATGCTGATACTTGGTTATGGCTATGCTCCATTGGGGTGTATGAAAGTGAGAGATGGCATGAAGCATGTGATTTGTGGGCTGGGGCTGGAGGGTGGGGTACAAGTTTAATCTGGGTCAGATTGATTCTCTGCCTTTTTGTTTATTTAATTATTATTTTTTTTTGTTTGCTTGTTTGTTTTTGACAGAGTCTCACTTTGTAGCCCAGGCTAGCAAGAAACTTACTATGTGCATGAGGTTTATCCCAAACTCATTATAATTTTCCTGCCTCAGCCTCCCAAGTGCTGGAATTTTAGACCGGAGCCACCATACCCAGTTTATACCAGGAAACCCAGGGCTTGCCCATCCTAGATATGCGCTCTGCCGATGGAGCTATAGCCCAATCTTTCTTTCTTTAAACCAAATAAAGCCAGTCCCTAAGCGCAGCTGGATCAGACAATTGCCCATGGTGCTTTCTACTTCCATTTTTCAATACTTTGTGGTTAATCAGCTGCATTAAAAAAAAAAAGACTTAAGAATTACCCCTTATCTCTCTTTAAATATTCCTCTAGGTTTAAATCCATCTATCAAGTTGAGCATGGAGGGGCATGCCAGTAATCTCAGTACTACTTGGGCCTAGAGGTAGGAGGGTTCAGGTTATTCTTGGCTACATAGAGGGTTTGAGGTCAGCCTGGATTACGTAAAACTGTCTCAAAAAGCAAAAGACAACAAGGAAACCCCCAAACAAACACATTCTTTCTGTCATACTTTTATGAAGTTGAAACTAGGTAATTAGTGCGAGCAGGGGACTTTAAAGGCTTGGTACATTGGAAGAACAGGAAGGGAGTGTAGAGAGGTTTAGATACTTGGTTTGAAAGGCGTGGCTGAGGGGTGGGGTGGGGCTTGACGGCAGAGCATTCGCCGAGTGCCCACAAGACCCTGAGCTAGATTCCTAAAGCTGGAAAAGAGGGCTGGTGAAGTGAAGGTCCTGAAACGGGGAGACGACGTGTGAGAACCAGCTGGGCGTTTGCGGTCAGCCACATCCTGGAGGGGACTGTCTTTGTCACTTTAAAGTGTTCGGCCAGGACCGACAGACAATGAATTACCAGAAGCAGAGAGATCCATTTGTTCAACAAAGACTTAGCAATGATGCCTCCACATGAAGGATGCAAAGACACAGCTGGCCTTCTGATAAGATTCACACAAGGCCTTACACACTCAAACTGCCTGGAGGCTCTTAAAAACCGTGGTGGCACTGGTTTAAGGGCAGCGGCCTCTTTCAAACCTTCACAGGATTCTAACATTCTGCCAGCGTGGAGGACCAGTGAGCTTTACAAGTTAGCACCTGGGATTTGTGCTGTGACTGAAGGCAAGGATTGCGGATGAATGTGCTCAGAAACATCCAGGAGGCTTTAAGGGAAATCCCATTCAAGGCACAGCTAGACAAGCCCCAGGCTGCTCCTGGTGCTCAGACCTTTCTGCAAATGAGTGCTCTAATCCATCCCTTCTGGCTCTTTGCCCCATCATTCGCTTCTCTCCGCCCTGTTTTCCGCTTTCAGTGCAAGCTCTGATGAATTACCCCAGTTGCCCACTTGATGGGCTCTGCTGGGCAGCGGGCTTGATCACAATTTAAGTGGCTATGTCTGGTTAAAGCCAAACGTCGTATATTTGTGAAGCTACTCAATTAACACTTATGGAGAACCTATGACAGGATCACACTGGGCTTTTATGACGAGCAGAAGCATGTAGCTCTGCCACGCTAATACTTAACGAGCAAGCAGAAGCTGGGAAATTGGTGGCCAATGATGAAAGCAGGGCCCTGCCTTCCCAGATGTGCTTGGAGCAGAAGATGGGAGTTAAAATAAACAGAGGAAGAGAGGAGTATTTATGGAGATAGCAGTTCAGGCGCTCTGATGAAAGTATATGTGACACTTAGCGGTTTTTCCCGCCCAGAATGCCACTCCCCTTGCTAGAGGTTGGTGACCTTGCTCACAGTGATGTGACTGGTGAGGTTGGGACAGGGACGGGAGGTGTGATGTTGGGGGAGACAGGATGTGGCTGCAGCTGCATAATCTTCGGTGTGTCTTATGCCCCTGGGACCCCACTTACCCACAAACAGAACTCTGGGGACGTACTGGCCGTCAGGAGAAAGGTGCTTGTCTGTGGTTTCATACTGGGAAAAAACAAAACAAAATCAGCTGTTTGTTCTTTAGGTGTGTTCAAACTTGCCAATGCAAATAAAAAAGTGCTGTTAAATCTCCCTGGGGCTAGAGGGGGCACCGTGAGTGGTGAAACAATTAAGAGACGGTTGGCGGACTGGAAAAGGGTTATATAACCAGAAGGAGGGCTTCAGGGATGAGCAAAGAGACTGGGGGGCGGGGAAGAGGCAGCAAACACAACGTGCCCATGAACATGCCACAGCGGAGCCCATTGCATTTTATGCTAATTTAAAAAGCTAATCAGAAAAGAGAATGTGTCCCTCAGTGTGCCGTGGGCCTACGGTGCTGCCAGAGAACCTTTCTGGAAAGAGTTCACAGCACAGACCAGAGGGCAGAGTCACAGAGCAGAAAGAGCAGCACGGGATACAGGACAGGAGGCAGGAAGCCAAGGGATGTGATACTCAAAAAGAGCCAAACAGCTCCAGGGGGAAGACGTGTGATTGGACGGGGAGACCATTTGTTACAGGGTAGCAGCGTGGCTAAGGCACGAGGGTTGGTGATGGGGAATGAAGCGAAAGTCCAGGACACATGGGCAGATCTGGACCGCCAGAGCTCCCTCCCACGGAGAGAAAGAAGTAACAGGGATTCGTGAGCCAGGACTGTAAGGAGACGGGCAAAGGCAGTGATTTGCAACGAAACAAAAGAAACAAACAAACAAACACCACCACCCCCCCAAAAAACAAACAAAAAAAAAACAACGGTTACCATAGCAGCGCAGAGGTACCGACCACTGAAGAATGTTCTTCAGGTAAGATTACTAATTACTAGAAAAGATGTGTGCCGCATAAATGCCCGATGAAAAGGTGAAGGATGTGACCCAGCGGCAGAATACTCCTCGGTGTGTGCCAGGTGCTGGTCCCAATACCAGTAATGCAAAATTTCAAAATGAGATTATTAATAAAGTCAAAGAGTGTGGGTTTCTCATCTGTAAGATGGGATACTTGGAAGAGACCCTAGCTGACACAGCATCACTGAGATGCACAGAAAGGATGAATCAGACACTGAAGCCAGACGAGATGGGGGTGACGGTGAGGGGGACTTACAACCAGGTTGAGGAGAACAAACTGCTCTGCCAGTTTCTGGATTTCCTTATTTTCAGCAAACACTTTCTTTAAAGCTGTGACATAAGAAAAAAAAGTCATTGAGCAATTATCTATACAGTTTTAGTTAGAACTCTTGCTTTCTGTTGTCTTGTAAGTTGAAACGTGGTTTAAATGCAATGCCTACTTTGCCCCTCCAGCAAATGATTTGGGATGTTGTTGAACAACTACGTTGTAGCAGACATGATTTTATAGACTAGGAAAACACTTGGAACAGACAGGCACAGGCCACTTGCAGAGTTCGGAGGCTCGTGTGGGAGCCACAGCATAAACAATGCATGCTGCACATGTAGTTTCATGTAGGTGTACATACGCGGGGGACAAAGGCTTGGAGAGCTATGAGTTTGTCACGCAGATCTCTTGTAGGAGGGGAGGCTGAGGTCAGAGAGTGCCCAGACTGCTGGAGACAGGTTGCCTCAGGCAGAGGGGGCTATAAAAGCCTCGGCTAATAGGGGTGAATTGCATGAAGGCTGGACAGAGTGGGAATATGTGACCTTGACAGGAAAGGGAAACCGAGCTCTGGCCAGGTGGGGTCCATCTCCGGAACCAGGCTTTACTTGTGGTGAGAAGCCACTGGGGCACACCAGTGAAGGATCTGAGTTGTGCTGAACAGCTTCAGTCCGGCTTCTCTGTGCAGAGAGCTCTGACTGGTGTGATCCATGGTGACTGGTGTGGTATTGTGAACAAGCTACAATGTTGGCTTGGACTAAGGTGGTAGCATTGAGGTAACAGAAGGCATTTGGGTTTGGGTAAGAAGAGCTACCTAATTAATACCAGCAGGGAATGGAAATGTAGAGTCCCTCACACAAGAATCATTAAGTGAAGGCAGCGATGAGTTCACTGCATCAAACGCAGGAAGCCTCTACAAGTGGGCAGGCTGCATGTGTGTGAGGCTGGCGCTGACTGGAGATATATTTTAGCAGTCAATCCCATGGTATCTGTTGATGTATCGCATGAAGAGAATGGAAGAAGCTAATTATGAACCCCAGCATTTCTTAACCGCTGAGCCATCTCTGCAGCCCCCGGACCCCAGCGTTTTTTATTCAAAATATTCGCCAATAGTTTATTCAAAACATGGAAACATTCAAACTTCTTTTTAAATGTTTTAAGATACTCTTTCTTCTTCAACAGTGCTAGGTTCTAGGAACGTAAACATGAGTGATCCAAACCCTGACCCAACACAAAGCCTCTAGAAGAAATTGAGAAGAACAGACTACCTTGACTGTGTGGGCATTCGTCCAAGTGATGAATGATCATCAAGGGTCTGTTGCTGTGAGAGAGATGAGATCAGATGTTTAGCAGGACGTCATGGCACCCGATAGTTACCACCAGATGGCGCTCACGAGAGACTCCAGGAGCTCCTTACCTAGTCTTGGATTTGTATAAGGCTTCTTCGTAGGTCTGAGTCCAGATGAGCTGATCGCCCCAACCTAGAGCAAGAGGAATTGGTACCTTTAAATCCACCACAGTTTCAGGCTCAAGCCTGCTGAAAAGTGATGGTAAAAACCCGGATAATATGTGCTTAGTACTGAAGAACCAAAGCCTCCGGAGCGGGATTACCTGACTATTAACTATGCTAAATCTAGAAAAAAGAAGTTTCCCAAGTATCTCCAGCAGACACATTTAATACCAAGAGTCGGGGAGTCTTTATGAATGAAGTTGCAGTTGGGAACCGACAAAAAGTTGGCACCTACCCCTGGAGAGGGTCTGGGGCAGTTTGGGCCGAGAGTCCTTTGCGTCCTTTTTGGCTCCAGGTTTGACTGTGGTTTCTTTGGCCAGGGTATAGGAGAGGGCCACAAGAAGCAGGAAGGCTGACGCCAAAATTTTCTCCATGGCAATCTACACGGGAAACGAACGGGAAGAAATTAGACTCTACGGAGTGCATCACAACAGTGGGAAGCATCGGGAACCGGGTTACACCCAGGTGAGATGGGACAGGCGTGGATAGGCAGCCATCTTCCACAGGACGCAGGAGTTTCCTGGGAATGCTTATTGAGCTAACCTCTGCTGTCTATCTGCCCTCACCGTCTTCGCTTCCTCTATCAATGGATACATAATATTTGTTGTGTCTTATCTTACAATAGGATGATACACATCGTAAGGAAATGTATAACTAGGTAGATGTATATACTTGGCAGCTAAGGAAAAGCACATTTAAAAGTTGCACTAAAAAGCATAGCGATGGAAGGTAATTTGGGGTACCTCTCTTCCCCCTTCCCCGATTTCTCACTGTGTAGATGAAGACTCTAAGGTTCAGAGAGATGAAAAGATTTTGGGGATGAGTTCAGAGGGAAAGTGTTAATTCCCATCTCCCCTCCCCGAACAGTTTACCCTTGCAGTGAAAGGGACACCTTGCCCCTGAAGACTGGATGTGAATAACCTGGTCACATCTCACTTCATGTAGAGCATGCTAGCTTTGCCACCTCTCTGGAGACTCATCCCGTTTCCCTGCTGAGGATCTGCTCAGATGGCATTCGCTGTGAACTGACCAAGGCACATAAAATGAGCATCCTTTGCCCTAGTGTGAGCCTGTGTGGCAGGGGAGGGCATCCTCTCCAGTGCACAGATGTAGTCTGTGATGCACATGACACAGGGAGTAAAACCCAGGCTGGTTCTCTGCTAAGTTCCCTTTCCTCCCCCTCTGCTATTGACAGTTAATTACCAGGGAAAGCTGCAGCAGATGATCGTGACTAGGGCTCTGAATGACAAGTGTGTGAGTGCAGGAGGGAAGGCCAAGGAGGCTGTGTTTCCTGTCACTCAGAGTACCTATGGGCTATACCCTGGGGTACTGCAGACTTCAAATCTGGTAAAGCCAAGTCCTAACGGTGCCCAGAAAGCACTGCAGAACTACAGCGTCCGTCTCTAGTATTGGTATCGTTCTTCATTAAGTCAAGTAGTCTCTACCAAGAAAGCAGGTAGAGTGTCGTGGTGTAAGTGCTTAGGAGAGAGGGAAGGGCCTCATAAACTGTGAGCCCGAAGTGGGAATATTTGCTAGACGTCAGAGGAGTAAAAAGAAGCCAGTCACCAACCCAAGTGATGCCTTAAACTAAACTGGCCAACCATTATCCAAGGCACAGTGCACAGCCACACAGAGGCTCAGAAAAGATGACAAGCTAAGGCGGTGACACAATGTCAGACATTTCCACATTTGTAAGGATGCAGGAATGCTCCTCATGATTTTTATCTTCTGAAATTCTGCAGTCACAACTTAAGCATATCATAGGCCAGCGATACCTAGCAGCTGTATTCGTGTCCTGACTTCTGTTCATTATTTAAAAATGGATGAGGTACCTCGTATGAGAATTATTATATTTCTGGAACACAAGCTGGTTCAGAAGTATAGATGAACTTATTTGACTTTCTCAACAAATAATTGAATATATATTACTTGCATAAGCACTTATATGGAGTCTATAAGAGGGAATTCGTGGCAAAGTGCTGTATTTAGACCACTGTCAATTCTTGCTGTACAAATGGCTCCTAGGCCTCCTTGCAATAGCTTTGCAGATTATGGGCTGGAACTACTGATGTGTCACATGTGTTTTATGGCAGGGTGCTTCAAGGAAGGCCAATATAGCACTGCTGTCCACACATCCTGCTCTGAGATGGCTTTCTGTGATTCTCTCTACTCTGTTTTCACGGTGAAAACAATCTGTTCTGCAAACATTCCACTCTACAATCATCTGTAAGCCCCTGGAAGCCCACAGCGCTGGAGACTCCAAGACAGAATTGCAAGACTGTGATAATCTGCAGGTGCTCCCCACCCCAAGGGCCACTTATTCTCTGGAATCAGCGCATTTTACTGTCACTCCATTCCCATGAATGTCCTTGCTGGAGGTTTCAGTGACTCTGTTGCTGTTACTTCAGAAAGTGCCAGCTCTCCCCTCTGACACTCTTAAAATCTGCAGAAGCATAAAGAAAACTGTTTCCCGTTCTGCAAGAATATATTCCCAGGGGGCAATCTGAGCTGAGTTTTCACAGTCCAGAGCCCATGGCCTTTGCATTACCTAGTACAGGGGTGGACACAGGATTTTCTGCACCCTGATGCAGGTTGAAAACTCATGAGTTCACCCACCTGTAAATTTCCAGTTTAATGAGGGGCGAAGCATCTCACACACTGAACCTAGGCAGGAATGGGATTCTCCACCACTTTAAGCCAAAGAAAGACCATAGTGAGCTTCTGAGGGTTGCGTGAGACCTGCTCAGAGCCTTGCTGCCTGCAACGTGCACAGCAGTCAGAGGCCACAGCTTCCTCTAGCAAGTGCACCAACAAAGTGATTGTCAGTTGTCTTACCTGGGCTCCCCGCCCTCCTGCTTTGTGTGAGCTGCCCGGGTTGCAGTCCAAGCTTCTGAATGTGTCAGCAGAGCCCTGAGCCTCTATTTATGGGCAGAGCACACCTCACTCCCACCCACGGATCCTGTTTCCTCAAGCTGCTAACTCAGAGGCAAACTTTGCTCTCACCAAGCAATTGTCTTTTGTGGGTTAAAAAGGTCTTTGTTTTTTTTTTTTTTTTTTGTTAAAGCAATCATAGCAAAAACTTTTTTCTTTTAACTTCTTCTTTTTTTAATAAGCAAACTGGTGGTGAAAGTATTATTGTCAGTAGTTTTGTAAAAGCTGGGCAGTGTGCCAAATCCAGGTAAGCTTTAAATGAAGACATTTGATTTGTCCGAAGGGTGATTTGTCTGTACGTGATTGGATGGAAGTTGTGCTTTCTAGATATTCATTTCCTCCCTCTTGGGCAGATTGCATTGATTTAGCTTAAAATATGATGACTCACAATTCTAACCTTTCTTATACTCAAACAGCTGCTCTTGCTCGAGTAGTATACATATGATTTTCTATACTACCTCTTTTCAAAAAGATGCTTCAACTACAGGTATAAGAAACACAAAGCATCTACCCATGGACTATTTCAAACTTCAAGAGGTTATTGAAGAGTTAACATTGTGGGCTAATAATTGGACTGCTGGTGAGTGTGTGTGTGCGTGCCTGCTCTCCTGCGTGTGCACAGCAACTTTCCTCCAAAGAGTTTCAAGACACTGAAGAGAGATATTTATGTAGTGGCAAACTTTCCTGTTAGGCAGACGAACAGGAATCCACTCACCTCATTTTCCATAATGTCTGGAATCTAGCCCTTACTCGATTTTCTAGTTACTGAGAAAATTAAAAACTGGAATTTGAGTTTTCTCTTAGAAAAATTCAGTTCTGTTTTTTTGTTCACAAATCTATATGCAATTCTTTAAAAACTGAACGGAGGGATCTTCAACAGGAGTCTATGGGATGAAGGGTCTATAACGAAAATTTAAAATGAATGAACCTCACCATATCTAAAAACATTTGGAGGTGTATATATTTCATTCAGCAGGGGTGTGGATTCTGTGGGATAGTGACTCAAAATAATTGCATCTGCTTCTGCATTTAAGAGAGTCTACGGAGACTATCTTTTAAAGTTCAATTAAAAAAGGATTTGCACTAAAGCCTTGAGACTAGAATTGCTCTCACATAGATTCTTACTATTTAGCCCTTAGTTGAGTTCAACCCTCATTTTTAGATTTTACAATGAAGATACCAAACAAACAAACAAACAAACATCTTTCTGAAGACCCTGTAAGTGGTTGAGGGTACAGCTTGGAGCAAAGCCAGGACCCTTCCGTTCCATCCTCCTAGAAATAGGAAGATGGATGGGATTGAGTCAAGATTTCAGTCCGCGTCTTTCTTCCACTACCTGGATGTTGCTAGCAGAGATGGCATTAACACCTCTGAAAGTGCAGTTTCCATATCTGTAATCGAGCTGTCAGTTTAAAGACATTTTACAACCGTATCTTTCTTTCCTCCGAGAAAGAACTTTTTTAACTTTCTTTTAATTTATCCTGTGTGTCTTTCACACCGTGCCTCTCGATCCCATTCATTCCCTGTCCCTGTGTATCCTCCCTCTGATCCTGACACCACCCCCATAAAAATTAAAATTCAAGAAAAAAAAAGGAAAAGAAGACTCAAACTCGTCGTGGAAGCTGCAGTGTGACGCAGAGACTCACACAGTGAACCCTTTGTCCATGCATCTTTACTTGCGAGTGTTCATTGCAGAGTTTTGGTGTGGTTCGAGGCCTCCACTATACTATAGATGCTGGGCCCTCACTGGGACTCCTTGGATATCCTGCTGTTGCCCTGTGTTGTGGAGATCCCGCAGTTTTGGGTCTCTAGGACCAGTCCCTTCGTGTGCTCCAGCCGATCATAGACGGGGTGGGTGTTCGGGTGAGTCAGCCTATAGCCCTGGTTACGGGCCGGGGTAATTGCTGGGATGTTCAGCCCACCAGCTCTCCCCCTGTCTTCACCACCAGGGTGAACTCTGCAGCGTTGCCATGGTGAGTTCACCCCTTGTAGCAATGAACAAGGGGTGGGGCCTGTTCCCCTGCTTTCCCGCCCTCAGGGTCGGCTCTCCCCCACCCACACCATCAGGGTCGGCTCTGCTGTGTTGCCCAGGCAATGTACGGGGACCGCTCTCCTGAGAGCTGCAGCTGGTGAGGGGCAGGGACGGCTCTCCAGCTCTTACGACCTCAGGGCCCACTCTTTCACTTGCCACACATGGTGAAGGGCATGGGGGCACAGGGAGGAGAGGGCATCTCCCCCCCCCCCACTAACTGGTACCACCATATGGGAGATGAGGGCCAGGGCCAGATCCCCCATACTTACATGTAGGGGCGGGCTCACCTACACCCCAGTCAGTAGGGTCAGCAATACTGTGCTGCCCAGGTAAGGGGGGAGGGTCAGCTCCCTCACTCATAACCATATTTCCAAGTAGGTTATTTCCTATTTTGGATCGAATCTGAAGACACATAATAACTGGCAACTATTGAGTGTTCAGCACACTGTTTCACTTATTATTTATTTGTTATTTATTGAATGTGTGTGTCATGGCCTGTGTGGAGGCCTCCTCACCTTCTTCTTTATTTGAGGTAAAGTCTGTCTTGTTTACTGGGTTCCTCCTGCCTCCACCCCATTCTGGTTTTAGATGCAGGCACCTGTGGAATGATATCACCTTCTGCGAAGGTTCCGTAAACTCAGGTTGGTAGGCTTGGGGCTTTACCCACTGACCCATTGCCCCGTCTACGTTTTACTCTTCATCAAACAGTCAACGACGCTAGGCAGAAAAAACTATGCCAGGCATTAAAATACAAAGGCGGAAACGTTATGGTCTGTCATTGAGCGAGACAGGAACAGGCACGGGCAACGGAAACTCAGGAGATGCAGCATGTCCTGGGGACAGCAAATGGAAGCTCATGGTATTGCTCCTGCCTCGCGTTACTAGTAAATAATCTGGTTGAAGGAAAAGGCTGGAACCACACTAGAAACTAACCATCCGCACAAGACTAGCCTGAAGAAGGGGTGAGAAAGTAGTCCAGACTTCAGGAATTACTTTTCAGAGGAGTTAAGCTGTCTACTAGAATGCTCAAATTAATGGTTAAAAAAATCAAGATTTTTATAGAAAACAGTGACGAAAACTTTGTATAATGTATTCATGGGCTATTTACTGGATGAGTCTACCTGGAGAGAGTCCATCTGAGTAGCTTAGACAGAATAGGTTAGAGAGATGTCTTACTGCTGTTTGCCTGAGTGATACCTTTCACTACATTATTAATGTATAACAATATTCACATTTGTTCTATGACATATTATTCAGAGTTTACCTTCAAGAGGAAGTGTGTGGTGGTTCACAAGCAAGCTGTCAGTTCAAAGTGATTTCAGTTCGAAGCTAGCTGCATGGCACTGCACGTTTTAGTAACCTAGGGTCATGACTCAGTCTCTGTGCCTTGGCCATCCAATTGTGAAATGGGCTCGCAGGTCATACTTCACAGGGTATGCAAAAGGTCGGGAAGAAATAGAGTTGGGGCTGCACTCATGGCTCAGACTTCACCAGCGTTTGCTGTGCGTGGTGGCTATGACCATCCGTAACTCTAGTTCCAGGAGATCCAACGTCCTCTTCTGTCCTCAGTGGGCACCAGGTACACTCGTGGGACACAGGTAAACACGCAAGAAAGACATACACATAAAATGAAATAAAGACATTTTTACAAAAGGAAATGAAGTTGTTAGCACATAGTAAGTAATCAATATATTAATTACTAATAAATAATGTGTAACTCATTTCCATGTGTTATTGTTTCAGACTGTCAGCTCAAGTATTTGAGAAACTTGATGATTTTAATCTTAATCATTTAAAAATGATTGTTACTACGACTACTATTTTTGTCATTGGTTGTTTGTGTATGTGTGTGTGTATTCCCACAGGCCAGAAGAGGGTATTGGATCCCCTGGAACTGCAGATACAGCCAGTTGTGAGCTGCCTGATGTGGGTGCTGGGAACTGAACTCAGGTCCTCTGGAAAAGCAGCAAGCATTGTTACTCCAAGTTCTGTCTTTGCAGACCCTCAGTTGCTTTTTGATTGAGGTCACTCTCAAGTCTTAAAAGTTCAGCCCATAATTATTTGCCACAGTAACAACTTCACTAGACTTTATAATTTTCCTTAAAAAAAAGGCTGATCAGGTAACTAGTCACAAGTAGGCCAAAGGCAGAGTTGACACGTGGATGGAGGACCCACAGTTCACCGTCATTGCTGATGACAAACCTGATGTTCCTTCTGCCCACCAAGCACCTTCCAATGTCAGGATTATATTATATTACACTTCGGAGTTATTGCAAGGTTTTCAAACCTTAGTAGGACATCCCCATTTATAGATGCAATGTCATCATCCCTTTTACACCCGTGGCAATTGAGGGAGGAACAGGCTTACTTCTGTGGTGACTCAAAGTTCCTTGATTTGGATGTTACCTTCTTCTTGACCCCCAGTAATAAACTGCGACCTACCATTACGATTCGGGACCACAAGGACAGTCCATGGCTGGTATTAATGTCACACTGCCAGATGTGTTCCTTGTGGCACAGTGTGGAACAGAAGGCCCAGCACTGTGGCAGCAGCCACTCTAATGAGAGGAGAGGAAACGAGGTAACCCAGAGCACAAACGCAGCAATGACATAGCAAGACCACAGAATGTGCTATGGCTCCAAGTTCAAGCTTCAGAGGACCCGAGAGTCACAATGAGACGCAGGAGTGGGTAGCTTAGAGCCAGACATGAGATAATACACTCAGCTAGGTAAAAATCAGTTGCCCGAAGTCCAAATCTGTGTTGCAATGTATTACCAGGAGTCAAGAATGAAGTAGTGTCCCCCAGACGGCTGGAGAATGGTTAAGCCTGCTCTTAACCACTGTAACCACTTAGGCTGTAACCACTAAGGACACTGCCTTTAATTCTAAAAAAATACCACGATTTCAACAATAAATAATATAGTCTTGATAAAATATGTAAAGTTAAACTCCTTTTACATCGTGTGTGCGTGTGTGTCTGTGTATGTGTGTCTGTGTATGTGCGTGTGTGTGCATGTGTGTGTGTGTGTCCTCTGTGTGTGTGCGCATGTGCGCTCGCGAGCGTGTGCGTGCGTGTGTGTCCTGTGTGTATGTGTGTGGAAGCATGTACTGTGGTATGGCTGTGGAGGTCAGAGGACAGGTTGTGAGAGTCAGTTCTTTTCCACCACGTGGGTTCCAGGGATCAAACTCAGGATTTTAGACATTACCTTTTGAGCACACCTTGCTGGCCTGAAATCAATAAACTCTCTAGGAGAACTGCCCCTGTTTTTGTAGAAAGATGGTTTAACAATTATCCTACTGTGTTTGTTTCAGAGATACAGTCCAGCATCTCCGCTGTGTCCATGGTTCCCAGGTTAGCAACTCAGGCTCTCATGTTAAATTTTTCAGGGATGCCATAATGTTAGAGTTTGACACTCAGCTCTCCTCTCTTGGTATATAGGATGACCTAGTATTTATTCTTAGCTATCCAGAACTTTTATACCTTGTCCTGAGCTGGAAGGGAGCCTCTTCTCACTGCTTTCCAAGTCATTGCTTTCCCTGAATGCCTTGAATCCTTTTAATGGTGGTGGAGATTCCCTTTGAAAGGGAAGGAAGAATTACAAATAATTTAAAATGTGTGAGTACCCAGGGTCATGAGGTGATTTTCCTATGAGCATTTATAAAAGAGTTAAGCAGCATCTTTTAGAGTGGGAAGGCATCTCAGCAGATGCTGGGAACTCCCACCAGAGTGCTGTGCTCCGGACGAAGCCACTTGTCTGTTTGAATCTGGGTCTATTAACGACCTCACTAATGACTGCTTATGAAAGGCAGTGTCAAGCACGTTAAGGTAACGTGTCCTTAGCAGGTGGAGGCGGACCCTGGCGTTGGCATTGTTAGCAGCAGACAAATACACACCTTAGGGTGGAGCACTGGGCAAGCAGAGCCGCCATCAAGGACTGTCACTCTCGCCTAGCAGTGACTTTGGAAAGCGTAGCACTACCCGTGATGGAGCTCTGCTTTTGAATTCAGTGTTATGAGCTTCCCCACCTGTCTATCATCTTTCCCTCCATCTACCCATCCACCCATTTATCCATCCATCCACCTCGTTCCTTTAAAAGATGTCCTAGATTTCCCATCCACTGCCACCTGATTATTTTCTGATCATGACTGAAGTTTTCTGTATTATTCTTTAGCCCCCGTATAGTGGGATGCCATGTTTTATCAGATGATAGTAAATAAATACCAGCATAGTATGAAAAATCACAGGTACATCATATGTCAGTACAACCCAGGCATGTATGGTATAGCATGTGATGCAGTGCATTTGTGACCTGAGGCTTGTTTTTCTTCTTTTTGAGATAGGATCTTACGTAGCCCGTGCCAGCTTCAAACTTGCCATGTAGCAAGGATGACCTTGAATTACCCCCCTGCTTCTACTTCCCATGGAAGTATTTTTTATTGTCTGTCAAACAGGGGCAAGTAACTTTTCAAGACCTCATTTTGTGTGCGTGCCTAATATTTCTTAGAAGATCAAACTACCCTTTGAGTAACCCATGATTCTAAATTTGATTTCATGGAGTGTGTTTATGTTTATCTTTTAAGCAACTGATTCTGCAAGTGAAAGAACTGGCTTAAAAAATTGAACTGGAATGATGGGATGATGACTTTTGGATTAAATTGCTAACAACAACAACAACAAAATGGCAAGTTTGACCAATGGGTGATAGGTGTTAGTTGCTTTTTAAAGATTCTTCTCTCTCTCTCTCTCTCTCTCTCTCTCTCTCTCTCTCTCTCTCTCTCTCTCTCTCTCGTGTGTGTGTGTGTGTGTGTGTGCGTGTCTCTCTCTGTGTATGTGTGTGTGTGTGTGTGTGTGTGTGTGCGCTCATGCTATGGCATGTTTGTAGACACAGGAGGACAGTTGATGGAAGTCTCTTCTGTGTGTGTGTGTGTATGTGTGTGTGTGTGTGTGTGTGTGTGTGTGTGCGCGCTCATGCTATGGCATGTTTGTAGACACAGGAGGACAGTTGATGGAAGTCTCTTCTGTGTGTGTGTGTGTGTGTGTGTGTGTGCGCGCGCGCTCATGCTATGGCATGTTTGTAGACACAGGAGGACAGTTGATGGAAGTCTCTTCTTCCACTATATGGCGCGTCCAGCTTGGCAGCAAGCAACTTTACTTGCCGAGTGTCTCACCAGCATAGTGGGTGGCAGTTAGGTCTGGTGTACTCAACATACAACCACAATCTATAGTGACCCTACTGGAGAGTGTATCCAAAAGCTGGAGGAAAGAATTTTGAATGTTGTTGTCATGAGTAGTAAATATTTGAGACAGCCTGATTGTATAATGCATTCATTCATATACCAAAACATCACATGGTAGGTACCACATATAGATGTGATTTTTTAAATTTATTTTTTATTTTTTTATTTTCCAGTTTAAATTTAGATAAGAAACAAGGTTGCTTCACAAGTCAGTTCCAGGTCCCTCTCCCTTTCCCTCCCCTCCTCCCGTGCCCTCCCCCCAACCCCCCCCGTTATCCCCTCATTCCCCCAGGGAGGGTGAGGCCATTTGCCTGCGAATCTCAAGATTCCATTACTTTTTTCTGCTGAATAGTACTCCATTGTGTAGATGTACCACATTTTCTCTATCCACTCTTCGGTTGAGGGACATCTAGGTTGCTTCCAAATTCTGGCTATTACAAATAAAGCTGCTATGAACATAGTGGAACAGACATCTTTGTTGTATGAATGGGCATCTTTTGGATATATGCCTAAGAGTGGAGTTGCTGGGTCTTGTGGTAGGTTTATTCCCATTTTTCTGAGGAATCTCCATACTGATTTCCAAAGTGGCTGAACCAGTTGGCACTCCCACCAGCAATGGAGGAGTGTCCCTCTTTCACCACATCCTCTCCAGCATAAATTGTCATTGGTGTTTTTGATTTTAGCCATTCTGACAGGAGTGAGATGGTATCTCAGAGTTGTTTTGATTTGCATTTCCCAGATGGCTAAGGATGTTGAGCACTTTCTCAAGTGCCTCTCAGCCATTTTAGACTCCTCTATTGAAAACTCTCTATTTAGTTCTGCAGCCCACTTTTTAATTGGGTCCTTTGCTGTGTTGGAGACTTGCTTCTTGAGTTCTTTGTAAATTTTGGAGATCAACCCTCTGTCAGATGTGGGATTAGTGAATATTTTTTCCCATTCTGTGGGCTGCCTTTTTGTTTTGCTGACTGTGTCCTTTGCCTTACAGAAGCTTCTCAGTTTCAGTAGGTCCCATTTATTAATTGTTGATCTCACTGTCTGTGCTACTGGTGTTATGTTCAGGAAGCTGTCTCCTGTACCAATTCGTTCAAGGGTACCACCCACTTTCTCTTCTAAGAGGTTCAGTGTGGCTGGATTTATGTTGAGATCTTTGATCCATTTGGACTTAAGTTTTGTGCATGGTGATAAACATGGATCGATCTGCATTCTTCTGCATGCCAGTCTCCAGTTATGCCAGCACCATTTGTTGAAGATGCTTTCTTTATTCCATTGTATATTTTTAGCTTCTTTGTCAAAGATCAGATGTTCGTATGTGTGTGGGTTAATACCCGGGTAGATGTGATTTTTGTGTATCGGTTACATTAATTTCAAAAGAACTGTACCCCTTTTTACACTAGTTGGTCTTTTCAGAGCTCTTTCACTGTCCAGGTTTCTATTGGATCCCTGATACTGAATGCCAATGAGAGAATAACACGTACTGTATTTCTCAGCATCTTTGTTTACCTGTGTTTTCCATATGAGTCACTCTGTTACAGCCTTCCTCTCAGTCCCCAGCAGCTGGCCAGCCCAGAAAGCAAACAGAACTTGCCACATTTACTTTCTTTAAGGCCTCGTCATCGTTTGAAGACTAAGCTTTCCTCTGTTCACTGTACAGGAAAAGGTCCCTTCTGTTTATTATTCTTGTCCTCTAGACTCTACATGATGGAGAAAAAGAAGGAGTCTCAATCAGGGGACATTCAGTATGTAATTTTAGAAGTGGCTCTTTGTTAAGTTAGGCCAGTTTTCCATTGTCCCTCTTACGTTGGCTTGACATACGAAAGGCAAATAACTCTCACCAGCTACTTTAAATGCTAAAACAGTTCTTGAAATTTGGTAGTTTTCTAAGTTTATTATTGACTTCTTCCATGGCACAATATAAAATTTTTCCATATGAAATCATTGAGCACTTCTAAAATGAGTGCTAAGATTATTTTTGTTATTTTTTAATCAGCAAACCATTGGTAAGAAATTTTATTTCAATATTCTAGAGAAATATACAGATTTTCTACATGTACTTCAATAATTTCTTTATTTCATACTTCCTTTAAGATCTCACTTTTACCTCTCACGATCCCTTAATTCCATGACCAGCAAACATACATGTGTAAGAACACACACCTGTGCCTGCCTGTGCGCATGCAATTACCCATAGCTTTGAATATAGGTTCTGCCTGTAAGAGCAGCATATAGTATTCATCTTCCTTATTTTCCTTTTTGTAATGACTTCTGGGTGCATCCACTTACCTGTTAGTCATGATTTAATTTTTTTCTTAAGTCTGTATAGAATTCCATTATATATATAATTTTGGAGAATGACACCTTTCACCAGGAACAGTGCAAACCATTCTGAGACTCTGATTTTGTAGATGATTCCCTGTCACAATGTCACAAGGCACCGTGGAGGAACATTTCAGGTCAGGCAATAATGCTGCAAAGATTTACTAAGCTCAGAAAGAGGAAGTTAGCACTGTGAAAGTGGTGTCCACAGGGCCAATTTCTGGCAGCATTCTGGGTGCTGGCAATGTGCAAGGTGTTTTATAATCATGTCCAACCACAGTTCAGCAGCAGCCACAAGGACACAGAAGTGCATTGTCCGTCTTGATGCAGGAAGCTCAAGCGAGTAGTTCCGGGATCGTACATGAACTCAGTGCTGAATGCAAAAGGAAGAGAAATAAGATGGTGCTCCCAACAGGTGCCGTGACCTAATGAAACCCCTTGACCAGCGCTGCATTCAGCCTCGAGGCTAGCCCTGGTGACCGGAAGCTTGTCTGGAAAGGCTGCCTGTGCAATCAGTAGGTAGGGTGCCCTGGTACAAAGACTCTAAGCAGCCTCCTAGGCTGGCTGGCTGTGAGTACATTGCCCCAGAGCTCTGGAGACAACTCTTGTACCTTAGATTGTTAGAATCTGGGCAGGGTGCTGTCCTTCCAATATCTCAGAAGGTTCCCCTTTCATAAAATTGCAAAACGTCTTCCTGGTGTCTCAGGATCATTTTACACTTCCAAACCCTGACACCTGGACCTGTTGACATTCAACATATTTAAAACTTCAGTATTCTTTTTCCAATTTTTATATTGTTTTAAAATTTTATTTTGTATTTCAACCACAGTTCTCCCTCCCACCCCTCCTCTTACCCCCCTTGCCTCCCCTCTAGCCCACCCCCAATCACTCCTCTCAAAGGATAAGGCCTCCCATGGGGAGTCAACAAAGCCTGGCACATTAAGTTGAGGCAGGACCAAGACCCTCTCCTCTGTTTTAAGGCTGTTTTATTATTCCATGATAGGGAATGGGCTCCAACAAACTAGCTTATGCAGCAATAGATCCTGGTCCTACCGCCAGGGGCTCCTCAGATAGTTCAAGCTTCACAACTGTCTCCCGCATGTGGAGGGCCTAGTTCGGGCCCATGGAGTCTGCATTGCCGTCAGTCCAGAGTTCATGAGTTTCCATTAGCTTGGCTCAGATGTCTCTGTAGACTTCCCTTTCATGATCTTGACCTCTCTTGCTTATATAGTCCTTCCTCCCTCTCTGTGACTGGATTCCCAGAGCTTAGCCTGGTGTTTGGTTTGGATCTCTTCATTTGGTTTCATCAATTACTGCATGAAGGGTTTTTGATGACAGTTAGGGTATTCAACAACCTGATTACAAAGGAAGACCAGTTCAGGCATCCTCTCCACTATTGCTAGGTGTCTTAGCTGGAGGTCATCCTTGTAGATTCCTGGGAAGTTCCCTAGTACAAGGTTTTTCTCTAACCACATAATGACTCTATCAAGATATCTTTCATTGCTCATCCACGCCATCCCTTCCCCAACTCAACCATCCTGTTCCCTCGTGTTATCATCCCTCATCACCTCCCCATTACCCCCCCACTCCCAGCTTACCCAGGAGATCTCATCTAATTCCCCTTCCTTGTTACCTAACTTCTCTGGAGCCGTGGATTGTAGTCTGGGTATCCTTTGCTTTACATATAGTATCTACTTACGAGTGAGTACATACCAACAACAACAAAAAAAGGTCAGCACCAGATGGCTTCATTGCAGAATTCTACCAGAATTTCAAAGAAGAGGTAATTCCAATACTTCTTAAATTTTCTATACAATAGAAACAGAAGGAACATTGTCAAACTCTTTTTTATGAGACTACAGTTACCCTGATACCCAAACCACACAAACATGTATTAAAGAAAGAGAATTACAGACCAGTCTCCCTCATGAACATTGATGCAAGAATACTCAATAAAATATTGGCAAATCAAATCCAAGAACATATCAATAAAATCATCTACCATGACCATCCCAGTTTTCATTCCTAGGCATTTATTGGACTATTTCTCAATCCACCTGCTTATTTTTATAACCTTTTATAGTGTGTCTTTCTTTATAAACATTTCCTCCATAGGTTTAATCATCTTTGAATTATTGGTGCTTAAGAAGCCCGTTGTCTTTGCTTTTATACTTTCCATGGGAGACATATTGTGTGTAGCACTCTGTGCTTTCTGTTTCTGAGCTCATCTAGAAGATGATTTTTCTGTTGGAGTTGAGTATGCTGAGTTGTTGACAGGTTTCTAGAGAGCCTTTGTGTAATTTTTGGCTTTACTTTCTCTTTTGTTTTTTATGGTAGTGGGGATTGAATCCTGTACCTCATGTGCTCAAGGCAAGAGTTCTACCACAAATGACGCATTTCTTGGTTACTAGGTGGTATTTTCCAGGGTCCTCCCCCTCTTACATAGCTTCAGAAGAGATGAAGTTAATTCTAATGCCTTCACATCTGTCAAAATCATCCCAAACTCACTTGTGCTTGTTTTGGGCATGTTGGGAGGTGGGGTGGTGAGGGAACAGTGCTGGGGTTTGTGTTAGGGCCATTGCCTCTCCTGCTAGGCACATGCTCCCATCCTCCACTGACAATTTTGAGCAGTCTCCAGACCTGCCAATCAGAGCCGATCAGATCACAAAAGCCGTTTCCTGTAATAGTCAGCCCTGAATTGATTTGTGCTAATGTAACTCCTGATGTGATTGCTTTAACTAAGTATTTGTCCCCTTCAAGGCAGGAAGCAGAAAGATGGCATGGAAACTGCTGTCTGAGGAGTGATTATTTCCATGGTAACATGGGAGTGGCTTTGTTTGGAGTCTTGGTGGGGACAGCCCTGCCTGGGCTTTGCTTGCATTGACCTTGGAAAAGAAGACTAGGTGGGGAGCAGATAAGGGGGACCAGTGGATAAGCCTGAACAAGCCAGGTGGTGATGGCAAAGTCGCAGAGTGGCAGATGGGTGCCAAGGCCTGGTCCAGGGAGGGTGGAATGCAACAGCATTGGACTCTTCCGGCACTAAGTTCCTGCTTTCACGTGTTTCTCCAGAAATGAGACATGATAACATTCATGCTATGTTTGCACTAGTGTAATCATTGAAAAGGAAGAAAAAAATCAAGCCGGTGATACAGATGTTGTTATATTACCCAGGATGTACTGTCTTGATTTGAGGAAACTCAATATTTAAAACTTGGCACGTTTTTTTTTAATATGCCCAGTGGGTATACACGGATGTGTGAGTGTGGTATACGTAACGCTTCTGCGTTGTGGGTGATGAGAAGGTGAGGGGAAAGTTGAGGGAGATTTCGTTTCCATCACTTATAATTAGGGTGACTGCTATTTCCTGGCACTGTCCCAGGCGTAGGGAATTCAGCAACGAATAAGCAGTAAAATCATGGCCTTGCGGAACGTGCATCTCAGGGGAGAGAGAAGGATGGTGAAGCAAGTTTGTGTGGTGTGCATAGCGTATTAGGGAGAGGCTAGCAAGGTGAGGGAAGAAAACTGACTGAGCAGGGGGGGTCATGAACGAAAGGCACCTGTAATTTGTTTTTAAAGACTATAACAAAATAAAACATAATCAGATAAAACAAAAGCGACCACAGACAATCCAGCAGAGGGAAAGGAGCCCAAGCGAAGACGCAAGAATCAGAGACCCGCTCACTCGCACACTCAGGAACCCCATAGAAACACTAGACCGGAAGCCGCCGTAACATGCATGCTGAGGACTGGCGCAGGCCAGCGCACCCTCTGTTCCGGCCGCCTCAGTCTCCGTGAGCTCATGTGAGCCTTGCTAGCGTTGATTCAGAGGGATAGTTTTCTTGGTGTGATCCAGCCCCGCTGGCTCTTACACTCTTTCTGCCTCCTGGGGGTGGGAGGCTCCCAGAGCTCCGAGAGGAGGCATTTGGTGTAGACATCTCATTTAGGGTTCAGCGTTTCAAGGTTTCTTACTCTCTACATAATATCTGGCCATGGGTCCCTGTGTCTATAATTCTGGGTGTCTTGAGAAGGCTTCGTATAAAGCAAGAAGAGGATGTCAGACAGGCTGAGGAAGGAGCGCGAAGAAACAACGACTTGGGCATTATGAGCTGGAAGCTGGGAGAACAGGAGATAAAACCGGAGAACCAGCTTAGACGCCGAAGACACACACTGTAACCTCCATGCACTTGAATACCTGGGCAAAAATGCTGCAGTGCATGGATGGCCTAGTACTTAGAATGGAAGGGGTAGAGCATTACTGTAGATAGGTGTTCCCAGTGTCACCTGTGGGAGTGACGGAGCTATGGAACTTTTTTCCTTTAAGCCTGTCACATCTTTCCTTAACAAGTCTAGCTGTCCTGTGTCTCAGGAGACTCCTGCAGCATCCTCAGAGCCTGCCCTGTATCCCTGCAGCATCCTCAGAGCCTGTCCTGTATCCCTGCAGCATCCTCAGAGCCTGCCCTGTATCCCTGCAGCATCCTCAGAGCCTGTCCTGTATCCCTGCAGCATCCTCAGAGCCTGTCTTGTATCCCTGCAGCATCCCCAGAGCCTGTCCTGTATCCCTGCAGCATCTCAGAGCCTGCCCTGTATCCCTGCAGCATCCTCAGAGCCTGTCCTGTATCTCTGCAGCATCCTCAGAGCCTGTCTTGTATCCCTGCAGCATCCCCAGAGCCTGTCCTGTATCCCTGCAGCATCCTCAGAGCCTGCCCTGTATCCCTGCAGCATCCCCAGAGCCTGTCCTGTATCCATGCAGCATCCTCAGAGCCTGCCCTGTATCCCTGCAGCATCCTCAGAGCCTGCCCTGTATCCCTGCAGCATCTCAGAGCCTGTCCTGTATCCCTGCAGCATCCTCAGAGCCTGCCCTGTATGCCTGCAGCATCTCAGAGCCTGTCCTATATCCCTGCAGCATCCTCAGAGCCTGTCCTGTATCTCTGTAGCATCTCAGAGCCTGTCCTGTATCCCTGCAGCATCCTCAGTTTGGAAGTACAGTCCAGGATAGTGGAGAAGTCAGGGTTCTGGGAGCAGGAGGCAGGTGGTTTCATTACAGCTGCAGTCAGGGAGTAGAGAGAGAAGGTGGTGCTGAGCTTGCATTTTCCCTTCCAGTCTAGGGAATGGTACCTCCTGTTATTAGCAGACTGGGTCTTCCTGTCTCTGCTAGCCCGGTCCCGAGAGGGTCACAGACCTTCCCAGACATTGTCTCTTTAGTGATGCAGATCCTGCTAAGCTGACAGTTCGTGCTCACCTTCTCAGTTGCTAATGCTAATGCTTACAGTATTTTCGCAGAGGGAATACTTACGGTAATTTTTAAAGCCTGGGGATGCAGTAAAGCAGTGTGACACCAGCACCCGACTGGGCAGTGTGGGAAGTGCTTCTGTGCCTGGTTTTGACCTTGGCTGTTAGCCAAGCGCCTTTTGGTAAGTTGCTTACTTTCTGTGCAGCTCATCTTTCTCACGGGTGCACTGGAGGAGAAGTAATGGACAGTGCACTGGGCGTTTTAGAAGAACAAGTAAATGAACACTTGTACTTTCCTAAGGAAGGTGCATGCAATCCGTGCCAATAGCAGATGTTTGTCTCTATGACTAAGCTCAAAAGAAACTTTTCTAGGTACCGTGTGATATCTAATACTATGCATGGCCTCTGCAGATGGCTGCCATACTGGGGCTTAGAGAACAATGGCAGGAAAGAGTGCATATGCTGCCTACAGAGCTTTTTCAAATATTTCCTATCTGTGGTTGTCTGACTTGCGAAATCAAGCAGAGATTGTGCATACAAAAGGCCCCTTTGACACACTGGTGCACGCGCACATGCGCACTCTCTCTCTCTCACTCTCTCTCATACACACACACACACACACACACACACACACTCACTATAGTAGCCCATAAGTTTCCTAAATTTTGTTTAATAGTTTTTGTGCTTTGTTCTTCCTATGCTCCTTTGAGAAAATGAGCCAAATTATGACAACAGCTACAAACGATTTTTTTCTTATTTAAACTCAAGCATGCTGTAAGTATGAGCTGTGAATATGACCTTATTCTCAGAATACAGGTGAGAGGTTTACATGGACAAGCCTATTTAATAACGTAAGGTATTAAGAAATTAAGCCCTTTTTGCTTTTATGTGGCCTATGTTATATTTTAAGGCCCTAGAAATAGGCTTTAAAAATTCCGTATTGATACAGACGAGATTAATGTATACACTTCAATATTGAACACCTAGATAGCACAGGTTTTAAACATGTATACACAGCCTTCCTTTTGATTATTCTTAGTTCTTAAATATTGTATAAAAAGGAAGATGGGTTGGGAGATTTCTAAGTAACATAGAGGCTGCCACCGCTCCCCCAGGATATATAGGATCTCTCCGCCCATTGCAAAGCGTGGTGGGCAAAGGATTTCTAGTCTTTGCTTTCTAGTCACCATTGTGAAATGAGACTGTATAATGAGAACAACTAGAAAGGGGAGGAAGCAGTCACTGGTTAGGTAATCTATGACGTTTTTGGAGTTCTTAATGAGTTCCCAGCACTGTTCTTAGAATATTACGAATGCGTGCTTACTCACCCTTCCAAGCATTGAGTACATTACCCACTATCTCACTGCTCACTCGCCACCAGAGAGATATGCCGCAGAGAGAACGAGCATGGGCAGGGAAGAAAGGAGCAAAACCTAAGTAGGCTCGCTTGAGCAAAGCATGGGGAGACTCAGCCGCTGTGGTCAATGGGTTCCTAGAGGTGACGGGAATGAAAGGGGGGCGGGGGCGGGGGGCGAGAGAGAAAGTGACAGAAGGGTCTTCCCTAACAAGAAGGGACGCTATCTCTCCTTGTACAGCAGAAAGAAATTTGGAGGAGGGAGAGGGAAGGCAATGCAATTCAGTGAGGTGGACTCGGCTCTCCTTTGTAAACAGAAAGCGGTTTTAAGGCAAGTGGAAAGTGGGTATTGGGAACAGAAGACTCAGGATGGCTGTCGTGATGGGAGTCGTGATGGGAGGGGCCTCAGCAGAAGTGAGCAAGCGACTGCCCAGCTCTGCTGTGGGCCAGAGAGCACAATTTAGCAAATAATAAGGAGAATTTAGCGGCGATCAAAGGGAAAGGATGGTGAAGAAAGAGAAAGCTTAAGTATTAACATAGGAATGTTTTTAATTGTGTCCAGGTGGTAGATTCGCAGCCTTTATTGTTTGTTTATTTATTTATTTGTCAATCTATCATCTTTAAGTTTCTGCAGGGTAAGTTATTTTTGGAGGATAATTCTGTTTAAATATTAAAGTGTTATTCAGCTTAATGGCTGACTTGTCATGTGACCAAAACTGCAAGGACAGATGGGTGGTGGCCCTTGGTACCCGGTGTACGTGCCGTGGCCTGGGCCTCCTCATCTCCAGAGTGTAATGGTAACAAGCCGCATAGGGTGGCTAAGGGGAAAATGTTCCGTGAGACTGTGGAGAGCTGGCTAAATATTAAAAGCTCCACAAACACCCTTAGTGCTGCAATGCAGGAAGGGCCCATGACCCTTCAGATAATGTGCGCTAAATTTCCGAGAGAGAAACAGGAATGGCTAACAAAGCAGGCATTGCCACTGGGAATCGGTCCCTGATACACTAGCGATAAGCAGGCTGGGTTTCAGCCAGACTTTCCTTTTGAGGAAAGGCCAGCTCTCTAGAACTTACCAGTAGGCCTAGTCTCCCGACGTAGACAGCCATTTGCAAAGAACTATTGAGCTAAGACTTGATGTGATGTCATAGGGCTCAGCAACATGGTAGGCAACAGGAGAAATTGTCGTTAATACAAATCCAGTTCTGCAGCTAGTGAGTCTCATGATACATGATTCAGACTGTCTGACTAGAGCTCCTGGGCATCTAAAAGGTATTCCTTGCACGCTGGTCGCTTCCGGGAATACTGTTTCTAATATGCCCTATGGTGCAGTCACTGGTCCACCAATGAGTGTGAAACTTCGTGATTTCCTCTGCATCCAAAGATGACCATGAGTTTCGTATGAACTTGGACATCAAGACTGAGATTTTGAGCTTATAAAACCCACAAATAGAGTAAGAAGTGACTCAGGAGAAGGGACAGTATCTCTTCTTTCTTTTTTCTTTTTTTCCTAAGTTGTCCAAATTGCCATTCACAGAGCAGTTTTAGATTCATTTTTCTCTGCCAGTTGCATGGGGCATGAAGGATGGGTGTTTGTTTCTTTCCTGAAGGATACATTGAGAGTTCAGAAGTTCTCCCTTACTGGAAATGCTACAATTAGAATTCTGCAAAGATTGCCCGGAAGTGAGGCTAACAGGCTCAGAGTTTCATGTTCTTTTCTTTCTTGGAAAGAGCCTCTGACAATGTAGCTCAGTGAGTTGTGTGTGTGTGTGTGTGTGTGTGTGTGTGTGTGTGTCTAGCATGCCCAAAGCCACGGGTTCGAGTCCAGCACTGTATATGCTGTGTGTGGTGTTGCATGCATGTAACCTCAGCAGAAGGGTCATTCTTGGCTGCTGCCTGGTGGATTTCAGGCCATCCTAGACTACACCAATCCTTGTCTCCAAAAAGAGCAAGTTTGCTACAAAAACACATGAATACATAAGCAAAATGTGAGGATAACAACCAGCTCTCTTAAGTTTCTTTTGCTGAAGAGTGATATCTCTGTTTCTTCTTAATTCTGTATTTTTGTTTGTTTTGTTAATAATTTATTTACTTCTATTTCATTTGCATTGGTGTTTTGCCTGCATGTATGTCTCTGTGAGGGTGACAGATCTTGGACTTAGAGACAGTTGTTAGCTGCTATGTGGGTGCTGGGAATTGAACCCAAGTCCTCTGAAAGAGTAGTCAGTGCTCTTAACTGCTAAGCCATCTCTCCCGCCCTGTTTGCTTGCTTTAAGACAGGATTTCACTATAGAACTTGATGGTTGTTGTTGTGTGTGTGTGTGTGTGTGTAAATCATGATCCTTCTGCCTCATCTTCTCGACTTCCTGGTTTCTTTTCAATTGTTTTTCTTTTGATGACTGTGTCATAGGAAGTAGGATGCGAGGCTTATGTGTCTTTTTTTTTACAACCCTTGATTAATATTGTCTACTTCCTCTAATTCCCAGGACTTCTGAAAAGGAATCATATGCTATCTTTTCATTTGTTTGCCTTTAAATGTAGCACGTTCCATTGTTTTTTCCTCTCTGCTTTTAATATTTTCTCTTTAGTCTCTAAAATATGATTATTGTTTGTCTGGAGCATTATTCTGAATTTTCTACTTTAATTATTTAAGCTATGTCTTTTATAGTACTTAGCATTCCTAAGTTACTATTTTTCAGTACATCCTCAATACTGTTGTCCTCTTTTCCTTTCAATATGCCAGTCAGAGGCATGGCCCTTCTATTATTAAATCCACAGATTCCTCCCTAGATCTCCATTCTGCTAAATGATGCCATCCTTTGAGGACTTTTGTTTATTTATGTTTTGTTTATTGTTTATTTATTAGTTCAATCATCGCACATTTTAGTTTTAAAAATTTCCATTTGACTTTTCTTTGTATCCTGCTTCTTTGCTAAGACTTCCAAAATCATTCGCTTCAAGAATGTGTTTTAAAATCACCTTTATGACAACCGTCTTAACTGCGCTTCATACAAGGGTTAAATCTTATGATTATGAAGAGTAGCAAAAATTCTTCCAAAAGATGGGCTAGTAGCTGGAGATATGGCCAGGAATCCAGAGTTGTTGCCCTTGAGGAGGACCTGGGTTCAGTTCCAACAACCCACATGGCACCTGGTAACCGTCCATAACTCTACTTCCAGTGGATCTCAGACTCCTTCTGACTCCACAGGCACCAGGCACACACATGAGGTGAAAGTATACATGCACACATACAGGCAAAGCACCCAGACATGTAAATGGAGTAAATCTAAATCATTCTAAACATATAAGTAAACGAGCTAATAAGATGAATAGACATATTTAACAAGAAGATTCTCAAATGTCTACTATTTTAGAAATGGTTGACGTTGTTAGCCATGGGGGAAACTCAGAATTGCTTTGAGATTCTCTCTCATCCCAGTCAGAGCAGTGAACTATAAAGAACAAAAGATGTGGCCAGGAGAGACCTTTATTCACTGCTGGTGGTTGTTAAACAGGTTTGGTCATCATGGAAATCAGTGTGGGGGGTTCTCAAACACTAAAAATAGAAGTAGTATAAGACCAGCTAGACCACTCCTAGGCATACACCACAGGCTCCATCTGATACCACAGAGATAATTTGCACATCCATGTTTAATGCTATAATGTTCATACCAGCTAAGAAATGGAGCCAATTTAAATATCTGATGAATAGGTAAAGAAAACACACTAGCTACATAGAATGAATTTTATTCGACTGTAAAGAAAAGTGAAATCATTTGTGAGAGAATGGAATTAATATATTGTCAAGTGTCATATCAGGAGAGGAAAGAGACTATTAATTTTGAACTGAACACTTTTAATAATACCTGTTACATTTTAAATGCTACATTTTTTTGTTGTTGCTTGAATCTATGACCCTCAAGCATACAAATCAAGCACTTTACCACTGAACTATGGACAGCCCCAGGCCTCTTTACTTCCTGTTTCGCTAAAGGGGTCCCTAAGCTTCCCAGGCTGGGGCTGAACTTGCTCTGTAGGCCAGGCATGCTTTGAACTTGTGATCCTCCTGGCTCAGCCTCCCAGGTAGCTGGGATTTCATGTCTGTATTACCATGTTCTGCTGCTGCATGTTGTCCCATCCTCATCTTGAAACAGTGCTTTTGTGTGTGTGTGTGTGTGTGTGTGTGTGACTATAATGGAACATCGCCAACATTAACTTGGATAATATGGTAATTATGATAATACATAGCTGGCTAATGGACATTAAGCTGTGATGGGCCATTGGAAAAGTGAGTCTCTGATAAAAAATGGTGTAAATAAGATTTCAACCAGTTAAAGACAACAGACTAATTATAAAATTGGACAGTTTAATAGAAAACTGAATATTAATGATTGAGATAAATGTGTCTTAGGTAATTTACCATATACATTAAAAGAAGACCATTGGAAATACTTCATTGTGGGAAGACTTTATCGCAGTTTCATAAACTTTGTGCAGTTACTGTCTGAGTTTGAAGATAGACCTTTTTCTTTGTATGTAGTCTACTTTATGCTGTTTTCTGCAGTGGCTGAGGTGTTCACTGGGAGATATGGGAGAGTTGCAGATCTGGTAATCAATCTAACAAGATCTCAGCACTTGATTGACTGTGTTAATGAGCATCTATGAGGTGAAGGCAGGGTAAGGGATAGGGGCAGAGTGGAGTGGGAACCCTCAGAAAGCAACTAACATGGCACACAACACACACACACCTTCTGTTACAGTAAATGGACTGGAAAGTTGGGGATCAGGTGACTTATCTGAAGCTCCTCCCAGCAGATGGTGCTGGGTTGACCAGTTGTCTTCCTGTCAGTTCCCACTTGTAGTTCCACATCAGAGCCTGATAAGGTGGCTTATATTGCTTCCACTAAGCAATGACATTATAATGTTTTTCTTTTCAGATGAATTCTCCTGCATAGTCCTGACCTCAAACTCATGATCTTCCTGCCTCAGCTTCCGGAGACTTGGGATAATAGGCGTGAATCACCATGTTGGGCTTCAACAGTACCTCTGAATTTAATTACCTAGAGAAAATAAACAATGCTCATTTCTTTTGTTTAAAGATTTATTTATTTATCACATATACAATGTTCTGCTTACATGCCAGAAGAGGGCACCAGATTGAATTGTAGATGGTTGTGAGCCACCATGTGGTTGCTGGGAATTGAACTCAGGACCCCTAGAAAAGCAGTCAGTGCTCTTAACCTCTGAGCCATCTCTCCAGCCCACAATGCTCATTTCTAATACAGAACATTTTCTGCATTTTGAAGCCAAGTTGAAGAAAATAAAGGACTTTTAGTTGTAACTTGCAGGAGGGTGAATGTTTACAGAGGATTGGGGTGTGAAGCTATTTCCCCATTCAGGGATTAGCTTGAAGCAGCCAGCATGTTTACACAAACCAGGTAGCACCCATTAATGTCAGGTGGCCTTGTTCAGGTCCATCCATCTAGAGTGAGATGAGCTACAGAGATAAATTGACCACATCTGGCAATTCATTTTGATTGCAGGAACACTTTATCTAATGTATTGCTCTAAATCACTCATTCCATGGCAAAATGGTGTGTGTGTGTGTGTGTGTGTGTGTTGTGCCTGTTGTATGTGTTTGTGTATTATGTGTGTCTGCACTGCATGCACTCACAAAGGCCAGGGAGGGATGTAGGATGTCCTACTCTATGACATAGCTAGTCTGGCTGACAAGAAGCCCCACACTCCTGCTTCTGTCCTCTGTGGAGCCAGGACTACAGGTTTGTTCACAGTCATGCCTGGATTTTTTTTCTTTTCTGAATTCTGGGTCCTCACATTTAACCAACATACATACTTACTCACCGAGCCATCTCTCCAAGTCAGGAATCTATTCTTCAGTGATAACTCTTAATCTTGAAAATAATCTTTGAAACACCAGTGTGTGATGTGTAGATGTTTGTTGATTAGGAAAGGATTTAAGGTTTAAAAGGCAGGTGAATTGTTTAGGGAATACAAATGACCAAACATGAGTGATACACCTCCAAGCACTCTCATTTCTAAGCTTACTCTATCTTATGTCTGTGTACACTCATGGACACTTAAAATTATTCTCATAAGGAATCTTCCAAATTCATACAGGTAAGAATATTGTTTCTAAAGTGGAAAGGCCTCATTTACTGGGTGTGGGGATAGGAGGACAACCTAATTAGGGAGACCCATCCATAGTAGAACACTTACCTAATATGTACAAGACCCTGGGTTCCAATAGGAGGGGGAAGAGGGGAAGAAAGAGGAAATGCATGAAGTTATTTTAATTGTAATAAGGATTATTTCTGGGACCAAGGAACTCTAAATTACTGAATATAAATTTAATTATCAAGGTTTGTTTTAGCATTGTCATCTACCCTATGGCCATGTTTGTCCACCCTTTACCAGCTTTGAAAGCAAGAGTGCCTTTCAGGATTGATAATCTGTCACAGGTGAATCATTGCTTTAATTTCTTTCTCATGTCATATAAAAGAATACTTTTCCTTATTTTGATGAAAACACACATACATTTTCCAATTTAACCCATCAAGTAATAGAATCTACTACTACTGCTACTACTACAATAATGGCATCCACACTCAGAGAAGGAAGGGGCCAGTGCCAAACCCTTCTCGATGGTTGGTGCCATACAAAACTAGAACATGCGACAGTGGTGACTGAACTCGGCTGTCAACTTGACTATGCCTGGAGTCAGCTAAAACTCACGAAGTTGGTCACACCTGTGAAGGATTTTCTTGATTGGATCACTAGAGGTGGGAGGACCCACATGGAAGAAGGAAGCTTTTGCTTTTGTCTGGTTGCCCTCATTCTCACTGTTGAGTTCATTTACCCCGTTGCCTTCATTCTCACTGTTAAGTTCATTTACCCCGTTGCCAACACGTTCTGTCACTAGTGCTAACTTAACAGCCACCTAGACCTTAGCACAACTGACTCCATGATAAAAGGGTCAGGTCAAGCATCCAGAATGTAGACAGCACCACCTGCCAAAACAAAAAACAAAGACCTGATCCATCAAAGTCCACAGGTCTGGGAAAGTCTCTAAATGTACTAACCTTGCTTTATGGTTTCCGTAGTTCTGCTTCTAGCTACTTGTTCTTGTTAACTGAAGTATGTCAACCCAGAGTGTGGTTTTTATGATTAAAAGCTGACCCTGAGGAAGGCTCAGTGCCACACTGGGATCCCAAACACCCAGTGTAGTAACAGACTGGCTATTAAGGACTTCCTATTGTCCTAAGCCCATGTCCAAGTGCTTTCTCTGATGCATACCCCACAACATTAGAACTTGCTTCTTTGGCTTTAAAGTAGGTTGAATACCATCACCTCTCTAGGACTCCTCTGGGACTCAAACACCAGATTATGACTGCAAAGACATCCAGACTCATGGACTGAACAACTACTACATTCTTGGCTTTTCTATTGGGAGACAGCTGTTGTTGGACTACCCAAGACATAGCCTGAGCTACTCTATCAAATTCTAAACACACACACACACACACACACACACACACACATTATAGATACAGATATATGCTTATTCTATCAGGTCTGTTACTTCAGAAAACCCTAACACACACACTATCACAGTTTGTTAGGACAGAACAGAAAAGGCAGCAAAGGGAGTCTGTCATTTGAGAAGCTGTGGGCAAAGCTTTTGGGCAGGGGTAGCAATTCCAAACAATCTGAGGTGAGAAAGACATTCTCAGAGTGACAGTAGCACACAGACTTTCAGTAGACCCAGGCATGCTCAATGAAGGAGAGAACAATCCCCAGGCTGTTGGAAAGAAGAATGAGGTGTGCTAGCGCCATACAGGTCATTGGTGCTGTTTATTGCTCCCATGACTTCCGTTTCTCCCTTTCTGTCACTCTGCTTTCCCAGGCTCATCCTCTTCCACACATTGACCATGCACTTCCGGGGTTATCTGACTCTTTTACCAGGTCCATGAATGAGTCATGGTCATCTTGGGCTAGCTTTCCTATTTCAGTCTGTGGTCAACTCACTGTTTCAGGAATGATCCTATGCAGAGAGAGAGAGAGAGAGAGAGAGAGAGAGAGAGAGAGAGAGAGAGAGAGAGAGAGAGAGAGAGAGAGAGAATGACCCTAACTTCTTTTGGACCTGAACTTCTCCTCATGGAAGGGTGTGGGTGTGGAGGTGGGATGGGGTGGTTCAGCTGTTCGTATTCCGGCATGATTGAAATCTGAGCTGTTAGAAGGTTCTGTACGGTAAACTGATTTAACCATGCTTTCTGTTTAAGTTTTCATAACTATACATTTCATAGATAAAGAATCAGAATTAAGCCGGGCGGTGGTGGCGCACGCCTTTAATCCCAGCACTCGGGAGGCAGAGGCAGGTGGATCTCTGTGAGTTTGAGGCCCGGCTGGACCGAGAGCCTCCGAAACAATACAGAGAAACCCTGTCTCGTTAAAACCAAAAAAAAAAAAAAAAAAAAAAAAAGAATCACAATTAAGCATTGATTGTAACTCACATTACTCAGGCATCACATCTCTCTATTTCACAAAAGAGATCTAAAAACTTCCCGTTTTATTCTTAATTTTAAAGCACGCTAAGGGAGATCCACGCTCTAGTCAATAACCTCACTGCTGCGAATGTCCCTTCTACTCTTGGAGGCCTTCCGACTGGCCCGGCAGGTGCTGTGGGACGTGGGGTCATGAGGGCGTGTATATGTACCTTTGCTTCTTTCTGTAACTTCCTCAACATCTCTCGGTTACCATACTCAGCCACTGGGGGTCCCACCTTCTTCCACAAGTCCTTACACCCCCTTTTCCTAGAGGCTTCCGGGATTCTGTCCCCGCATCAGCCACCTGAAGCCATTCTCGATCCAATTCTCCGAGTCCAATTCTCTAGTCCTTCTGGGAGCACTTTGGAAACTGCATTTCTTATCTCACTCTTAAGAATATTCCCTGCCAGAGAAGCTCAGATGAGTCAAATTGTCTTAAATATAAATTTTCAGCCACGTTGGATGAAAATACTGTTTACCCTAAATGTTCCAACCAACTCATCAGTTTTAGAAGTCAAAGTGTCAAGTTTTACAGGAATAAAACCATCCCTGAGTTTCTATTCCAACGGCTGAATCTTGCTTTTCTTTTGCTGCTATTTTAATAAGATCCTGTGTTTTCCGTGTGTCCCCTGCGTGTCCTGTCGTTCCCAGCATCTCCCCACAGGCGCTGAAATCCAAGTCTCACAACCCGGCAGCACAGCGGGCAGCTCTGTTAAGCTCAGCAGAGAAGCTAGGTCAAATGCTAGCACCCGCCCTTTTACCAGGTGTGTGGAGAACAAAAACAAGAAAAATGAGCCGGGAAAGAAGGCTTGCTCTGATGGTGTAAGGGGAAACCATAATTCTGGTAAAGCCGCTAAACCTTTTACTCAAGTTTCCCGAGCAGCGTACTCACATCCAGGGAAAAGTGAATACTGTCCTACCGTGGAAAGACACAGTACGAAGCGAAGCGTTAAGGGACAGAGACTCAGCAGGCCGCATTTGCAGGTACAGTTGCCAGTGTGACCTACATTTCTTAATTTGTTTTTTTTTTTTAAGCACTAAGATGTTTCTACTGTCCATTTTTGCACATCTCTTTGAATGGAGGAAACACATTGATTCTCAAGCACACCTCACTGTGTTTGTCCCTTCCAAATATTTGCTTTTATTTGCCAGGACAGGTTTTAGGTCTAAGCAACAGGAAGGGCAGGGCTTGGAGCTCATTGGCTCACCTTCCTCGGGCCTCCCAATGCTGAGCTGTCCCTGAACTTCAGGCATTCTTTGAAACCTTAGCTCAAGGAGATTCCCCCCCCCCCATTATTTATTCTGGTCCAATGCAAATATTTATCTGTTAAAAAATATACAGCGCCCTGAAGTCATAAACCCACCATCTGCTTACGGCGAGCCAACACCCCCTGTAAAGAGCCGGATCCAGGTGGGTAGCGTTCCTCCTGCTCGCAGGAAAAGGCAATTGACGCGACAACGCGGCCCTGCTTTGTTTGAACTGCCCCATGCTAAGACGGCCAGATAAAATGTCCGCAAGGGCGTGTGTACTTGTCTCAACCCGTAGAGACTGCTTTCAGGTTCTCTCACAGACATCTTTTTACAGAAATGGAGTCAGCAAGGGCGCTGCGCGGCTGCCACCAGCTTTAGACAAACGGATGCCGTTGTGGATTCTCTCTGTCGGGAATAAAGAATGGAATAAGAAACCATTTGGCGAGGGGCCATTGCCATGTGCCTGTCATCAGGGCTGGCTACTCTGGGAAGGAGACCGTCACTGCTCCATTCCTAACAAGGACAGAGGAGATGAGGGAAAACAAAAACAAAAACGAAAGGCCTCCAGTCACAGCGGTGTGTTTTTAAAAATGATCAGTGACCCTTGTTTTAGAAGGGGATGTTTTAGTGGAACTTGATCTCACAGCTCTCCCTGGAGTGTTTGCTCTGGGACTTAAGAGTGAATGTACCGGAACTGGAAAGTGATCCTGGACTGGAGAGTTGTTCCTTGAAGCAGCTAAATTTGCTTCTGAAAGATGCCTACAGGGGACACAGCCTTCAGCTCTCAGTTTCACACGGAGTTGCCCCCAAAGGCTTGCCTCTGGCAAGATTCTTTTATGGGAAAAATTGCCCCCCACCTCCCTCTACCCGCCCCCCCCACCTCCTGCTGAGGAGTGGATGGATGGAGGGTGGGAAGGGGGAGGGGGAGGTGGGTGGGAGAAGGGGAGGGAGCTGGGGTTGGTATGTAAAATGAAAAAGGAAAAATTAAAAAAAAAGAAAATCCGTATTCAAAAGAGGAAGATAGAAAATTGACTGGCTTCTGGATCTTAGAGATTGAAAGTTTTGAAATAAACAGTAAAGGGATTTTTATTATACCAATATGCTAGTCTGATAAGGACATGCCTGAACCATGAATTGTCTCTTTAGACTCCCAGTAGTTTCTCTAAGTCTGAACAAACTTTGCCAAATCCAATCTGAAAACAAGTCAACTTTAACTTGTTATTTGGGGGTAAATTAACAAGAAGATTTCCTTAGCATACCAGAGAACTATATGATAGATGTAAATGAAATTCAGCAGTATTTCAGAGGACTAACAGAATAAAGAAAATATGATTTCAACGTGATATCAGACACAGGTGAAGGTAGAAAGTAAAGTCTGAGAAACAGCTGAAGGGGAAACTTTAATCTGCTGTTTGCATTGGTGCCCAAACCTCCAAGGCTTCGGTGCCCCTGGTTTCCTATGGCTAATCATGGAGCCTGGGGGTGACTCGGTTGGCAGAGTTCTTACCTAGTGATCTTGAGTGTGTTCACTACCACCGCGTATGTGGGTGTGGTGCTGTGCACCTGTAATCTCAGCACTCTGCAGGCAGATGCAGGAAGATTGGAAGTTCAAAGTTATCCCCAGCGACATAGTAAGCTCAAGGCCAGCATAGGATTCATGAAACCCTGTCTTAAAAACAAACAAATACCAGCAACAACAGACCAGAAGCAAAAAGAGGTGAAGATCTGTAGTCAGCCTTCTGGCTGTCCTGGCCAGAGTGGCCCAGTTGGTTCCCAGGAATCAATTTTTCCCTTTTGCAAAGATACTGTCACTCTGGAGTGGAGGCCCACTCTAGACTAACATGACTGTGTTGTAAGCACTGTCATCCTTAAGGCCCTATTTCTTTCTTTTTTTAAGAATTTTTTAAAAATTTAAATTAGAAACAAGCTTGCTTCACATGTCAATCCCAGCTCCCTCTCCCCCACCCCCTACCCAGTCCCCACTCTGTTCCCCATGGAGGGTGAGGCCCTCCATAGGGGATCTCCAGAGTTTGTCATTTCATTCAGGGCATGGCCTAGGCCCTCCCCCAAGAGTCCAGGCTGAGAGAGCATTCCTTATCGTGGGATGGGCACCCAAAGTCCATTTGTGAGCCAGGGATAAATACTGATCCACCACCCAAGGCCATATAGATTGCCTAAAGGCCCCTATTTCTAAATAAGATAATATTTGAGGTACTAAGAACAGGAATTCAAACATGTAAAGGTTTTAAGGGACACAAGTCAACTTGTATGTGATGGTCAGTTTTAATTACCCACTGGATACAGCCTAGCATTGCGGAGGAAGAAAATCTCAATAAGGAATTGTGCAGTTCCTGTTTGCCTGTAGGCAGTCAAGGGAGATCGTCTTGTTTGCCTTAATTGAGCTAGGGAGACCAAGCCTACTGTGGGCAGCACCATTCCCTGGGCTGGGGTCATGGTCTGTGTGAGAGTAGAGGAAGCAAGCTGAGGGCTAACGTGTGCGTTTATTTATCCCTGCTCTTGACTGTGGACGTGATATGCCAGGTGCTTCAAGTTCCTACAGTTTTGGCTTTCCTGTAATGTGGACTGTCCGCTGTACCTGGGAGCTAAAATAAATCGTTAATATTTAAGTTGCTTTTTGTTGTTGTTGTTGGGGTGTTTTCATCACGGCAGAAACGAACATAGCTCAGGATGGTGGCATATTCTCTTGTAAAATCACCGCAGTATATTTCTGCAAGTGGCAGTAGCCAGTACTCAGTGTGAATCCAGTTGCATTCCAGTAGATCTGTTCCAGACAAGATGTGTGCAGTAGTTCTAAACCAAACTTGGGCAAGCAGGAGGTGGCCCAGTGTTTAGCGGCCCCTGGCTGCAGGCGAGCCCCACAGCCCTGCTGTCTTCCCAACACCCGAGTGATCCTGCGACATTATGTATCTGTGTAGATGTGTAAGACAGCCGGGGAGTCTCGGGGAAGCCTTACTGTTCCCAGGGGTTTCCTGCTTAATGAAGGACACATGAGCTAAAAACGCATTACAAAGGCAGGCAAGTCTCATTTTCCTTTTCCCAGTAACACTGGCCCTGAATATGTAGATTGTATATTACTATGTTTTATGAGGTACCACTGTAAAGTCCTTAGCAAGTCTAATATATAAGTGTATATTGTGCTGGAAGGGTAAGATTTCCTGAAGCCTGGCACATTCTTATTAGTTACCAAACTCTGAAACACAAAAACAAAACTAATCTGAATATGCCTTTGTGTTTTAGAGTTAATGAATCTTTAGTCCTCCGGTGCACTTTCTGTTTTAGCAAGCAGACAGTGAGGGACACGTTCCACTTCCACTGAGATTCATGGGCGCTCCAGCTTGTCTGGAACGTAACAGCATGGTGAGAAAGCTGTGTCTCCCCCTGCTGGCCCCACATCGGCCACCACTGTAGAAAGGAATTGTTTCTTGCTGGTGTTGGTGTGCACATCTTACCACCTGACTGAATTCCACAGAGGACGGAGATTGCTTTAATTTTTTTCCAGTCTGTCTTTGCATATACAGTGGCAAATGCCATATCTGGCACAAAATAGATGTTGAATAGTAAGGAAAGATTAAATATTTTAAAAACATGGTCTTTGTGTGTGTGTGTGTGTGTGTCTGTGTGTGTGTGCTTGTGCATGGGAATGCTCATCTTTGCTTGTTTTGTTTCTTTGCTTGTTTTGAGACAGAGTCTCCCATTGATCTGGGGCTGGAGTTTGCATTGCTGAAGGTAGACTGGCTGAGCAGTGTGCCCCAAAGATATACGTGTCTCCACCCAGCACTGCAATTGCAAGCAGGTATCATAATGTCTGGCTTTATTTACATGAGTTCTGGGGTTTGAACACAGGTCTTCATGCTTGCATGGCAAACTCTTTACCAACTGTGCCCTCTCTTCAGTCCCTAATGGACTAATTCTATCTTAGAAATTGAGAGACTGAGTTGAAATATAAGACATACATTATAAAAATTGCATTATAAAAGAATGTAAAACGTTCCTGTTTGGAGGTTAAAAATAGAAAGGTGGAAGACAAGGAAGAGAGTGTGCCCCTGTCAGTAGTTGGAGACATGTTCTCCAGTCACATCTGACATCCAGATCAAAAACAAATATGCATACTATAACCACGTTCTAAGTTCTATGCAGGAAAACCTTCTATCCTTTATTACTTTAAAAATTATTTCTTATGCTCAACATCTTTAGTCATCAGGCGAATGTAAATCAAAACCACTTTGAGATTTCATTTTACACCAATCAGAATTACCAAGGTCAATAAAACACATGACAGTTTATGATGGAAAGGATGTAGAGTAAAGGGAACAGTCATCTATTGCTGGTGGGAGTACACACTTGCACAACCACCATGGAAATCAGTGCGGCAGTTCCTCAGGACGATGGGAATCGATCTACTTAAAGATCCAGCTACACCACTCTTGAGCAGATACCAAAGGACACTTCGTCCTACCACAGAGACACTTATTCAAACATGTTTTGAATATTTATAACAGCCAGGGATCGGAAACAATCTAGATGTTCATCAACTGAGGAGTAGATGAAGAAAATGCGACACGTCTACATAATGGAACACTACTCAGCCTTTAAAAAAATGAAATCGTGAAGTCATTAAAAAAATCATTCTGAGTGAGTTAACACAGATTCATGAGGACAAATATAGTTTGCATTCACTTACATGTATCAGTTAGATGCTAAGTCACTGATAAGCAATAAACATAATAATCCATATGGCCACAGAGGTCAGGTAGGGAGTAAGAGGCTGGGTATGGTGATAGGGAGGCAGAAATTCCTAGGAAAGGGAAATAGAATAGATAATTCTGGATGGACAAGGGAACACTGGAATTGGAGGATCAAATAGGAAGGGAGAGGGGATGAGGGAGGGAATACAAGGAGAGACAGCTAAAACTAGGGCCATGTGAGGGGTTATATTTAAACCTAATACAGTAGAACCTTCATAAAGTATATAGAGGAGACAGAGCCCTAAGTGAACATCTCTTAACACCAAGTAAAGCTTCCAGTACCAGGAATGGGGCACATCTGATGGAGTTCTTTGCTGACAGAAGTTTCTGTCCTATATGGTCCCAGAGCCGTTTAGTGCCAAATAAACACACAGAGTCTTATATTAATTATAAACTGTTTGGCCTATAGCTCATGCTAACTCTTTCTTAATTATTAACCCATTACTATGTATCTCCACATGGCCTTGGATTACCAGTGATGCCCAAGTCTCTTGCTTTCTCAGTAGCTACATGGCATCTCGCTCTCGACTCACTCACCACATTCCTCTTCCCAGAATTCTCCTAGTCTGGCAGCCCCACCTATACTTCCTGCCCAGCGACATCTTGCCTGTCCATTGTCTGAAACATCTTCTTTTCATCAACCAATAAGAGAAACATATATTCACAGCATACAGAAGGACATCCCATTAGTCCTTGGTCAAGAGGGTCCCATAGGAACCCCCAGACAACCCAGGATATTGCCAAGGTTATCAGTGGCTTTCCGTAAAATGATGGTAAAGCCCCGTTGCTGAGGACAACATGTACACAACTCGTCGAACATAGGGAAGTCGAGCTGATGTCTACAATGAGCCTTTGTGTCCATGGAGCATTCATGGTATTGAAAGGTGCTCTTCATGTTACCAAAGGAGAAAGGTGTTTACAGATCCAGCTACACACTCTGACCTGTAATAGTGTTTGTCTGCAAAACACATGGGTGCAATCGTGGAGCAAAGCTTATGAGCAACCAATATCTGACTTGAGTTAAGACCAGCGCCATGAGATGGAGCCCATAATCAATACTGCTTGGATGATCAAGAACCCGAGATTGGATAGACCAGGCACCTAGGAGGAAAAAATACTATTGCTCTGCTGAAAGAACATAGCAATAAAATGATTCCTTGTGACATTCTACTATACTCATAGATCAGTGTCTTGCTCAGCAACTGTCAGAGAAGCCTATGGGTGCAGATGAAAAAAAACACAGAGACCCACAGCCAGACATTCTGCAGAGAGTGAGGGACCTTGGATCACTCAACCCCAAAAGGGTGCCCATGTGAATTTACAGACACAGGGCTGTGCACATGTGAACTTAGACACAGGGCTGTGCACATGTGAACTTACAGACACAGGGCTGTGCACATGTGAACTTAGACACAGGGCTGTGCACATGTGAACTTACAGACACAGGGATGTGCACATGTCAACTTACAGATACAGTGCTGTGCACATGTGAACTTAGACACAGGGCTGTGCACATGTGAACTTACAGACACAGGGCTGTGCACATGTGAACTTAGACACGGAAGCAGCATGCATGGGCCTTCATGGGATCCAATGGGATCCTAGAGCTGAAAGGAGAAATGGAAAGTCACCCTCATCCTTGACACTGAACCTATCTCAATTGATAAATACTTGTAAATAAAGATTTAGGTTTCTCCAGTGGAGCTTCACTGGGAAAGCAAACCACTCTTAAGGGAGACCCAATTCCCAGTAGAAGATGGCCCACAGAACATGAACTCAGTGGCCTCGTTGGAGGCTCTTTGTAGCTTTGTTAGGGAATGTCTAAAGGTTTCCATTGCTGAGAAGAGACGCCGAGACCACCACGACAACTCTTATAAAGTAAAACATTTAATTATGGTGATTTGCTTACAGGTTCAGAAGTCCAGTCCATCATCATCATGGTGGGGCGCACGCAGACATGGTGATGAAGAAGTAGGTGAGAGTCTTACATCTTGCAGGCGGCAGGAAGTTGACTGAGACCCTGAGCGGTATCCTGAGCTTAGGAAACCTCAAAGCCTGACACTGCAGTGACCCACGTCCTCCAATAAAGCCACGTCTCCTAATAGTGCCACTTCCTATGAGACTCTGGGGACCAATTACATTCAAGCCACCACAGCGAGTTTTTTGTTTGTTTTGTTTACTTAAGTCATTCTTGTCCTTGTGTACATATCATGGCTTCCAATTTTGTGTTTTTTATGGGTTTCCTGTGTGTGGGAAAGTGTATGTGTCTAAATCTATATGTGTTCCCTGTGCTTTTTTATTGGATCGTTTTCTTGCTTGTTGTCTTATTCTATTCTGATTTTTTGTTTGTTTTATTTTATTATTTCTTAGATGCTTGTTTGTTTTCTAAGAGGAGACAGAAAGGCAGAGGGTCCAGATGGGAGCATGGGTGGGAAGGAATGGGGAGGTATGGGGGGGAAGGAAAAAAAACTGTAATTAGAATATATTACATGAAAATATTTTTAGTAAGAGAAAAGTTATGTCTTATTTTCTTGAGATTCTAATATAATGACATAATTTCTCCTTTTCTTTCCTCCCTCCAAACTCTCCCATGTACCCTTCCTTGCTCTCTTTAAAATTCATGGCCTGGACCGGTTGTGGTGGCGCACGCCTTTAATCCCAGCACTCAGGAGGCAGAGGCAGGTGGATCTCTGTGAGTTCAAGACCAGCCTGGTCTACAAGAGCGAGTTCCAGGACAGATTCCAAAGTCACCGAGAAACCCTGTCTTGAACCCCCCCAAATAAAGTAGAATTTGTGGCCTGGACATCTGGGGAGCCTGCATGGGACTGGACAAGGCTCTCTGCATGTGAGTGACAGTTGTGTGGCTTGGTCTGTTTGTAGAATCCCTGGCAGTGGGTCCAGAAACTATCCCTAGTGCATGGACTGGCTGTTTGGAGCCCATTCACTATGTTGGGATGTCTTGCTCAGCCTTGATGGTGGAGAGGGGGGAGGGGGAATGGTAGATGGAGTGGGGGGCTGGGGGTGGTTCCTTGATCCTGCCTCACCTTGATGTGTCAGGCTTTGTTGACTCACTAAGGGAGGTCTTGCCCTTTCTGAGGTTGGGCGAGGGGGAGGTGGGAGTGATTGGGAGGATGGGAGGGGGGGACTGTGGTTGGTATGTAAAGTTAATAGAAAATTTAAAAGAAAAAAATTCACGGCCTCTATTTTTCATTAACTGTTATCACATACATGCATGTATATGTGCATATATTACTAAACAGCGTACAACCTGCTCAGTGTGCACAATGTTTTTCTCTTTATGTGTTCAGAGCTGAATGGTTGGTATTGGCTAACCAGTGAATGCTCTCTTACCTGGGGAAGTCTATTTCTCCTGTTCTCAGTTTTCCTTAGATGTCTATAGTTCTTTGTGTGGGATGTAATTCTCTATACAAATTCCACTTACAAAGAATTGTATATACAGTTTCAGAGAGTTGGTATTAGTAATGTTTTCTTAGTATTGAGTATGTCAAGGATAATAATTTTTGAAAGTTATAGACATAAAAATTGGAAAGAGGTTATGCATGTTCCTTCCTCCAGTGTCCTAGTCCCAGATGCTGATGAGTAGTTCTAGATATGAAATGCAGAAGCAAATCCAGTAGTTGGATCCAAGGAATATATGGAATATATTTTGTGAAGTGATGATGTTAAGTACAAACATCAACCAGACTACAGGGTTTAAACATTAAACGAGTTTAGAGGAAATAGAAGATTCCAAAACTATATTTATTAATATAATTATTGTTGGGAATTTCCAGCTTGGGCCCCATTCCAAACCCCGCCCAGATGTTTAGCTGGGTTTTCCACTTTGGATGCCCCGCTCCCGCCCCCTCCAGACCCTATCTGCAGAAACCCACCAAGTGGTGGCTCCTCCCCCAGAGCTACTCAAGACCTTGCATGCAGGGTATTTAAGACCCAGTCCCTAGACCTGCCGTGATTTCTCCCCTGCTTTCTTTCCCCAAGAATCACTTGGGTGTTGCTTTGCTCAGATTAAACCTGGTCTTATTAATATGGCCTGATCTGACTTATTGCATCAGTGGAGAGACCCAGTACTAGGGATTTCAAAATACTTATCAATTATTGGAAAAACATTTAAAATGAATTATATTAAATGTATGCGTAAATAAATATACATTTTATTACAGAGAAAAGTCAATTTATTATTCAGTGCAATTCACTTTAAATAAAAGCAAGTGAAAAAAATATATACATAGATATTGAAGCTAAGGTGTCAATGAATCTCTCCTGTAGGTCATAGCAAATTACTACTGACATTTCCCCCCTGTTTCCTATGTAATCAGCAATGAAATCAATGGTATTTCTTTGATCTTTACCCATTGATAGAATATTAAGTATCTCATCTTTATTTTACATCTTAGTTTTAAAATAAGTGTTTAAGTAAATGCTAATATTAAAATGCACTGGTCTTCTCTCTTCTCTGATTCGGGGGAGTGTGTGTGTATTCATGTCTTTTGTACATAAATTAAATGGATACATAGTGTCAAAAGTCATGAAATCTATTTATATCCAAGAAGATCAGTTTACTAAAGGTATTTAAAACAAATAGGATGGTGACCAAATGACACCTGGAGCAATCTTTCTCTGACTCATCAGATCTTGAGGTCAGTCAGACATGTGTATCAGACAGTGTGTATCGAGCCCATGTACATTTTTTTCTCTCCAGACACCTCCAAAATGCAACCAGAGTCTTTCTAGAGATCTCCTGCCTCCATATAATTGCTTGTTATTTAAAAGAACATGCAGCATTTTATTGATCTTCTGGCATTGTCTGTGAAGAACTAGATTAAAAATTGGTTGTCGCAGCCAGGCGTTGGTGGCACATGCCTTTAATCCCAGCACTTGGGAGGCAGAGGTAGGTGGATCTCTGTGAGTTTGAGACCAAGCCTGGTCTACCAAGCGAGTTCCAGGACAGACTCCAAAACAATACAGAGAAACCCTGTCTCGAAAAAAACAAACAAAAAAATTGGTCATCGGATAGTTTCCAGGAGAGTATATCATCCTTTCCTGGTAATTTTGTGGAGAAATTCTTTAATATTACCGAGGCAATTTCATTTTCCTTAAAACGTTAAACATTTAAAGTATCTACCCAGTAATTAAGGAGAACAGGGAGTTGAAGTTTAAAATACATTCTAAGCTGATTTGAATTATTTTTCAAATGCCTATCTTATTTAAAGTGGAAAATAAGTAAGTCTGAAATATTCTGCTGAATGTCCAAGCATGTCACAAGGAAGTCACTGATTTTCCACAGCAGTGGATTTGACCCACTGCTGAGGGTGGATATAAAATTAGATTAGTGAACCAAGTGGAGAAGAACCGAGGAAGTAGACATGATAGGGACTTCTCATATGGGCCATATTGGTTTCTGTTTGCAGTAATGAAAGTGTTTCACATGAACATAAGGGAGGAGGACTCTTCTTTGGCTCAGGGTTTCAGAGGGTTTGGCCCATGGCCAGTTGGGCCCATGTTAGGCAGAACAGTTGTGGGGGGGAGAAGTATGTGGCAGAGGCTCCTCATCTTGGTCAATAGGAAGTAGAGAGCAAGATAAGAAGGCAGCAGGGAGGAAATACTCTCAATGAGCTATTATCATGATCTGTAGCCTCTAGCTGGATCCCACCTTCTGAAGTTTCCAGAACTTCTTTAGCATTTGAGTAGCAAGCCTCCAAAACACAAGGCAGTGGGGACATTTCATGCACAGAGCCTAGCAACTCTGAGCTCATGGCAAACTGTCTAGTGATACAGGTAAACACCAAACTGCAGCGTTATCACACATTTCGACGTTTATTAGAATACGATTTTACCTTCATGAGTTGGCGCAGACATGTTCACAACTCTAAATATTAATGTCCAGGTACTTATACATTTTGCGTTTGCTTTTTGTCTCACATTTGACTTCTTAGAGTTGAAGCATCTTTTCATCTTCCTTACAGCTCCGACTGGATAAGTCTTAGTGCTTTCTTCATGTTGTCTGCCACTGAAGCAGGAGGAAACACAAGGTGTGCTCTTAGCAAATGAAAGTAGTGAGTGTTATAATCTAAATGGCAAGATAGAACATTGGATTGTTCAGTTTTTATATTAGTTGGCTCATTAGCATACTATAGTATAAGCTAAAAGAACATTTATTCAGGGATTACATCAACCAGAGGTGGCTCATCAGACTCATTTATAATAAACAGTTCTATTCAGGGAGTCTTGAGAGGGTTTTCTTTTTAGTTAGTTATTGAATTTATACAGTATTTCTGGATCTGAGACCAATACCATCTTCTTAAATGTGGTTAATAGTGACTGTTATTAAAAATGTTTAAAGTCCCAAGTAAATTTGTATCTCACTATTTATAGGCATTTAAGACAGGCAAAATTGTCATCTGAGAAAAGCACATGGGGTCTTTGACACCAGCAGACAGAACTCTCTCTGTTAATGTTTGTGTGATTTTAATTCGTCCTAAGTTCTTACTGATGTCATAATTCAGTGATCTTTGGAAGATATAGGCAACCCCACTGAAACAGAGATTCTGAGTCCTCTGATAAGGTTTTTGTTTTGAGAGGGGAAGGGAGTTGTGAGTCTGCATTTTAAATACCATGCCTAGCACCAGAGATTGGAATCATGGATAGTATTGACATAAGCCCCCGTTGACCCTTTGGTAGTCAGAGTCAGCCGTCACCACTGCCTGGTGTGATTTATAAATACTCACACAAAGGTAAGTCCTGAGGTTCATATGTGTACAGTCTGTTAGAGTATCTTCCTGTTATATCAGCCCTGACAGTCAGAGAAGGGTCTGTTAAAAAACAATCCAAAACAAAGTCACTCAAACACCGCTTAACATGGTCTTAATGCTGTTCATTCTCCCACTCTAAAACCAAGGTCAGGCGTGTTTATAAGCAAAGTTAGTTCTCATCATGTGAATCCATGATGGACTAGCCCACGGTCCTTTTCAGGGACATGGTTCTCTTTTAATCTATCTTGGGATATTGTTCTGAAAGTGCATCGGTAAGTTGATTTAACAGCATGAGTCGCTTTTAAATGTTAAAATCTGTAAGTAATATCGTGAATTTTGGCTATAGATCTAAGAACACAATACTATTGATTGGGTGAGAAATGACCTCCTTTAAAAAGAGTACTGCTTAAGTTAGAGCCTCAAAACCAATCGAATGGAAGCAAGAATACTGAGATCCCTGCTAGTTTTGCAACCCTGACGAATGAAGTTGCACACACACCAACAAACAGGATCCTTGGCACGTACTGTCCATCAGGTGACAAGTTCTTGTCTGTGGTCTCGTGCTAGAAGAAGATGAAACAAATGAACAATATTGGACTGTGTAGCTTTCTTTGTGGAAACTAAATTTTCAATAAGTTATGCTTTAGGGCCTTTTAAAATTCTGTAGTAACTAATACGTGACCCTGCATGTTTTTGAAGAAAAAAAAAAGGAGTTAAGAATTTCTATGAAGTTACAGCATTAAGAAAACACTGTTGAGTTCATGTACCATGAGATTCAGCATGATAAAACCATTCTGAGCCATTTCTTGTATTTCTTCATTTTTGGAAAATTCCTGTTTTAGTGCTGCGGGGGAGAAAAACGTCAGTTAGCTTAAAGGGTCAAGACATTGTCAATACAGTATCAAAGCCAGTGTGTTTTCTGTCATGCCGGTCAATGACATGCCTGCAAATGGCTTGTTGTCCTTTACCATTTAGTCCCTCACTGGGAATCTATGAGCTAGAGCATGTCCATGGAGATGTCAAGGGACAATTACGTTAATGAAGACACTAGCTTTATAGTTTCCATTGCTCAGTAACTCACTGGTTAGAACAATTTCTGTTAGCCAGTTTTCCTAATCACTTTGATTCTTTTAGAAAGCATTACATTCCCAAGAGCACATCATAGTTTCACATTCAGCAAAAATGAACAATCAGTGTAATCTTTTTTTTTTCAAGACTGTGTTTCTCTGTATTATTGGAGCCTTTCCCTAACCCTAACCCTGGAGACCAGTCTAGCCTCCAACTCACAGAGGTCCGTCTGTCTCTGCCTCCTGAGTGCTGGTATTAAAGGCATGTGCCACCACCACCTGGCGATTATTGCCATCTGTGGTCTTCACTGTAATCTGTGTGTCTCACTACTTAGCCCAGGTTTACCTCTGACTCTGCTGCAGTTACCAGAGGGCACCCCTAGATGGCTTTCGCGTGGTCTTTAAGCATCTTGGTCAAATGGTGGTGGTCTGGGAATTACATTTTTAAGATGAGATTTGCCTGTGTGCCTTCTGAACAATTCTTGTAAGCTCGCTTCTACCTCATGTTGGAAAGAAATACAGTAAGATCCCCATAGACAAAAATTACCTTGACAGTATTGACAGTCTTCCAGGTGGTGAATAACCATCAATGGCTTGTTACTAGACAGAGAGAGCACAGAGAGAAGTTAAGAGATAAATGTTGAATAAAAGTATAAAATAGAATTAGATTTAAATTGTTGGTACTATTTACAATACTTAAATAAAAATCTCAGACTTACACTTCATGGCAGTGAAGCCTATATTAGGTAGTGACACCCAGTGTGTGGCCCCAGAACTCACCAAGTACAGGATTATAAACATCAGCTCACAGTGAGTCAGAATTTGTGTGGGGTACAGGAACCATAGCTTAGAGTAGTAGGTGACACTTAGGCCCACTGTAGCATGTAGATAATTAGAGAATAATGCTATCTCCAGGCTCAAGGGATGCCAAAAACAAAGTTATTTCTAATGAAAGCATGGTAGGTGATTTCAGAAGAGTCAACTTAAAATGTTCTTGGTTTATCTTTAAGTTTTTACAAAGTAGTCCTATTTGACCAGTTTTACGTCCTTCCATTCCTGGGTTGACCTAAATTTACAATAACTCAACTGAGAGTCTTCTACTAATTCCTTTTTTCAGGGTCACTTTGATTTTGACTATAAAATAGTTGGTTATACTAACTAACTTATTCCCTAACTCTAGTCAAAGAGCAAAGTGAGAACAGTAATTACAGGAGCAAAGTGAGTATGATGTAGGCATTTGCCCGGTTTAGGTTTCACCTTTTCCCCAAAGGTTCTTGTGGTGGAAACAGGGCCCCAGTGGAATGGTGAAGTGGTGGAAAATTTCAGGGTAGGAAGGCGGCTAATGGCTCTGTAGATAATAATAAGGGTAAATAATGGTTCTGTCCTCAAGACCATGTTAACATATCTCCTGGGCGATCTAGTCTCCTGAGACAGGACTACTTCCCACAAGAATGTGTTGCTGTGAGGCTGCAATCTTTTAATCCTCTTTGCATACAGTCATATCCTGTGATGCCATGAGGCCTCTTCAGAGACAGGCAGACACTGATGTCCATGCTCTTGAATTTCCGGAGCTAAGTAAAACCTTTTTGCTTTACAAATTACCCAGTCTAATATATTTGATTACAGAAACACAAAATTGACTAAGGTAGATTATAGGATGATTTTGCAAATATGGCTTTAATAATAAGCTAATCATGGGCATCAGAAGAGGGTGATTTTAGGACATATTTAGTCAACAAAAATTTTTATGCATTAGTTGATTACTTAATGTGGACATGCTAGGCAAGCACTCTACTATTTGGCTACATTCCCAGGCCAGCATAAATCTTTTCAAAAGTAATTACAAAATGTAATTATATCCAGAAATTTTTTTTAGCCTCAAAAAATTTTAAACTCAAACTTTGAATGATTAATTTTACTTCTCAAACTTGGATTAGAAGTACATTTTTGATAAGACCCTTCCAACTTACTTTTAGGATTTATGGGCTAATTAGAAGGCTGTCATTCACCAGCATCAGACAATACTATTGAGCTATTACAGATTGAGCTGTGATGAATGAAATGTCATACCCACTTCTTAGGAGCAGCGAGCTAAGCCTAAAAGTATTCAATGAGGCCTACACAGGCAGTTCAAGCTAGAGTCAGACCTCCTGAGTCCAAGATGTTTAGTGATGCAATCACAGGTAGGTCTATATTCAGCCTTGTATGCATCAGATGAAGTAGGTTTTCTGTTAGACAGATCTTCTGACCATCATCAGTGCGGGTAGGCATCTTGAGGCAGAGCAGGCAGGGGCATTGGCCACTCTGCTTCCCTGACTGGCTATCCCTTCTTCCCAGTTTCTACAGACATCTTGAAGTGGCAGCTGTGCTTGAGGGTGATTGAAGAAAGTCTGGGGAAAACAACTCTACATCAGAAGAATCACTCTTAACAGTTTGCAAGTGAGCTGTTATTCCGTTGAAAGAAAAGCAGAGAGACTCTGGCAGAAACTCAGGTAACTACAGCCTAAAAGAAGGCTTCAAGTTTTTTGTTCTGCCGTGTTTCTTCAGTAGAAGAGAGTAAATACCTGCAGGTTTGTGGCCACATTTTCACTCGCAGTGCTTAACCCCACCATTGTCATGGAGAAGTACTAAAAGCAGTATTTGTGATTCAACACAACTTCAGTTGTGAACACTAAAATGTGGGATTAGTGTCATTTTCACATTACAAAATACTATATCTTTATTTTACCCATATTTTAAAGTAAAAGTAATTTCTTATGTATGAATCTGTGATCCCTGAACTTATGAAATGGCTAGTTCAATTGTGAGAGGCATGAGTGGGGGAGAGGGAGTATTTGGGACTCTGAAATCAGAGGCTGCCCGGGGCCTCATTACTTATCATCGTTTGGTAGATTGCCTTTTCAATTTGTGCATTTTCCCTTATAAAATCAATTTTAAATTCATTTGACTTAAAACTTGAAAAGGTAGAAGTTCCTCCTCCCAGATCTGTCTTTCATAAGTAAGTAGTGGTATCATTCCATCTTCCAGAGGTGAGGGGGCCAATTTCCCAAGTGTGGGTGTCTTGTTTGCAACCACAGACTTGTTTAAAACCCTGTGTGCATATATGTATGTGTGCGCTCCTAAAAAACACAAGATAGGCAATTTAGGGAAACCCCTCTAAAGTTAAAAAATGAAAATAGTACTGCAAACATGTATCTGAGTATTTTCAATATAAATTATGTCTTAGATATTATTCTGTAGTTAAAAAAAATACAGTACTCCACTAAATATACTGGAACTTCTCAGATTGATCCCCTTGAAATGGATATTGAAATCATTTCCAACCTCCCACTTGCATCTGAATAAGCACTGATTTGATGTAGAAGAGGTTGTTCTTTGTGTATGATTCTGCATCTGTGTGTGCATATTTGTGAATACATTTCCGGAAGCAGATTTTTGTGTACCAAAGAGTATGTGCATTCATACTGTTGGTTTATTCTCCATTGAAGATGTACCAGTTCATGGTCTCTTTTGCAGGAAACACCTTGTACCTCTGTTACAAGGTCAGCTTTTAAATTATTTTACTCCGTGTGCAAAAAGAAAAGAGATTATTGCCATTTAGCTTCATACAAAATAGTTCCCATATTTTCCAGTTGTGTATTATTCTGGACTATTGTATTCTTCACTCATTTGCTTGTGCTGACGTGAGATGTCTCTTTTCATTTTATAGACTTCATGTGAGAGAAATTCACTTTTGATATGTATATGTATATGTATATATATGTATATGTATATGTATGTATATGTTCCCTCCCTTCCCCCGCCTTGGTCCTTGTCTTTCCTCCCATTGCATGTGGCTATGCAGGAAAGCCATATAATCAGAAATATTGGTTTCTTGTGTTTGCTTACCTGAAATCTTTTATGAGCTCTAATAGCCCTTGGAGTTTTCTATGTAATACAGTCATTTCCTGTGCATATGGGAATGATTTAATTACCTTTCTCTTTTGATGCCTTTTATGTTTTTATCTTGCTTAGTTTGCTTGCTCAGGACATCCAGAGATTCCGTGTGGAAAAGAAGTGCTGAGAGTGGGCTCTCTTGTCCTTGTTCTTAGAGGAAAACTTTCAGCTGTTCTCTGCTGGGCTTGTGATCTAAGGGCATATGGTTCTTGTGCTGAGGGGCCGCCCTTCCGGAGCTAGTTTTCTGTGAGTGGATGTTAAGTTCTGTCCAATGCTCATCAGTATCTACTGAGAGATCATGCGATTCTTCATTGTGTTAATATGGGCTGTCATGCTTATTGAGATGTGTTGATTGATCCTACATTCTAGAGTTCAAACCTATTCAACCGCAGCTACTGATGTTTTTAATATGCTGTTGAATTCTATTTGCTAGAATCTTGTTAAGAATTTTTCCGTTTGTGCTCATCAAGGGTGTCTTAGTCATTGTTCTATTGCTGTGAAGGGACACCATAACCATGACAACTCTTTTAAAATAAAGCATTTAAGTGGGGCTGGCTTCTGGATTAGGAGGTTTAGGCCATTGTCATCGTGGTGGGGAGCATGGTGGCACTCAGCTGGAGAGGGAGCTGAGAGTTCCACCCCACAGGCAGGAGGAGGAGAGACACGAGGCCTGGCATTTAAAACCCCAGAGCCCATGACATTCTTCCTTCAATAAGGTCATATGTCCTAATCCTTTCAAATAGTGCCACTCCTTATGAGTCTATGGGGGCATTAAAAAAAAGATTTATTTATTATTTATACAGTGTTCTACCTGCATGTATTTCAGATGGTTGTGAGCCACCATATGGTTGCTGGGAATTGAACTTAGGACCTCTGGAAGAGCAGTCAGTGCTCTTAACCGCTGAGCCATCTCTCCAGCCCCTATGGGGGCATTTTTATTCAGACCACCATTTTTTAGATGGCTAATATTAATTCTCTAGTAGCTTTTTAGGCAGCAGGGAGTGTTATCACAGAGCTATAAGACCAGCATATGGGGTTCTTCGGCAGGAGAACAGCTTGAGGCCAACTGGGATGTCTGAGATGCTGCTTCAAAAACACAAAACAAAACAAAACAAAACAGAACAGAACAGAACAGAACAGAACAAAACAGAACAGAACAGAACCATCAGATATTGGGCTTTACTCTGGTGGAAGGCTTTAAAATTAGGAATAAAATTTCTCTACTGGTCTGTCCAAATTTTCTATTCATGATTAAATCTTTATGGTTTTATGTATATAGGAAGTATGGGAATTTATGTTTCTGCTAGACTATTTATTAACTTATATAGTTGTTCACAATAGTCTCTGATGACCATTTCTGTGATGGTGGTTGTGTTTTCTTCTTTTATTTTTACTTTTATTTTTGTGTGTGTGTGTGTGTGTGTGTGTGTGTGTGTGTGTGTGTGTGTGTGTGTACAGGTACTGAGGGAGGTTACAAGTGGCTGCTGGAACCCTTAGATCTGGAGTTACAGGACATGGGTACTAGAAGTTGAATTCTGCTCTTCTGGAAGAGCAGTAGTGCCCTTGCCTACGGAGTCACTTCTCCATCCTCTGTGATACCATTTGTCATTTCTCCCTTTCATTCCGATTTTACTAGAATCCCTTCTTTTTCTTTGCTCTTGTATTTACTACTGTATTGGTTTTATCTCTTCTAATAAATGAAAATTCAGCTTTTCTTGGTATGGTCCTGCCCATTGTATTCTTGATTACTTTTTTGCTTACATCTGCTTTGGTTTTTATCTACTAATTTTGTCCTTAGTTTCTATCTTTGGGAGGGGGAATGAACAGCATCTTTAAGGCACAATATTAGATTATTTGGAACTTTCTTTTTGAAAATAAAAAAGACAAATATATTTATTCAGAAATTTCCCTATTTGAATTGTATATACTACATTGCATAAAGTTTTAGTATGTTGACTTTCCACTTTGGTTTGCCTCAAAATATTAAAAAGCTTCCCTGTTAATATCCTCTTTGATCTATTTGATGCACAAATCTGTGTGTGTGGTATACATACATGGTATATGCACATTAGTGTTGTGTGTGCCATTGTGTGTATGTGGTGAATGCTGCACATGAGTGTTGTGTGTAGATGGAGCATGTACATGGATGTTGCATGTTGTGTGTGTAGTATATGGTATATGAACATCAGTGCCGAATGTGATGTGTGTGTATGAGGTGAATGCTGTACATGGGTGTTGCGTGTGGTGTGTGTATACAGTATATGCACATGAGTGTTGTGTGTGGTGTGTATGTATATGTGGCACATGCACCTGAGTGTGTATTTGCAAACATCCATGCAGTGCATGAAGAGGCCAGAGCAGGATGTCATTGTCATCCTCCATCAATGCCCTACCTGGTAAGCTTGAGGCAGGATTTCCCTGAGCTGGAAGTGTGCCATTTCATCTAGGCTGACTGCCCAGTGAGCTCCAGGAATCCACCTGTCTCCACAAAGTCTCATGGATTTCAGACTAGCTTTGAACTCACTACATAGCTGCGGATGACCTTGAACTTCTGATCCTCTTGCTCCTGGCATTATAGGTGTGCTCTGTCACACTCATTTTATGTGACAACGAGGATTAACTTGGGGCTTTTGCCTGTCTGCTAGAACTCTACCAGCTGAGCTACACCACCAGCTCTAAATATTGACTTCTATAACAGATGAATTCTTAGTCTTTAGTCTTCCTAGAATCTCCAGATGGAATCTTACCCTATCTGGGCAGATGCTTTACATGTTCTGGGGCTATAATTTGTTCGTGTATTTTTTCTTATACTCATATTTGGAAATGAGGTTTTTAATCTAATATTTATTGTTTTGAGAGCATTTAACTCAATTTTAATTTAATTTTATGTATTTTCACTTTAGTGGGAAATGAATGTTCATCAGATATTTGATAAATTCTCCAGAAGATTTAGCAGATCTTTAAGGAAAAAAATGAAGTAACATTTGGTCATTGAGCCTGGACCAGTGCCTGACACATAGTGGATCATGTTCAACTAGTACTGGGCTGATTAACTATAAATGAGTGTGAAATAAAGCTCCCTAAGGTGTCTGACTGTCTGGAGGACTGTGCCTGTGAATGGCTTTCCTAGTAAGCCTGCATAGTGCCCAGTGAGTGGCACCATCTTCTTCATACAGCTTACATTTAAAAGTTTGCCCGCATAATTAAAGAAATTCATACGGAGTCATTTAGAGCTTTTACAACTAAAAAATACCATTTGTTATGGTTTGCATGTGAAATGTTCCCTCCCTGTAGACTTGTTTGTTTGAACAATTGTTCCCCAGATGGGGGTGTGGTTTTGTGAAGTTGTGGAGCCTTTGGAAGGTGCAGACAATGGGGGGCTGGTGGGCAGTCCTCATATGTTATATGAGGCCTTCATCTGGCCACACTCTCTGTTTGCTGACTGCCAGTGTGAGGTAACCTGCTGCCTCTGCTGCCACGCCTTCCTCACGATGATGGACGCTGTCCCCGAATCCGGACCCAGGATAAATCCTTTTCCTTTAAATTGCTTCTGGTCAGTGAGAAGAGTAGCTAAAACACTACTGTAATAGCAACTGTGACGTCACACAGCATACAAGAACAGAGCAAGAGCTGTTGTATTCTTTCAGAAGCTAACCCAACTGCTTTCAGTTCTTCCATGAGACATAAGAAATGGTGGTGCGTGAACTGTACCTGAGAGGGATTTTACCTTTTGTGAGCATGAAAGAGACCTTCTTCATAAGTTTGTACCCAAGTGATGTCATCTCCCCATCCTGAAGAAGAGAGACATCAATGTGTTATTCCAGGGCTACAGCTCTCTGTCTGATGAGCAGATGCCAATCTATAGACGTATGACAGCTCCAAAGCTGTTGCCTGACATGCAGTGTAAAAGATAGTACATTATATCTGGATACAAAGATGGGGTGCCCTATCAGACTGTACTCTGGGGAATTTGGGAGTGTGCATCAAAACTTGACCCATTGATCAGTACTGGGTGATGGACAAGGTGCTTGAGAAGACATCTCTGGCCATGCAAAAGCTCCACCTTTCAGACTGTATGAGAAATAGCAGTTATCAGCATACTTCTACAAAACTGCCAAGAGTCCTTCTGACTATACTACAACGTGCCCTTTGTATCTGAAATACCAAAGGATGCTGACTGCTTCTATGACGGTGCACACTGAGGAAAAGGAGTTCCAAATTCTACTTTGACTTTTTACTTGGAAAACATTCAAGGATGAGAACTGCATGTTTGAACACACACATGTGTGTGTGCATGCGTGCACATATACATACACACACACATTCACACATTCTAGGAACACTTATGGAAGGGAAAGAGAAAGCTGTGACTACAGAGAGACTCCACTGGCCCTAAAAAGGAGACAGAAGCAGTTTTGAATTTGTGCTAGAGATAAAGAATAAAGCCCTCAAGAAGTAGAAGGCACAGAGCCAGAGCATACAGGAATATTGTAGAGTGCTTAGGACTTACCCTAGGGATGAATGAGAAAATCTGAATTTTCATGAAAGAAATATTTGGGGGCTGGTTGGGTTAGAGGTTTCCTGTGTTCAATGTCAGCTTGAGGTGTCTACATTTGATACCACAGGTATGTAACAGCATGAAGTAAGATAAACATGATTCTGTTTCTTCTTGTTTCCTTTATTTGTTCTTTGGTAATAACCTTTATTGAGATGTTATTCACAAACGATTCAATTCACTCATAGAAAGTGCACATTCTTTGTAGTATATTCCCAGAGTTACAAGGCCAACACTACAATCAGTTTTAGAACATTCTCACCACCTCGAAGCAAACAGTGTTTTAAAACTAATTACATTTATGTATCCATTTGTTTGTGTGTGTGTGTGGGATAAAGTGTCTTAGCCCAAATGTGGAGCTCAGAGGACAACACGAGGGTATGGGCTCTCTCCTTCCAGTATGAGGATTCTGGGAATTGAGTTCAGGTCACCAGGCTTGACAGCAAGCACTTGTACCTGCTGAGACACCTTCGCAGCACTGAATCATATGTGTGCGTGTAATCTGCCTTCTACCCTCTGTTCTCTAGATCTTCCTGAGCTCTAAGAAACACCTAATCTAGCTTCACCCCCATAGTTTGCCTATTACGGACATTTCATATAAGTGGAAATATCCAGTATGTGGTCTCTGTGGTTGAATAATTTCACTTAGCATAGTTTAAAACTTCTTACATCTTCTGTCATGTATTAGTACTTAATAACCTTTCTATGGCTCAATATTATCCCATAATATAGAGCCAAGCTTAGGCAGTGAAGAAAGTTAGTACCAGGAGTGGGATATTGCTGTGACAGACCTGATTGTGTTGTTTTAGGGACAACTGTTGAAGGACTTTGGAACTTGGGGTCAGAAAAATAGCTGAGCATTGAGAGCTCAGTGAGCTGTTCTGTAGGAACTTGGGTGATGAGAATGTTGAGATCAGTGTAGACCATGGGGGCCTGGCTTTTGAAATTTAAGAGGGAAGCAAAGACTCTGTCATGCTTTTTGTGTGAAGAATCTGTGGTTTTGGTTAGCTGGGGCTGAATAGTCAGCTGAATAACTAGATACCAGAACTGCTAAAATGGAACCTTTGCTTTGCTGGAATGCTTGATGCTGGTCAGCTGGAGCTGAGAAATTGGCAGTGATTAAGAAGAGACAAGCATCACTGAGGTGAAATCTTTTGGGAAGTGTTTCTTGAGAGTCAGTGCACTGAAGCTGTGTTCCCTGAGTCAGCCACAGTTCCACTCGGGTGATACTGAAGGCATGAGGGGTCATGGAAACAGCTGAGGCTTGGCACTGTGAGTGGCCAGGAGAGGCCATTAGTAAAGGTACAGCCTCAGTGACAGTTGAAGACCCAGGATAGAAAGTTGAAAATCTGAGGCATGGTACCAGGAGGAGAGCCTATGAGAGGCTGCTGGTAAGTGTGCAGCCCAGTTGCAGCAGCAGACCACAGCGTTCTGGAGATGCCAGCACATGGGATGACCACCAAAAGCAATAGCAATAGTGGAGTGGAAACTGGTGGATCCTAGGAGACCAACAGGGCTGGAGAAGTGGCCCATGACCTTTGGAAATGCCCAGCATATCATAAGTGAATCCCAGATATTGGGCACTGAGTTATTTATACAATTGGAGATTGTTTTTGCTTTGTTCTAGTTGTGAATGTGCTCTGGTTCTTCTCTCCTGAAGTAAGAAAGCATTTAGTTTACTTTTTATTTTACAGAAGGCCACGATTGAGAGACGGTTTAAAAGAGATTTTTTTTTTTTTTGGTTTTAAAAGAGACAGGGATTTTTAAAAAAGTGTTTGAATTTGTAAAGACTGGAACTTTTGAAGTTAGTAACATTTTTATATTGTGATGCTGATAATAATGTGTGGTCTTGGGGATGAACAAGAGAGGAATGGTTATGACTTAACAGTGATATGTTTGAGTGTTAAGCTGACAAGGGGTCAGTTATCCTAGCTGATTTTCTGTCAGCTTGACACAAGCTAAAGCCATCTGAAAGGAGAGAAACTCAATTGAGAAAATGCTTCTGCAAGATCCAGCTGTGAGGCATTGTCTCAATTAGTGATTGATGGGGGAGGGTCTAGCCCATTGGGGGCGGGGCCACCCTGGGCTGGTAATCCTGGGCTCTGTGAGTAATCTGGCTGAACAAGCCACGGGAAGTAAGACAGTAAGCAGCTCCCCTCCAAGGCCTCTGCATCAGCTCCTGTCTCCAGGTTCCTGCCGTTTGAGTTTCTGTCTGACTTCCTTCAGAGATGATCAGGGATGAGGAAGAGTAAACAGAACAAACTCTTTCTTCTCAAGTTTCTTTGGTTATGATATTTCACCACAGTAACCCTAACTAGGAAACCACTTTTTATATATCTATCAGTAGATGAACATTTGAGTTTGTTGCTGTGGTAAACGTAAAATGTTGTGGTGAACATTTAAGAACAAGTTTGTGAATGGGTATGCATTTCACTTGGGGAGTATGGGGAGGAGTGGAATTGCCGAGTTAAAGGTAACTGTGTTTTAACCTTTTTTTTTTTTTTTTTTTTTTTTTTTTTTTTTGAGACAGGGTCTCTGTATGTAGTTTTGGCTGTCCTGGAGTCAGGGTGGCCTTGAACTCACAGTGCTGGGTTAAAGGTGAGTGTTCCCATATCCAGCATGTATTTTAACTTTCTGAGAAGTTGCTACTTTGTCCTGAAAATCTACGGTGCTGCAAATCTCTCATTATGAGAGAATAATAGATTAGTTTATGCTAGACCTAATATCTGAACATCGGAAGACGTGTTTGTTGTGTTGGTACCTCACCCTACCTGTCTTCTCTGTGATGACCCTGGAAGATGGTTTGATGTTCCTTTAGCACACTTTACATTATCTTGCTGGAGAAATATGAGAGCAGCCCTTGATTACTTTTCTTTGCTTGCATTTGGTTTTTAGATTTATTTATATTTAAATGCTTTGCGTATGGGTGTTTTGCTTGAGTATTTGTTATCCACTATATTTGTGCCTGTTGATCACAGAGGTCAGAATTAGATTCCAAGGAACTGGAGTTGTAGAGGATATGAACTACCCTGTGGTGCTGAGACTTGAACCCAGGTGCCTGGAAGAGCAGCCAGTGCTCTTAACTGCTGGGCCATCTCTCTAGCTCCTCTCGTCTGATGTATGTAAATGTCACTCAAATACTAGAGCTTTAGCAATGGAAACATTGAGGTTCTCATTTCCTGCTCAGTTGAATTCCATAGACATTAATAAATCATCTGTAACACACTAATCCCTGGGAATATAAAGAAAAATAATACAACTTCCCAAATACCCATAGTTCCGCAGGGGAGCGTATTGAATCTGTTTCCATACAGTCTAGGTTATAATCACAATGTGCCAAATGGGACAGAACTTAATTTTTCTTCCAGGTCTGGATTCATGGCTGTACTTTTGTCTCTAGCTTTGGCTATGCTTTTTGGTCTTCTGCGATTTTATTCCTTCACCAGCTGTGCATTTATTGAGTATCTGCTGTATGTTAGTCATTGGGCCAGGTCCTGGGTGTTCTTTTGTTAAAAGGACGTTAGGAAACGTTGATCTCCGTGTGTGTGTGTGTGTGTGTGTGTGTGTGTGTGTGTGTGTGTTAATCCTATTCCTTTTCCTCACTGTCTTCTGCTTTCCCCACTCATCTCTGCCATGAGCTGTCTGCCCCCCGGCTCTGCGGCTCTGCGCACAGGGTGCTCAGACTCCTTCCTCCGGCTCCTGATTTTACCTGTCATTTTCTCAGTCATTCCTTACATAGGAATTGACAGCCAAATATAAACCGGCCCTCAACACAGTGACTTGCAGCATCAGTAGTCATTTTCTCTATTAAAACAGTGCCTCAATAATGGAAGTAGTAGAATCAAGCTGTTTGAAGTAAGCCATATGAACTCCAATTCGTTTTCATAAAATTTGCCATAAAAAAGGAGGCCAGCAAGGTGGCATGGCAGGAACAGGCTGTAAGTATTACGGTGGACTGGATGGGCAGGGATTCTGGCACTTGGGAGCCAAAGAATACTGAGTGCTACAGTTCAGATGGGAAAGTACTCTGGCAATCAGGAGCCAAGGAATAGCACAGGTCACAGTAAGTGTAGCAGCTTACAGCCCTGATCCAGGGAAAGGCTTCCCCAGCATAACAGCTCTGCTCTGGCAGGAGAGGGTTTTCCCAGTGAAGATGTTGCTATGCAGCTCAGGTCCCCAGAGTGTTAACAGCTCAGCTCACTCAGCTCTGCTCTGCTCTGGCTCTGGAGAAGAGTTATTACTTCTCTCCTTTGGTGAAGGACTATCTCACCCAAACCTCATCCAAGAGATTTATTAGGAGGGATGTGTCCAGGAGAGGGGCTGCCCTCTGCCAGGGTGGCAGAGGACAGCCAGCCAGCCACGAGCTGAGCAGGCACAGGGTTTATATAGGGTTTCTTAGGGGCAGAATTTTCCTAGGAAGATTTCCTGGGTGGGGATTGGTCAGATTTCAAACCCTGACCTCAGATTGGCTACATCTCCTGCTCAGGGATTGGTTGGTTTTCTGCACAGGTTCAGGGTCAGATTTGGCTGGTTTTGGGGCCAAAGTGTGTTTCTTTCTCTGGTCCTTTTTAGCCTTTTGGCTCTAATTTTAGGGCCAGGGTGCATTTCTTTCACTGGCTCTGATTCCAGGGACAAAGTCTGTTTCTTTGCACTGGTTTTAGGGTCAGGGTACATTTCTTTGGTTCTGGTTGCAGAACCAAAGTGTGTTTCTTTGGCTCTGCTCGGGGTGTGTTTCTTTGGCTCTGCTCAGGGTGTTTCTTTGGCTCTGCTCAGGGTGTTTCTTTGGCTCTGCTCAGGGTGTTTCTTTGGCTGGCCCTTTTCCCCTACACAGGCTAATGTCACAATCGATGACTATAGCTTGGTCCCTGGAACTCAAATGGTGGGAGAAGAGAATATTCAGCAAGTTCAGCTGGTTGTCTTCTGACTTTGACACATCCATAAATAAACGCAATAAACCCTTCTGCAGATTTTCCCATCAACATCTACATGGGCTCCCAGGAATGTCTTCTACCATAGTCATAGCAATGCCACTGATCTCCACTGTGGAAGGGCTTGAAGAGCAATGAGCAATTTAGTCTCAGGTTGTTCAAGGTCACTCAGGTACTTATTTTACAACAGTTTGTTTGTGTGGAGAGCTGTGTAATAAGTTGTATCCAGGGACATGATTTTGCCCTTATTTATTAATGGCATACATCGCCTTTCTCGACATACAGATTGTGATTGCTAGGCTAAAGTTGAACTCATTCACTTAGGTAAACAATACGGACGCACGGCCGGCACTCTGTAGATCTGAGTAAACAAATGGCCTGGAAGTCGCCTGCAGGGGATTGTCACTGTACACACGCTCAGCCAAGCACAGAGTGATTGTTTGAATCAATATGTGGGGGCAAATAATTCTCAGCACTTTTCTTCCTGGAAACAAAAAATCTAATTTTGAGGACTGTTTTTAATTATTATTTTGGAGGTGAAGATTTATGTGTCTCTTAGACCGAAGTAAAACTGTAAGTGTAAGACAGTAGGAGACTTTCTGAAGCTGAAGCGAAAGGCAAATGTCTAAAGTCCGTCAGAGCTGCAGACATCAAGTCAGTTCTTCATGTCTACAAAGATGCAGCAAAATGCTGCTATTGAGCCAGGCACAGTGGTGCACACCTGCAAGCTCGATGCTTGGGAGACAGAGGCAGGCAGATCTCCGTGAGTTTTAGGCCATCTTGATCTACATAACAAGTTTAAGCCAGCCAAGTCTACATGGTGAGTCCCTGTTTGGAAAACAAAGCAAACAACCCCCAACCCCAAGGGTCATTATTTCTTTGAAATTTACTGTCTAAAGTGGATTATCCCCCTTTATAAACATCTGTTTCAAAGTCACACTTAACGAGTATCTAGTTTTTTTTGCTTATAATCAAACTATAGATGAATACACTAGGTATTTTGAGAACAGTTGAAATGACTGAGTTTAGAAACTCCAGTGATGTCACCGTACCTCTTGAGAGAGTCTGAGGAGGTCTCTTTTCTTTTTTGATAGCAATGGCAAGGTTGGAAGAAACTGTGACCAGCAAGAGGCAGAGGCCCAAAGTGGAGTGTAGCATCGTGTCTTCTAGAAGGTCACTCAGAAGCAGCTAGACGGCAGAAAATAATTTTCAGAATCTGGTCATTTTCAACAGTCTGCTATTAAGAGAAATTCGATTCAGACAAACCCCATGCCAAGAGGTTCTTCTTTTAATTTCACATAATAAAATCTTTTGGGATTTTTTAAAAAGCATTTAAAAACACTGAACCGTCTTAGTAGATGCTAAGTTTGTGAATTTCTGGGTATCTTGGCACAGAATGACATTGAAGGGCAGGTTGAGGGCACCCAGCGGCCCCTGAGGTCACTGTGGTGTGCACAGCTTCTCAGTGAAACTCAGACACGATCCTGTTTCATTAACCAACTTCAAACTGCGGCATGTAAGGCAAAGCGGACTGTGGGCGCGCACAAGGGGCTCTTTGTCTTTTCGTCTTTCTGGGCTGACTATGTGGAAACATCATCTTAGCTCTATAGCAAAGTGAGCTCAGCTGTGGAAAACAGTGCTGCGGGTACAGACAAGAAGCAAAGCAGAACGCGGATGCGGCTGCTCTGCGCCCTGCCCGTCACGTGACTTCCGCGTGCTTTCCAACAGTCAGCCTTTCCCGTCAGTTTACGATGCTTCTCCTTAAAAGCTGCTGCGTACTGTCACATTGCTAAAGGTAAACACTTGAGAACAGAGTGGAAGGAAATGTACAGATATTCTTCATGTTTGATTAAAATCTCCTAAAACTTTTTTTTTTTTTTTTGCTGCCGACATGTGTTATTTGGCAGTGCACTCCACCATGGTAATGAAATTTCCTAGCCCACATTTAATAAATGGTTATTATATTTGATTCTGTTTGAGTTGACTATATTTAGCTCTACTAAGAATTGTGGGAAATGGAAAGATTCAGAAGACGCAACAATTTGGTCCCAGCACAACACCTGATGACTATAACAGTATAAAAATGGCATCTGAATTTTGTGGAGTACAGGTTTTCAAAGTATGACCTGTTGATTCTCTGAATTTCCTCAGAGTCCGTTGTTACAGATAAGCAATTTAAATAGACCTATAACCCCTATGGAAATAGAAGTAGTCATCTAAAGTCTCCCAACCAAAAAAAGCCCAGGTCCAGATGGCCTCAGTGCAGAATTCTACCAGACATTCAAAGAACATTTTATACCAATTCTTCTAAAAGTTTTCTACGCAATAGAAGCAGAAGGGTCTTTGTCCAAACTCTTTCTATGAGGCTTCAATAACTTTGATCCCCAAGCCACACAAAGACACAACTAAGAAAGAGAACTTCAGACCAATATTCCTCATGAACATTGATGCAAAAATACTCAATAAAATACTGGCAAATTGGATCCAAGAACACAGCAAAACAATCATTCACCACGATCAAGTAGGTTTCATCCCAAAGATGCAGGGATGGTTCAACATACGAAAATCCATCAATGTAATCCACCATATAAACAAGCTGAAAAACAAAAATCACATGATCATCTCACTAGATACTGAAAAAGCCTTTGACAAAATCCAATGCCCCTTCATGATAAAGGTCTTGGAGAGATATGGGATAACAGGAACATACCTAAACATAATAAAAGCTATATACAGCAAACCAACAGCCAACATCAAACGAAATGGACAGAAACTCAACGCAATTCCTCTAAAATCAGGAACAAGACAAGGCTGTTCACTCTCTCCATATCTCTTCAATATTGTACTTGAAGTTCTAGCCATTGCCATACGACAACAAAGGGGGATCAAGGGGATACAAATTGGGAAGGAAGAGGTCAAACTTTCACTGTTTGCAGATGATATGATAGTTTACATCAATGACCCAAAGAACTCTACCAGGGAATTCTTACAGCTGATTAACACCTTCAGCAAAGTGGCAGGCTACAAGATCAACTCAAGAAAATCAGTAGCCCTACTATATACAGATGATAAAAGGGGTGAGAAAGAAATCAGAGAAACATCACCCTTTACAATTGCCACAAACAATATTAAATACCTTAGGGTAATGCTAACCAAACAATTGAAAGACCTGTATTGCAAGAACTTTGAGTCTTTTTTTTTTTTGGTTTTATGAGACAGGGTTTCTCTGTTTTGGAGGCTGTTGGTCCAGCCTGGCCTTGAACTCACAGAGATCCGATTGCCTCTGCCTTCCGAGTGCTGGGATTAAAGGCGTGCGCCACCAACGCCCGGCGAACTTTGAGTCTTTAAAGAAAGAAATTAAAAAAAGTCCTCAGAAAATGGAAAGATCTCCCATGCTCTTGGATAGGTAAGATAAATGTAGAAAAATGGCAATCCTGCCAAAAGCAATCTACAGATTCAATGCAATCCCCATTAAAATACCAGCACAATTCTTCACAGACCTTGAAAGAACAATAATCAATTATGTATGGAAAAACAAAAGACCCAGGATAGCCAACACAACCCTGTTCAACAAGGCTATGTCCAGAGGCAACACCATCCCTTACTTCAAGCTCTATTATAGAGCTATAGTTCTGAAATCAGCTTGGTATTGGCACAAAAATAGACAGGTGGACCAATGGAATTGAATTGAAAACCCTGATATTAACCCACACAGATGTATGAACATCTGGTCTTTGACAAAGAAGCTAAAAATATACAATGGAAAAAAGAAAGCATCTTCAACAAATGGTGCTGGCATAACTGGATGCTGGCATATAGGAGACTGCAGACAGATCCATGACTATCGCCATGCACAAAACTGTAGTCCAAATGGATCAAAGACGTCAACATAAATCCAGCCACACTGAACCTCTTAGAAGAGAAAGTGGGTGGTACCCTTGAACGAATTGGTATGGGAGACAGCTTCCTGAACATAACACCAGTAGCACAGACAGTGAGGTCAACAATTAATACATGGGACACTTTGAAACTGAGAAGCTTCTGTAAGGCAAAGGACACAGTCAGCAAGGCAAAAAGGCAGCCCACAGAATGGGAAAAAAATATTCACTAACCCCACATATGACAGAGAGCTCATCTCCAAAGTTTACAAAGAACTCAAGAAGCAAGTTTCCAAAACACCAAAGGATCCAATTAAAAAATGGGCTATAGAACTGAATAGAGAATTTTCAATAGAGGAGGCTAAAATGGTTGAGAGGCACTTGAGAAAGTGTTCAACATCCTTAGCCATCTGGGAAATGCAAATCAAAGCAACTCTGAGATACCATCTCACTCCTGTCAGAATGGCTAAAATCAAAAACACCAATGACAATTTATGCTGGAGAGGATGTGGTGAAAAGGGAACACTCCTCCATTGCTGGTGGGAGTGTCAACTTGTACAGCCACTTTGGAAATCAGTATGGAGATTCCTCAGAAAAATGGGAATAAACCTACCACAAGACCCAGTAACTCCACTCTTAGGCATATATCCAAAAGCTGCACATTCATACAACAAGGACATCTTTTCCACTATGTTTATAGCAACATTATTTGTAATAGCCAGAACTTGGAAGCAACGTAGATGCTCCTCAACCGAAGAGTGGATAGAGAAAATGTAGTATATTTACACAATGGAGTACTATTCAGCAGAAAAAAATAGTGGGATCCTGAAATTTGCAGGCAAATGAATGGCACTAGAAGAAACCATCCTGAGCGAGGTAACCCAGTCACAAAAAGAGAAACATGGCATGTACTCTCTCATATATGGATTTTAGACATAGATCTGGGGAGTGCCAGCCTACAATCCCATGGCCAGAGAGTCTGGGAACCTTCATTCAGTGGCTGATGGAAGAAGAGGCAGACTCCCATGGCTAAGCACTGAGCTGAACTCAAGAAATCCAGTGACAGAGAGGGAGGACTGATGACCAAAGGGATTAAGTCTGGGCTGGTTTAACCCCTAGAAACAGCTGACCTGACAAAGGTTAACTCTTGAATCCCAGGCATCAGCCTGGGAATCCAGCATGGGGCTGATCAAGACCCCCGAATGTGGGTGTCAGTGAGGAGGCCTAGGTAATCTATTGAGCCTTGGGCAGCAGATCAGTACCCATCCCGAGTATACACACGGACTTTGGAATCCCATCCAACAATGTGAGGTGCACTCTCACCCTGAACTTTTGGGGGAGGGTCTAGGCCCTGTCCTGGATGAAATGACAGACCATGGACACCTCCACGGAGGGCCTCACCCTCCCTGGGGAAATGAGGGGATATTGGGGTGTTGGTGGGAGGACAGGGGAGGAGGGGAGGGAAATGGAGAGGGACCTGGAACCGACTTGTATAGCAACCTTGTTTCTAATCTAAATTTAAATTAAAAATTTTAAATATGGAAAAGAAAAGAATAAAGTTCTGTTGCCTTGATCAGAAAAAAATTGCATCTGAGATCTTGGAGGACACAGCTCAGTGGAGGTTCAGGCTCTAAAAGTCCTGTTAAATGGTGACCATGTCAGGTAACACTATTCGTGTCAGTTCTTACAGTTTATCAAGTCATGAGACATTTTAGAATATCGTCCTGTTCCGTTAAGGTCTGGACACCTTGTGCCTGGAGGACGGAATGAAAGCTGTGGTGGGTTTTAGCAGGGAAGCCGGGGGGTAGAAAGCCCACCTTGTGAAGATCAGCTTCAGTCAAGCTCAAAGTTGCAGAAGAGAAGTTGAAAAGCCAACTACAAAAGAGTCCCATCAGCTTCTAGAAAGTCTAAGATGTGCCACAGCTGGCAAACAATAATAAAAAAAAAATAAAACCCTGAGATTGACTGTAAGGCTTCATGCTTCTCGCTCAAAACTGCTTTAGAATCTTTTGGGATCTAAGAGGAAGAGGTAAGAAAAGTTAAGCTGGAGAGTGTGAACGTCCTTGGTGTTAGGAACAGATGAATATGTGAAATCTACGTCAAGAAAAGAGAAACGTGCAACTTCCACATCTGTGGATTTTCAGGCCAAGTTCAGAGTTGAGGAGGAACCCAACAGTTCTTAATTTCAAGTACTTATGTACTTATTACATATTTAAGTACCTCTTTATATTCAAAAGTAAAACCCTTTGTTAGATGTTGCAAAAAAGATACTGACTGTACTCGAACAGTATAGCTTCCGTATTGTTGTTTGGGAGTGAGTGGTGCTGTCCTTGGTCGGTGTGTGACTTGCTGAGAGTCCTTAATTCTAGGTGGGCAGGCAAGGGACAGACATTTGGAGGAATTCAGCCTATTACTACATTACAGCAGCATCTGATGCCCTTGGGAAGCACCAACCTCCATGTCTACCACCTGGCTTTGGCAACACTGGCCAGTTAGCATTTGTATTTTTGAAAAGAAATTTAACACAAGCCATTTACGTCAATATTGAAAAATTTCTGTATTTTAAAATAAAACTTTAGGGGTCTGGTGGGATGGCTCAGTGGTTAGCAGCACTGGCGGCTGCTTCCAGAGGACCCAAGTTCAATTCCCATCACCCACATGGCAGCTCACAACTGTCTGTAATGCCAGTTCCAGGACATCCAGCACCGTTACACAGATATACATAAAGACAAAATACCAAATGCACACGAAATGAAAATAAAGAAACCAAGCTATCTTAAAAACAAAATAAAACTAACAAAACAAAACAAAAAACAAGGAAGCAACATTGCTAGCATCCAGGCACTTTAAAAAAAAAGTCATTTTAGCTTAATTCTGTTTTTTTTTTTATGAATTAAAAGTAAAACTGTGAAGCCAGCACAGGAAACCAAGTCAGTAGCAGCAGCAGCAAAATATAGTTTCATTTCTCATTTCCCACTTTTAAACAAGAGCCTCACTTTTAAATAGCAAACAATCAATTGGTCATTGAAATGTGGCAGAGACTGAAAGATTGAACACTGAGCAGTCTGAAAGTTTTGCTTGCTTACCTGAGCTGCCCACCGATCTTGTTAGAACTATACTCTGGATGTTTCCCGTTGCAAAGGGTGTGGATTTATAGGCACACACACCTTACCTTCAGCTCTGGCTTCCCAGCAACAAGAGTGCTGTCTGTCACCTGTGCGCTCACAAACACAGGCTTGCCCAAAGAGCTTGGCTTCCCCCCAGTTCTCATGCTCTACAGTGAGAAAAGATCTCCTCGTTCTAAAGGGAGCTCGAATGTCTTCTCAAAATGACAACAAAGACTTGGTGCTTCTTTTTCCTCTGCCATTTACTTTCCAAGGTAATTGGATGTTTGGCTAGGTTTCAACACTGTAAGAAAAAGGAAAGGAAACAGAGGACAAGCCAGCAGGGGAGGGGGACAAGTGTGGAAACTGTGTGTACACCATTGTTCCTAGTGGGAGAGCCCTCGAGTTTTGAGGATTAGATACAAAGCAAGTAGAAATTATTCTAGGTGACTGGATTACAGGAATATAATAACCAGCTAAGGGGATCAGACTTTCTCTCTTTGTTTTTTCTTTAAAGGGAGAGAGAGAGAGAGAGAGAGAGAGAGAGAGACAGACAGACAGACAGACAGACAGACAGAGACAGAGACAGAGAGACAGACACAGACAGAGAGAGACAGAGACAGAGAGAGAGACAGAGAGAGAGACAGAGAGAGATAGAGAGGGAGGAAGGGAGGGAGAAAGAGAGAGAGGGAGAGGGAGGAGGGGTAGCAGGGAGGGAGGGAGAGAGGGAGAACTGCTTTAAATATTTTAATATTGTCATGATTTGGTTATTCTTTGCAATTTTTGGTGTGTTATGTGTATTGTTATATGCTGCCTTTGTGCCCAACATCTGAATTTATCTCATTTAGTTTTAGGGAATGACTATGTTTCAGTGACTTGCAGTGACGTGCCTGCTGAGTTGAATGATGGGATTTCCTGTGTGTTTGTGGGCAAGCCGGCTCCCCAGTGCTGAGCACGCCTCCAGCCTCTAGTAGGATGGCATTGTCATCTTCTAACATTGGCAAGTTGATCAGTAAGTCTTGGAAGTAGTGCTGTTTGCTGATGAACTTCCTTCTGATTATCACTTAATGGCTAATGTGCACCTATAAGTGAGTACACACCATGTTTGTATTTCTGGGTCTGGGTTACCTCACTCAGGATGACTTTTTCTGATTCCATACATTTGCCTGCCAATTTCACTATGTCACTTTTTACTTTTTATACAGTTGACTAATATTCCATTGTGTAAACATACCACATTTTCTTTGTCCATTCTTCAGTTGAGGGACCTCTAGGTTCTTTCCAGTTTCTGGCTATTGTGAATAAAGCTGCTATGAACCTAGCTGAGCAAGTGTCCTTGTGGTAGGATGAAGTGATCTTTGTGTATATGCCCAAGAGTGCCATAGCTGGATACTGAGGTAGATGGATTCCATATTTTCTGAGGAACTGCCATATTAACTTCCATAGTGACTGTACAAGTTTGCCATCCCACCAGAAATGGAGAAGTGTTCTCCTTGCTCCACATCCTCACCAGAATGAGCTGTCATTTGAGTTTTTGATCTTAGACATTCTTACAGGTGTAAGATGGAATTACAAAGTAGTTTTGATTTGTATTTCCATGAAGGCTAAGGATGTTCAACATTTCTTAGTGTTTCCCCAGCCATTTGAGATTCCTCTATTGAGAACTCTCTATTTAGATATATACCCCATTTTTAAAATTATTTGTTGGATCACTTGATTTTTTGATATTTACTTTCTTGGGTTCTTTATATATTTTGAATACTAGTCCTCTGCCAGATGTGGAGTTGGTGAAGACCCTTTCCCATTCTTTAGGCTTCTGTTTTGACCTACCAGCAGAGTCCCTTCCCTTACAGAAGCTTTGCAGTTACATGAGGTCCATTTATTAATTGTTGATCTTAGTGCCTTCATGATTAGTGTTCTGTTCAGGAAGTTGTCTCTTGTGCCAACGTGTTCAAGGCTGCTTTTTGTTTTACTGTCTATCAAGTTCATTGTCTCTCGTTTTTTGTTGAGATCTTTAACCCATGTGGATGTCAGTTTTGTGCAGAGTGATAGCTATGGATCTATTTGTATTATTCTACATGCAGACACCTAGTTAGACCAGCACCATTTGTTGAAGATGCTTTTTCTTCCCAGTATGTATTTCTGGCTTCTTTATAAGGATTCAGGTGTTCACAGGTATGTAGATTTATGTCTGCATCTACAGTTAATTCCCTTGATCCATCTGTCTGTTTTTATGCCAATAACTGAGTTTATTTTATTACTATAGCTCTGTAGTACAGCTTGAAATCAGGGATGGTGAAACCTCCAGCAGTTCTTTTATTGTACAGGATTGCTTTAGCTATCCTGGGTTTTTGTTGTTGGTGTTGTTGTTTTGTTTTTCCATAGGAAGTTGAATATTGTCCTTCCAAAGTCTGTAAAGAATTGTGTTGGAATTTTGATGGGAATTGTATTGAATTTGTAGATTGCTTTGGATAAGATGTCAATGAGCATGGGGAATCTTTCCATCTTTGGATATCTTTGTTCACAGACCTGACATTTTTATCACACAAGTCTTTCACTTGCTTGGTTAGAGTTACTTCAAGATATTTTATATTATTTAAGGCTATTTTGAAATGTGTAAGGTGTTGTTTCCCTGATTGTTTTCTCAGCCATTTGTCATTTTTATATGAGGGCTACTGATTTTTTTTTTAGTTAATCTTGTATTCAGTCACTTCAGTGAAAGTGTTTATCAACTATGGGATAAAAGCATAGCTGTGGCCTGATGGAATTTTTTGGGTCACTTATGTATACTATCATATCATATTCAAATAAGGATACTTTGCCTTCTTCCTTTATAAATTGTATCCCCCTGGTATCCTTAAGTTATCTTATTGCTCTACGTAAAAGTTCAAGTACAATATTGAATAGATATGGTGAAAGTAGACAGCCTTGTCTTGTTCCTGATTTTAGTGGAATTGCTTTGAGTTTCTCTTCATTTAATTTGATGTTGGCTATAGGCTTACTGTATATTGCCTCTATTATGTTTAGGTATGTTCCTTGTATTCTTGCTCTCTTCAGAACCTTTATCATGAAGGGGTGTTGGATTTTGTCAAAGGCCTTTAATGAATCTACTGAGGTAATCATGTGATTTTTTTCTTTCAGTTTGCTTATACGGTGGATTACATTAATTGACATATTTTCATATGTTTAACCATCCCTTCATCTCTGAGATGAAGCCTACTTAATCATGATGGATGATAATTTTTATGTGTTTTTGGATTCTGTTTGAAAGAGAAATTGGCTTGTAATTCTTTCTTTGTTGAGTCCTAATGTGGTTTGGGTATGAGGGTAACTATAAATAAAATGAATTGGGCAATATTCATTCAGTTTCTATTTTGTGGAATAATTTGAGGAGTATGAGCATTTATTTTTCTTTGGCAGCCTGGTAGAATTTTGTGCTAAAACTATGTGGCCCTGGGTTTATACTCATTGGGACACTTTTAATAACTGCTCCTATTTCACTGGGGTTTATAGGTCTATTTAAATTGTTTATCTGGTTTTGATTTAACTTTGATATGTAGTACCTATCTAGAAAATTAACCATTACTTTTAGATTTTCCAGTTTGGTAGAGTACAGATTTTTAAAGTATGTCCTTATGATTCTCTAGATTTCCTGAGAGTCTATTGTCATGTCCCATTTTTTGTTTCTGAGTTTGTTAATTTGAATATTTTCCCCCTGCTTTTTAGTTAGTTTGGATAAGGGGGTTGTCTATCTTGTTGATTTTCTCAAAGAACCAACTCTTTGTTTCATTGACTCTTTGTATTGTTCTCTTTGTTTCTATTTTATTTATTTCAGCCGCAGTTTAATTATTTCCTGCCATCTGTTCTTTTTGGGTGTACTTTTTTTTTTGTTCTAGAATTTTTAGGTGTTCTATTAAGGTGATAGTATGAGATCTTTTTTTTTTAATATAAGCATTTAGTGCTATCAACTTTCCTCATAGCACTGATTCCATTGGGTTCCAATAGTTTGGGTACACTGTCTATTCATTTCCATTGAATTCTATTTCTTATTTATGTCTTCACCCATTTTCTTTTGTTGTTGTTGAAGTTTTAGGAAAATATTTAAGTTATTTTTCCCTTTAAAATTTAAATTGGAAACAACTTGCTTCTCATGTTAATCCCAGCTCCCTCTCCCTCACCTCCTCCCCTGCCCCCTCATTCCCCCCCCCCAGGCCCCCACCTCATATCCCCTCCCCTCACCATGGAGGGTGAGGCCATCCATGGGGGAATCTCCAAAGTCTGTCATATCATTTATGGCAGGGCCTAGGCCCTCCCACATGTGTTCAGGTTGAGAGAGCGTCCCTCCATGTGGAATGAGCTCCCAAAGTCCATTCAAATGCCAGGGACAAATACTGATCTACTACCCAGGCCCCATAGATTGCACAGGCCTCCTCACTGACACCCAAATTTAGCGGGTCTGGATCAGTCCCATGCTGGCCTCTCAGCCATCAGGCAGCTGTCTCTGTAGGTTTCACCAGACCAATCTTGACCCCTTTGCTCATCACTCCTCCCTTTCTGCAACTGGGTTCCAGGAGTTTAGTGGTTAGCAGTGGGTGTCTGCCTCTGCTTCCATCAGCCACTGGATGAAGGTTCTAGGATGGCATACAAGGTAGTCGTCAATCTCATTATCAGGGAAGGGCATTTAAGTAGCCTCTCCACTATTGCTTAGATTGCCAGTTGGTGTCATCCTTGTAGATCTCTGGAAATCTCATTAGTGCCATATCTCTCCTCAAACCTATAATGACTCCCTCTATTATGGTATCTCTCATCCTGCTCTCCTATATTCTTCCCTCAACTCAACCTTCCTGCTCCCCCACGTCCTCCTCTCCCCTTCTCTTCTCCTTCTCTTTTTCTCCCCGCTCCCTCTCCCCTCCCTCCATGATTCCAATCCACTCAGGAGATCCTGTCCCATTCCCCTTCTCCGGTGTACCATGCATGTCTCTCTTAGGGTCCTCCCTGTTTCCCAGAGTCTCTGGGGGTGGGATTGTAGCCTGGCAATCCCCTGCTCTGTGTCTAAAATCCATATATAAATGTATACATACCATGTTTGTCTTTTTGTGACTGGGTTACCTCACTCAGGATGGTTTTTTCTAGTGCCATCCATTTGCCTGAAAATTTCAAGATTCCATTTTTTTTCACTGAGTGTAAATGTACCACATTTTGGCTATCCACTATTCAAACAGGTAAAGGAAATAATTTAAACTGTTCAAGACTTAAAAGCTAAAATAGAAAACATAAACTGAGGGAATGCTAGAAATAGAAAACTGGATAACAATCAGGAACTACAGATGTAAACATAACCAACAGAATACAAGAGATGGAAGACAGAATCTCAGGCACTGAAGATAAACTAGAGGAAATAGATTCATCGACCAACTAGGAAAATCTTAAATCTAACAAATCCTTAACAGAAAAGATCCAGGAAATATGGAACACCATGAAAAGACCAAACCTGAGAATAATAGGTGTAGAAAAAGGTGAAAAAACCTAGCTCAAAGGTGCAGGAAACATTTTCAACAAAATCATAGAAGACAACTTTCCCAACCTGAAGAAGGACATGCCTATGAAAGTACAAGAAGCTTACTGAACACCAAATAGACTGGATCAAAAAACAAAAAAAGGTCCTTTCACCACATACTAATCAAGACACCAAACATACAGAATAAAGACAGAATATTAACAGCAGCAAAGGAAAAAAGGCCAAGTAACATATAAAGGCAAACTATTAGAATTAAAACTGGCTTCTCAATGGAAACTCTGAAAGTCAGAAGGTCCTGGAGAGAAGTTCTACAAACACTAAGAGACCACAGACTCCAGCCTAGACTATTATACCCAGCAAAACTCTCACTCACTATGGATGGAGAAAACAAGATATTCCATGACAAAACAAGATTTACACAATACATATCCACTCATCCAGAACTACATAAGGTTCTGGAGGGAAAACTCCAACCCAAGGAAATTAACTATACTCACAAAAACATAGGCAATAGATAATCTCACTTTACCAAAAGCCAGAAATAGGGGAAAAACTCACACACAATACCACCACCAAAAATTAATTCAAAACAAACAAGAATCAACAATCAATGGTCATTAATATCCCTCTGTATCAATGGTCTTAACTCACCTAAAAAAAGACACAGGCTGACAGAATGGATATGAAGACATGCTTCATCCTTCTGCTGCATACAAGAAACACACACCTCACCTTCAAAGACAGATGTTAACTCAGAGTTAAGGGTTGGGAAAAGATTTTCCAATCAAATGGACCCAAGAAACAAGTGGGTGTAGCTATCCTAATATCTAACAACTTAGACTTCAAACTAAGAGAAATGAAAAGAGATTAAGAAGGTAATTTCATATTCATCACAGGAAAAATCCATTAGGATGAAGTCTCAGTTCTGAACGTCTATGCCCCAAATACAAAGGCATCCACATTCATAAAAAATTACTAATTAACAGAAGTTATGACCCAATTGTGTTTAACAGACATCTATAGAACATTCCATCCAAACACAAAAGAATATACCTTCTTCTCAGCACCACATGGAACCTTCTCTAAAATCGACCACATACTTGGCAATAAAGCAAACCTCAACAGATATAAAAATTTGGAATAACCCCCTGTATCTTATCAGAACACCATGGCTTAGAATTAGAATTCAACAACACCACAAATTGCAGAAACCCCACAAATGCATGGAAATTGGCATGAGTAAAGGAAGAAATAAGGAAAGAAATTAAAGACTTCCTAGAATTCAATGAAAATGAAGGCACAACATACCCAAACCTATGGGGCACTCTGAAAGCAGTTCTAAGAGGAAAGTTCATAGCACTAAGTGCCCACATGAAGAAACTGGAGACCAGTCACACTAGAGAATTAACAGAACACCTGAAACCTCTAGAACAAAAAGAAGCAAACTCACCCAGGAGGAGTACATGCCAGGAAATAATTAAATGGAGAGCTGAAATAAAAAAGTCCAAACAAAGAAAACAATACAAGGAATTAATGAAAGAAAGAGTTGGTTCTTTGAGAAAATCAACAAGATAGACAAACCTTTATCCAACTTAACCAAAGGCAGGGAGAGAACATGCAAATTAACAAAATCAGAAATGAAAATGGGGACATAATAACAGACACTGGGGAAATCCAGAGAATCATCAGATCATACTTTGAAAACCTGTACTCCACAAAATTGGAAAATTTAAAGGAAATGGACTATTTTCTGGATAGATATCACCTACCAAAATTAAATCAATAACAGATAAACAATTTAAATAGACCTATAACCCCTAACAAAATAGAAGCAGCCACCGAAAGTCTTCCAACCAAAAAAAGTCCAGGGCCACATGGTTTCAGTGCAGAATTCTACCAGAAATTCAAAGAAGAGCCAATACCAATGCTCTCCAAATTGTTCCCCACAATTGACCCATTTTTCATTCAGTAGAGAGTTGTTCAGTTTACATGAGTTTGTAGACTTTCTGTTGTTGATATACAGCGTTAATCCATGGTGGTCAGATAGGACAGACAGGTATTTCAATTTTCTTTATCTAACTTATTTTGTGTCTGAGTATATGGTCAATTTTGATTTTTGTATTTGAGAAAAATGTTCTGTAATTATCTGTTAAATCCATTTGGTTTATAATGTCTGTTAACTCCAGTAACTAAATAATTTCTTTATTATTTTTTTTGTCTGGATGACCTGTATATTTCCAATAGTACTAAAGTTTCCAGCTATCAGTGTGTGAGGGTTAATAAGTGATTTAAGCTGTAGAAGTTATTTTTTAAATGAACTTGGATGCCTTTGTGTTTGGGGCATAGATGATAAGAATTATAATGTTGACCTGGCTTTTTGGAGCCCATTCCCTATGGAGGGATACCTTGCTCAGCCTTGCTACAGAGGGGAAAGGCTTGGTCCTGCCTCAAGCTGGTATACCAGCCTTTGTTGACTCCCCATGGAAGGTCTTATCTCCTCTGAGGAGGTGGGTAGAAAGGGAGGGGAAACGGGTTAGTTTGTAAAATGAAAAGTATTTACATAAAAACAAATACGATTTGCAATGTCTTCTTGATAGGTTTTCCTTTGATGAGTATGTAGTATCCTTTCCCATTTCTTTTGGTTAGTTTTGGTCTATTTTGTTAGATATTAAAATGACTACACCAGTTTGCTTACTAGGTTCATTTGCTTGGAATATCTTTTTCCAACCTTTTACTTTGAGGTAATGTTTATCCTTGATGTTAAGGTATTTTTTTTTTGATACAGCAGAAGGATGGATCCTGTTTTTGCATGGATTCTGTTAGGCTATGGTCTTTTTACTGGGGTGTTGAACGGAGAATTACACTTACTGTTGAGAGATGTTAATGACCAATGATTGTTGATTCTTGTTGATATTGTTGTTGTTGTTGTGTATGTGTATGTGTGTGTGTGTACTTTCTTTCTCTTATTTTTGCTGGTGTGAGATTATTTTCTGTGTGTTTCACGGGTGTAGTTAGCCTCCTGGAGGGATGAATTTGTAGATAGACATTGTTTAAATTTGACTTTATCGTGGAATACCTAATTTTCTCCATCTACAGTGTATAGATGGGTTTTTCTTTCCCACCTGTCAGTTTTCAAGTAACCAACATGAATACCTAATATTAATTATAAATGCTTGGCCAGTAGCTCAGGACTGTTACATTTAAATTATCCCATATTTAAATTACTGTTACATTTAAATTATCCCATATTTCCTATTTATGCTGTGCTACATGGCTTTGGACCTTTTCTCAGCACGGCATGCCCACCTTGCTTCTCCCTGCATCTTCTGGTGATGCTAGGCTCTCCCATCTTCCTCCCAGCATTGTCAGTTTGGCTCTTCCACCTATCATTTTCCTGCCCAGCGACTGAAGTCAGCTTCTTTGTTACACCAATCACAGTGGCATATATTCACACTGTGTAAAAAGGAACTTTCCTCATTTCCCCCTTTTTGCTTAATTAACAAGGAAGGTTTTAACTTTAACATAGTAAAATTATTTACAACACAATAGTTATTAAGTAAGAATTACAGTTACAATATCCAGTCCATTCGTATTGGGCAAATTTAGAGAAAATATTACTTGTCATATCTTTGTAACTCTAAAGTTTCATACCTAATTTATTCCACAATGGTGTCTGAGCATTTTGCTGGGTATAGAAATCTGGACTGGCATCTGTAGCCTCTTAGAGTCTGCATCATATCTGTCCAGGCCCTTCTGGCTTTTAGAGTCTCCATTGAGAAGTCGGTGTTATTCTAATAGGATCTGCCTTTATATGTTACGTGACCCTTTTCTCTTGGAGCTTTTAAAATTCTTTTTGTTCTGTATTTTCAGTGTTTTGGATGCTGTGTGTTTATGTGTTGGGGGCACTTTCTTTTCTGATCCAACCTATTTGGTGTTCTCTATGCTCCTTATGCCATTATAGGCATCTTTTTTAGGTTAGGAGATTTTTTTCCTATGGTATTATTGGAAATATTTTCTGGGCCTGTGAGCTGGGAGTCTTCTCCTTCTATTTCTATTATTTTTAGGTTTGGTCTTTTCATAGTGTCCCACATTATTGGCTATTTTATGTCAGGAATTTTTTAGATTCAACATTTTCTTTGACTGATATTGGTTTTTTTTTCTATTGCATCTTCAATGCCCCAGATTCCCTCTTCCATCTCTAGTATTCTGTGGTTGAAGTTTGCCTCTTAGTTCCTGTTTGCATTCATAAATTTTTCATTTCCAGAATTTCCTCATTCTGTGTTTTCTTTATTGCTTGTATTTCTGGTCTTGAACAGTTTTATGCTTTTCCTTCAATTGTTTGTGTTATCTTGGCTTTCTTTAAGGGATTTATTCATTTCCTCCAATTGTTTGTATTTTCCTGGATTTCTTTAAGGCATTTCCTCTTTAAGGACCTCTATCAACTCCAAAGAGTTGCTTTTTAAGGTCTTTTTCTTGTGCTTCAGTTGGGTTAGAATACAAGGCTCTGGTAGGATAGCTAGGCTCTAGTGGAGACATATTATACTGTCTGTTGTTGATTGTGGTTTTATGTTGGCATCTAGGAATCTGGGTTTGGGGTGATTATAGGCCTAGGTGCTGATTTCTGAGTTTGTCTTTGTTGGATGGGTGTCTTGTTCTTTGGCTTCTGTTTCCTCTCTGGATTTTCAGAGAGTGTGATGACAATGTGTTGACTGTTTTTCTGACCTGTTCATCTGGTTGGTTCACAGGGAATGCCTGCTAGTATTGGAAGCTGGAATGCAGGGATGAGTGTGTGTGTGTGTGTGTGTGTGTGTGTGTGTGTGTCAGGAGGGGCTGGTCTGTGGGGTCCCCAGGGGATGAGGATAGAGGGGAAAGGAGGCTGAAGTTGGTGTTTTGTTGCAGTACTGGGGACAGGTCTGAGAGATTGGATCTAGGGGAACAGACCCAACAGAGAGAGAGGAAAATATTTTTTAGTCTTCATTCAGCTGAGTGAGATTTTTCTGTTGGTTTTTTGACAACAGTGCCCAATGTGATAAACTGCTGTGCTTGCTTGTTTGAATCACTTGTGTGCTACTTTTGCTAGTTTTCTCGTCTGCATGGCACTCATGATGCAGCTGAAACTGATCAGTGATGTTAAGGGGGCAAGCGCACGCATGGCTTCCATTCCTCTGTAAGTCTGTGTCTCACTCCTGACTCAGGGAGGGGCATTTGCTTTGATGTTGAACAGGTTGTGGTCTAGTGCATCTCACTCTACTTGGCTGTTCTTCAACACAGCAATGACTTTCATCTCAATGCATTAGAAAATATGGGGAGACAGAGTGCGCATCACCCATGTGTAACAGACTTGAGGATGACATTGGAGCTGCCAGGATTTGAATATAGGAAAATGGTATTCTGAACACTTTTAAATGTTTGATTTGAGTACAGTGAAAGGCATTTCATTAACACTTAAAATTCCACCCAATGACCTTTAGGAAAGTATGTATCCATGTAACTGGTAACACAGTTATGGTGGAAAACACCCATCAGCTCTCAAGACTCCCCTGTGTCAGCCAGTTCCCACCCTTTCTGAGTTTATAAATTAGGCTTATCTTTAAATGAAATAATGGAGGACACATTTTTTAAAACTTAGTTACTTTTGCTAACTAAATTATTTTTCTTTGCCATGCATCCTACACTGCTGACTCCTTGCCATTGCAGAAAATTAGTCTGTTATAAAGATAGGCTTCCATAGACCTCACATGTCTATGGAGCAGAAGAGGGATGGGATGCGGCATGGGGGGATGGGAGGGAGAGGGAACTGGGATTGATATATAAAATAAGATTGTTTATAATTTAAATAAAAACATAAAGATAAGCTTCCATTTCGGTACGTACTCACCTGTTGAACATCTCTGTTGCTGTTAGCTTTAGGTTATAAAGAATAAAGTTGTTATTCACATGGAAATATCAATATTTTGTATGGATATGTGCTTAATTCCCATCAGTAAATGGTGTTTAATGGAATGGCAAAGTCCTATGGTTGGTATGTATTTAATGAAATCCACTCATCTACTTCTGAGATGTTTATATCAATTTCCATTGCTGTTGGTCGTTCTGTATACTAGACCATACTTGGCATTCCATGGGTAGGTCCATGCTGTGTCTTTGGAGTTTCCTTTCTCTATTGACTATAATGCTGGTCAATGTACAGCTACAGGCCGGAAGTCAGCTATGCCGGTCCTGCTGTGAACAGATGAAGGAAAGAAGCACCGTGGGAAAAAGCCAGGTGAGAGGAAGATTCTCAGAGTACCAGGAGCAAGAGGACAGCTCTCAACGTGGCCCAGCCTACCGGATACAGAGACACACCCTCAGCCTGCCACTGCAGCAAAGTGAGGCCCATTCTGATGACATGTTGAAATCTTCAACAAAGTGACAAGGATTTGAGACAGAGCTGGGAAAGTCTTTGAAGAGGAGCATAGTACATAGGTCAATGTAGTTTCCATGGCCCATAATAAAAGGAACATTTGAGGAGGGGTCAGTCCAACTGAGTCCCTTTTAGAATCATATTATTGACAGACAGGGGAAATGTCCTTACAATAGACTGATACTGTGTTCCTTGGAAGACTCCCATGGCAACTGAAAACTGAGCTGGTTCAAATATGGGAACCAACGTGATACTAGAAGTAAGGGAAAGAACAATATATATATATATATAGTATATATATATATATACACACACACAGAGTCCTTGTTAGACACAGAAAAATTACAATGTGAAATAAATGGTGTGAGGCTTAGTGCTGGCGCCACTGGCAGCCCTGACTTTGAAAGAAAGAAAACATTTAGGGCACATGTGTCTGAAGAAGCTTATCAATGAAGCTGTTCTCTTAGTAAGATGAAAACAAAGTTAGAGCAGTGTGTATCTGTGTATGAATGTACATTTGTGTGTGTGTCTGTGTAAGAATTCATGTGTGTGTGTGTTTGTGTATGAATGTATGTGTGTGTCTGTGTAAGAATGCATGTGCCTCCAAAACAATACAGAGAAACCCTGCCTTGTAAAAACCAAAAAGAAAGAATGCATTGTGTGCATGAATGCATATGTGTGCGTGTCTGTGTAAGAATGCATATGTGTTTCTGTATGAATGTGTGTGTCTGTGTATGAATGTGTGTGTGTGTGTGTGTGTGTATACAGGTGCATTCACACATGCTGACACATGTGGAGGTCAGAGCTTGACGTCAGAATGCTGCCTCTATTGCTGCTCATGCTATTCTTTGAGGCTCACCAGAAGCTTGCTGGTAAGTGAGCACTCAGGACCCACCTGAGAAGTCTCTCCTTCCTGACTGCTAGGGTTGTAGGTGCATACCACCCTGCCCTGTTTTCTGTGCCGGTGCTGGGGATCCAAACTCAGGTCCTCATGCTTGCGTCGTGGGCATGTCAGCCACAGAGACATCTTCCCGGCCCTGTCATATACTTCTTCACAGGGGACTTTCCCAAATTCCACTTAATTTTGTTCACGGGCAGCAGGCGTGGAGGGCTGTCTGTTGCAAAAATTGTAAAACAAAACAAAACAACCAACCTCCCCCAATCATAAAGTGTCGTCTTTTCTCAGGCAAGAGAGACAGTTCTGCCATTCTGGACAGCTGGCTCTGTCCTCTGTAATGGGGTAACAATGGCAAACCCATGGCGTGAGGGTCTCCCCTCTCCATCCCTCACTGATGCAGATGCAGCTTCCCAATCAGGACTTCTACGGACACTGCTGCGGGGAGCCCCAGGCCTCTGAGCAGCACACGCTGGCATCCACAGGGCACCTTCAAGTCCTCCTTGGCTTTAACTCTTCTCTAGTCCCTTCAGCATCCCACAACCACTTGTGGATTCTCCTGAGGTGTATTAGTCTTTGAAGGCCCAGCTTTATGATTCTGATTAGGGGCTGAGTATGGGAGAGAAAAGAGATTCATGGAAACAGAGAGTTGTGTGAACAGGTGGGTACCACTACCTGAAATGAAGTGGAGATGTTGGTATGTACCATGCAGTGAACAAACACCACAAAAATCTGTAAACTACAGAGGTTTATGCTGTCAACGCAGGATTTCTAGATGGAACCACAGACAGACCGAAGCTTTTATCAGAAAGTGACAAAACGTGTTATATGCCATGAGTTGTAGGTAGAGCATGTTAGAACACACATTGCAAGCAGAGAAGGCATACAGTCCCCTGGGTCTGTGGCTCGTGAGCACCAGTGTCTTTACCATCAGCTGCTCGTGGCTTGTCTGGCCCTCTGATGAGAGCAGGAAGGTTGCTGGGCCTCAATTTGTTGGAAGGACTTGTTGCCCATAGTGGAGATGTGGGCTGTAATGACAGGGACAGATGCTCTGTGCTGCTTACATGAGCCCAGTGAGGGAAGCCTGGCTCACAGCCTGGGGTTCCGGGAGAGCTGGTCCCCTCAGGCTCAGGGAAGCTTTCCCAGAGAGACAGTGTCTTGTGTGTGCATGTCTCACTGTGGACCGCAGCCCAGGGACCCAGAAAGCACCTTGTTCTCGTCTTTCTACTTTGGTGCCACTCAAATGTTAAATACCCGCCTGTTCTGGGAGAAATAACGACATAGTTGAGGTCGTCTTGGCCAACTCTTCTTTTTCTAATATACGCAACCCACAGTGCATTCTATAGTTACTTAAAAACTAATCGTGAGACAGGGAAGCAAGGCTACCCATGGACCCGTCCTGATAGGGCCGTTTTTATTTCTGCTGAGAATCACCAGGAAGAATAGTAAGACATTGGAAGAACAGGCCGAACTCTTAGCGCTCAAGGAAGAGGGGCAGAGATGGGTGTGTAGCTCAGTGGCGGAATGTGAATAACCTACTCAGTCAAGGGCTTCAGGAGAGACTCCTAAGGCGTGGCCCTCCCTGAGGAAGCTGAGCATATGTCTACAAAACACCCAGCCTTAGTTTCTGCCAGCCCCAGGGTACTGGGATCTGACTGGAAATGGGAGCTCTTCAGCAAGGCATTTCTCACCCAGATTCCATGCCTGACCTTTTCTCCTCGTTACCCAGCCCCCACTGCCTCTGGAGAGAGTACCTGACTAGGAAGTAGGAGATGGGGGAAGAAATTCCCAGATAAACTCATGGCTGATGACAACATGAGCCACCTGATGGGGTAAGGCTTTCATGTTTACTTAAAGCAAGAGTTCGAGTTGTATTTTGGGCTAGTTGTTTTAATAATTGCAATCAGGCTGTGTGTTAGCTTCTAACATTTATAGAAGCGTGTACTGTCTACACAGAAACCCCAGAGGCAAATGGAGGATGAGACCTAGTGACTCCGTCTGTCACCCAGGATTTCCAGGAAGCCAATGTCTGCTTAGTTAGAAAGGAAAGGCACTGTTTTCAATATGAGCTCTGCTTGGTGGCCACACCAGAAAGGATTTTAGCGGGAAGGGAAATGATGGACCACGGAGGGAGGGCAGTGTGGATGGAGAGAGTGAGAAGCTGTGCTCCCGTCCTCGGGCCTCTTGGGGTAGCCGTGTCCTTGTGCTCACTCAAAAGCACTTAGGAGACTGCCATCCGCTCCCAGGACAGCCTGGGGTGTTTTCCTCTTGTGGATCTGTCCATTTTCCCACAGAAGAGGTAAGATGTTCCAGTTTTATTTCCGTTGCTATGACAAATACCCAGACAACCGGCAGCTCAGGGGAGGCTGGGTTTATTTCAGTTTCTGGAATACAGTCCATGTTGAGGAGGAAGTCAAGTCAGCGGGTCATATCACACCCGCAGTCAAGAGTAGAGGGAGCAGATGTGTGCTTGCTGGCTCCCTCTCAGCCAGCCGTCTCCTTCCTTCTACTGCTGGGGGACGGCCTAGGGAATGGTGTCGCCTGACACTGGCTCAGTACGCTAACAGCTCTCCCGACATCCCACACGGGCCAGCAAGCCAACGTGATCTGGACAGCCCTTGCAAAGAACCTCTTCCAAGGTGACCCAGGTGGTCACGTCGACAGTTTAGCCAGCCCACGTGTCAGAGGACCGACGAGCACGCGGGGCTGTGGAGAACACGAAGCGGTCCAGCTCGCTGCTGCCCGTGCTCAGTGCCTGGCATAACAACTATCAACGGACTGAAATGCTGTCCTCTTGCTCAGTGTCCCTTTGCCCAGGACAAGCGGTGGCTTGGCTTACGGGGGGCGGGGGGGGGCACAGTGCCAGGTACAGGTGTTAAGAGAAGCTTTTCCTTTTGCTAGCCGCTTTGGTTTATCCCCCGCCAGTCGCCTGGGCTCTGCCGAGTGGTAGTCCCCAAATAACACACAAGACGCTGTATTAATTATGAAGCTGTTGGCCTTGTTTGTTTCTTACTGGCTAGCTCTGACTTAAGTAATTACCCCATAATTGTTAATCTAAGTATGTCTCTTACCGGAGAATAGTTCCCGGCTTCCTTCCCCCATGGCGTCACATCTCGACTCTCCTGTGTTTCTCCTTCCCAGAGTTCTCCTGGACTCCTAGTCCCTCCTATCTTGGTTCCCTATAGGCTCAACAGTACTTTATTGACAAATGCACAGGACTTCCCCCAACATCTCCTCTTTTCTGTTTAAACAAAAAGAAAGGTCTTAACTTTAACACAGTCAAATTGTGTATAACAGAACAGTTATCAAATAAGAACATAGTTACAATATTTTAGCAAGATTTAAAGAAAATATCATCCATCCCATCCTTGTGAGTCCAAAGTTCTATATGTATCTTTTATCATAACTAAGGAAAACTATAATTATAACTATCTATCTTCAACTCCATCAAAGACCACAGAAGGATAATATATAAACACTAGGATTGACAGAGGTATCTTACTGCCTGGACAGTCACCCGAAGTTCCTCTGTAACGTTGGGGCATCCATCTTCAGCCCATAGGCCACAATGTGTCTGGAACACTTCTCAGCAAAGCAGGAAATTTTAAACTGTCCATCTGCGCTGGCAGTCTGTCAGTCATTTTTCTTTGTCCTGTAGAAAGTCTCTTAGACTCTTTCATGAAGCAGGAACCCTGTAAGACTGAGTTCAGCAGTCACTTTTCTGTGGGTCCTGCATGTCCAGATTATACAACAACAGTCAAGCAGTACAGGCAAGAGCAGTCTCTTGCCCAAATGGCTAATCTTGCCATGTTGAAAGCAAACTCCGTAACAAGTTTCTTTGATGCCCATCTTCCTCTCAGACGTAATTGGTGCTGCCAGGAGCAGACATTTCTCATTGTCAAGAAAAACCCTAAATCATTTTAAATGCCATTTTCTGAAGGTCTTTGAAAGGTTTGAAGACTATCTCAAATACGTCTCTATATATCTAGAAAACCGAACTTACCTAACTATAAATTCTATTATAAGTAACTATCTATAGTCTGTATTCAATTATGTATTATGTTTTAAAAGAACAGTATAAGCACAATACTTAATCAAGAGGAGAAATATAAGCATCACAAAATTGACCTTGATTTTGTCTCAATAAATGAAAAACAATACCCATACCATAATTCCCCTTTTTACCATTAAAAAAGATTGGCTGTGATCACTAGCCAATTATAAACAATCCCATTTAAATGAAATCAAAGATTTATAAACAAGATGGGAATTAGGACGTTGCTCATTCCAAACTGCTTCCTGCTGGAAGGGGGCGCTGTTCATACCATGGGGATCATGACAAAACTCAGAAACCTGTATAAGTCCGTATTTTCGGGGTCTGTAAAGCTGCATCATCTTAGCTGTCTCAATAGTTGGAACACCTGGTCCACTGCTTCCGGGGGTCTTGGTTCGTCAAACCACAGAAGCCTGGAAGAAATCCTCAGCTTTTTATGTTCTGTGGAAACATAAGCAAAAACTCCTTTTCCGAGTAACATATCCTTATACTTAAATTTTGAAGTCAAGGCATTTTTAAAAGATAGAAGTTGGATTAATTTAGCAGCATTTATAATCAAGTGTACTTTAGCAGCAGTTCCTTCCTGAGCAATGAAAAAACTGAAAAACATAATAGCGTACAGTATCCAGACTCTCTGTGTATTTTCCATCTTTACGTGGCTTATTTATTTATCTATTATTACTTTATTTATTTTACTTTTATTTATTTTTCTCTGAGACAGGGTTTCTCTTTGGAAATCCGCCTGCCTCTGCCTCTGGAGTAAATCTTACCGGCGTGCGCCACCACAATGCCGGCTTTTGTATTTATATACCACTTTGCTGTTTCATTTTCTCTCTCAATCTCACGTATATTTTTAAACACACTGTAAACCTTTAGAGGCTTTCCTTTATCCAAGTCTGACTTTACAGTAAATCTTTATGTTTTTCTGGCCACGTGTCTTATCTGTAAAACCGCGGATGTTTTAAACCGTTTCAAGATGGCGGGCATAAGCGTGACTCCAGCTTACCACCTCAGTCCATGCTGACATCCAGCAAAAGCTGCCACTTCCAGCTGTACGGACACACCTATCAATCGTTAGCAGAGTCTCTTAAAAGAACCTTGTTGGTTTTTATTTTTTCTTTTTCTTTTTATGCCGAGTCAGGAAGACTCTGGTAAGCGAGCCATGTGAATCTCGGCTTGTCGATAGCAAAACAGAGCACACCTGAGAAAAATGCTGCTACCAAAAATCTGTGCTTCTCACCATTCCTAAAATTCCTTTAAAGCTTTTATCATTCTACGTGGAAATTCATCATCCCACTCCTGATCACCATTTTGTTAAGAGAAGCTTTATCTTTGAGAAGGAGCCTTCCCGCCAGCCTGGTTCTAGAGCCGTATCAGTCCCAAATAAACACATAGGAGGCTATATGAATTATGAAGCTGTTGGCCTTGTTTGTTTCTTACTGGCTAGCTCTGACTTAAGTAATTACCCCATAAGTATGTCTCTTACCGGAGAATAGTTCCCGGCTTCCTTCCCCATGGCGTCACATCTCGACTCTCCTGTGTTTCTCCTTCCCAGAGTTCTCCTGGACTCCTTCCCTCCTATCTTGGTTCCCTATAGGCTCAACAGTACTTTATTGACAAATGTACAGGACTTCCCCCAACACACAGGTAACAATTGCTCTTAGAAAGAAAGGGCAGTGTCTCATAACCCATTAAAAAAACCTAGTTAACCTTTATAATTCACTGTACTGGATCTATGTATCAGATTTAGAATGCCTAGTTGCTCCTACACACACCTTTCAAATTTGCACTCTGTATTTTGTTTTTAAAGTTCAAAACGGGAATCACAGTTGGCGAAACACTGACTTTTCTATTTTACAGTGCAGAAAATTATCCGATGACAGAAAGGTCAAATTCTAGATCTGAAAATGACACCTCATTCCCCCTTCCTCTGCTGGGCAGCCTGGATCAATGGTTGAGATGCCCCTCCCCACAGCCAACGGCCTCTGACCTTCCTACAGAGCATGGGAGTGTGGATCTCGGTCCCTGAGCAGCAGGATTAACTCTGGGGTATCACTTTTCATACTAAACTTTCCACAGAGAGGAGAAAGGCCAGACTTGTTTTAGGTTTAAACAAGTTCTGGGATTTGAATACAAATGGTGTTCAGTGTGGGGTGAGATTAGCATTTTAAAATGACTGCTCCTTCAGTGTTAAGGATAGTCTACCTAGACATTCAGCTGGGAGTCCCACTTTTGAAATTCTCCATCACTGTGGCATTGCCAGGGTCCATCACCCAGGAGCCAGACTGGATTTTGAAGCTTGATTCTTTTCCCTCATTGGAGTGTGTGACTTGGGTAAAGAATGAAACCTGTGTGAGACCCAGTTATCTGTTTGAAAAGTAGGTCTCAAACGGGTCTCTGAGTTTGCCAGGATTAAGTAGGTACCTGTGTGTGAAGATGTAATCAAGAAAGTTACCCAGGCCTTGCTCGTTAAGCTTACTGATATTTTAAAAGCTGTTTCTATGAAGTAATTGAGTTAACATTTGGGTGGCATTTATTCCAATTAAAACTGGTCATTTCAAATGTCGTACATCAAACCTTTGTACTTTTGATGTCAACACTATGGTCACAGCGCCACCTGCTGACCAAGAGGAACAACCACTTCTGGACTGTTTTCGATAAACAAAACAAATAAAATGCACAGATTCTTTCCTTTCATATCTTTTTCGGTACAGATGGCCATCCTGTTATTTGCTTTAGAAATTTACATTATTTTTCAATGATCTGTGATGCTCTTTTGAAGTATCAGATATATAATTGATCTCTTTACTGCCTGGCTGCAATCAGTTTAAATGAACAGTGTCACGTTAAGCTAATGGCATGAAAGGCCAGGTGATCTCCACTGAGCCTCTCTTTTCACTCAGAGGCTAGGACAGACAGACACATGCCAATCACTGGCTTGTCCGCCACACAGAAAATGTGCCCCAAGCTCCAGGCTGGCGGCAGAGCTCATAGGAAGTTGGGGGTCTGTCTCTGAGAGACCACGCAGACAGTCAGGCTGCTGTTCAACCCAGACTGGACCTTGTGGGATAACAACAGCCCAGGTCCCAAATACACTGAGAGCGCAGCAGATGTGAGGTGTCCACTGTGTCTGTAGCGAGACTGTAAGCTGAAATGATTATTACAACCAAGGCTGCATGTCTTCTAAATGTAGACAGTTATAAGATATATTGAAACCTGTGGACATGGCTATTACATGTGCATCTATACAGAAACTACTAAAATATGCATCACCATTAATGTGCAATTGGAATGCATGCTTGTGTGCGCCTGTATACGTTTTATGTATCATTGCATCTTACGTTTATGCTATCACAATGGCATGCATACGTGTGCATACACGTCAATATACAGGCAAATAAACGGACAAGTCTCGTAAAGCACAGTTCCAACACGCTTACTCATTACTACAAAATTCATGTGACATAAAATGCATCGTTCTAAGCACTTAGAAGAGTGCAGTCGAGCATTTAGAGTGTACATAAGGGTATTGTGCAGCTGTATCTGCACAGCTGTGAATTTTGTCCTTAAGAGTATTGCACAGCTGTCACATTAGGTCAAACAAATATTTTAGGAAGACAGGTCATGTCCAAACACTTCAGAGATCTACAGAATATGGTATTTAACATGTTTTAATAACATAAGTCCTTCTTTTTATAACAATGGCACATGTCTGCTCCTGGCAGCACCAAGCTATGTTAGAGAAGATGGTGGACATCGAAGAAACTCCACGTGGAGTCTTCTTACTTTGTGGAAAAGGAAAGCCACTGGACAAGAAAGCGCCCTTGCCTCAACTGCTGACAGTACACTGTCCAAATTGGACAAACAGAACACCAAAAAGAGTGACTGCAAGCCTTCCTAAGACAAGGTGGCCCAGTCCTTCAGAATCCTGCTTCATAGAAATGTCTGTCAGACATGCTATGCCTATAGGCTGTAGATGGATGCCTCCACATTGCAGAGGACCCTGAAACCGTTTCTCTCATTTCTCACATTTTTTTGGAAGTCCCTTGCTTGCACTTTCTGTTTACTCAGTTAATATTATTTCTTTCTCGAGTATCTGAGGGAGTTAAAGACTAGATAGTATAGTTATAGTTTTCTTGGTGTACCAGACTGAATAAACTCACTAAAGATGTGTTAAGTGTAATAGGTTGAAAGATATTAAAAGATAATTTGATAATGCAAATTAGAATAGCAAGTAAATTAGGTATAAGGCTGAACTCATCAAGAGAGGATAGATAATGGTGTATTTCTCCAAATTTGTCCTATGTCAATGGACTAGACACTGTTGGTGCACTTATTGCCTGCATGTATTGTATATAGTTATTATACTAAATGTATATAGTTTTTCTTATATAGTTATAACTTTTTAATTTTAGACAAAAATAGGGATATGTGGTGATATTTTGATTATACAAAGAAAGCCTGTCTGAAGGTCAGAGAATGGAGCTTGCCACTAGCTAACCATAGAGGTCTGGAGGTCTGTACAGACAGACAGGAAGTGAGTTAGCTGGGCAGAAATAGGATGTACCCAGGGAGAAACAGGAACTCGCTTTTTTGTCTGCTGAGATGCTAAGGAGGTGAGGTGTGGAGGTGGCTTGCTCCTTCTCTCTAATCTCTCAGCATTTCCCTCTATACCTGACTTTGGGTTTTTATTACCTAGACCAGTTAAGAACTCGTTTACTGCTGTATCTATGTGCAGTTGTGCATTTATGTAACTGTGTATATGGCCTGTTTCTAGAACGTTTTACCACCACAGACGTAAACCACACACCCATGAACAGTTGCTCCCCATTTCCCTCCTTTCCCTTGGCAAATGCTGGCCTTCAGCTCTGTGTCCCCGTGGATGCGCCCATCACTGTGCGGAAGTGGCTAATTACACACAGTGTGGCCGTCTGTGGCTGGCTAATTACACACAGTGTGGCCGTCTGTGGCTGGCTAATTACACACAGTGTGGCAGTCTGTGGCTGGCTAATTACACACAGTGTGGCCGTCTGTGGCTGGCTAATTACACACAGTGTGGCCGTCTGTGGCTGGCTAATTACACACAGTGTGGCAGTCTGTAGCTGGCTTCTTTCCTACAGCAGTGTTAAGGTTCATTCTTTGGCAGAGTATCAGGTTTTCATCTTTTCACAGTTAAGGCACATCCCATTTTATGACTATGACAAAACTTGTCTGTGCACTCGTGGATTTTTTTGTTGTTGTTGTTTGTACTTTATGGGACTGTGAACAGCAACACTGTGAGTTCTGTACAGGTTGCATTTGAACCTCTTCTGTAACCTTTATGGTGTACACATAGGAGTAGACTTTGTGGCTATATGCTGCTCTATTCTATCTATGCTATTCTATCAAATTCTAAATTACTGGAAATTGCCAAACTCTTCTCATTGGTGCCTATACCATTTTACTACCGGATCACATGCATATCCAATATCTAATTCTGATGTCTTTGGAGTATAGCTCTCCTGGGGGTGTGAGGGAGGTCTCTCACTGTACTTACAGTTTCTATTGCCTTAATATCTAATGACACTGAATGCTTTTATGAGCTCACTGGCCATTTTCATATTCCTTTGTTGGCGTTTCTAGTCCGGTCCTTTGCCATCAGTGTTTTCTAGAAGGATAAAAAGGATGAAGCTTGGGCTGGGAAACCATGACAACCCTCAGGTTGTCAAGGACAGAATCTACTCAGTAGATAAGCAGGGTCCCCCAAGCAGCTGATCTGAGTCTTGTGAAGAGCGGAAACGCAGTTTACTATTGTTCATCCATTCAGGGGCCCCTGTTGCTATGGGAACCTCAGGGCAATGTGGGACCGTGGCCTCGGGAAGATGTTGCTCATATCTCCCTTTCCTCCTGTCTCACTTGTCTCTGTGCTCCATTTTCTGCCTTCCTGGTCTGTTTCCTACCCTGAGCTCTGCAGGTATCTACTGTCACCCACTCTGGGATGCTCTCTTTGGCTGGCCCATGGGTGGCGTCTTCCAGGGCTGGCCTTTTGCACCGAACGTTCTCACGGCCTTCGTGTGGCTCCAGGGGCTGCTAACAGAGGCTTCCAGCCCGATCCCCAGCCTGGCTGTGAGGAGCTCCCAGAGCTCTGAGTTGAAGGAGCTGCCGATGGCGATCCACGCAAGGAGGGTCTTCTACGGGCTATTTGCTGCAATGTTCCAAACATACAGAATGTACGCGTGTGTCTCTTTTGAGATCTTGGCAAGCGGTCTTGTATCCACTGGTTAAAACCAGTGTAGTTATGGTACAGTTTTGAAGGTCCCAGTCTGACACGAATCTTAGTTCACAGGAAGTAACTGGCTGCTCCATCTCCTAGCAGACATTACGTGTGTGTGTGGGGGGTGGGGGCGGTGTCCTGCTCCCCCAGCTTCCAGAGGCCACCGTCTCCCTTTGCGGGTAGCTGTGTCCCTCCAGCCTGCTTCCGGACACCGTGTGGCCTTCTCTGTTGCTTGAACTTCCTTTCACGTGGGCTCTTGTGGTACATGGCTGCACGGGATAGCCAGGGAAGCCTGCTTGTCCCGGGCCCTACCCACACTGCAAAACTGGACTTCTGCGTATGACAGCGCCATGGGTCCGGGGTTCATGGCTCGTGAATCTGTGGATATTCTTGAAGAGCTGTTTGCCAGCCCACCACAAGGTCGCTGTAAGACACTAGACAGACGGGATTTTGGTCTTTAAGGCACTGACTGCGAAACAGTTCTGAGAGGTGTGTGCAGCTGGCAGATTCTGGCGTCCCTCCCCATTTATTTGCTGCTCTGCAGTGTAGAAACAGCTCTGCTGCTTTAGTAGTAACATGGTGGGAACGAGGCGTGAGGAGGCTAACACGGACTAAGCACTTTTTTGGCAAAATTAATGAAGTAGGTTTGTCACAGGAATTGAACAGTTCTAAAGGTAATTAGGCCACTCCGGGGTCCTCTATAGCTGCTGCATTCATTACTATTTAAGAGATTGCAGTGGAAGGCATTGTGTTCTCCTAGGTAATGGATGAGGGCATGACCCACCTCTCCTTCCTAAGGAGCTGCAGGGCCCTGGCTCTCACAGTCTCCCTTATGCTCCACTCTTTGTTTCTTAATCAAATCACCCCCCCCCACACACACACCTGGCCCATGTCCCCAAGACACTGGAAACAGGGTCAACTGTACACCTGCCCAGAGGGGCTAAACCAACCGGTGTGGAGAAAAATGGGTGGGGTGTTACCAATGCAGAGAGATTAAAACACCTTGACTTTTCTGTTTGTTTTAAGTATTTGTCCAGGGAGTAGACAGGAAGTGAGGGTTATTTGAAATTCCTTATAAGCTCAAAGTATTTGTCTGTTGAAAAGTCTGATTTTTATTTCTGCACAAATACAGTTCTAGCTCCACTCTGGGACCTACTGGAATCAGGCTCAGTGTAAATGCTCGTGTGGGTGTGCGCTCACACACACTCTCACACACTCAAACCTTCCCCCACCCCCAAAACTCTTGTACTCTTCTTCCAGGCTATGTTTATCCCTGTTGTGTCTCCAGGCTCCTAACCCGAAACTTGACACATGGAAGTTGCCTTCCACCTATTTTAGCTGGAGAAATGACTGGGGTGGTAATTTGCTCCCTGATGCTAATCTCTGGGACAAAGTGCAGCCGGCTTCCCTAGGTCTGCCCATGGTCAGTCACTTTGCTGTGAAGTCACCATTGCCCTCTCTTCCTCAGCTGTGACTCTCCTCTCCAAGCGGCACACCTCCCTTGGGTACATTCGCAACTCATCCCTCATCTCACCCAAGGCTGACAGGGCTTGTTTCCAGTGAATACAACATCGAGTGGATACCTGTCCCAAAGAAAAATTCAAATTCCATTTCCCTTTCGTTTTGAGTTTTCTACATTGTGAGCTCTTTGGTGTTCAGCTGGAGGCCAAGTTCATAGGCTGACTTCTTCCAGGGGCTGAGAGACGTGTTGGCTTTCCACTCCACCTGCCTTTCTCTGTCTCCATCGTCTGGAAGAGATGATGAAGCTGTGGTGATCACCGATGATCAACATGCTGGAGCCTGACCTGCAGAGCCCACCCACAGTGCTCTATCTCTCACACGTCTGAAGTTTGGACTCTGACTAAACACCACGGTGCAAATCCCACACTCAGATCTGGCTGTTGACCATTCCAGAACAGTTTAGGATTGCCATCTTTTTTACATGCCTTTGCTGCTAAATAAAATGTCTTCAGACAAGTCACTTTTGTGGTCATAGATTGTTTTCTTCTTAGTTCACAATTCCTAAAACAAGAAGAAGGAGAAGAGGAAGAAGAAAGAGAAGAAGAAGAAGAAGAAGAGAAAGAAGAAGAAGAGAAAGAAGAAGAAGAAGAGAGTAAAGTACGAAGCCCAAGTCTAACTGATTTGATTGTTCACCGTTAACTCCAGAAACCCTCACTTCTCACGTTATTGCCTTCCAACTCCGGAGCCCTTACAGCTGTTGCATTCTTTAGAGTCTGACTTTAAAGCACGGCTTGTGTGTATGTTACACCTTTTTTTGTGTGTGTTTTCTCCTCCTGATGAGTAGATGCATGCAAAGACTAAATGTAGACAATCTTTCCTGAGCTCATTTTTGTCTATGAAAATTTATCCTTCCGTGTCTTCTGTTTCAGACCCCTGGGCAACTTTGGCCTTGAGTTTTCTAGGAGGTGACTTGGAGGATGCGGAATGTGGCAGCAGACCACAGCAGCAGGGCGTTTGGTTGGAGTTCAGGAGATGTAACCACACCTGCCCCAGCCCTGTTGAACTCAGTCAGACCACTGCGCTTGTCACTTAGGAAGGTGCTGCTTTTATTCATTTTGTGGCTGTTATGTTCCGCCCCCAGTTGTTTCATTTGCCGACGCCTCTCCAGTCCTCACCTTCAGGTGCACTAAGGTCTCCCCAGTGTGTCCCTCAACTGGTTTCTCTATTTTCAGGCCTCTGTTTTATTCACAGAGTTGGTCTTCTTATAAAAGTCTATTGTGGTTTGCACGTCTTTGAAGGGATTTTATCTTGGTTTGCGTGTATGTGAGTCAGGTCTTTGCTTTCTGTGAGCCAAGGATGTGGAACAATAGCAAAGATCCTATGTTGTGATGGTCAGCTTGACTGAGTTAAGAAATTCCTGGTGATGGTGCAGTCTGCAGAGATGGGTTTTAGGGGCTAAGAACACCTACTGCTCTTGCAAAGAACTAGGGTTCAGTTTGTAGCAACCACGTGGCAGCTCAAAATTGTCTGCAACTCCAGTTCCAGGGGACCTGGCATTCTGTTCTCACCTCTGCAGACACCAGGCACACCTGGGATGCACTTACCTACACGGAGGCAAAGCATTGAACAACGTATTGAAAGGAAGAGAGAAAGGAAGCAGGCTATCCTGGGCCTGGGCGTTGGGGGTGCTGCTGGGATTTGTGAAGGTGTTTCCAGGAAAGGATTGCCTGAGGAAGCAAGACCTCCCTGCTCTGACTGTGGCTGGCACCCTCCGTGGGCTGGACTCCAGAAGTGAAAGGAAAAAACGAGAAAGGCAGTTGAACACTGAGGTTCCCCTTCGTCTGCTGTCTGGTCCACCAAACTGTGAACAAACTGTTGTCACCAGGAGCCGTGCCTTCTCCGCCATGGCTGGGGAAGCCTCCACCTTCATAGACTGGGTACCCTCAAACTGTAAGCCCCTCCTCTTTTCCTCCTCTTTCTCATGTTTTCTCTTTGTATTCTGACCTTGACATTTGTTTTCAGAACCTTTAAATCGGGCATACACAGGATTTAGATTATCATTGTCATCCATCTGCCTACTTATTTAGATTCTTGACTTCTGGCTAAAATAAAATGTAAAAAACATTCACTGATAAAAGGAAAACAATATTTTCTCACATAGAATAAAAATGTTTTGAAATATTTACTAAAATTAATGTATTTAAAGTTTATGCAAGAGTAGTAACATCTTTAGTTGTAGACTGAGAAGATTAATGGATTATTTTTGGTTGAGTTTACTTTGTTTAGAGACACGTTCTTACCACATCAGTTCAGGCTGACCTCCGGTATCTGGTGATCTTTCTGTGTTTTTCTCCCCAATGTTGAGATTACAGCACAGACTGCTGCCTTTACTTAAAACATCATCTTTTGTTATTATTTGCTTTATGCGAGTGAACATTTTGCTAGCATGTTTTGTGTGTCTGTACATCACATACATGTATGGTGCTTAGGCAGAACAAAAGATGGTATAGGCTTCCTCTGGAGCTACAATGACAGGCAGTTGTGAGCTGAGAGTTGTGAGTTGTGGGTGCTGAGAGTTGAACCCAGGTTCCCTGGAAGAGTGAACAGCGCTCTTAACAGCTGAGACATCCCTGTCCCTGCCTCTACTTTTTTTCTTTTAAACACAGAAATCATAGGCTTCCTGGTTTTGTGAGTTGTTTATGGCTACAAATGCTCGAGGAAAGATGAGAGGAACAACCTAGTTCTAGTAAATCAGGACCACTTGATGCAGAAGTTTCAAGGGCCTAGGTGTGCTGACTTTTAAGGGAACTTTGTGCTCTCCTGGACTCTTGCAATCACTTCACTCTTATTAGTATGCACAGGGCACTTTCTTCCCTTTTTGCTTGGAGGCAAGAGTTCCAGCACAGTTTGGTTTTTGCCGACTGTCCAGTGGAAAAAGGGTCTGGACTGACAGAGAAGGACACAGCACAAGGTCTCCCGGGGGTTAAGATTCAGCAGAGAGTCGTTTTCATTTGAGTGTGTGCGTTTGTCACAGTGCCTGTGTGGCATGTGCATGCAAGCACCTCCAGTGTCCGGTCCCCTGGAGCTGGGGTTCCATGCAGTTGTAAGCCCTGGTACTTGGGTGCTGGGATTTGAACTCAGATCCTCAGAAAGAGTAACAAGGACTCTTAGCAGTTGAGTCATCTCCTAGTCCATAAATTTTGTGGTTTCTACCAGTATAGTCCTGTATTATCTTAGACATAGAAACTAAAAGTGATTATTCTTTACTGGGATAACTACTTAAATAACTAATGGATAATAAAAATAATGGTCATTAACTACTGACTTGCCTAGGAGTCCATGAGCATTATGTTTCCTCAAAGAACACAGGAATGTTTCACTTCTTTGTAAGCAAAGAGGAAATGTCCCGGTCAGTAGGGCACAAAGGGATTCGAGCTCACAGGAACCTGGAATGAATGAGACAAGAGACAAGAGGCGGTGACAGCAAGACAGACCTTCAGATCAAGCTGCGTTTAATGAAAGTTCTGTACAGGCTTAAATAGGGGAAATGAGGTAGGGGGATGCAGGACAATAAGGGAGGGGTCGGTGCCTAGCAATCGGGCCAGGGAGGGTTGAGTAAGCTAACTGTAGGTTGCTATCAGCTATTCCTGGGAGCCCAGATTCTATTCATTAGGAAGCTGGGGAGGGGACGGACTGTTCTTAAAAAAGACTGACAATATTTAGAAGAGGTTTTAAATAACAATGATCACTCCCAACAATTCCTCCTTTTTATTCCAAGTAAGAAGGTGAGCTATTGACACTATCTCACCACAAGTGGGAGCAGGGATCCTGGTCCTCCTGTATGGTATTGTGACATGTATCCTGGAGCACGCTAACCTAGCCTTTGCAGGCAAGCTTGCTTAGGCCTGTGTCGATGTCCTTTTGTGGAGGGAAGGGTTTTTATGACATCGACCTTCATGCCATCAGGTATGCCCCCATGAAGCCCAGGAGAGGCACCTTTGGAGGCCTCTTCACTGCACTCGCAAGGTGCACCTTGAAGGAGGTCTCCCTGGGAAGTGGCCCCCTTGATTGTGGGGTATCACCTTCTAAAGGTGTGACCACGATCCTCAATCCTCAAGGTCAAGCCTGTGATAGTGAGTTTGGGTAGGTTTTACTGTCAGGGAGTCAATCTGTTGGCTGATAAAGTCAGTTAACCCCTTGATGGCCTGAGGGCCAGATATGAGCAAAATTAAAAAGCCAACACGGCATCCTAAAATGGAAGGGAGTAGGGTGGTAAGCAACGGTGAGGCCGAGAACCAATTTTGGAAGCAGCCTAATTCCTGTTCCTAGGCCATAAAACGCGGGGGCAGAATTTGGGTGGTAAGGCCATCCTGACAGACCCTCAGTTCTCAGGGATCCCATAAGAGGAGGAGTTAGTACCCGGGAAGGGAGTGAGGTTGCAGAGGTGGAGGTGGGTTGAGGGAATTTGGAAACCGGGCAGGGGAGGGTGCTCTGCATAGTCAGGAACGGCTTGGGTAGGCTTCCATGGTTTTAGGTCCGTTTTTTCTCTGCTCCATGTATTTTACCAAATGTTCTGGTAGCCACCGAGCTTTGTTCTTTACCTGTAAGAAAACACAACCACTCCCTCCACCCCAAATTGGGTCTTTTCCACTGCCTAATGCATGGATGTCTCCATCTGACCTGGGCAAAAGTCACTCGCGTTCCGTCATGCCAGAATCTGTCTGTAGCAGAGATGGTTTCTGCCTTAGAATAAGAAGAAGCAACCGTGAGTACAGCCCCCAGGATTAGACGACCGCAGAGCAATATTAAGGTTTTAAAGTTAAGATGAGGAGGCCAGTGAGGGTAAAGGCTGCTGTGTCCTGGCCCCCCACCCCCCACCCTGCTCCGCTTGCTTCAGTGACCTCTCACCCTGTGCTGGTCTCTGGCCGTGATGAGCCAGAGAAGAGAGGCCTAAGCACACCTCACATGCAGAATGCAAGTGCTTTCAGTTTGGTCCTCCAAAGCACAAAGCGAACGACAAAGAATGCCCGACACGGGTTCGCGAGCGCTCTTCTAGGTGTTCATCGGAGTGCACAGCCGAGCAGGGAGACTGGGCCTTGCAGAGGCTGGGTCAGAACTTGGGAATCACTGGCCCCCAAACACCCACAGGGAGGGTGTGGGCGGGGTGCGATGGGAGTCTTAGCCGTTGTGGGTTTGGGGGTGCGCAGGCTTACTTCCCCTGTGCCGTTCCCTCTTCCCACAGCCTTTGTGTTCTTTTCAAGCTGCTTCCCCTTTCAAGACCGGGCTTCCTCTTCCTTCTGGTTTCTTCCCAGGATGCTCCTCCCTTCCCCCATCCTTTTACGACGACTGTTCCCTGAGACTCAACCGTGCTGATCCTGGAAACTATTCTTTTTGTTTTCCTGTGGGGTCCCACTGCTTTGAAAACTAAACTCGTGTTTGGAAACTAAAGAGCCTGCTGTAGCTTGCCTTAGTTCCCACTGAGAGACATCCTTCACTTTTGCTGCTCACATTTTCTTGCGCCCGAGGAGACACTTGCAGGGCCCACTGTCTGCACCAGGTGGCGCTGTGTGCTCACTGACCATGCATTCTAATGCTAGTGTGGTCTTTACCAAAAGCTCCTTGTTCTTTAAGGAAGGAAATCCCACATAAGACACAAGATGCTGATGTTTATTGTTCTATGAAGTTTCCAGCTTGTGTGTAGCTGGTGACGGCTCCCTGAATGTGGGCTCGCTGTCCTGAGCTGCTCCCGTGTCTGTTCTGGAAACGTTTGTTAAGATCTAAGCAGGGACCAATTTGCTGGGTAGGGTTGTGCCTTGAATCTCCACATTTGGCATGTAGAGGCAGGCAGATCTCCATGAGTTCAAAGACATCCTGGTCTATATAAGAAGCTCCAGGGCAGCAAGGCTGCAGAGTGAGACCCTGTCTCAGGGAAAGGAAAAGTAGAGGTCATTACCCTTCTCTCATTTTTGGCTATATGAAGGTCAAACTATAAATGCCAACAATGGCTCTCCCTTAAGAAACTTCCAAGACTGCTGCTGGTTACATGTTTTCTCATTCCTCATCTCCTGTCAGCTTCTTCACTCTTAGACTCCGGCAGTGACAGCTACCGGGGACCCTGATGACCGGCTACAGTGCTTCGGGCTTCTCTTTCACAGCACGTGTAAGACTCAGGTCTTTTTGTTGTTATATCTTCCACAGCACTTAATTACTCACAAAGACTGAAGGACTGGCATGCCACATGGGGATCACGGGAGTACAGATGTCCAGGAGGTCCGTTTTCAGCAGGGAGGATTTGAAAGGGGGCCCAGAAGACGATTACCATGCTCCCCTGGTTGTATGACTCATAGATTATATCTTGTGAAACTCTGACTTGGTAAAGAAAAAAAAAACCCACCGGATTTCCCAGGAATCCAAGAGTAAACAAAGTAATAAAGATATACATTTGTAATAACAGTATATCACAGACGTAATAATGCATGTGTTAGAGTTTATATAAGTCAAGTAATAAATTTATGTGTAAGTCACAACAATGCCAAACAAGACCATGCAAACATTTCCCATGACAGAAACCAGGAGCAGTCCCCAGGGGTCACTGCTTTGTGAAACTTCCTCATGGAGCTCAGCTGTGGTGATGCCCACAAACACCACCTGTGCTAATGCCCGCCCATGCCCACAGGTACCTACGTGTTCACACCACCTGTGCTAATGCCCGCCCATGCCCACAGGTACCTACGTGTTCACACCACCTGTGCTAATGCCCGCCCATGCCCACAGGTACCTACGTGTTCACACCACCTGTGCTAATGCCCGCCCATGCCCACAGGTACCTACGTGTTCACACCACCTGTGCTAATGCCCGCCCATGCCCACAGGTACCTACGTGTTCACACCACCTGTGCTAATGCCCGCCCATGCCCACAGGTACCTACGTGTTCACACCACCTGTGCTAATGCCCGCCCATGCCCACAGGTACCTACGTGTTCACACCACCTGTGCTAATGCCCGCCCATGCCCACAGGTACCTACGTGTTCACCCCACCTGTGCTAATGCCCGCCCATGCCCACAGGTACCTACGTGTTCACACCACCTGTGCTAATGCCGCCCATGCCCACAGGTACCTACGTGTTCACACCACCTGTGCTAATGCCCGCCCATGCCCACAGGTACCTACGTGTTCACACCACCTGTGCTAATGCCCGCCCATGCCCACAGGTACCTACGTGTTCACACCACCTGTGCTAATGCCCGCCCATGCCCACAGGTACCTACGTGTTCACACCACCTGTGCTAATGCCCGCCCATGCCCACAGGTACCTACGTGTTCACACCACCTGTGCTAATGCCCGCCCATGCCCACAGGTACCTATGTGTTCACACCACCTGTGCTAATGCCCGCCCATGCCCACAGGTACCTACGTGTTCACACCACCTGTGCTAATGCCCGCCCATGCCCACAGGTACCTACGTGTTCACACCACCTGTGCTAATGCCCGCCCATGCCCACAGGTACCTACGTGTTCACCCCACCTGTGCTAATGCCCGCCCATGCCCACAGGTACCTACGTGTTCACACCACCTGTGCTAATGCCCGCCCATGCCCACAGGTACCTACGTGTTCACCCCACCTGTGCTAATGCCCGCCCATGCCCACAGGTACCTACGTGTCCACACCACCTGTGCTAATGCCTGCCCATGCCCACAGGTACCTACGTGTTCACACCACGCTCCCCTGTGCTATAATTTTCCGAGGGGCAGGAGGCAGGAAGGAAAGACTTCAGAGTGATAAGAGAGTACAGTACGTGGAGTTGCTTACTCGCAATGAGACAACAGTTGGCCATGGCTTAACAGAGAGAGGGAGCCGGTATTGTGAGTGGGCGTGTAAAACAAGTTAGCATTCCTGTGTCCCATCCCTCTGAGCTGTCTTCTGTTTCCCTTCACATCCAGGCAGGGTGCCCTCAGGTTCTCCTGCAGGGCTTCCTCTTCCATTTAACCCCTTGAGTGCTGCCCGGGCACAGAATTCCATGTGTCTCACGACAGCGTGCTTTTCCCATTCTTTTTGTTTTTTTCTCTTTCCTGTTGTTGTGCTCAGAGCATACCCTCCTGCACCCCAAGAAAGAAAGAAGCGTTATTCTTAAGTTCATAAAGTCCCAAAGCAGACAAAACAAAACAGAAACTTAAGACAAGGACGTGGAAATAGAAGGAGCTAGTTGGGAATAGCAAAGGTATCAGTGAGAGACATGGGGACAAATATGATCGGGGTACCTTATATAAATATATGAAAAGATCACAAATGGAGCCAATTGTTATGTATGCTATGCTAATGAAATCTTTTTTGAAAGTTAAGATTCCCAGGGCGAGTCCCCTTGGCAGGCCGCCCTATCCCCATCCTACCATTCCGAGGCCTTTCTTACCTAGAAAATGTTGTGTTGCTGACTACACAAATCCCACTCGGGAACACAGGGTTCTCTCGCCAGCTCACAACTGAACACTGGGAAAATACGCATGCGCCTGTACGCTTAAGTGAAAGGAGCCAACCTGAAAGGCAGAGGCAACTTTAGCTGTTTGGAGATCAGAGTCTGGACCCTCATTCGTAAAACCGGAAGTCGTCTGAGAGAGATGGAGAAAGCCAATAGGGCGAAAGAAGAGGAACCAGGGTAGATCGTACTAGAGGGGATGATCTAGTAAGCAGGGAGTAGCGTAACAATAACCACAGCAGCAACACACAGGCACCGGGGACTAAATAGAGTCAGAACAAACCTGTGACTTTAATTGTACCTTTACTGAAGCGCTGTCTCTTGGGAGAGCCTGAGAAAACCGCCTAGAAATTGGAGCAATGACAAAAATGACAAACACTCGAAACTCTTTCAAGTTTCCCTTATTTTCCCAACTGGAGAGAGAAAAACAAAACCAACACTCTGAGAGTTACAACATAGGAGTCCAGAAATGGGGAACAAAGAGAAGTGTGGGTGGACATTTTTAAAATCTAAAGCAGCGTTTCTCATAGCTAAGAAAGGCCGGAGATGCAGGAGCGAGGAGTGACTGGGGGCTGAAGACAAGTCACCGAGAGAGAGGGCAGATCTTTCATGCTGCCCGAGAGCCGGGATGATGCCCCCACCAGTGTTAGCGAGAATCGGAACGGCGTAGAAGACATCCTGGGGGTTAGGAAGCAGCAGAACAATGCAATAAAAGATCTGAAAAATGTACCTAGAGCTTTAAGTCCTTCTAAGTTGTTAACTAAGCAGCAAAGTAAATGAAAACGGGTTCAGAACATGGCGACTAAGAGAATGCCGCCCTCACACAATTTAATTCTAAGTGGTGAGATAAGAAAGCACTTCTGAGGTTCTCAAACCGTCTTGCTAATATTCTAACCTCCCCTCTGTCTCTCTCTCTCTCTCTCTCTCTCTCTCTCTCTCTCTCTCTCTCTCTCTCTCTCTCTCTCTCTCTCTGTATGATATATGTGTACCCTCCCTCCCTCCTTCCTCCCTCCCTCCCCGGTCTCTCTCTGTCTGTGGTGTGTGTGTCCATGTGTGGGTGGGTGTGCCTGGGTGCTCATATGCAGGACAGGGGAGCTCTTTAGGCATCTGCTCCTACCACTTATTCTTTTGAGGCAGGGTCTCTGTTGAACCTAGAACATAGGTTTTTCAGTTACACTGGCAGCCAGGAAAGCCCCACTGACTCCTCTTGTCCCTGCCCCCCATAGCCCCAGGGTTGCACGTGAATGCACATGAGACCACATCCAGCTTGTTGCATGGGTGGTGGGATCTGAACTCAACTCCTCATGGTTATCCTTGCAAGCACCTTTGACCACTGGCTCTTCAGCACCCAAGAGAGAAATTCCTGTCAAGTAGTTTGCATGCTAAAAAATAAAAATAAAAAAATGGATGCAAAAAAAGTTACAGATGACTTCAAAGGATACAGTCAACAATGGCACTGGTCCCGGAGGGGTCTGGTTAGCCACAGGGCGGTAATTATGTGAACAGATCAGCAGAACAGAGCTGGTAGTGTTGTTTTAATATTTACTCATTTATTTGTAATATTTTTTAAAATTGCACATATATATGTGTGTCTGTATGGGATATGCACACTTGTGCGAATGCCCATGGTGACCAGAAGAGGGCATCAGCCTCTTTGGAGCTAGAGTGACAGGTGGTTAAGGGCTGCTTGTGCTCTAACCCTCTGTAGGAGCAGCAAGCCCCGTTAACGGCTAAGAACCCCTGCCACATCCTCCAGGAGGATGGTTTCAAACAACAAAAATGGTTAGAGTTACAATGCTGGAAGGTATGTAGGTCAGGAACAAAGCATAGGTCAGCTTCCTCAACAACAGAGCAGAAAGCTGAGCTGCACTGAAGACTCGCGCTCAAGTGTGCTGCCCCCATGAGGCAGACAAAGGGGGCTGTCTTTCCTTCTCGCGGCCACGCTGAGTTACGCGGATAAAGGGTGCTGTCTTTCACGTAGCATAGGGTGGCGCTGTTGACCTTATTGGGAACAGCTGCATTCCTAGCGCATTACTTGGCCCATCTGTGGATGTAGTGGTTACACACGTGTGCCAGGCAGGTTTCCCTGTGGAAAAGGCACTAGAGAAACCCTTTTAAGAGAATGGGCGCCTTTAAGAGAAGGGGCGAGGTGCTTTTCCAAACATGGAAAAGACTGGAGACTTAACACCAAGGCACGGAGACCCAGGTCTTTGTTCTCAGCTCTCGAGTAGGACCTGGAGGTGAGAAATCCTTTGCTTAGGGAGATGATCGTGTGAAGGTGTATGAAATCACAGAAGCCATGGGCACCTGCTGTGGCAGGCCTCGTGTGTGTGTGTGTGTGTGTGTGTGTGTGTGTGCGTGCGCGCGCGCGCACGTGCATGTGCACTTGTGTTGTGTGTATGGTGTGTAAGTGTGTGTGCATATGCATTTACACGTGTATGTGACCTCATTCAGCTGGCTATTGCTGGCCCAAGATGTGTGGCCCAGTGTGCCAGATGCTGCCTCTGGCAGGAAAAACCCAGCTCCTCCCACTTTCTAGCATTTCTCCAAGAGCATTGGACTGATTCTAGAGCTTTCTCCTACACTATTATAGTCAGTGCTTAGAGGGGCTAGAATACCACCACTTCATGAGGAAAGTATGCTCAGTTATTGAGTCTGGAAATGTGGTTTGAGGTATCCTACATGGCAATGGCAGGCAGAGCTTAGAACTGGCCAAATAAATTTATATCACCAACAAGAATTTGTTTCCAATAGGTGGAATGGGGGATTAAAAAGTATAGGAGGGTCATAAATTTTATAGACATTTAAAATTAATAGAATGACAGATGGAAATATAACTAATGGACTAAGATAAAAGCAAACCCTTATTTCTCTGAACAAGAACAAATATTTAAGTACTCTATCAAGGTTGTGTTATATTAATAACAGACATACTAATATGGAAGGGGAGAATGTCACGGGACCACAAGTAACTAAGAAGGCTGAGAGCAGAAGAAAGAGTCTTCCCCAGAGAAGAGCCACTGGCTGGCTATTCAATAGCAGGTGGTCAGCCCTGAAACGAATAATACAATCAGCCTAGATGGACTGAGCAGGCTGTATTTATATGTTCAATATAGTAACATTATATATATATACATATGTATATATATATATATCAATAACAAAATTTCAGAGGGAAGATAGAAGAGTGGGATTGGAGGGAAGAAAAGGAAGGAGGAAAATACTATGATCCTTTTAGTTTCAAAAAAGGAATAAAAAGGATGTATTATATGCATATTATTTTGAGGGGGAGACGGAAACACATGAAATAAAAAGAGAAACAAAATAGGAAGCAGAAGATGGGGAGGAGTGGGGAGGCTGGAGATCAAGATTATTGCATCTTATTTTAAGGTTCTTATAATAGTGTCTTTTAAAAAAACCAATATACACATTTTATCTGAAAAGTTGTTAAAGAAGTCTATTCTTTTACTATGGTCTTTAACAATGTTACTCAAAATATTTTAAAGAATGTATTTATAAAAACATATGCCTTTAATGAAAACTACTCGGATTATTAAAGTTGTTTTTTTTTAAAGATGGGAATATTTTTTATATTTTATTTATTATTATACTGTGTTCTGCCTCCATGTATCCCTGCAGGCCAGAAGGGGGCACCAGATCTCATTACAGATGATTATGAGCCAATATGTGGTTGCTGGGAATTGAACTCAGAACCTTTGAAAGAGCAGCCAGTGCTCTTGACATCTGAGCCATCCCTCCAGCCCTATTAAAGTTGTTTGACTCCATTTTGGATAAAAGATCCCAAGGTTTGGTTTCTTAGTGGTATTGAAAATAGTCTCTCTTCCCTTTGGGTCACTGTCTCCAGCTATTCAACTGCTACCCACGTATCCCCAGCGGATGGTGAAGACACATAATTGCTCAGCCATGGTCCTCACAGACTTTGTCAAGAAGAGGGGCCGGGACCAGGACCCAGACACAGCCAGTTAGGTCAACTGTCACCTGCAGGTGTGCCAGCGCCAGAGGAGGGGCTTTAGTGAGGGGTTGGTAGGAACATACTGCTGAATTGTTTTATAAGGAAGGGCTATCTGTGAGTCAGAAAGAGTCATCTTTCTCAAAGTCTACTCCAAGGGAGAGGACCAAGGTCAAACACAATTAGAAAACCCTTTTATCTAAACACACTGAAACCGGTCCTGTTTGTAAAACAGCATGCCTTCTCAGCTAATGAGAACAATGCGAATATCAAAAACAAAACATAGCACCCTTGTTTCTGTAGGTATTTTATAGGACCAAGATTCTCTGAAATGCGTTTCAGACATCGGGGAGGTTGAACTGGCACTAACGGGAAAAAAGAGCAGATAAGGGAGAGTGTGTTGACATTTAGGCTGAAGAGTCAGTATCTGGGTAGAATAACTGAAAAAAAAAATAACTTGTTTTAATTACAGTCAGCTCTGTCAGGTAGTACAAGAAGGAATCCCGATGCCTGGAGGGAGTGACCACCCCAGAGATAGATGAGGTCTGGGGCAGCTCTGGGGAGGGAGGGGTAAGTGCTTGTGAAGTCCCGGACAGCTCTTAGCATCCATGTTACAGAGAAAGCCCAACAGGTTGCAGAGAGCATGTGAATAGAAGAAGTCCTCACAGAATTGAGCTTGGCGCTCCAGCCCTGCAAGTGCAGGAGAGTGGAGCAGGTGCTCACACAGCATGTGTTCCCAGACCAGCCCCTCCTCCTCGGAGCGGAAACGAGAGCAGGGCTGCTTCTTGTAGCCTCAGTGGGTGCTTGCAGCTCCAGGTGACAGAGAATCTGAGAACTGAGCAGAATAGCGCTGTGGCTGTAACTTTTGCAGTTTGCGATACTATTACAGAGCGGTTTCTTTCTTCTTTTACATTTCATGATACAAAGTTTGTGCTTAACACAGACCTTGGAAATTTGAGCACTGTATTTCTTTTAGCCTATTGAGTCCAGCATTTCCAACGTTTTACTCCCAAGAAGTACTTGGGTACGCTTCATTGCCAAAGATGGTACTCTTTATCTTTGGAGTCACTGCTAAGAAAACGAAGAGCTACTTGATCTTGAGCCTTGAACTCCGGTGACAGCCTGTGCTCAGGGACAATGGGTGGGTGGAGTATACAGTGGAGACACTGTATGAAGGGGGAGCCTGTTTGTCATGGCACAGAATGCCGTGATTTGAGCTTCTACCAGCCTTTGACTGTGTACAGCTGAAAATACACTGTTTTGTTCTGTGGTGTTCCCCTCCTAATTATTGTTGTTTTTGGTTTTGGACAGGGTGTTTCTTTGCATCCCAGGCTGGCCAGGAACTCTCTGGTATCTTGTCTTAGCCTCCCAAGTGCTGGGATTGCAGACACGTGTCACCACACACAGCTTTTGAACTTGTAAATGGTTTATTCCTATAATTTTCCACCGAGTATTCTTGGACCTTGATTATGCATGGATACTTGAAACTTTAGAAAGCTGAACAATACATAAAGAGATCCATTGTAACCCGACCCCCAGGCACATAGTTTTAAACTATATACAACGAAAAGATTTCCTTTGTGTAGGAGGCCACCTACTATATCGTGTCGAAATTGTATTTATGTTTCACAGTGGAAAACAAGTTTCATAAGGAGCTCAAGTGAAAATATTGACATCAAATATTCGTATGTCTCACTTATGCTTAAGACATTTTATTCACTCATTTTGGGAATTTCGTATATGAGCACTGCATTTACATCATTTACCCACTTTCTCTCTCTCTTTTTAAAAATCCTTCCTGTGTTTCCCTACTCCTTCACAAGTTCACGGCCTCTTTTTATTATTATTATATATAGTATATTATATCTATCTACCTATGTAAAGTCTGTTGATTCTACTGAGTGTTGTTCATATGTGTGTGTTTGGGGGTCTGACCACCTGCTATTGGATAACTAGTTAGGGGGCTCATCCCTGGGGAAGACTGATTCTTCCCTTTTCAGCAGTCATTAGCTGCCTGTAGCTCTTCTAAGGGTGGACCATGTGAGATTTCCACCATCCAAACTGGCATGTCAACTGGTGTTGTCACCCTGTGTGTCGTGCTTAGGCAGCCCTGTTGTTGAGGTTTTATGGGTGAAACATCCTGTCTTATATAGAAGACAGTCTCCCAGCAGGCCTTCTGATCCTCTGGCTCTTACAATATTTCTGTCCACACGATGTTCCCCAAGTCTTAGGTGCAGGAAGTATGTTGTAGATGTGTTGATTGGGGCTGAGCACTCTATGGTCAAGTTCTATGCATTTTGATCATTCATATTTGTTCATAAACACACATGAAAACATGTACATATGTGTTTTACCTGTAGAAATCTACATCTTCCCTTTGAATAACAAATAGGGAAAATTATTTTCCAGTATTTTAAGCTTAACAATATGAGGACTTGCATGCATATTCTGTTAGTTGATTTTGCCTCATACTGCTCTTGGTTTTTACTTAAAAATTTTACATTGACACACATATTTTATTTCTGAGTAGTGGTGATAGCTCAGGCTCTTAACATAGTTTGTTTATGTTTTGAAAATTGTGTAGTGTTTGCTTTTATCAAATTTAACAATTTTTTTGTTTTTTAATTGCTTTGTAAAATTCATTAGTATCTAAAAATGATTGACAGGGACTTATTGGTATGTGAAGGATAGACTTATACATTCCTTATCTAACTGAATTTACTTACAGTACTATACTAAATGTTCTAAGAGGTTTGGTAAGAAGATTCAGAAGGTAAGAACACATAAGGACCAGAGTTCGGATCCCCAGAACTCATGTGAGAAAGCCAGGCACAGCTATGTGGATGCCTGTATCACTAGTGATGTGGGGGACTGAGGGGCAAGAGGATCCTGGGGCTTGCTGGTAACAAGCCTAGTTCTAGGCTGTCTCAAAGGAAGAGGACAGAGTTAAATATCAGAGTCTTCTGAACTCTGCATGTATTCTCTCTTTCTTCCTCTCTTCCTCTTCCTCTCTCTCTCTCACACACACAATATTCTAATATTAAGAAATAGTCCACTCTGTCTCTCTTTTCTCCATCCATTCATCCCTTAAATCTATTCTATCTTTTATTTTTCTATTTATCCATTTATCTCAATATCATTAATTATCAATCAATCTCAATATCATCCATTAATTAATTAATGTGTTTTCTCTTTTAGTGTGCTAATACCTTAGGGTAGATTGTAGCCTGAAATGTGATCTAGTTAACTGAATGTAACTTAAAATTTCCAGGCAATTTTTCTTATTGTTAGAAAGTAATACTATATAGTAAGACCAATTCCTGGGAAGTAGGCCTCCTCTCTCACTGACTTCAGGCACAGGGATATAACTAACACGGTTAGAATGTTGGAATGTAGGCATGTCTATCTACATCATTAACCCGTGCTAAAAAGCAGTACTGCCCTTTAGACAAGAAAATTGTGATGTTATCTGCTCCAGACAGGACTTCCTTTGTGATATTTTTTGGAAGCTGCGTGGCAGGAACTCAGGAGTGAGCCCTCTGAGATCACGCAACGGAAATATGAAGTGGGAACTCTTGTGAAGGAGTTCATGAGGTAACGGCCTTGTCCTCTGAGCCCAGCCTTTCAGCTCTGGGAGATCCCCGTAGACCCCCATGGAATGCAGAGCGTTGCCCAGCCTCACAGCAAAGACAGAGGTTGGTGAGCAGACACCACTGAAGTGTCACAGTAGACGAGACAGAGTGAGGGAAGTCTGCTGATAACTGATGCTCTACTAGTGACACATGGCCACCAGTGGGTGACACTGAGTCCTAGCACGTGCCTAAGCTTCTAATAAAATATGGATGGTTTCACCATAGGGCAATTGTAGTGCAAGTGTTGGGGGGGTGGAATTGTTTTTGTATTCTTGAAAACTTCACTTTAGCTTAGATGTGGTGATATCTTTCTTGCAGAAATAAAGACTGTCTGAGGGTCAGAGAATGGAGCTTGCCACTAGCTAACCATAGAGGTCTGGAGGTCTGTACAGACAGACAGGAAGTGACATAGCTGAGCAGAAACAGGATATAAGCAGGGACAAACAGGAAATCGCTCTCTTGTCTGCTGAGACGCTTAGGAGGTGAGGTGTGCTGTGGTTTGCTCCTTCTCTCTGATCTCTCAGCATCTCCCTGTGTATCTGACTCCAGCTTTTATTATTTAGACCAATTAAGAAACTTCTTTTACACTTAGAATTTTAGAGTTTGTTCTGAAAAAGATAATGCCATGGCCAGAGAGATGGCTCGGTGGTTAAGAGCATATAATGTTCTTGCAGAGGCCCTGAGTTTCCTTTCCTGTATCCACACTGTGCTCTCCTAATCATCTGTACCTTCAGCGCTGTGATATCCAGTGCCCTCTTGTGGACTCCATGGGCTCCTACACTCATGTGCACATACCCACACACATACTGAAAAATAATAAAAATAATTTTTAAAAAATACATTTCCCCAAAGTGCTGAAATTAATGATAGGAAGATTTCTTCACTTAAAAAAGTGGTGTTCTTGCCAGGGGGTAGTGGTGCACACCTTTAATCCCAGACCCCAGGAGGCAGAGGCAGGCAGATCTCTTTGAGTTTGAGACTAACCTGATCTACAGAGTGAGTTCCAGAATAGCCAGTATAGACGGAGCTTCTGTTCCGCCTAGTCCCACAGCCATTTAGTCCCAAATAAACACATTGAGGCTTATATTAATTATAAACTGTTTGGCCGATGGCCCAGGCTTCTTATTGGCTAGCTCTTTTTTAACCATTAACCCATTTCTATTAAACTATGTTTTGCCAAGAGGCTGTGGCTTACCTGTAATGTTCCAGCATGTCACTCCTACATGGTCTCTCTCTCTCTCTCTCTCTCTCTCTCTCTCTCTCTCTCTCGACTGCTTTCCCACATTTCCTCTTCCCAGAATTCTCCTAGTCTGGTAGCCCTGCCTATACTTCCTGCCTAGCTACTGCCCAATCAGCATTTATTCACCAACCAATAAGAAAAACATATTCAAAGCATACAGAAGGACATCCCCCATCAAGTCAGAGCTGCTACATGAAGAAACCCCGTCTCAAAAGAGACGAAAAAAAAGATTTTATAAACTTTTGTTACTTTCTCACAAGAAATTCATATTTTGTGATAATTGGAAAAATAAAAAGTTTGAATTTTAGGCCATTACTATTAATATGTACATGAAAAGACAACATTATAATCTTTTGGTATCTCAACACCCAAATTTTGTTTCTAACAAACAAGTAAGCACACAACAGAATTCACCTTCATTATGCCCTGTTTCATCTCTGCTATTGGGAGATGTGAAAAATGTATAGAACCGCATCAACGCATCGAGAAGAGTAGCTCAATGCTGTGCCTCACGTCCGTATTTATCATTATTATTTGTGACTTTCATGTTGACTGGTTAAAGCACAAGCTGTCAGACACTCAGAATATAGTCTCCACTTATATTGCTGTTTTGGGGAAAACGTAGGTCGAGGCAGATAAGGCAGACCGCCCCCTGAGAAAATGTGGTTATTACTGACTCTTCCTTTCCTTATTGTTCTGATAGAGGCTGATAGAGAGGATCAGGAAAAGAGATGCTCCCAGAGGTTTTCAAGAGCTGCACCCCCGAGATCAGGGAGAGCCCTGCGGCAGACTGGCGGGGGAGCCGAGGTGCTGAGTGCCAGACCCAGGCCATGTGAGCAGTGGGGGCCAGGGGAGTCCTAATGCGTTGGCTGTGGACTCTTAGAAGACGTGATGTAAGCCTTCACAATCGTTCAGGTCCTCCCCCAAGAGTCCATGCTGAGAGAGCATCCCTCCCCATACCATGAACACACGAAGTCCATCTGTATGCCAGGGATAAACACTGATCCAATGCCCAGGGCCCCACAGGTTGCCCAGGCCTCCTCACTGACTCTCACACTCAGGGAGTCTGGATCAGTCCCATGCTGGCCTCCCAGATGTCGGTCTGGGGTCCAAGAGCTCTCCCTTGTTCAGATCAACTGTCTCTGCTGGCTTCGCCAGCCCATTTGCACATTGCTCCTCTCTCTCTGTCACTGGGTTCCAGGGGTTCAGTTCAGTGTTTAGCTGTGGGTGTCTGCCTCTGCTTCCATCTGTCACTGGATTAAGGTTCTAGGATGGCATGTGAGGTAGACGTCAAGTTCATTATCAGGAGTGGGCATTTAGGGTTTTCTTGTAGTTTTTAACGTGTATCTCTGTTGTGCTTTTCTCTCTAGCAACAAATGCAATGTTACTTGCAGCAGCATGCTATGTATGATCCCTCCCAGTGCTCTCTCACTCTGTCTGTCTGTCTGTCTGTCTGTCTGTCTGTCTCTTCCATCACTTTCTTTGAAAAACGACTGAGGCTTTAGTTCTGTCCTCGCTTTCTCCTGGAAGAGTCGGAGAGAACTGTTCCTTGGTCGCAGCTGGAGGAGCAGTCTGGCTTCCTTTGCCTGAGGAGACGTCACTGTGTTCATTCACCTCTATGAAGACCACCTCATTGGGCTTTCTTATTTTGTTGATGGATTCTGGAGCTAGCAGGGGTGGGGGGGTGGAGGGGTACGGGGGTGAGGGGTGGGGGAGCAGAATCTCACAGAAGGGGTCTGGAGTCCAGTTGTGGCAGTCACAGAGAGGAGTCCACACTCCTGTGTGCCGGGACAGGAGGGGGGGCTGCAGCGCAGCTCTCTAATTGCGAGTGTGTCCTGCAGACGCTCCCTTCCAACTTTGCCTTCTCCTCTTCTGCTGCCACGTTTTGTTCAGTAGAAAAACTGAGTCTATGCAACATCTTGTTCCTACAAGAATAGAGGGGGATTTTTTTAAACTGAGACTCATTTGTTTTATAATTTGCTTACTAGAGTAAAATAACCAAAGACATAAAAATGTTTAACTAATAATTCATGCATCAGAATGGTAATAACTAATATTTGTGAAAATATGTTTAAACTGCAACATGTTTCTGACTGTCTGGAGAAAATAATTGACAGTGAGACCCGAGGGAAGTTACTTAAGCTTACCACGCCCTTAGGGCAGCAGTTACTCATCCCTAATGTGGGCGAAGAATCTGCGCTTTCATCATTTGTGTTGTAAGTGAAGTCCAGCTCTTTCAGTACAATTTGTCTTCTATACAAACAACAGTTAGTACCAGTAGCTCTGTCGCTTTTCCTGAAGTAGTGATGTGTTTGTGTGTGTGTGAGTATATCTCCGTGTGTTTCTATGTGTGTTCTGCATGTGTGTGTGTATCTGTGTGAGTACCTCTGACTCTATGTGTGTGTGTGTATGTTTGTACATGTGCTTGTATGCATGTGTATCTGTTTGTGATTATGTATGTGTCTCCTTTTTGTCTCTGTATGTCTCTATAGGGGACAACCGGGTCTCTTGCTGTTCTGGACCTTAGCAAAGAGGCGAGGCAGACTGAGTGGAGCCTGGAGGGCCACCTGCCCTGCCTCCCTAGCTCTGAGCTGATGAGCAGGTTCCAGGATGCCTCTAATTTTCACATGCGTTATGCTGGAGATCAGATTAGGTCCTTCTATTGTAAGAACTTGGCAGACTGAGCTATATACCTAGCGATAAGCTGTTATATTTAACAAAAAATTGTCTATATTAGAAATGGATGCATTTAACCAAAATGATTTATCAACTCCTAACTTCTGTGAGTTTATTTTTCTTGCTTTTGAAGAACTTTCAATATATTTGCCATGTTTTTTAAAAATAATACAGTCAGCAAGATCATGTATATGGAAGCAATTTTGCAAGGGAGATGCAGTGGTTTGAATAACAATGCCCTCCCACTGTGCTTGTATGTTTGGATGAGGAACTTGGTCCTCGGTGGGTAAACTCTGGTGAACTGTTTGGGAAGGATTAGGAGGAATGGATAGCCTTGCTCAAACAGCGTGTCATTAGGAGTGGGCTTGGAGGTTTCCAAAGTCCACGCCGGGCCCAGTGTCTGTCTGCCTCTGTCTCTTTCTCCCTCTCTGCCTGGGGATCAGGATGTAAGCTTTCAACCCCTGCCCGCCTGCCTTCCACCGTGCTTCCTGCCATGATGGTAATAAACTAAGCCTGGGAAACTGTAAGCAAGTCCCCAATTAAATGTTTCCTTTTCCAAGAGGTCACAGTGCCTCTTCACAGCGATACAACGATAACAGACAGGGGTGATGCTGTCATCACTGCAGGCTTCTGCCATGTCACTGCTCACTGGTCCTCCACTTACAGATGGAAGAGACAGCAAACTATACAAAGTTCTGCAAAAACCAGTTGAACAGAAACAGGTAAATGTGTAAATTCTCAGTAATAGATGTAATTAGATATACAAGATTCAGAATTGAGATGTCTATATTCCGGTAAATCATGGTTATTGCCTGAATTTTAATTATTCTTACCCTGATGTGAAATGTCATTGTTAAGACAAATCATGATGCACTCCCCTCAGATATGAGTAACTTCTGTTCATGTTCAGCAATTCCTGGAACGTGTTAACCAGAATGATCTGGTGGGGGTTCCTGGTGCCATATATACCAAAGAATGTCTGTGTAAGTACAATGTACTAATTGATGGTGCTATTGGAACATCCACAAATATTTGAGAGTCATCAGGGAATATATTAGACACCATAAGAGATGAATAACGGTGACACCAACAAAGATCACAGGACTGTGTCAACGAGGTTGTTGTAATTTCCAAAGCTCTTTCCATGTTTTTGAGTGAATTTGTTGGTAGTTAAGTTAGTCACCTAGAACAAATAGAGTAGATTGGAGTCTCTGTAGTTTTATTATGATAGAAAATGTTTAGTTTTTTTTTAATGACACGATCTTAGATTTTGCTTTTTATTCATCAATGATTATGTGTATAGGTGTTTTTCCTGCATGTATTTCTGTTCACAGTGTGAAGGTCTGATGCCTAAGGAGGCTAAAAGAGGGTATGAGATGCCTTCAATTGGAGTTATAGGCGGTTGTGAGTTGTTCAATGTGGGTGCTGAGAACTGAACTCAGGTCCTCTGGAAGTGACGTAAGAGTCATCTCTCAAACTCCTTAGACTTTACTTATGTGCGTTATGATATTCGGAAGAAGTAATTCTACCTCACCACTTAAACATGATTCCATTTGGGCCTGGGAAATTGCTCTGGGGTTAAGAGTATTGGCTGCTCTTCTAGACGACATGGATTCAACTTCCAACAAACACATGGCAGCTCACAATTGTCTCTTATTCCAGTGCCTGGGGATCTGATGTCCTCTTCGGATCTCCATGGGCACTAGGCATGTGCATGTATACATGCAGACAAAGCACCCATACACATAAAAAAGTAAATAAAATAAAAAATGAAACACTTAACTCTGGACACCATAGATCTTGTAAAAAATGAACATGGTTCAGTTACATGGATGTGTATTAGTTTTAAATAGTCTATAAAGATAAAAGATCAAAAGAATATTAATAGCAAAACTAATTATTGTGCTTTCTAAATGTAAGCCTTGATTTATTATCATATTTAATCTGGGTCTAGTTAATAAATTCATTTTTTTGGTCTTCCTGTTTATGTAGCTTTGGTTCCTTAGCTAAGATTAAAGTGAATTCCCGAGCATTCTAAACATATGAATTTGTTTATAAACAGGAAGATTCAAGCAAGAAGGGCTGAGGCCTGGATCTACTAGGAAATTAGTATCTTAGATAAAAGGGAAAACACCAGCAGCTTTGACTAATTTGCCAGGAAAGTCTCTGTGGTTTTATTTTTCTCAGTTTTCTCCTGGAAAATGAAAGAAGCTAAAACAAGGACAATGCACCCAGTTGGATCACACACTCTTTTTTTTTTTCCAGTTTTTGTGGTTTTATTTAAATGCAAATAAAACACGCACATCAGCCATCTACTCATTTTCTTCACTGCGAAGCCTGGCATTGGGATTGGTGATTCTGATGGCCAGCTGGGCTGCTCTTTCTACGATGGATTTTCGGTTCTTGGAGGAAACATTGTGAGCAATCTCAGCACAGTAAGATTTGTTGCACATCAGCAGCACTTCCAGCTCCTTGACATTGTGAACCAGAAACTTCCGGAAGCCGCTAGGAAGCTGCTAATTTTCTTGTTGCTCCGGTAACCAACGTTGGGCATCAGGATCTGGCCCTTGAATCTTCTCTGAACCCTGTTGTCAATACCTTTGGGTTTCCGCCAGTTTCGCTTAATTTTGACATATTGGTCTGACTGGTGCCGGATGAACTTCTTAGTCCTCTTCTTGACGATCTTGGGCTTCACCAGAGGGTGGAGGGCAGCCATGATGCCACGAAAGAGATGGATCGGATCACACACTCTTTTTTAAAAATTAATTTTTATTAAAATTAAAAACGATCTTATTTTACACACCAATCCCAGTTCCCTCTCCCTGCTGTCCTCCCATTCCCCCAACCAACCTTCCACTCATCCATCTAATCCTCAGGAAGGGTGAGATCTCCCATGGGGGATCATTAGAGTCTGTCACATCATTTGGGGCAGGACCTAGGCCCTCCCCTGTGTATCTAGGCTGAGAGAGTATCCCTCCATAGGGAATGGGCTCTAAAAAGCCAGTTCACGCACTAGGATTAAACACTGGTTCCACTGCCAGAGGCCTCATAGATTTCCTGACCCCCTCAACTGACACCCATGATCAAGGGGTCTGGGTAGGTCTCATGTTGGTTCCTCAGCTGTCAGACTGGGGTCCATGAACTCCCACTTGCTCAGGTCAGCTGTTTCTGTGGGTTTCCCTAGCATGGTCTTGACCCCTTTGTTCATCCCTCCTCCTTCTCTACAACTGGATTCCAAGAGTTCAGCTCAGTGCTTAGCTATGAATCTCTGTTTCTGCTTCCATTAGCTACTGGATGAAGGTGCTAAGATGGAATTTAAGGTGGTCATCAATCTCATTATAGGGGAAGGGCATTTAAGGTAGCCTCTCCACTATTGCTAGATTCTTAGATGGAGTCATCCTTGTAAGTCTCTGAACATTTCCCTAGTGCCAAATTTCTCTTTAATACTATAATGGCTCCCTCTATTAAGGTATCTCTTACCTTGCTCTCCTCTGTTCTTTCTCCAACTCGACCTTCCTGATCCCTCATGTTCTCCTGCCCACTACCCTTCTCTCCTCCTCTTTCTTCTACTCATCTTACCTTTTCCCCTGTGCTCCCAATTTACTCAGGAGATCTTGTCTATTTTCCCTTCTCAGGGATCCATGTATGTCTCTTTTAGGGTCTCCTTGTTTCCCAGTTTCTCTTCGATTTCTTTAAGGGATTTTCTCATTTTCTCTTTAAGGATCTCTATCATCTATATAAACTTGTTTCTAAGGTCATGTTATTTTGCTTCATCTGCATTGGGATGTTCAGATCTTGCTGGTGTAGAATCTCTAGACTCTGGTGGTGTCATATTACTCTTTATGTTGTTGGATGTGTTCTTATACTGTCATCATCCCATGTCTTCTTCCAGTGAGTGCAGGTGGGGCCTCTCCTGGTGGATGCAGGGCCAAGGCTCTTATGACAGAAGATGCTGGATGGCATGGGCTGTCCCCAGGCCTCTGGGGATTCGGTGGACAGGATGGATCTACCTGTTCCCATCAAGGGCCTCCAAAGTGGGGGGTTGGGAAGGGGTAGGAGAAGGCCCAGAGCTCACCTCACCCAGTAGGTGTGGGGCCAAGGCTCTGATGGTAGCAAATCAGATCACACACTCTTAAGAACAAGTGTAGGCTAAAACAGACTGTATGTCTTGGACCAAAGTGGAGATAAAAATTGCATCTACACTCCACTATAGCAGCTATGTAAAAGATTTCCTGGAGGAGCCAGGGAAATGACTCAGCAGTTAAGGGTACTGGCTGCTCTTTCCCAAGACCAAGGTTCAAGTCCCAGCATTCGCAAGGCAGCTTACAGTGCCTGTAACTCCAGTTCCAGGCTTGAATAACCCTCTTCTGAACTGTGGGCACCAGGCTCACACATGGTGAACAGATACACTTGCATGTACAAACTCATGGAAATTGAACAATGCTCAACTGAATTATCACTGGGTCAAGGAAGAAATAAAGAAAGAAATTAAAGACTTCCTAGAAGTCAATGAAAATGAAAGCATAGCATACCCAAACTTATGGGACACTCTGACAGCAGTGCTAAGGGGAAAGTTCATAGCACTAGGTGCCCACACGAAGAACACTGAGAAATACCACATTAGCAACTTAACAGCACACCTGAAAGCGCTAGAATAAAAAGAAGCAAACTCACCCACGAGAAGTAGATTACAGGAAATAATCAAAATAAAAACAAAGAGAACAATGCAAAGAATCAATGAAACAAAGAGCTGAAAGACAACCCCTTATGGAAACTATTCAAAAGACAGAGAGAGAATATCCAAATTAACCAAATCAGAAGTGAAAAGGAGGACACAACAACAGACACTGAGGAAATCCAGAGAATAATTAGGTTATACTTCAAAAACCTGGACTCCACAAAGTTGGAAAATCTTCTAGATAGATATCACATATCAAAATTAATTCAAGACCAGATAAACAACTTAAATAGACTGATAACTCCCAAGGAAATAGGAACAGTCATCAAAAGACTCCCACCTACCCTCTAAAAGCCCAGGTAGGGCCAGATAGTTTCAGGGCAGAATTATATCAGAATTTCAAAGAAAACCTAATACCAATTCTCCTCAAGTTGTCCCACACAATAGAAACAGAGGGAACATTGCCAAACTCCTTTTATGGTGTTACAGTTACCCTGATACACAAATCACACAAAGATGCAGCTAAGAAAGAGTATTTCAGACCAATATCCCTCTTGAATATTAATGCAAAAATACTCAATAAAATACTGGCAAGATGAATGCAAGAACACATAAAAATATCACCCACCATGATCGAGTAGGATTCATTCCATAGATACAGGGATGATTCAACATATGAAAATCTGTCAATGCAATCCACCATAAATAAACTGAAAGAAAAAACATATCATCATCTCATTAGATGGTGAAAAAGTCTTTGACAAAATTCAACACCCCTTCATGATAAAGGTCTTGGAGAGATCAGGGAAACAAGGAACATACAGCCAACATCAAACTAAAATCAGGAATAAGACAAATCTGTTCAACATAGTACTCAAAGTTCTATATAGAGCAATATGACGACAAAAGAAGGCCAAGAGGAAACAAACTGGAAAAGAAGTCAAACACTTGCTATTTGTTGTATATATAAGTGACCCCAAAAATTCTACCTGGGAAGTCCTACAGCCAATAAACACCTTTAGTAAAGTGGCAGGATACAAGATTAATTTAAAAAAAAGCCCAATCAGTAGCCCTCCTATATAAAAATGATAAGTGGTCTGAGAAAGAAATCAGATAATACCTTTCCAATAGCCACAAATAACACAAAATGTCTTGGGGTAATTCTAATCAAATAAGCGAAAGACCTGTATGACAAGAATTTTAAGCCTTTGAAGAAAAAAAAATTGAAGAAGGTATCAGAAAATGTAAAGATCTCCCATTCTCTTAGATAGATAGGATCAACATAGTAAAAATGACAATCTTGCCAAAAGCAATCTACAGATTCAATGCAATCCCCATCAAACACTCAACACAGTTCTTCACAGACCTCGATATAACAATACTAGTCTTCAAATGGAAAAACAAAAAAACTCAGAATAGTCAAAACATTTCTGCACAATAAAGGAACTTTGGAAGGCATCACCATCCCAGACTTCAAGCTCTGCTATAGAGCCATAGTAATGAAAACAACTTGGTATTGGCATAAAAACAGACATGTGGTTAAATAGAATTGAATTGAAGTTCCCGATAATAATCCACACACCTATGGATGCCTGATTTTTGACAAAGAAGCCAAAATTGTGCAATGGAAAAAAAGAAAGCATCTTCAAAAAAAATGGTGCTGGCAGAACTGGATGTAGCATGTAGAAGACTACAGATAGATCCATATGCCATGCACAAAACTCAAGTCCAAATGGATCAAAGACCTCAACATAAATCTTGAACCTTGTGGAAGAGAAGTAGCCTTGAATGCGTGGGCACTTCCTAAATATAATACCAGTAGCACAGACACTGACAGCAACAATCAATAAATGGGACCTCCTGAAACTGAGAAGCTTCTGTAAAGCAAAGGATGTGGTCAATAAGACAAAACAGCAGCCCACAGAATGGGAAAAGATCTAACGGAGTACTGATTTCTAAAATATATAAAGAACTCAAGAAACCAGACACCCAAATACCAAATCATCCAATGAAAAAATGGGGGTACAGATCTAAACAGAATCAAAAGCCATTTTAGGAATTGCTCAACATCCTTAGCCTTCAGGGAAATGCAAATCAAAACAATTCTGAAATACCATCTTACGCCTATCAGAATGGCTAAGATCAAAAATACTAATGACAGCTTATGCTGGAGAGGATGTGGAGTAAGGGGAACACTCCTCCATTGCTGGTGGGAGGGCAAATTTGTACAGCCCCTTTGGAAATAAGTATGGCAGTTTCTCAGAAAATTGGGACTCAGTCTATCTTAAGACCCAGCAATACCACTCTTGGGCACAGCAACATTATTCATAATAGCCAGAACCTGGAAAAAACTTAGATATACCTCAACCAAAGAATGGATAAAAAATGTGGGGTATTATTCAGTGGTAAAAAACATTTGCAGGCAAATGGATGGAAATAGAAAAACCATCCTGAGTGAATTAACCCAGGAATACAAATACAGTATGTACTCACTCATAGACATAAGCAAAGGATTACCAGTCTACAATCCACTACCCCAGAGAAGCTAGAACCTACATCCAGTAACTCAAAGAAGCAGATGCAATGACCCACAGCCAAGTAATGGGCTGACCTCTCAGAGTTCAGTTGAAGACAGGCAGGAGGGAATCATATGAACAAGGGCAGGGTTGTCAAGATCATGATGGAGAAAACCATAGGGACAGCTGACCTGAGCTAGTGGGGGGTTCACAACCACAGACTGACATCTGGGGAACCTGCATGGCACTGAACTAGCCCCTCTGAATGTGAGTGACAGTAATTTGGCTTGATCTGTTGGGGGAGGAGCTGTCAGTGGAACCGAGACCTATCTCAGGCGCATGAGCTGGCTTTTTGAAGTCCATTCCCTATGGTGGGAGGCCTTGCTCAGCCTTGATACAATGGGGAGGGCTTGGTCCTGCCTCAGCTTGGTATGCCAGACTTTGTTGACTCCCCAAGGAAGGCCTTAACTCCTCTGAGGAATGGATGTGGGGTGAGAAGAGATGGGGGAGTGAGAGAATATGAGGGAGAGGGAACTAGGTTAGGTATGTAAAATGAAAAAAAAAATGAAGGTTAAAAAGGAAACGTAAAATAAAATAAAAATATTATATTTTTGGTTGTGAACCTATCCTTTAATGGCTGTGCTATCCTTCCAGTGAGGCAACCCAATCACAGAAAGACAAGCAGGTATGTATGCACTCATATGTGGATACTAGACATAGAACAAAGGACTACTAGTCTACAATCCACACCACCAGGGAAACTAGGAAACAAGGATGACCCCAAGAGAAGAATGCATGGTACCCTGAAGCACAGGAGGGGAACAAGAATCCCTGAGTAAATTGGGAGCATGGGAGGGGGGAAATGAGGGAGGTGGGAAGGGGAGAGGGGCAGAAGAGGAGGGGGGAGGGGAACAGGAGGGATCAGGAGGACTGAGACAGGGGAGGAATAGAGGAGGGCAAGAAAGGAGATGCCTTGATAGAGGGAACCAGTATAGGTTTAGAGAGGTCTGGCACAGGAGAAATGTTCAGGGATCCACAGGAATGATGACCCCAACTAAGAATCTAGGCAGTGGTGGAGAGGCGGCCTTTGCTGCCCTTCCCCTATAATGGGATTGATAACTACCTTCATTACCATTCCTAGAGCCTTCATCCAGTAGCTGGTCGAAGCAGAAACAAGTACCCACAGATAAACACTGAGCCATACTCCTGGAATCCAGTTGTGGAGAGGGAGGAGGGACGAGCAAAGGAGCCAAGACAGTGCTGGAGAAACCCGCAGAAACAGTTGACCTGAGCTAGTGAGAGCATGGAGACCCTAGTCGTAAAGCTGGGGAACCAGCATTGGACTGAACCAAGCCCTCTGAATGTGGGTGCCAGCTAGGAGGCCAGGGCAGTCTATAAGACCTCTTATCAGTGGAGCCAGAGTTTATCCCTTTGTCCCTAGATCACAAATGGACTTTGGGAGCCCTTTCCCTATGGAGGGATACTATTTCAGCCCAGATACAAGAAAGAGAGCCTAGGCCTTCCTCGAAATGATGTAACAGTCTTTGATGCCCCCCTCCCTGTGGAAGATCTCACTATCCTTAGGAATTGGATGGGGGTGGGTTGAGGGGGCCGGTGGGGGGCATTCGAGGATGGGAGGTTGAGGAAATGGGGGGGATTGATATGTAAAATAAGATTGTTTCTAAAAAAATTTGGTTTTATCATGAAAAAAAATTCCTGCAGAGGCAGAAGCAAGAAGGGTGAAAAATTTGCAAGATTAGTTAGCTGGAGTGAACATATTCCTGAAGCTTGCTAAACCTATAGGTTTATATTTAAGGGGGTAAGTGATAGATAGTTCTACAACCACATCTATTTTTATTTGCTCCATTGTGCATACATGCATTATGAAATCATTGACTTAAGAAATTGGCTCATTGTGAAGGGTTATTACAAATTTCATTTCAGTTGTGTAAAGTGGTATTTCTTCTCTCTCTTTTCTTTTGTAGTTGTATACTTGCGTAAAATGATCAGCATTCTGGAACTCCAAGTCAGTATTATTCTATAAATGCAGAGATGTTTCTTTTTTAAAGGGGATGGAATGGGTTAAGAAGTTCATCCCTGACATTAGGTGACAGTGGATGTTATTCTAACGGATGTCATGTTTCCGTGAGTGCGATTCTTATGAAGTTGTAGAACACATTAACATGAAAAAATGCCAGGGAGCCTTTATAATGCTTCCATTAAGCACATTGTCAAGCTTTCCACTAAACGGAGTTCGTAAGTGTCCCTCCAGTGGGCAGACTGGCAATCTAGCTCAGTGAAAGCCATGTTAAGGCAGAGTTCTAGAATTACTATTGGTTTCCTGGTTTTCCATGTACCCTGGTGTCTCCACTGCTAGGTGTAACCAGAAAACTTTCTTTAGCAGAAACCGAAGTGGTGTCTGTAATGACCAAAGTCTGACCACTAAGTAGGTTTTTCTCAGCCTCCATTTCACAGGCCAGCAGCGGTAAGAGTATGTGTAGTAAGCTAAAAGCAGCGACTGGTTCTTTGTGCTTCTATGCTCTATCACTAAGGCAAATTATTCTGACTTAAATTGTTGCCTGACTAGACATACAATTCAGTTGCCTTCACTGGCTGATATCTATGGAAAACCCAAGTCTGCTTTGCAAGCTACTGTATCTTAGGTGGCATTTTTAAAAATTTGGTTTGTTTGTTTTTTCCAGACAAGGTTTCTCTTCGCAACCCTGGCTGTCCTGGTACTCACTTTGTAAACCAGGATAGCCTCATACTCACAGAGATCTGCCTCCCTTTGCCTCCTGAGTGTTGGGATTAAAGGCGTGTGTCACCACTGCCCAGCTATCTGGCTTGATTTCACAGCCAGAAAACAGTTTAGATATCACCTTGAACTTTTTTCCAGATATGCCCTCCTTTCAGCAATTCTTGTGAAAAAAATGTCCTTGACATATAGGACAGAATTCTATGTGCAAACAGTCAAGACCTGGATTTCTTGTTCTGCTGTTTTTGTTTGTAATTCTGTTCTACCCTAAACTTGATATGTGGAGCAGGCCAGCCTTGAGCTCACAGAGACCCACCTAGTTATACTTTCCCAGTGCTGGGCTAAGGGCATTCATTGGTCATGACACTTACAACTCCAAGGTTTTTTGCTTAGCTGCTCTCTTACTATATTTTAAACAGTGCTACAAAGCCTAACTTCCACTGCTCTGAAAGCTGAAGTCATAATAAAATAGCACCATCATGAGTGTAATAAAAATTATCTGGCTTTATTATATCATTTATGGTATGACCAAGTATAAAAAGGAAATTCACCAGGGTAGCTCTGAGCCTTTCACACATTGTCAGGGATCACTGAGTTTGGAGATTGGTTTGATTGGTTTGCTCCTCCTTTGGGAAAATTATGGTTGAAGTGTGTGTGTGTGTGTGTGTGTGTGTGTGTGTGTGTGTGTGTGTATTAGAATGAGAAGTACATAAAATTAAGTAGTAGGTAAGAGTCTGAATCATGGTAGAAATACTGATAGCATGTAACACTTTCACTTTTGGTTTCCTGTCAGAAGGTAGACTGTACAAAGGACGTAACTGTAAGTCCACCAGGGCTCTAACAGCGACTCAGTATCCTGCTAGATACTCAGTTCAGTGTTCCTTTAGTGGGAAAGCAAGGCTCTCCTCACCTGCTCTTTGCCTCATTACTGTGCAGAAGAAGGAAGTGTGTCGTAGACCTGGGATAGGTACAAAGGGCATTATGGGGCAACAGCAAGAGGCGTTGTTATTTTAAGTGCTTGTATGTGGCTTGAAAATCAGAGTTCCCTAGGCATTGTGGCTTCTTGGGCTTCTTGATAAATCCCATTTGAGATACACTTTGTGCTTTTCTCCCTCATAGCTGGAGAGAATTGCAGGTCTGCTTCTGTTTGGGAGGAAGTCTAGCTGGCTGCAGCACAGTAGGTCATGGCCTACTTGGCTTGATCTCATGTCTTGTGGGTTCTTCCTCTCAGAGTTCTTTTACCAGTGGGTTTCAGTTAGTGTGTAAACTGAGGAAATGAACTAAGGGATCTTCCTGGGGGAGAGGGTAAGGGTGAGGGATTGAGTGCTCCCTTAGGTTAAGGGGGAGAGGGCAAGGGAGCACTTGAGATAAACAACACATGTATCCGGGTGAAAGCCTGTTTTTGGGTCTGCCGAGACGGCTCAGTTCAGTTGACAAAGTGCTTGTCATTCAAGCATAAGGACCTAAGGTGGATCCCTCACCCACATGGAAACAAACAGAGCTTGATGGTGTATGTTTGTAACCCCAGTGCTGGAATTCTCTAGCCATCCAGCTTACTGTATTTGGTGATCTCCAGGCCAGGAGAAACACTGTGTCAAAAAAGAAATAGAAGAAAAGAAAAACAGTACCCAAGGAATGACATCAAAGGTTGTTTACACACACACACACATGATATCATATCACTCAGATATAGACATCTCTGAATATTAAGTCCATCTTAAATTTATTGGTAATCACAGTGTCTCTTTTGCTTTAGGAATAATGCTGGGAAGCAACTGAACATTTTTTTTTAAAGCACAGACAGAAACTATTTTCATAGGAGCTAACTTTTCTTCCTTGTGAGTTATCACACATTTTTGTTTGCAACTGTAACAATATTTTAACTTCACAAAATTAGTTCCCTTAATATAGACAGATTATTTCAGAAGATTAGCCTTTAATTACATCCCTTAAAATATACCATACACACCAATTTCTGAAACATTCTGCACAACAGATTGTAATCACTGAAATGAATAACTGCTCAGATGAGGTATACCATGTCAATCACAGTATGATGTGGTAGGTAGTGGTCCTGTTTTCCAATGTGGGAGTTTCAATGAGTAGTGTTCCCCTAGGGTGATGCATTTGAACACATGGTGGTGCTGTTTGCAGAGGTTCTGACAGTTTGGGACATGGGACTTCGTTGAAGGAAGTGTGTCACTGGGGTGGACTGTGAGAGTTATAGCCTTGTCCTCCTTTGCTCCCCCTTCAGTGGCTGCAGCAAGCATGGCCATCCGTTTCTGGCACATTCTTTTCCTTCTCCATCTCTAGCTTCTTTTGTAGCCTGCAGATTGTTTCTGCACCCTTAGAATCCTGTGCTATTTTATTACGAGTCTCACCTCTAAGCTAAGATAATGGGATGGAATTGGCAGAGACTCTTCATCCAGTTACAAAATTTTATGAACTGGATGCCTTTAATTTATGAAACATGTAAGAGTAAAACAGTTTGGGATCTTTAGAACTGAATATTAACCATGTGATTGAGAGTATCTGGCTATAGCATTGTCATAACATTGTTGCTGTGGGTGCGTTTGTGTGTTGCATGTATGATGAATATTCGAATATGTGAGTCCACACATGTACATGAGGAAGCCATAGCAAGATGTCAGGTTTCTTCCTCAAATGCTTTCTTCCTTCTTGCCTTGAAAACAGGGTCTTTCACTGCGCAGGAGGCTTGTCACTGGGGCTAGGTTGGCTGGCTACTGAGCTCTCAGAATCTAGCTTCTCCAGTATTAACAAAGGTATGACAGGTGTATAGGCAGCCACCCCAGGCTATCATGTCTGCACTGGGGATCAGAGCTCAGGTTGTCATGTTTGCATGTGTGCTTGTGTGCATGTGTGCACAGCTCTTACACACGGAGCCATTTCCTCACGCCTAAAGGTGCTTTTATTTTCCATGTTAAGAATCTAAGTTTGAGAAGCAAGCTTCTCTTTAGTATGAAGGGTTTAGAGAATTTTCAATTATGAATTTGCAGAATATACTCACATAGGGAGAGAAGAGTTGGAAAAACACGTGACAATCTCACAGTCACAGCGAAGAAAGGATATTTTGAAGAATGCCACTAAATGGGGTAAAAGCACTGTAGGGCTCGCTTTGAAGTGAGCCGTTCGCAGTTTGTGCCCTTTTGACAAACGCTTGTCTCACTCCGGAGACATGGCTCAGGGTGCGCATCCGCTTGACAAACGCTTGTCTCACTCCGGAGACATGGCTCAGGGTGCGCATCCGCACTCGGCAACAGATGGCCATGTTAACAGCGATCCTGGGAATGGGCTGGATTTAGGGCACAGGAAAGCTGTGGACAGAGGCCTGGCAGAATTCTAGTCTGAGTCTGCAAAGTCAATGCTAAACTATGCAGTGAATCATAGGCTTTTGGACGGTCAATAAAGGAAGCTGAAATCATAGACTTGGAATTACCAATGACAGATGGGGCAGAGAGTATCTAGGATCTGTTTTTTTTTTTTCTGTTTTCATTTTCTTAGAGCGATAAGAATTAAATGGGATATTAAGTCTTGCTCCTTTTTAGCAATAAGGTTTTAATATGTGTATTCTTAAATTTGATCATCCAAAGTGATTTTGTAGAATTCATTCTGTAATATAAAGATTTATATAGGTATTAGAGCAATGTGAACAATATCATGCAGGACTTGGGGAGCTGGAGGACATTAAGAATCTAGTCCCATGCCTATGTCTATCCAGCGTGGTATTAGAAAGAAACCAGGTCACCCTTTATAAAATAACCCCTCTTCTTTCCCATTTTTTGAAAGTTCTGCTCACAGATTCCCAGGTTTATTTGCATAAGGCTCTCTTTTTCTTTTCTTTTCTTCTTCTTCTTCTTTTTTTTTTTGGTAGAGAGGTAGAAATATACAGAAAGAGATTGCACTAAGGGGTTATTATGGTTTAACTTATCAAACACCCAACACGCCCCGTTAGAGCCGTTTACAATTCTGTGATCAGTTTTCCAGAGCTGTTGAACAATCTAATGTACACAGCACGGTGAGCATCCTGCTTGCAGCCTGAGGCAGGGTCATTACCCTGTGCCCCTGGACCTGTACCTGTTCTGCTATTGTATTTCTAATTCCGCTTCTCTCCACCACTCAGTTCCTCAGTTCCTAAGCCTTGTAGCTTGGACAGAAAGGTATCTGGGCAGTTCAGAGCCAAGGACACCACGAAGTCACGCTACACAACAAACCTCACGCAAGACATTTATTGAGAGGGAAAAACCCAGGAGAGTGGCTGCCTCTACTCGGGAAACAGCAGAGAACTGATCAGGGCTGAGGTTGAGTTTCTTGGGGTGGGGAGGTGGAACTTTTCAGGGTGGAGCTTTCCATGGTGGGATTGGTGGGATTTCAAATCCAGAGCTAGGGCTTTTTACTCCATAGGGCCGGGGCTGGGTCCAGCATTTTAGGGCAGTTAGAAAGTCCTGTGGGTCAAGCCTGGCAGGTGGAGGTTCTTGGACGGAGGGGCTGGCCACTCATGACTCCAAAGGCTCATACTAGCATCTTTTTATTTTCCATTTCCATGAAATCACATTTTAAAAGCATCTTCCCATACGACCTGCCTTACCTACCTATGAACACTCCCAAACGGGCGTGGTCAGCGCTACGGGAAGTTAGACCTCTCCCCACAATACCTTGTTCTCTGCAGGCTGAGCCTCCACTGCTGCTGCTGCGCCTTCCCTTGAAGCCTCCATACATCTTTCAGGCATCCCAGAGCAGCCCTGGCCCCCAGCCCCTCAGCGCCACCATCTGGAATCCTTCTTCTAGCAACATTCTTTAAAAATTTTTTTTTGTTTTCTGTGAGACGGCTCTCTAGAGGCTTCTACTGCTCTTGAAGAGGACCTGAGTTTGGCTTCCAGTGTCCGTGTTGGGTGGCTCACAAGCACTTGTCTACCTCCAGAAGGATCCAAGGATTCTGGCTTCTGGAGGTACCTGCACTATTCCTGTGTGGATAGTCCCCACACGCATATAATTTAAAACAATAAAAATAAATCTTAAAAATGTTTTTATTTTTGTGTGTGGGTGCGCATGCATGTGCAGTTTATGTACGAGCAAGAGAGAGAGAGAGAGAGAGAGAGAGAGAGAGAGAGAGAGAGAGAGAGAGAGAGAGAGCAGAGGCCAGCCCTGGAGTTATGGACATGCATGCAGCCTTGCCCTCTCTTGCTTCTTTTGCAGCTCCTGGGATTTGAACTCAGGCACTCATGTCTGTGCAGCAAGCATTCTCACCTACGAAGCCATTTTCCAGTCCTTCAGCAAAGTTAGTAATCTTTTATTTTCTTAGGAAGGGGAGATGATCATTGTAACCTCATTCATTTGCGGGCGACTGGAAGAGTACTTGGATGGAGGATGCCTGACCCAGTGTAAGTGGCGCACACTTAGATTCTCAGAAGTGCTGGTGATTATGTTCTTAATTAAAAAGTAACCAAACCAAATCAAATGAAGCAGCGTTATAAAATAAAGATAAATCGCATGGTGGAGGAGTATAGAAACACAATCCGAATTTGGGTCTGGGACTGGAGACTCCCTTACAGCCCCTCCAAACATCCCATCCATCTCTTCTGTTCGCCTTGTCACTCCCACCTCAATTCCCGTGTCTTGACCTCTTCAGATACGTCTCTGAAGAGAAGGTTTCCTGAGATCTCCTGGGTATCTCACTTGCTGCCTCAAAGTATTTTTGTGGGACAAGCAGCCAAACTACATATGGGAATAGGCATGAGCCTTTTCCTGCCACGGTCTCAAAGCTCCCTGCTCTACAAACATGGTCTTAAGTCCAGCAGCCCAAACACTTTGCCGTTGTCGTGTTTGCCTTGATCTGTGAATGTCTCTCATCAGGATGGGATTTCTGCAGCACAATTGCTGGTCTTCCTGACTCTTCTCACTCTTGAATACATTTTTTCTCCCTCACCAGAGAACGAATTCCTGTAGAGAGAGAGAGAAAAATGGGAGCGTGGGGATGATATAAGAAGGAAGCCAGATCACCCTTCCAAAAACAGCGCCACCCCTTTCTCCACTGGAAAATTCTGTCCACAGGGGAGCAGAGACTTGCTCGCATGCACTAATTGCATTGTTGTTACGCTGTGGAATGACGTGGAAGTCTATTTTCACTTGGATACAAAAGAAAGGCTCTGTGAAGTAGAGGGTTAGGGACAGGGAGAAAGACACCTGGGAAATGGCCCAGAGATGCTGGGAACTTAGGTTAATAGTGCAGATTTTATGTCCATGGCTTCGAATGAGGTACCAAAGAAAACTCTGTGCAAGATGGATATAAGGCCCAAGGAGATGACTCTGCTGGTCAAGTGTTGCCTGAGTTTCGTTCCTAGAGCCCACATGATAAAAAATCAGTTGTGGTGGCAGCCTTTTGTGATTCCAATGCTAGGGAAACAGAGACAAGAAGATCTCTGGAGCTCACTGGCAGGCCAGAGCAGTCTACATCGTGAATTCCAGGCCAGTGAGGGACCCTGTCTCAAAAAAAGTGCATGGCACCTAAGATAGACTCAAATTGTCTTCTGGCTTACATCCCTCCCCCCATACAAGAGCATGTACATCTGTGCTTATATGTACACTCCCACATGAACTCACACACACACACACACACACACACACACACACACACACGATACAGAATGAGATTACGTTGATCAAGGTAAAAATGTTGATTTTTCCAATGTTCACTTTCCTATTATATTTAAGATATATAGTTTCTTTTAAGCACACAGAATGATTGTCAAATGGCTTCTCGATATTTGTGAGCAGTATTGCTGGCTTTCATAATGTAAACACGAAAATGTTTCAGACATGATCTGCAAGGGGCACATAGTTTGAAGCATTCCCATGGAGAAAGCATGCTGTTACAGCAGAACTGCGTGTGTTGCGACATGCCCTGTGCCCTTCCCAAGTTTCCCTGGAAGGAAGGCTAGAATTAGCCATAGGAAGCCCCCAAGTTTAAGGAGACCAGTTTCTTTGCTTTAAATGGGTAAGAAAAATCAAACGGCTGCTCCAAGTCAGCTTTCCCGACTGATGCTGCAGCTGACAGTCAAGCCATTGCATCTTGGCCGTGGGTCACTATGCCAGCTGTCATCAGTGTCACCTGCTGCCTCAGTCATGGCCACCGTTGGGGGTTCCAGGCTCATAGGTTTAACTTCAGCTGACTCCCACATGTGTCACTGGGTTCTGAGGTCCTCTTTCCTTGTCCTAGGTAGCTTTGTCTGCCATGTCTAATAACTTTCACTACTGCCTTCTGGGCGCCCGAGTCTGTACTCGCCCTTTGAGATTCTGTAAATTAGAAGCACATTAGGCCTGAGTCCACGGCTCTGTTGATGATGGCCTTGACATTGAACTCTTGGTCATCTTACTCTTTGTGCAATCCGGCTTCTCTCACATTCTCCTGTGTGTACCAACACCAACAAGGGGAAACGAACATAAGAAAAATTCAAAATTGAAAGCAATTTTTTAATCTATGTGTATATGCATGTGCACATATGTGCAGATGCCCACAGAGGTTGGAAGGGGGTGTCAGATCCTCGGGAACTGGAGTTACAGGGCGTTTGGAGCTGCTTGACATAGGATCCTCTGCTAAAGCAGTATGTGCTTTTAACTGCTGAGTCATATTTCTTTTATATATATAATTTTTTAATTTAAACTAGAAACAAGCTTGCTTCACATGTCGAACCCAGCTCCCTCTCCCTCCCCTCCTCCCTTGCCCCTCTACCAGCACCCACAGTCCCCCACCCAATCCCCACTTTGCTCCTCAGGGAGGGTGAGGCCCTCCATGGGGGATCTCCAGAGTCTGTCACTTCATTCAGGGCAGGGCCTAGGCCCTCTCCCATGTGTCCAGGCTGAGAGAGAGCATCCCTCCATGTGGAATGGGCTCCCAAAGTTCATTCATATGCTGTGGAAAATATTGATCTACTACCTAAGGCTCCAGAGATTGCTGAGGCCTCCTCACTGACACCCACATTCAGGGGGTCTGGATCAGTTCCATGCTGGCCTTTCAGCCATCAGTCTTGGGTCCAAGAGCTCCCCCTTGTTCAGGTCAGCTGTCTCTGTGGGTTTCACCAGCCCAGTCTTGACCTCTTTGCTCATCACGCCTCCATCTCTGTCACTGGGTTCCAGGAGTTGAGTTCAGTGTTTAGCTGTGGGTATCTGCCTCTGCTTCCATCAGTCACTGGCTTAAGGTTTGGCAGTGGGATTGCAGGCTGGGACTCCCCTGATCCATGTCTAAAATCCATATATGAGTGAGTACATACCATGTTTGTCTTTTTGTGACTGGATTACCTCGCTCAGGATGGTTTCTTCTAGTGCTAGGGAGATGGCTCATGAGTGGAGGTGTTTGCTACCAAGGGTGACGATGTGAGCTCAATCCCTGGACATGGCACAGTGGAAGGAGAGGCCTTCCACGTGTACTCCACAGCAAGCGCATAATAAATAAATAAACAGATATGTAAAGAAACAAATATGTAATTTAAATAAAGTTTAATATCACATCCTTTTTTTTCTTCAGGTACTATAGATTTTAAAAAGATGTGAAATTCTTATCAAATAATCTTGTCTGTTTTCATATATAAATGTATTGAGAGGAAGCAGAAACCCCTGTGTTTTCACCCATTACTATCAACATTTATAAATTATTACTTGCTAAAACATCTTAGAACACTTTAAGGCTTTGATACTGGAAATGCTTTCCCAAGGGAAGGGGGTGACAGTATTCTTTGTGGTTGTTTCCAAGTGAGTTAGCAGATTCTTGGCCAGCTGAGGTCTACTACTCCTAATTGGAAATATTTTGGCTTTGGCGTCCTTTGGAAAATCTCCCAAGCTTGAAGGGAAATAAACATATCCCAAGAATCAAGGCTCCTTTTAGAGATTCGATTTAAATAACTTTTTTTTTTCAGGGATCTTGGCTCCAGCTCTCAACCGTTTTTTTTTCCCCTTTTCTCAATCAATGTTGCATTCCTTTCTTGTCAGCTTCCCAAACCAGCTTTTTCCTGGGCTCCTAAGGACTTGAAAGATTTTGGCAAGCTAAAGGGGAAAGTGGGTAGGGGAAGCTCACAGAGAGGGTAAGTGAGAAATGATGTTTCCATTTCCCCATATTCTTGGCCAGATTGGTTTTCTGTGTGGGAGGAGAAAATGCTGGAATTGTTTCCAGCCCTCCACAGAAATTCAAAGAGCTGGACTCAGGGCCTGGATACAGTAAATCAACAAATATGTAGCACGTGCTGGAGGCATAGTCTATATAGACCTTTAATAGCACAAGCTGTGCTCTTCCTATGCTTGACTCAACTGTGGAGACACAGCACTTGAAGTGTTCGGTGGCAGGATGAGACACAGAAATAACTCCAAAGTCCAACAGTTAGTTGCTGGATGTACGATAGAAACAGTAAGAGTTTTGTGGGATCCTCACAAAGAGGGTATGTCTTCAGAATTCTCTGAAATAAGTAGGAATTTGTCTCAGAAGATAGATATTGGACTTAGTCTGAAGAATTACGACAATACTATCAATGGAAATGTGTGTGGAGGGTGGGTTGGGGTGGGGTGGGGTGGGTGTAGCCCAGTCTGACCTCGAACTTCAGGGTTACCTGTCTTAGCCTACCGAGCACTAGGACTACAGGCAAGTGCCATGTTTCCTGGCAATACTAACTGTAAGGATTCAGGCATTATGCTGGCCTGCCCCTGTCACCTGGAAGAATGCACTCAGGCAGTACTTTGGTCAGCCCAGGGTTCCATGATGACCAGTCTGCACGCAGGTGCAAAGGACCCCTTTAAAAGACAGACCCCCATAATCTCAACACTCGGGAGGCAGAGGGAGGCGGGTCTCTGTGAGTTCGAAGCCACCCTGGTCTACAGAGCGAGTTCTAGGACAGGCTCCAAAGCAATACAGAGAAACCCTGTCTTGAAAAACCAAAACCAAAACCAAAACCAAAACCAAAACCAAAACCAAACAAACAACAACAACAACAACAACAAAGACTGACCCCTGCTCTGATCTCTTTCTGCTCTCTCTTTCCTGCTGTTCCCCTGGGGCAGACAGGACTTTTCCTGTCTCCCTCTTCTCCTCTGTCCTCTCTCTGTCTCTGTGTCTCTTTACCTCTTTTCTCTTTCCTTCCCCCTCCTTCCCCTTTCTAATAAAATTCACTTAAGCGTGTTTGTGCCCCACCTCGGTCACCTTGCCTGCCATGGAATCCAGCAAAGTCCTCCATGCACTTATTCCTAACACTAACTATTGTAATTTGTTTGTCCACGGGGTGCACAACATTGTGTCACATGCAAGGTACATATTCCCTCCAGGCTGAATGCCACATGATTTTTTAAACATATATACAGACATACACAAATCTTTAAATCTAGGTTTTGCACATGAAAACAGTCATGGCATCTACTCTTTTGAGGCCAGCTTATTTTACTTAGCACAATGAGCACCAGTTCAAGTATGTATAAGTACCTATCTATATCTATCTATCTATCTGTCTGTCTGTCTGTCTGTCTGTCTGTCTGTCTGTCTATCTATCTATCTATCTATCCATCTATCTATCTATCTATCTATCTATCTATCTATCTACCTATCCATCCATCCCTCCATCCTTCATCCATGTATGGAGGAATGTCTATTCTGGTTCCTGTTCCTAGCTATTGTGAATAGTGCAATGACAAACTTGCTGTGTAAGCATTTCTGTGGTACGTTGACTTAGGCCCCTTCAGGATTGTCTGGAAGAGTGGTATGGCCACATCTGTTGTTGCCATGGTTTTTTTTTGAAGTTCCACACTAACTTTCCACAGTGGACGTATCAGGTTCCACCCCACAAGGCCCCTTTATTTCCATTGTCCTCACCAACATTTGTTATCATCCTCTTTTCGTGATGATAGCCTCTCAGGCTGGAATGAGGTGGCTTCTCAAAGAAGTCTTAATTTGCATATCCCTGATGGCTAGGGGTGTTGACACTTTTCCAGTGTCTGCTGGCCATTTATATTTCTCCTTTTGAAAAGTCTCTTCAGCTCACTCACTCATCTGCTGATTGGATGATTCACTTTGGGGGTTTAATTTTTGCAGTTCTTTATATAGTCTAGGTATGAATCCCTTGTGTGATGTGTAGTTGCTAACGCTTCTCCTCATTCTGCAGAGTTTCTGTATCCTGGTGACTGTTTCCTCTGCTGTGAAGAAGCTCCCTCTTTGCCTATTTGTTTTCTCGCTCTGTATTTATATTTGTGCATCTGTTGATCTTACTTGGGGATCTTCTAAGTGAGGCGTCTACTCCTAAAGATTTATATCCTCATACCACACAGGAAGGAGATAATAAAATGTTGCAGTAGTGCCCAAACAAAACCATATAAGATATAGAAATGCATTTAAAATTGATTAAGGTAAACTAATGCATCACTGGTGATCGCAACACAAAGAAATGACAGTGCAACCGAAGAATGTGCCGTGAAGTTAAGAGTTATCTAGGGTAAGCGTGCAAACAGAAAATTGATGAGAGAGAGAGAGTACGAGTGTGGAAATGGAGGAGGAGCAAAGCTAACTAGAAAACAGGAAAAAGAAGAGAAGGAGACCGTGCGGCAGAAGCAGAAAGAGCAAGCCATTAGGAAGACACACAAAAAGAAAAAAAGCTGCAGTTAAAGAATTCCTAATAATGAAAAGCTAGACAAAAATTAGGTAAGTATAAGAAGAGGAATAAAAATAACAGCAGCAGAGTCTTCAATATTCTCAAAGTTATTTGCCTCTAACGTGGCAGTAGAAGGGGGAGAGAAATGGAGAAAACATGCTGTTGGGAGTGCAAACATGTGCAGCCACTTTGGAAATCAGTATGGCGGTTCCTCAGGAAAACGGGAATCAGTCTACCTCAAGACCCAGCAATTCCACTCTTACGCATATACCCAAAAGATGCACATTCATACAGCAAGGACATCTGCTCCACTATGTTCATAGCAGCATTATTTGTAGTAGCCAGACCCTGGAAGCAATCTAGATGCCCCTCAGCTGAAGAGTGGATAGAGAATATGTGGTACATTTACACAATGGAGTACTATTCAGCAGAAAAAAAACAATGGAATCTTGAAATTCTCAGGCAAATGGATGGCACTAGAAGAAACCATCCTGAGTGATGTAACCCAGTCACAAAAATATAAAAATGGTAATTACTCACTCATATATGGATTTTAGACATAGATCAAAGGAATACCATCCTACAATCCACACTGTCAAAGAAGCTAGGAAACAAGGAGGACCCTAAGAGTGATATACATGATCTCCTGGAGAAGGGGAAAGGGGCAAGATCTCCTGAGCTAACTGGGGGGAGGGGAGAGGGAGTTAGACAAAAGAGAAGGGGAGAAGAAATGGAGAGAGCAGGAAGATGGAGTCAGAAGAATAGAAGAGAGCAAGAAAAGATATACTGTCATAGAGGGAACCATTGTAGGTTTAGTGAGAAATGTGGTACTAGGGAAATGCCCAGAGATCTACAGGGATGACTCCAACCAATAATCTAAGCAATAGTGGAGAGGCTACCTTAAGTGCCTTTCTCTGATAATGAGATTGAAGACTACCTTATATGCCTCCTAGAGCCTTCATCTAGTGGCTGATGGAAGCAGAGGCAGACACCCACAGCTAAGCACTGAACTGAACTCCTGGAACCCAGTTGCAAAGAGGGAAGAAAGATGAGCAAAAGGATTTCCAGATTTGTATTAAAATACTGCTAGGAAATTTTCAAAGTTAATTGGTTTAAGGCCTGCTGCTCTCAGGCGGGGGGGTGCAGTTGGCCTGACAATCATTTCAATTATTTTAATTCCATTGAGGATTTATTTTGGGACTGCTGCAGCTCTAGAGGGGGTGGATTTGATATGTTTGGTGTATCTGATCCGCACATTCATGGCTTTCTCTCAGACATGCAGACATGTCTGCATTTCTCAGGGAAGGGGCTCTTAGAGAGAATCATACAGAGGACGTGGAATGTGAAGTCATAGGACTGGGTTAGGTATCAGAATTGTCTGATGCAGGTGGTGGGGTCTGAGGTGAAGGAATCTCGACATTTTTCAACCTGGGCATGTTGACTAAGAGAGAAAGGGATGTAGACATGAGTAGGGCCATACATACCTGATACTTCCCTAAGGGTGCAGGACTGGGGCAGGAACTGCAGGTAGTTTATGACAGGAACAATTGTGGGGAGGACTGAAAGGAAGGGGACTGACATTGGATTCTAAGGTAGAGCTGGACTGAGAAGGAGAGGTGGAAAAAACAGAGCCAGAATCTGAGAGTACAGACCGACCTCTACTGTTCTGGTGAATTCCAGGTATGTAGAGAGAAGCCTTTTCCTTGCCAGCCACTTTGGTTTTTCCCCACCAGTCATCTGGGCTCTGCTGCGTTGTAGTCCCCAAATAACACACAAGATGCTGTATTAATTATGAAGCTGTTGGCCTTGCTTGTTTCTTACTGGCTAGCTCTGACTTAAGTATTTATCCCATAATTGTTAATCTAAGTATTTCTCTTACCGGAGAAAAGTTCCGGACATCTTACTTTTCTGGCATGCTACATCGTGACTCCCTGTGTTTCTCCTCCCCAGAGTCCTCCTGGACTCCTAATCCCACCTATCTTGCTTTTCTATTGGCCAACATTGCTTTATTGACAGATACACAGGATTTCCACATCACAGGTAGATGGAGAAGAGTGGAGAGTGAAGAGAAGGAGGCTGGTGAGAAGGAGGAGGATGAGAACAGGGGTAGGGAGGAGGACAGGGAGGATGGGGACAGGGATAGGGAGGAGGAGGACAGGGAGGAGGGAGAGGAAGACTTGGGAAGTTGAACAAGAGACACACAAAGAAATCTTGGAGCAAAGAGCAGAGAAAGCAGAAACACGAGGGACCACTGTCCATTTTCCTGTATGCATATAAAAGATCACATATGCTAGGATCAATGGAGCCATCAGGCTGCCATTTTGATTGGTTGTCTAGAGGGTATTGAGGCCAAACCTGAGGGCTAATGTGGATGAGCTTAGGGGGTGGTCTAAGGTCTGGGATGAGTTGTAGCCTTGTGAGATTTTGTAGAAGACATCTCAAAAGTGAGTCAGTCAGGATGGAGGGAGTGGATCCCATTTCAAATGGTGGTTGGTAGTCAAGGAAGAGAGCCAAGGCATCTGCTGGGCTTGGAGTGGCTGATGGAGAGGCCTATGGGAGGGAAGGGTTGTCACCTAAGCTCTGTCACCAAGAGGGGGACTCAATGGTCTGGGGAGAGATCTGGGGAGAGACTTAAGGGATGGATACCAGATCCTGCTGGAGTAGCCACCCAAAATGAAAGGAAAATTGCCAACCAAACCAAACTGAGTGGAATGTGCCTAACAGGTATCCAAGGGAGTCTACCATAACCAAGGAAGGTTGTGGTGGGGTATACTTTCCCCAATCCCACAGGACAGGCCTCGGGGCTATTTAGGGCAGTGAGGGAGTGTTGGATGAGGAAATCGGGTGTTAGGAGGATTATAAACTGTGGGAAAAGGCCTTACCACACTTAACCTAAATCATGGAACCAAAATGACAGGACCCGCTCACTGAGGGGTGCTCACCTCTAAACCCTGGGTTAGGGACAGACCACACCCAAATACTAAATTCCAAGCACAAACCATATGCAAAGAAATCTTTCATTAAGCAAGGCAAAAAGGTCAGATGGCTGAATCTGAAGGGGCCAGAAGTACTGACAAATGTCTTTGCAAGTATTCATTTTAAGAGGAAAAAACGGGGAGGACTGTGTTAGAATGAGCCAGGATGTATTGGTAAATTCTGATTTGGTATTTTGTAAATGGAAGCTTTTCTGTCCCACCTGGTCCTGCAGCTGCTTTTAAAGTAATCACTCAAAGGTCAATATTAATTACAGACTGGTTGATCAATATATTGCTCAGGCTTATTACTAACTAGCTCTTACAACTTAAGTTAACCCATTTCTATTAATCTATATTTTGCCACATGGCTTCATGGTGTCACTATTTTCTACTACATTTAGTTGCTCTGATGGCTTGCTAGCATCTGCCCTGACCCTCCCCTTCTCTTCCTGTATCTTTGCTTGGGTTTTCTGCCTGGCGCCATCCTGTCTTGCTATAGACCAAATCATCTATTTTATTAACCAATGGGAATAAAACATATTCACAGCATACAAAAGAATTATCTCACAGCAGTATTTTATTAGATTAGTCGAAATACTGAATTTTGATTGCTGGGCCTTGATGTTTTGATAGTTGGACCTTGGTGACCAGTCTCAGGAATGAGTCACTGATCAAATAAGGGAACAGTCCTTGGTGACTTGCTCTAAGAATGTAACCTAATAGTTTATCAAGGGGGAAAATGGTAAAAGACAAAACCTGTTGGTGCCATCTTTGCCATACTTGGGCCTGTGTTTGCCATGATCGAGCCTTCCAAATGTCCCAGCTGGCAGGAGCCCCCCACAAGTGATTATAGTGCAAGGGACAACCACCACACTGGGACCTGGATAGGCGCAAGAACTGTATTGTACTTTTAAGGTCTCCTGAGCATTCAGCACCCTGCTGGAGGGGTGCAGCTGTGGACACAACTCCAGAGTTCTAAAGCTGGGAACTGCAGGGTGGCTTCAAAGTTTGATCTACCTGATGATTTCAATTTTTTTCCATATCAAATCCAGGATTACTCTCAACTCCTGCGGTCTTCCTGTACCAAGGGTGGGGGTGTGACTGACTTGTACCGTCTGCTGCCTGGAACCTTTCCTTCATCAATGTCTTGGCTCTTCTGAACTTAGCCACTGCCTCACTTCCTTTATGTAAGACCTGTAGCAGAGCAAAGTGAGACGCTGTGACCTGGAGATGTTCCCCAACAGCACAGGCTTTAACAATAGACGCTCTCTACACAGCACACAGCCACTGGCCTCTGTGCAATATAGCATGGCAAAATAGGGTGTTCCTACTTCTGGCCCATCGCTAGAAGATCACCGTCTCTGGAGTCGAAGCTTGTGAAGGCTGTGGGTTTCCCTGAGGGGAGGTTCTCTCTCTCACTGTGCTCACATTTTGGAAGCAACTTTTGCCCACCCAACTCCCCACCTCCTGCCACGGAGCTACCTGTGTAGCCTGCATTCAGCCTGATTCCTTTGTCTGTCCTCTTAAGGTGCCCTTTCTCACCCTTTGTGCATTTACAGAGTTACTTTTCTCACAGCAAGACTTGACTTTTTTTTCCCGCTATCAAGATTCTCTCTCTCAGGTCAGACGGCCACAGCTTCTAGCTTGCCATCTTACTCAGAGTTAGTGTCATACGATTTATTAGTCATTCGTTGGTCTAGAAAATCCGCAGGAATAGACATCAGTTTTTGTACTTTTGTTTACCTTTTAATTTTTTTGTTGGTGTTTAGCATCTTGAAAGTTCTAATAATTGCTTGTGGATTCGAACTGAGAAGCTGAGGAAGTGGAGCGATGACTCAGGGGGCAAAGGTGCTTGCCACTAAGCCAAGTGACCTGAGTTTGTGACCCAGGCATGCCATGGTAGAAAGAGAGAGCCAATTTCTACAAGTTGTTTTCTGGTCTCCATATATATGCCATGGCATGTGTGGATGCGCGCGCGCACACACACACACACACACACACACACACACACACACACACTAACAAAAGCAGCAAGACTCCAGGGTTAAATATTTCTTCTATGCACTTGCAAAGCATAGTGTCTCTTGTGTCGTGCTTCTCTGTAAGCATGGGTGAGTCACAGGTTTGGAGAAAAAACGACTATAGTAGGCAAACCAGAGAGTAAGCACAAGGAAGTTCACAGGGGATGAACAGGTGGGCAGCTTAACTGTGCCTCGACAAAGTCTGAAACAGCTAGGTGGGCCCCAAGTGTGTAAAACTAGGATAGCCTCAAGACCTCACTAGTGATTCATGCAGTAGAAAGTCATGGCAGGTTTAAAACTTTGTGTGTGCATGTGTTTATGTGGGGGTGTGCATGGCGGTTGCAGGCACCCTGCAGCTTGACTTATGAGCCATGGTGAGCTGCCCAGTGTGGATGCTGGGAACTAAACTCAGGGCCTCTGTAAGAGCAGCTCACACCCTTAGCCATTGACCTATCTCTCCAGCCCCTAGGAGCCACAGACACATGACCACAGTCCACCTTCTGTCCACGGACATGGGTCCTTCATTAGATCAGTGGGGAGGGTAATGAAAGGGTCATTACCTTTAGCTCTGCATGGTATTATATGGGTTCCTAAAGGAGGCTTTAGAGACAATGTCTCATGTAAAGGCTGTGGAACTCAGCAGACTACTAGTTGGAGCAGAAATGAAATTTAAACCTGTTACCACCAGGATCATTACGAACGAGATGTCCAGTAGACAAGAGCACAGAGGAACCCTTCATAATCGGAGTCAGTAGTCTACCCTGCCATGCCTGCCCTTTCCCAGTAGTGTGGAGTCAGTAGTCTACCCTGCCATGCCTGCCCTTTCCCAGTAGTGTGGAGTCAGTAGTCTACCCTGCCATGCCTGCCCTTTCCCAGTAGTGTGGCTGTGAAACATATCTTTTGTAATTTGACCCGTGAGTTTTTCAGACTGTATTACTTAATTTTAACAAATTTTGAAGTCTTCTAACTTTCTTTCTGTTATTGATTTAACTTAATCCTGCTGAAGCCAGGGAGCATTCTTGTTATTACTTCAGTCCTTTGAAATTTGTTGAGACTTGCTTTATGGCCTAGAGTATTTTCTATTTTTGTAAATGTTCCATTACACTGGAAAAGAACATGTATTTTGAAAGTCAAGTACAGTGTTCCACAAGTGTCAGTTAGGTGATTTGCTCCTTATACTGTTCAGACAAGTACATGCCAAGACTTCTTTTAACTATTTATTCAGTCACAGAGAGTATGTGGTATTTCCTAATGTTTTCAGCTTATTTATTTCTGCTAGTCTCTCTCTGTCTCTGTCTCTCCTTATAGATTTGGAACTTTATTAGCAGCGATACAGATAAGTTTGTTGTATTATTCTGTTAAATAAGATTTTCTACCATGAATTATATTTCTTGTTAGTACTGTTTCCTATATTTAAATCTAGTTTGTCAAATATCATTGTAACCACATAGTTTTCTTTTTGCTAGCAGTTTGCATGGTAAACATTCATTATCCTTTTGGTCTTATTCTGCCTCCTAATTTTAAGGATGCCTAATGAACCAGAAGACATAGCTAGTCAGAGTGGGGAGGCCAAAATTTGAGGAAGAGGCATGAGCAGGCATAGGAATGCGACAGAGAACAGAAGAATGCTGAGAAGGACTTGGGAAACCAAGTTTTTCAAGCAGGATGACAAATTAAGCTTGATCTGGCCTTCCACAGAGACACTTGTCATACTCCAGAGGCTCAAAGACAAAGAGAGATTAATGGAATGTTAGACTCAATGCTATGGCTTAGTTAATGATGTTTTGAGTTATTGTAAATAACACACAGCAAGCTTAAGTAAATAACTGTTATCCAAACAAACAAACAAACAAACACAAAACTTGAAGCAGGGTTGGAGAGATGGCTCAGTGGTTAAGAATACTCATTGTTTTTTCCAAGAGGACATGATTCAATTTTCAGCTAACAACTAGTAACCTGATGCCTTCTTATAACCTTGTGGGCACCAGGCAGGTATGTGGTAGACAGGTGTACATACAAGTAAACACCCATATATATATATATATATATATATATATATATATATATATATATATATATATAATTATATAATTAAAAATTAAAGCTGATATAAGCAGCAGATTTAACTAATATTATTTATGAATATAATATGCTATTTTATATAGAAAATGGATGACAAATGTAAAGTCTAGCCCGATCCTTTTGGAGGCTTTTCAATAAGTTATTAAAGCACCTATCTCCCTTTGGTGCCTTGGTATCTCCTTTCTAAAGCGTCTCTCTCATTTCAGGTGTGTGGGAATTCCTAGGCTCATCTGTCCAAGGCAGGACATTTTTGTATGTGCATCCCCAAATAGGATGAATGAATGGTTCATTGCCACTGTTTCCTCTGAGAAAGGGATAGAAGCTGAGTCCTTTCCATGCCTCAGAGCAGGCTTGCTTAGCGGGCTCATTCTGATTTCCCCGTCTTCCAGCCTCTCAAAGAGAAAGTGTTTTCTGTTTATACTTAGAACACAAATATGTATGGTTAAAAATTATAAATTGGTTGCTCAAAGGAATAGGCTCCATCAACATGGAAAAAGAAAGACACCGAGAAAACTTATTACTAATTCAGAACAAATTCTAAGACAGAGTTTGGTCCTGAAAAAGAAAGTGTGGACCAGGGGGCACAGGATAACACACTTGCCTTGTGCAGGTGGTCTTTTACCCAGATTCATAGGATGCTGTTGAGGGCCTCAGAGTCCCCACCACTCCTCTGAGAAGCGCCACCCAAACTCCTCATAGATATGGATGTGTTGCTACTGGGAAGCCAATAGACACCAGTCATCTCAACTTGATATCCTGAGCCCTCTTTTGATAAAGGGGATATTCAACTTGTCACCTTTGATTTACCAAAGTCAAATCATCTTAGCCCACATGCAGATCAGTGAAATGTATAGAAGGCAGACAAAATCTTGGAAGAGCAAGCTGATCAGTTTTTTTGGGGGGGGGCGGGTCATGCATGTGTTCAAGTTAGGGAAAGGAGGACCTTCTCTTGATTGTAAATCTGAAAGCAAAGAGAATTCTTCCAGAGTGCGTATTCACTGTGATGGAAAATTCAGCATTGGTGATTTCCTCCCCTCCCTCTTCCTCCTCTTCCGGAAGAAGGAGTCTCGTATATCCACTCCACAGCTAAGGGTGACCTTGGATGTTTGGTCTCGCTACCCCCATCTCGAAAGTGCTGGGATTACAGATGAGTGATACCTTGCTTGGTATGTTCACACTAGGCCAACACTCGCCAGTAGGGCCACATCCCCTCAGGTTCTGAGCCTTCTCAGTAGAAGACCACCAGCAGAACACTTGGCATGCCTTGACAGTAACTTACGAAAAGTTTAGGTGGTGACTGAGTGTCACTTTCAGTCAGTAGAACTCATCTCCCTGTTTCTGCTTTTACTATATGAAAATTTCAGGAAAGAATGAAAGTACAGGAAAAGAATAACTGGACTTCATTAGTCCATTACTCAGTCTAACCACCAGGGGAATTAAGTCCCTGTGATGCATCTATTGTGACCGTTTTTTTTTATCAGTTTTTTTGGCAACTAATTTCAGCTACCTTTGTCTTGTCTATAATTTGATATTGATTAAATATATGGTCTAAACTGTCTAAGAGAATGCATTCAGGCACAAATTTGAAAGTTTGGACTTAAGAATTTCTCTAAAATACAAGTTATCAAAAATTTTATTCAATGCAACACAAATCTCAAAGAAATTATCATAGAAGATATAGGAAAGACATCACTTAAAGTCCTTCCAGGGCCAGATGGTCTTACCTCTGAATTTTATTTATAGAGCTAAAAAAATTAAAATTTTTGTTATTACTTCACCTTTTTAGATTATAGGAGAAATGAAAGTTTCCTTATTATTTTAAGATATTTATAAAAACAGAAATAAGGTAAGCACAGGAAACTAATAAAAACTCCTTTTTTTGTAGAAATTATAAACCCAAGATATTCCATGTTAACTTTAATGTTAATGTAAGAGTCTGATGACGTACGCTTTATCATGCAAATAAGCAAAGTTGAGTGGGTTTAATATACTGTCTCATCCGATGTGTACTAGTTTTATGGTGAAGGCATTTGTAAACCTTTCTTTCAGCACGTTGAGACCTGGTATGCAGCTGCTGTGGGCCAGCACCCCATGGTGCAGTGGTACCCAGAGCAGAACTTTCCGCCTTCTAGCTGCAATGCAGCACTGGTCTGCTGATGCTGTTCCCTTGTACAGCCTGGCTTCTAGGCCCTGACTAGAGGTGATGAGAGAACGAGGAATGGATAGGCGTACATATATAAAAACTGGGATTGGGTGGCCTGGGCTCTTCGATGGAGAAGCCACAGACTCCTGGAAGCTCAGCATGTTTATTATATGCAGTTGAAAGGGAGGTGGGGTTGACACACAGATAAACAAGGAGGCAGGGTTAGGTGATCTCAGTAGCAGTTTCTGTAGGGAGCAGTCTGCAGGCCGTTAACTTCCGGGAGCAGGGGTGGGTTGGGAGAAGCTATGGAGGCCATTTTCTGCATACTGTTATCAATTGCGCATGGACCTGGGGGAGGCTTTAGCATCCCTCTGAGACTCACCTGGGGAAGGCTTTGCCACTCCCATGGCACCGAGTCTTTGGGGCCTTTGATATGACCATGCCTATGTCAATAATAAACACTTGCTCAGGACTTCACTTGCTCCTTACAGACCAAGTGTTCTCCCCTCCTCCTCTCCAACAGTGTTCCTAGAATCCACTGTTACCATCTGCTCAAAATTTCTGCGAGATCCACCACATAGGAGTGAGCTCATAGAGCAAGAGTTTCTAGAAAAATTTCTCAAACTCTCTTTCGCAGATTGGGTGTGATGGATTTCCTGTTTCCCCAGCTCCAGGGACTTTTGGCACCACTCAGTACTGAATTTTAATTGTTCACTGCTGAATTAAGTTCTTTGTTAAAAGTGTGTGTGTGTGTGTGTGTGTGTGTATGCTCTCACGTACATGGGAACATGCCACAGCATGCATTCAGAATAAGACGACAGTTTTTTTTTTTGGTGTCTGTTCTCTCCTTTCACAATAGGACCAGGGACCAATCCCTGTCATCAGGCTGACTCCCTGGCCAGATCTCATCTTATTCACCACTTTTGCATGGATGAGGTGCAGCAAGTCCCTGTCAGGGGACTCCACAGAGGAACAAACTTAGGCTGGCCAGGCGGGAGACTGGTGACTCCGGATGGATGGATTTTGTTGATGGTTTTGTTTTCTTTGCATTATTGTTTTATGAGACTGAAAAAAAAAAGATAGTTTAAGATTGAGTCAGATCAACTTGTTCTCCAAACATTGGGATATATCACAGATTAATTTTGTTTAGAAGTATAACTTATTTAATTTTACTACAGTATTTCGATTCCAAAGTAACCACACATGTTTGGACAATGTTGACTGCGTGATGGACAGCATCTGTGTTCTTTCCAATGACCTCGTCATGATCAACAGAACCAGGAGGACGATGATACATATTTTTTTCAATAATCAGGCAGAGTTATTCTGAGAATAGGTTTTCTGCTGTTTACAAGATTGTTTTCCTTTGCTAAAAATACTTTTGATGAGTCAGCTGCTCTTTAAGACTTCACCTCATGGCCAGTGAAGCCCCAGCCTCTGGATCTGTTGTACAGTTAATGTAAACTTAGGAAATTTGCTTTGTTTCTAAATGGTCCAAATTTAAGTTGCTTTTAGTCACAGGATTTCTGTAAATACAAACTTTTGTCAGAAGAGGGTTTGTATTTACTTTTTGATTCAGCTTGGTGTGTTTATTTAATCTGCAGTGACTCAGCTTTCTGGCTGCTTTAGGAGTATGGGGTGTGTGTTCTCATGATGCCAAGAAGGCTGGTGCCTTTGATCTGAATTGCAGAGGCTCAGAAAGAGGGCATTTCCCTCCTTATAAATTGGCATCCCAACTTCTCTTTTCTTCCGTCAAAGTATGGGCAGTATAGTTGTTTCGCTATGAGGCTGACTCTAGTTCCATTGGTCCATACCTACAAGATTATTGTTTGTTTCTTTTCCATGGCAGAGGCAGAGGCAGTCTAGATGCTGAGTGACACCGTGTTACCCGTCATCTCATCTTTCTCTACCGCACATTCCAGAGGAAACACAAAGGAAGAGGTTGGTGTCCGTCGGATTGGGAGATCACAAAATGCCATTGTGTGGCTTGACGATTACCTTAGTGGCTATATTCATGTCTTGGAAACTTATACAAGAGGAAGCAGCAGTATGTGCTTACTTAAGTAAGCATGGCTTGCACTGTGTGTCCCGAGTCACCAGTCTCCCACCTCTGTGGGTCTGTGCCTGCCGTTTTTAGGCTCAAAAAGTCTTAGGTGGTGCTAGCTTCTGTCTATCTTCCCCCTGTTTGGAGGGCCCCTCTATTGTTGTGATGTTTCCCTGGACTGGGACTACTGCTCCTGAGCCATTCTGGTTGCTTTAGGGTTCATCTAGCTTGGCACAGTGTTCTCAGCTCATGCTGGCCACACAGGGGCCTGTCTGTTTCCCTTTGTTCTTCCCAGTGAAATTTCTTGGCATCATGGATTTCAAAGTGAGGTCTCTGAAGAAGTGTTTAGAGCCATTCTGTAGACTCTGATAAAACTGACTGCCTTCATTGGGGATTCCAGTATGACCTCAGAGTTTAACGATGTACTTGTATAGAGATAAGGTTTCTTTTACAAGCTTAAACTCAAATTAGACTTAATATTGAAAATTACAGTGCCAAGTAGCATGTACCCTCAGTGTTACGGTGAAAGACCCTGGCCCAGTCTAAACAGGCAGCTGAGGCTTATGGAAAATTCCGTTTCCCCCACAATTGAATAGTCATTGCTATCAGAAGGGAGCTCTGCCCAAGGATACAGGCTGCTGGGTATCTGCTGCGACCAGATGGCCAGCCCAGCAAGATTGGGCAAGCACAGAGACCTATTGTTCCTCAGATAGGGCCAAGGCCGAGACTTGAGTTCCAAGCAAAACCTCAATTGCCCTCGTTCTGAGCCCCAGCCTCATTTAAATTACCCAATCAGGGTCCTGTTACTAGGCTTCTCGCTTCTGTACTGCGCTTTTTGCTATAAAAGAACCCCTGAGTCCCCAGCTCGGGGCGCTCAGTTCCCCGAGACTGAGACGCCCCGGGTACCCGTGTATTATCAATAAAGCCTCTTGCTGTTGCATCCAAGCTCGTGGTCTCGTTGTTCCTTGGGTTCGGGTCTCCCTTCCGTGAAAGTATCCCTTTTGGGGTCTTTCAACGGGAGACCAAAAGATTGTTTCTTCCTTCTATGTTCAAATGTTTCCTGCTTGAGTCCTCTTGGACCTGGAAACTCATTACTTTTGAGGTAGCCCCTGTTTCATTTTGGACAGGTCTGATAGAAATTCATTTTCCTGTTGGCTGACATTCTCTTCCTTTTTGTGGTTAGTGTCTGGGACAAGCTGTCTGCACCTCTCCCGTGAGCCTTTGGACACACTCATCCCTTCCTTAGTCTTCTGCGTAGGGTGTCCATTCCCACTGCTTTCTGTTGTGCGGCTGTGTTCTCTCGGCCTACTTGATAAGCTATTCTTCCGTCCACAGTCTGTCTCTAGCTCCCCTAGCATTCCTTGTTCAGACCCAAGGATGGAGTCTTATCACTTTTCTCCTTGCTATTGCTTTTGAAATGAGAGTCAAAGAATGAATTCATACCTGAGTGTGTGCGAACATCTAATATGTCATAATGAGATTGTGATGTACAGTTTTGAAGTTTTAAATACTAATTCTCCTTAGCCCATTTTGCATTTATGTAGGCATTCTGAACCTCTTACCAATGTATGGCGCTTATTCCTGTTGTATTTTATCTTCCTGGAAGGAAAATTCATTTTAAGTCTGGTTTTCTGGGTGCATAATGTGTTCACTCTCCCATTGGCTTTGTACTGGCTCTGGGCTTTGTAAACTGACCTTCTGTAGCTCCATTTGAGCATAAATGGTTGAGAAGACATGGATGACATCCCCGGCATTGTCCCTAGAAATTCCATTTTTAATGTCTATCTTTTCTTTTTAGTTTTAATTTTTTTTAAAGACAGGGTTTCTCTGTAGCCCTGGCTGCCCTGGAACTTGCTCTGTAGACCAGGATGTCCTCCAACTCACAAGGATCCTCCTGCCTCTGCCTCTCCAAGTGCTAGGATTAGAGACACTAATGTCCATCTTTTTACTGGAACACCTGATGGTTACCCAACTACTTGCATTCTATCTGGTTGTAGAAACATCAAACCAATTTCCTCATTGTTTCTCAGAAAATATTAGGAACCATACTGACAATGGAAAGCCACAGAACACCCATCTTTGTCAAAGCAAGAGTGAGGACCATTCTGGGAAACCTCATTTCTTCAAGGTCCTGGCTGCACCTTCCTTTCCTTTCCTCCCCCTCCCCCTCCCATTCCTTTCCCTCCCCTCCCCTCCTCTCCTTTTCCTTTCCTTCCCTTCCCTTCCCTTCCTTTCCTTTTTACAATCACCTGTCCTGGAGTTTGTCATACAAACTCACATTTCTAAAGTAGATCCTGATGATGAAAACCAAACCAAACCCAAGCCTCCCATCTTTCCCTTCCTCATCCCCACTAAGCTATCATCCTGTCATATTTCCAGAACTCTTGGTTGCCCAAGCTGGACTTTTTCTACTAGGAAATGTGGTTAACTTGAAGCCACATAGTGAACATCAGAGCCCCTTGAGGGTGGGGTTACTCCCTACCCTAGGCCCAGCCAAGTCCCACCACACAGCCCCTTGGCTATATTGAACAAATGTCTCTCCCTTCCTAGTTTGAGTTAGCCAATTTGGTCCAACAGTTTTCAATGCTGTCAAAATTGGTTGTAAGTCATGGAACATGCTACCCCCTCTACGGCCCAGAAGCAAACAAGCTCCTGAGGGTTCTAGTATTTGATTTTCATTATCAAGGTGCAAGAAGCTATTGGAGCTCCATCCATGGCTTCCATCTTCTAGGAAGGAACAGGCATTTACCTTGGAGACAGCTTTCTTTATCCTCTTTGTCTAGAGCTTCACCAGGCATCTGCAAGACAGCAGAGCATACAATATCTGAGCAGGTGTGTTTTCACCCCAGGGAAATTTATGTTACTTAGGACAAGAACAGCTATTTGGCGATGCAGACCTATGTCTTCTGTGAACTGAGAGAAGCCAAGTAGGGGTTCTTATACTGTTTTCTTCTCTCCTTTCCTTCTTTTCCTTTCCCTTCTTTCCTTCTCACTTCCCCTCCCTTCCTTTCCCCTTTCCTTTTGTAAGAGAAGGTCTAATGTAGCTCAGACTGACCCCAACTTTCTGTGTAGCCAAAGATGGTCTTGGACTTTTGATCCTCTTGCCTTCACCTCTCAAGTGCTGAGATTACAGGGTTCAAACTCAGGGTGTTGTGCATTCCAGGCAAACATCTACTCACTAAGCTACAGGCCCAGCCCACAGGCACTCTTTCCTTACGTCCTTCAGAAAAAATGCACAATACGTCCACTGTACTGACTACAAAAGTGTAGAGATGTTTCATCTGGAAATTAGCCTTGTTAGCCTGCTTTCTGTTTGTTTTTGTTCCTGTGTCTCTGTATCCACAGTGGATTCTTCAGCTTCTTCCTCTCCCTACTCCTCTCTGAAGATTGCTAGTTACTCAATCAGAACAGCATTTTCCTTGGCTCACCACCAGGATGAGTCACATTCACTTCCAGATTCTTGAGTCACAGGGGTTTGCATCTTTTTCCTCTTGAAAACCTTCTTCTGTAAATTTTCACGAGGGAGCATTTAGTAAGCATTTTTCTTTCCTGCTAGGTCCTGTTCCCAAGCAGTGTGGTTTCTCTGAAGCTTCACCTCTTCTCTAAGGGTTTGTGCCTGACTTTGGCTCACTTCTTCCGTCCTCATCTGTTCAGTGTTGCTTCTGGGACAGCAAAGGACCCAACCAGAGTCTTTACTGATACGGTTGTTGGGAGCATTGTGGGTCTATATCGGGGTGTCTTCCACTCACCCTCTCACACCTGGAAAGGCAGGACGAGGAGTGGATGACCTAACAGGTGGTAGACAGTTACATCAAATGGGCTGAAAACATTGTCCAGCAAATCGTGCCTGTGTCTGCTTACTGGTGCTGCTGAGAAAGACTGGGGTATAAGGCAGCATCCGATGAAAGGGGGACTGGAGGGGGACTAATCCCACTTTCCCTTCTGACTCTCCTTACCTCACTCCATAAATAACACAGAGTAGTGGGTCAGAACGTGCCTGTATGTCAGGAGAGGGGACAGGAGAATGAGGCATAGATCAGTGAGTCTCAGAGGAGCACAGATGTGCGTGTTTACATTTGGGAGGAACTGGGCATCTCTTCAGAGGTCAGTCAGTGATGCCTCTGCCCCACAGAACCTCATCTTTGAACAAGTCAAGAGGGCAGCCAAATCTCCAGGTCTAAATAGCCTATAATTCTATTTTACTGCATGAAGCAGGAGAGGAGAAGGAGGAATTTTACACTTGCCACTTGTTACAACTATATTGTATGCGTATATGTGTTCTGCGTTGTTTGTTTTCCTACACAGAATTTGCACTAAAGAAAGAAGAGGCATTTCCATAGCTACAGCTATCTAAGGACCATGAAAATATAAAGAAAATGAAACCAAGTTCATGCTGTAAAAGAAATATTTAGGGAAAACAGTGACTATGGCTGTTGTTGATAGGGCTATTTACATACCTGCTGAGGATGGAGGCTAGTCGGGGTATGTGCTGTAGCTGGAGAGATGCACAGCGACTGGTCTATGTGTACAGTGACTGGTCGGGGTGCACAGATTCTAGTCTGAGTACACAGTGGCTGGTCTGTGTGTACAGTGGCTGGTCAGGGTACACAGTGGCTGGTCAGGGTACATAATGGCTTGTCTATGTGTACACTGGCCACTCTATTTCACTGAGTGAAATAGAGAAAGTGCACCGTTGTCTCCAAAGGTAGACAGGAAAGTTGTGATTCATAAATCTCGGTGTCGGGTGGTATTTTCCAGGGACTCTTGGTATCCAGAAGAATGCAAGACTCTTGGCCTCTGGGCCTGTCCGGTTCCTCTGGGATGAGAGGAGACTCCTTGCTTCTCTCTGAATTGATGTAACTGACAATGTCACGTAAGAATCTCAGAACAGATGACAGTAAGCTCTCATACCTAATTTCTTTAGCTTACAGTGAGCACAATCTCTGTCTTCTAGATCTCACTTTGCTATGTGACAAAGCCAGCGGCTGGAGGTACGTCCAGGACTAACTCATTCACTGTCATTTTTACCTTCACTCTCCTTCCCTGATCATTTCTTACCTTCTTCCCCTCCAGCTAGCCTCCCCCCATGCCAAGTATTTTTCTTATAATGCAGCATTTCAAAGTGGCCAGAAGAGGTCACTATGCTGTAGTAAGTGTGGACATCAAGTACCTGAAAAGACAAAGTGGAGATTGACCTCAAAGAGAAATTAAAATGAGCTCAGAAGTGTTGTTACATACACGAGGCTTATTGGAATTTAATTAGTGTAATTTACATGGACCTGACATGATCTCAGTGCTCATAAAACACATCATTTTAATGGCTGTGGTCAGTGCGGTACCCTCTCCTCTACAAAAATCAATTATTTTTCAGCTTCTTATTCCTGAATATGATACTCAATAGAAAGCAGACAAGTTCTGCTCAGACCATAGTGGAGCTGTTAGTTCCTAGGAAGTGCCTGCTTTGCTGGTCATCTCTACTGTGTAATTGCTTGTTTTTAACTTGGTAAACACGTACCCACTTTCCCAGGGTAATTAGATGGATAAACAAAATGTTCAAAGAGACATGGAGCCAATTAGACCTTTTATCTGAGACATGCGCACAGCACAGTCCTTACAAATGGATAGATGCCTCCTTAGAGACTTGGTCCCAAATTAGAGTTCCTGGAATTTATGTGGGACTAAGGAGGCTACTTTTCTAAACAGAACAACATCCTAGGCACTTCTTGAGAATAGAGAAAAGAAAGGAGCCCTCATATACTCCAGAATCACATTAGAGTTAAAACATTAATAGCACAAATGCAGACCTGCCTACTCAACCATTTTAAGACAAATGGGACATTGTTTCAGAATATTCCTTTCTTGCATTTTATTTTCTCTTGTGCCTAACTCAAAGTAGACAGGTATCAAACTTTTCCTTTGTGGACAGTCACACATCTCACAGATCAAAAATTTGGGAATTGCCTATTCTGAAATGAACAGTCTATTAATATACATTGAGTATTATTTTATAGTACCTAAAGAGATGTGTAGAGGATCCAATATCATATTTCTCAATTCAGATATTTAGATCATTGAAAGAGGACAAGTACGTGTGTGAGAGAGATTGAGAAAGAGAGACAGAGACAGAGACAGAGACAGAGAGAGAGAGGGGAGAGACAGAGACAGAGACAGAGACAGAGACAGAGAGAGAGAGGGGAGAGCTACTCTGGCTTCCTTCTGTTGAGCCTTCCCCTGGTGCTTTCTGTTTCTTCTCTGTAGAGTGTCATCGTTAGTTAACAGTTCATGCTACCATGTCTGAAGATGCAGTTTCATTGCACAGAGTTGAGACAGGCATTTACTTCTCTTTGTGAAAAATAAAACAAAACATGGATGCTTCTTCCTCCTCACTTCCCATTGAAATAACTTGTATATTTTCCTCTCTACCCTTCTATTTGAATTCTGGAAAGCTGCTTAATTTTAAAATATTTGGAATTAACCAAATGTAGACTTCAACTTAAGTTTCATCTTCCCCCCTCCTCATTAGTAACATTAATAAAATATATTCTAGTAGGATTAAAAACTCTCCCATGCAATCTTAACAGTTGTTTTTGTACCCGCATCTCTTAGGATTTCTTCTCTTGTTCATTTGTGCACATTTCCACACTGACTTTTCGTTTTCTTTAAATCCTGATTTTTCTTTCTTTTAAAATATTTTTTGTTATTTTTACTTATGTGTGTGAGTATGTATGTGGTATGTGTACATAAACACAGGCACTCTAGGAGGCCAGAGGAGTTAGATCTCATGGGACTGAAGTCACAGGAGACAGCCAACATGGGTGCTGGGAACTAAACTCTGGTTCCCTGTAGGAACAGTGTGCTTTCTTAACTGCTGAGCTATCCCTCCAGCCCACTAGGTTGATTTTTCTTAACTACTTGTATATATATTGTACAGACATTTCTATTAGTCAAAGTATCTGTTTCTACTACAGCCATAAGGGTCTTTGCCTGTTAGGTGCCATAGGCTTGATACAGGTAATCACTCTCTTGTGAGACTGAGTCACCACACATGTAGGGTGTCAAAATTGTTGACAGGTAGAAAGAAATTCGGAGATAGCTGGTGAACAAACCCCTTTGTTTATGAAGGTTGCCTTAAGGGAAAAAGTGAAGTCAAGGACACAGCCTAGGGTATGTATATACAAATCTTGAGTTCATTGAAGGTCACTGCCTAAGAGCACCTACATTTTAGCCTGGCATGTGACAGTCATCCAAAGCATGGGGCTGTCCCCCACAAGTCTGCAGTCACACTTGAGCCTCCAACTAGAGATCTGGAGACACATTTTCCTAAGGGTCTGCAAAAACTTGCAAACCTTTGCAAGGATTTTTAAAAATTACTTTCCTTTTTTTTCCCAAAATGAAGCAGCTATTCTTTGAATAGAAGTTTGAAAACAGTGAAATATTATGAAGTAAGCAATCATCCTGAATAACAAAAGAAAGAAATGAAGCAGGATTGAATGAATGAACTGCTGCATTTCTCATAAAAGTTTGTTTGCCATAAAAGGTATTGGGCTCCAATGAATCCTGGACATATTTTCTAAGACAGTTAAAGAAACCCCTGGGAGAAACCCACATCAGGTTGGTAATGCATCCTAAGCTCTGGGTGTGAGGAATGCTCTCAGGATCTCCCTTTAGTCCGTGCTCTTGTGATGAAGTCTCCATGAGATTTGTGGCCTTCACTTTCACCCCAGTAGAGTGGGGAGGTGTGGCTCCCAGCATTACTCACTCCCAACTAGTGTGAGCACCACTTCAGAACCTGTAGTGGGGAAGAGAGAACAAAATCTGATTCATTCTTCTTTTGACTGCCTCTCAAAATAGTAGACAACCAATGAGGGCTGAAATGAACAAAAATCAGAGAGGAGTGGCATATTCTGCTGCACCACACATCTTGTCTATGGATAAGTTCAGAAGTAGCAAAGAAATGTATTTTTTCTCACTGGAAACAAATCATTAAAGTCAATGTGTTGACTTTTCATCAGACATGTTAAAGAGTACTGTGTGTTAAAGGAATGTGGGTGCTTCCTCAGACTGACCTCATCTGTGTAGATTTAGAGAGCAACAGAGCTTTATCAGCAGGGGCAGGGAGGGGATGGAAAAGGCTGAGGCCAGATACTACCCAGGCAGCCCCAGAAATCTTGTAGGCACCTGTCTCCCAGGCAGTCTTTTCAAAATAGTACCAACTAGAATAGTAGTCACTTTCTGGTCATAGCAGCTGAGTTCAGAAATCGAAGGACACCCTGAGGTGTGAATGGGACCCTGGGTCCTTTGCTGCTTTGACTGACAGGGCAAGTCATAGCACCTGGTTCAGAATCTGCTCTCCCTGCCCCCCCCCAACACGAGAGTTTTATTTTGACACTAGAAATCTGAATGACACCACAGCGTTGGTTCTTTTGGTTAAAAAAGAAAAGTAGACTGGAGCCCTCCAACTCTAAAAGGCAAAGAAGCAAACTGAAGAGGATTAAAACTCTCTTTTCAGCACAGGCTTGCAAGACCAACTTTAGAAGAATAATGTGCAATTCTAATAGCTAGAGTGAGTGAGTGTATCAGATTCACGATTTCATTAACAGAAACTGAGCCACGTGTTCCAGCGTCACAGGCGAGCAGCGCACCGGGAGACACACCGGGAGACATCCCATCGTGTGGGTAACCGCACGAGGATGCAGCAATCTGCTGAACAATGGGCACACCGTTCACAGGAAGGAAGGAGACATGCTCTGCCTGCTCCTTTTAGGTTCCTTACAGCTTACTACCTGACCGGGACATCGGGCTTCATAATACGATCCAGAGAATTGGAGTCACCTGCTGCTGATTGGAAGGCGGGAGACGGTGTAGCATTCCGGACTACTCCACTTCCTGCTTCCTCTTGAGTCCTCTTTTTCGTCTGTTTAATCGAGAGCCAGACGTCGAGCCAGGGCAAAGTCACAGTCTCTAGTCTAGCTTCTGTGTGCATGTCCATAATGGATAATGAGAAATGAGTGTTTGTGGAAAGACCAGACGGTCCTCTGGCAGCTGTCCCCTCGGGAGAGGAATCAGCAGCTCACTCTGACACGGGTTTGGAGTCCCGAGGGACCGGACAGTCCTTAGTCTCAGACCGACCTTTCCCCACTCTGATACCAGCGTGCTGTTTGGTGTCCCACGGTGTCTTTTGGGTACCCCGTCTATTTTATTCTCATGGGATCTCAGGATTGACCTCCTGTGGCCTTTTCCCCAGATATGTTGTTATTCCTCCCCACTGGTGCTGTTGAAATCCAGCTAAAGGCTCCAGAGTTACGGCTCAAGAATCTTCCTCCCAGTTCTCTTAGTTTTAGAAGTTGCCTCTTAGCTCCAGCGCTCTGGCTTCCTTGAATACCAGCTCTGTCAGCTCAATTCAGGGTTTTTGCTTACCTAGTGTTTGCCTGGAAGCTCTCTAGGGAGGTAAGTTGGGATCACCACAGGAGTCACTTCTTTGCTTCTGGTCTCTCAGTCTCTGTCAAGTGCTACCTGATACAAAGTGTCTGAGTCACGGGTTTCTATATAGTGTTGATTTAAAGTTATTACCTGATGGAGAGGAAGTGAATCGAGCTGTTGGCCTATCTTAACTGCACATGGAGATTTTAAGTTAGAAATAATTCTTATTGCTGTGTTAATTAAAAATTGTTAACGACACCGAATATGTATTATCTCTTATACTAGTGAGCTAGTGCCCCATCTTCAGCATTAAGAAAGGGCATTGCCAAGAGAAGAATCAGAGGGGACTGGCTGACTTCTTGATAGCGCTACAGAGATCTGCAGAATTAATTAGCTGCAGGTGATACAGATACTATGATAGGGATAACCCTGTCTTGAATTTGATTTCTCATATAAATAAAACATTCTTATTTGAAGATGGAATGTACCTACTTCATTTCACAGGTCTACATTCTTCTTTTTAAATAGCTGCTTCCTTCATGGGTCACACTGTGGGATGACCTTTAGGACGCATATTCATTAGCATATCTGTGCCTATAAGTGCAAACGCTGTAGTCTAAGTTTGTGTTTTACCTCAGCAAATGTTAGATACATGTCTTGGTTCACATTCCACAGAAGAAAATAGAATTATCAGTAAAGATAGGTTGAGACAACTAAGTTGAATGTACTACTTCATGCATTCTTTGACATCTGTGTTTGATGGGATGCTCATAAAATATCTTCCACACTTATCTCTAAATCTAGGATCCAGTACATTAGTATTCTTGAAGGCAAAGATAGTTTATTTGAGAAGCCCTATCATTTAATTAGCTCCAGAAGCAGAGGTGACCTTAAAGTGGCAGGGGTGATTTAAAGGCAGAGGTAGGTAGATACAAAGGCTGAAATGGTGTTTTTATTCAGTCAGCCTTACTTTGGACAAACGACGGAGTGAAATAAAGGCTCCCCCGTCAGTCAGATGGTGCAAGCAAAAATGTTAAGAGAAGCCAAACTTGGGTTCTCTGTGCCTGGAAGCCACTGGTGTCTCAGTCCAAGAGCTGAACAAACGAGCCTTTGTGTACACTTGTGACAGCCCTTTGAAGTTCTGGCATCCTGACTGGCAACTTTTTATCTCTGGCCATCTTAGAGTAGGGGAGGTTGGGAAACAGAGGAGAAAGACCCAGAAAAGTAGGTGTCGTCTCTCTGGCTCCAAGCCCACTGGGTAAATATGCCAGCAACCTTCTCACAGGGATTACTTTTCAGAAATGGAAAGGGAGTGTCCAGCTTCATTTAGAATCAAAATGAGGAAATGACTCTCAGCTGTCCACACAACAAAACAACCCACCCGGAGGAGTGGCTGGGCCTTGTGTCTGTGGTATATCAGACAGGATTTCTCTCCCAGACTACAAAATCCAGGTTGCTTCCAGGAGTGTTTATACTGCGGTATCTCCAGGACCCTAGCCCTAGGGACCTTTTAATGATGCTCATGGTCTTTATTTTCTTCAAAGAATTCACACAAACTCTTCTTCAGACAAAGGCCTCTTTGCCCTTCTGGAGGGTTTCTTAATCTAATTGCACAGGAGGTCCTCTGGCCTTTTGTTTTGAGTTTAGGATTGAGTTTGAAGTTCTGAGGTTTGCTTTTTGCTTCATACCCAACTTCTTGTGTGGTCCTACTCCACAAGCAATTATTTCCTGTCTTTTTTGAAAGATTAAATAGACTTTGCTAGTAACACTCAGAGGGAGAAAGAAGGTTGTATTCAGTTTCAAATGCGTAGAATTAATTTCAAAACACCGGAGGCTTCACCAAGCATCTATTTCAAGCTTTGCAGTAGACCAAGAGGAAGAGAGAAACAACCACAAAAGGAGCAAATAACAGGAGTCTGAATTGTAGAAATTCGAAAATGACAATATGCAAGCACTTGGGACAGTTTTACATGTTACCTGTAAGTAGGGACTCTTTCCTTTCAAAACCCTTATACGAATTACCCAAGCTCCCTGTGTCCCTGTCACGCTTCCTGGCCATTGCCACTTCCATGCTTATCGTAATTATCACACACACTAACACGTGGGCATGTATGCTCACTTTCATGATTAGTTTACTATATCTCAGTCATTGGGATTAGACAAAGAGGCTAGGGAAAACAATGTTAGTCAGTGTTATTTTCTCAAAATCTGCTTGTATTGATACTGCTCCATGTGTCACTTCCCTTAGAGTAGTAGGCTGCATTTTAGAAATTGACTTCCAGTTAAGGAACCAAATGCGCTCTATTGCAGGTAGTTAAGAGTCCCACCCCCCACTCCACTGCAGAGACGTCAGCTTTAGGGAGTCAGACTATGAGTGTGCTCTGCTCTACTTCAGTCCTGTGCATATTTGCCTCCTGAGAAGATTTGTTTTATGCGATAGAAAAATAAACCTTTTTCTTGTTTAAGAGTGTTATATTAGGCGTTTCACTGACACACAGCCAAACAGAATTCTAATAAGTATAAGGTTCTGTACCAAAGCTAGGGGGCAGAAAGAGAACTAAAAAATAAACTGTTGGCTCACTGGTCATGGCTGTTTTTATAATGAGGATTTAACTATTGCTATCTGGACAGTTACTCTTATTGTGGGATAGAAAATCTTGTTGTTTGCAGCTCTGTGGAAGAAAAACCACGTGGTGGAAATAGTGAGAATCTCCAGAATGTTGGTGAGTACTGGTTACTTTACCCTGTTCAGTGAAGTGCTCACAGAGGTGCTGTGGGCAGATTACAGGAGGTCAGCCTTCAGCAGAGGCAGGGACACCCATTTTCTTACAGGGCCACTTGCTTTGTGTGAGAGGTCTGTTCTACAAACACAACTCCCGGTCTTAGAGACAGCAAAGGTCTGAGAAGGACCTATTTTCTGAGAGCTCCATTGATGTCAAGTGACAGGGACAGAGGCAGAGGTGTTTCCCAGCTGGTGATGGCAATGTGCATCACCCTCAAAGCAAGCACTCTCTGTAGCAAGGGGACTGACTGGATCGAGGTGAAACGGTTTTCGCTTTCACATTCAAGGCTATTTTACAACGTGGTGCTCCTATTCATTCGAGAGAAGTTTCAACCAAAAAAGATAACAAGCAAAGGATGAGAGGTGTGAGGTTAGAGAGATGGCTTAGTGGTCAAGAGGGTTTACTGCTCTAGCTCAGGACCCAAGTTCAATTCCAATCTCCGGTGACAGGCAGTTTCCAAGTCCCGAGGAAGTCCAGTTCCTGGGGACACAAGACTCTGGACTCCAGAGGCACTTGAAATTGCATGCATATACCCACATACAGACATTCATATATTCATACTTTAAAAAGAGTGAATAACAGTCTCTTTTTAAAGGTGAGAATTGCTGAAAATGCCGACAAGTTCTTACTGATTTGTTTATGGAATCGACAGGAAGCAAGCACATCAGAAGCCTGTGAAGATTTGAGGAAAGACATTGGCAACAGTCCTTGGATCCCAGTTGGATGTAGACTGCAGAGGCCTCGTACCCTATCCCCAGTGGTCTTTCCCAGACCTAGTGATGATAGGGAACGTGGGGGACATCCCAGGAGACAGGGCTTTCCCAGATAGTAGAGTCGTGGGGATGAGGGGACTCATTCAAGGAACTTGCAGCTGAAGCTGTGTGTCTCTGTCAGCTGTGCCCAGCTGGGCCTTACAGTTGCTGGCCACGGAATGTGATCCTTTGGCTCCGCTTGCTATTCTGGTATGGGCTGTTTGCTGCAGTTGTGTTTTCTGCCTGAAGGGATCAAGTGTGTTGGAGGCAGATTCCCCCTAGGTAAAAAGCTAGCAGACTGTGAAGAACAGAGCCTGGATTTGAGGAAGACAACTGCCCACGGCCCAGAGCACCACCACTCAAGAGCACCCGGACTCACCGCGGGACGCCGTGGTAGGGGAAGGCGCGGGATCACATCCCCTGCAGAAGAGGTATGCTCGATAAGAAGGAAAGGAGTATATAGTCATGTCCTGAACACAGAGACTGACCATAGCAGAGCGCTGGCGTGGCGCTAAGGGACTACAGTCCTCCCGTTCCCTGGGGCTTTGTGCACCCACCTGACACGGGTGTGGCAGAGAGGACCTTAAGAGGAAACGCTGCACTCTTCATCTAAAGAGAATGGCTTACGGGGCTTCCAGCTCTTCCTGTCTCGGTCCTGAGACATGTAGGTCTAATTACCGGCACTCTAGCTGCCATTTTGACTTAATTTTGAAAGAATAAAAATGTCTAATGAGAAAAATATTTCGTACAATATGCTTTGATCATGATTTTCCCCTGTTCCAATTCCTCCCAGATCCTCCATGCCTCCCTACCTACCCAAATTTATGTTCTTTTTTCTTTCTCTCTTAAAGCAAACAAAACAAAACCAGGAAATACAAAACAAGAAATATCCATCGACACAAAAACTGAAAAACAAAACGAACAAACGACCAATAAGGTTTAAAAAAATGCTCAAAGCAAAATGAAGCAAAAAAAAAAACTCCATAAAATTACCACTGGTTTTGTTTTGTGTTGACACCTATTCCTGGGCAAGGACTGCCTTGGCATGCAGTTGATATACCCAGCGAGACTCCTTTGGAGAACACAGATACCGATTACAGACAGCTTTCTGCTTAGGGTGGGACTCCATACCTCCTTACCCCTCTCAGTTCTGGGACCTCATACGGCTTGAATCTGTGCAGTCTTGTGTTCATGTTGCAACAGTCTCTGTGAGTTCCTAGGTGCATCAGTCCTGTTGTGTCTGGAGAGTACTATTTCCTTGGAGTCATCTATTTCTCTGACTTTTTGAAAGTTTTTTTTAACCTCCTCTTCCACATAGATCCCTGAGCATCGGAGGAAGAGGTTTGATAAAGGCATCCCTTTTATGTGTGAGTGCTCCAACATTTCTTACTTTCTGCAGACTGTCTCTGTGTTATTTCCCGTCTACTGCAAAAGAGGGAGCTTCTCTGATGTGTGTTGACTGGCGCATTGATCTGTGGGTAGATCGGTGTGTCATTAGGAGTCATTTTACTGCTCTGTTCCTTTAGTACAATTATAGGAGTGGGTTTTCCCCCCAGCTCATGACCTATCTCAGATTCTCTCCTTCCTTCCTTCCTTCCTTCCTTCCTTCCTTCCTTCCTTCCTTCCTTCCTCCCTCCCTCCCTCCCTCCCTCCCTCCCTCCCTCCCTCCCTCCCTCCCTCCTACCCCTTTCTCTGTGTGTGTGTCTTTCTTTTTTTTGATACAGGGTTTCTCCATGTAACCACTCTGGCTGTCCTGGAACTCTTCTCTCTGTAGACCAGTCTGACTTCAAACTCAAAGAGATCCACCTGCATCTGCTTCCCAAGTGCTAGGATTAAAGGCATACACTAACACTGACCCACTAGTCTCAAATTTTTAACCACTTTAGCAGTGTCAGTTATGAGTTCCAGCTCATTGAGTGTGCTTTAAATCCATAAAAAGTGGTTGATTACTCCAAAAACATTTGTGCCACTATTATACCAATATATCTTAGAGGTAGGCCAGTCTTGTAAGTCACAGAGTTTGTAGCTGGGTGACATTGATGATGATATTTCTCTCTGGTAGCATGTGGAGGTACCTTCCAACACCATGAATGCTAGTCGGTAGGTGTGCAGCTTCTAGTTATACATCAGCTTGATTTCTTTGTCTTTGATGACATAAGTAAGTGTTCTTTTCAGAAACAGGGCCTTAATAGCCTTGGCAACAGCCTGTGATATTTGGGGGTTTCTGTGGGGCTCCTTTGGTCCGCAAATCAACAAGATGTAACCCATTCTTGGCATTGAAGGTTTTACTTGGTGGCATAAGGTGTCTAGTTGGGGCTTTATCTTTTCTATTATTGGTGAATCCATTTGTATGTATATATTTTAGGAAGCTTCTACAGTAGGAGGTTTCATATGGTTTTTCAAATGGCCTTTAATGGGAGTCATGCCTCCCCAAATTCATTCTTTTGTAGTCCTCTCCATTCCCCTGCCTATTTAATCATTTCATTCTATTTTTCCTTTGTCTCATCATAACACTATATTCCATGCCCCGTTCACTAGGTGATCCTATTCTCTCTCCTAACTAGCTTCCTGGCTTCTGTAATTATTTGGACTGCAGTATACATTTTTGAAAGCTTAAAAGCTGGATCCAAATATAAGAGAAAACATGTATTTTTCGTATTTTGGTTTTTGTTATCTCATTCAAGATTGTTATCTCATTATAGCTCCAGCCATTTGCCTGTAAATTTCATGATTTTGCTTTTCTTAGCATCTAGCTTCCATTTTGGATGGTGATGATGTGTTTTCTCACATTCGTTTTCCATCAATCATTAAAAACCTTGGCAGTGGATTATAAGTAGTCTTAACTTTCTATGAACGATCTGGTAAGACCTTGAACACTCCTACAATTCTAGTGCCTTAAGTCCACATGGTATCTGAGTCTTGCCTCATTCACAGGGAGTGATAAGGTCATTGCTTTATAGAGGATCTTGATGATGGAACAATAGATGGTTGAATTTTTTGGCCATTAATTGGTAGGAAATGTGATCATCTTACAGGGTGGTTACTAGTTTGTAACTGACATGTTCTCTTGTAAAAAGAGGATCTGTGTTATTCGGCATCTCTCTGTAAGCAATTTGAACTGGGAAAGCAAGGTAGTTATCATTTATCATTGGGAGCTAAACTAGGTCAGCAGAAATAGTCAGAGTCAGACTGTGATGGGCATGCAGAATTGGAGAGACATGGATGGCAACATACATGAATGAGCTGAGGCCCAGATCAATAAAAGACAGAGGCAGAAGATGAGGATGCTGCCCAGTAGACTAGACTTAGAGTCAGGGAGAACAGCAGAGCCTTTCCAGTGGTACTGAATTCCTGCTGTGTGACCCCCTCCAGTGTTGAGCAACAAGGCAACCTGTTCCTATTCCTATACATGAGGCAAGGCTGAGCTCTTTGGTGTTGGGGCCTGGCCCCAACAGGGTCTCTGAGTTGTTTGTCTGCTGGTAGCCACAGGTGCATCTGTTTTCTAGTCCTGGCTTACTGCCCCTGCATTGCCCCACTGACACCAACATCTAGCAGGAGGAAAACATGCTCTCTTCCACTTGGGGTTTTTCTACTGTGTTGTAAGACTATATATAAGACTGCTCCCTCCTACAAGAGTGAGACCTCTTAGCACTGGCAAATAAAGACACTTCTTAGTACAAACAGCTGGACATCTGGTCTTTCTTTTCCTGATACCTCGGAGTTGCTTGTGGTGTGGGCGCCACACTTTGGTTTCTTCCTTCCTTTCTTTTGTCCCTCCCCCAACTCTTTCCTTGTAGAAGTGTATTACCCAAGTCTCTTTCTCCATCTGAAAGAGCCTAATGAGAGCCAATAGGATATGAGGAAGACACCACTGACTGGATTGCAATGTTCGTCTGTCACAGGGAGCTAATGTACTTAATTTTGAGTGAATTGATCTCTATTTAATGTCGAAAGAGGTTGAGTTAAGGGGATTTGTTATATATAGAGAAGACAATAGATGCCTACAGTAAAGTTAGATGGAAGGAAGGGCCACTCTAACAGGAACCTACAATGGGGACTTCATTGAGGGAAATAATAGATTGTTAAAGACGGTTCATATACACACTTTACACGCGTCACTACCATCATCACATCTACAGTAGCCTCATCTAGTGGAGGCTGTGTTTACTTCCACTGTGCAGGCAAGGATACGGACGCTTGGAGGCTTTCTATTGAATGGCACAGCTGAAGGTTTGGTCTGGGTGGTCTGACCTTGCTGTGTCTACAACCTGCTCACTAGGTTGCAACAATTCTCTACTCTTTAGCTTTCGTTCTCTCTCTGTGAGTGCTAAGTGGCTCTGGGACAGTGCAAAGGCAAATGGGTAGTATTGGCAGTGTTGCCGTTAATGGGTAGTATTGGCAGTGCTGCAGTTAATGGGTAGTATTGGCACTGCTGCAGTTAATGGGTAGTATTGGCACTGCTGCAGTTAATGGGTAGTATTGGCAGTGTTGCCGTTAATGGGTAGTATTGGCAGTGCTGCAGTTAATGGGTAGTATTGGCAGTGCTGCAGTTAATGGGTAGTATTGGCAGTGCTGCAGTTAATGGGTAGTATTGGCAGTGCTGCAGTTAATGGGTAGTATTGGCAGTGTTGCCGTTAATGGGTAGTATTGGCAGTGTTGCCGTTAATGGGTAGTATTGGCACTGCTGCAGTTAATGGGTAGTATTGGCAGTGTTGCCGTTAATGGGTAGTATTGGCACTGCTGCAGTTAATGGGTAGTATTGGCAGTGTTGCCGTTAATGGGTAGTATTGGCACTGCTGCAGTTAATGGGTAGTATTGGCAGTGTTGCCGTTAATGGGTAGTATTGGCAGTGCTGCAGTTAATGGGTAGTATTGGCAGTGTTGCCGTTAATGGGTAGTATTGGCAGTGCTGCAGTTAATGGGTAGTATTGGCAGTGCTGCAGTTAATGGGTAGTATTGGCAGTGTTGCTGTTAATGAGTAGTATTGGCAGTGTTGCCGTTAATGGGTAGTATTGGCAGTGTTGCCGTTAATGGGTAGTATTGGCAGTGCTGCAGTTAATGGGTAGTATTGGCAGTGCTGCAGTTAATGGGTAGTATTGGCACTGCTGCAGTTAATGGGTAGTATTGGCTCTGCTGCAGTTAATGGGTAGTATTGGCTCTGCTGCAGTTAATGGGTAGTATTGGCAGTGTTGCCGTTAATGGGTAGTATTGGCACTGCTGCAGTTAATGGGTAGTATTGGCAGTGTTGCCGTTAATGGGTAGTATTGGCAGTGCTGCAGTTAATGGGTAGTATTGGCAGTGCTGCAGTTAATGGGTAGTATTGGCAGTGCTGCAGTTAATGAGTAGTATTGGCAGTGCTGCAGTTAATGGGTAGTATTGGCACTGCTGCAGTTAATGGGTAGTATTGGCACCGCTGCAGTTAATGGGTAGTATTGGCAGTGCTGCAGTTAATGGGTAGTATTGGCAGTGCTGCAGTTAATGGGTAGTATTGGCACTACTGCAGTTAATGGGTAGTATTGGCAGTGCTGCAGTTAATGGGTAGTATTGGCAATACTGCTGTTAATGACACTGGAAACCCCAGAGCCACGGCACAGAAGAACCCAGGAAATATCTTGTATCTGGACCTGAGGAGGGGGGATTCTAGGCACAGTCTCTGGAGACACCAGTGGGACTTTTCAGAATAGAAATGCACAATGATTGGCCCACACTCTCTTAGTTCCAAGGACTGGAAAGCAGTCTTGGAAGCACAACCCTCCAGTTGTAGGCAGGGATGTGGATGCTGAACCGCCGACACTACTTATCATGGGTATGGCTGGAGACAAGTTAGTTGAGCTGTCTGCTTGTTGCTTCATCTCTGGAAAGAGATTCCTTCCAAAAGTGAATTTTCCTTATATTTCATGACTGTCAGAAGTAAGGCATGATTTATTCAAGAAAAACCTGGGGAAAGGACCTGGTAGATAGGAGGAGATTAGTAAGTGGTGGTGACTGTCATTTCACTATAATGCACTTCCTTTGTCTGTCTGCAGCTGTCAGGTCTACTACAGCAAAGGCTTCTGGGAAAGCTGGCCTGACCCTGCTTGGGAGGTTGGGGGGGATCTATGAGTCTCCCCTCCCTTCCTCTCCTCCCCTTCTCACCTCCCCCCTCCCCTCCTCCCCTCCCCTCCTGTCTCATCCTCCCCCCTCCTCCCCTTCCCTCTCCTCTCCTCCCCTCTCATCTCCTCCCCCCTCCCTTCTCCCCTTCCCTCTCCTCTCCTCCCCTCTTCCTTCCCCCCTCCCCTCCTCTCCTCCCCTCTCATCTCCTCCCCCTCCCCTCCTCCCCTCCCCTCCTGTCTCATCTCCCCCCTCCTCCCCTTCCCTCTCCTCTCCTCCCCTCTCATCTCCTCCCCTCTCCCCTCCTCCCCTTCCCTCTCCTCTCCTCCCCTCACCTGCCCTCCCTTCACCTCCCCTCTGCTCCAGGACTGATACTGTTAGTAGAGCTAGATCCGTCTTCTTTGGCTCCAGTGCCCTCCGTCTCCAGGAATGGCAGCAGCTAGCAGCTCCTAAATGTTTAGCAACTGGTGAGAATTTTTTAAATTTTATTTTCCAGTTTAAATTTAGATAAGAAACAAGGTTGCTTCACAAGTCAGTTCCAGGTCCCTCTCCCATTCCCTCCCCTCCTCCCATGCCCTCCCCACAACCCCCCCGTTATCCCCTCATTTCCCCAGGGAGGGAGAGGCCCTCCATGGGGGTGTCTATAGTCTGTCATTTCATATAGGGCAGGGCCTAGACCCTTCCCCAAGAGTTCAGGGTGAGAGTGCACCTCACATTGTTCTATGGGAGTCCAAAGTCCGTGTGTATACTTGGGATGGGTACTGATCTGCTGCCCAAGGCTCAATAGATTCCCTAGGCCTCCTCACTGACACCCACATTCAGGGGGTCTTGATCAGTCCCATGCTGGATTCCCAGGCTGATGCCTGGGATTCAAGAGTTAACCTTTGTCTGGTCAGCTGTTTCTGGGGGTTAAACCAGCCCAGTCTTAATCCCTTTGATCATCAGTCCTCCCTCTCTGTTACTGGCTTTCTTGAGTTCAGCTCAGTACTTAACCAAGGGAGTCTGCCTCTTCTTCGATCAGCCACTAAATGAAGTTTCTGTTTCCCAGACTCTCTGGCCATAGGATTGTAGGCTGGCACTCCCCAGATCTATGCCTAAAATCCATATATGAGAGAGTACATGCCATGTTTCTCTTTTTGTGACTGGGTTACCTCATTCAGGATGGTTTCTTCTAGTGTCATCCATTTGCCTGCGAATCTCATGATTCCATTGTTTTTTTTCTGCTGAATAGTACTCCATTGTGTAGATGTACCACATTTTCTCTATCCACTCTTCGGTTGAGGGACATCTAGGTTGCTTCCAAGTTCTGGCACTCTTAGGCATATATCCAAAAGATGCCCATTCATACAACAAAGATGTCTGTTCCACTATGTTCATAGCAGCTTTATTTGCAACTGGTGAGAATTTTAAACACTTCCCATAAGTCAAGCCGCTGTGTCCATCAGAGTAGGTAGCACTGTGGATGGAAAACAAAACAAGCAAACAGCATCAATAATAACAGCAAGCAGTCTGTTTAAGGTCATAGCCCTGAGAGAAAAAAGAAGGGGTTTTCTCAGCTGACTACTGTGTCTGAAGTCTGTGAAACTAGAGGAAGTTCTGCTGGGGGGCGGGGCAGTGTGTTGGTTGGTGTTGTGTCTTGTTTTTGTTTGTGTTTTCCCAACTAGCTGGGAAGAGAACTGGTGGTATAGTTGCTACCACAGCATATCTCAGAATGCAGATGGACAAAAAGTCTACCCAGGTGCGTGCCCTGGCACACAAGACCAGTTAGGATGGAAACACTGGTGTTTGCTGAACGTGTGATGTCTGCCACCATTTCCTTCCTCCTCACGGGTTTGCTTTCATTCAACTACTCAACCACAGAAGCCAATTCGGCTTGTGAGGCAGGGGGATTCCTAGAAATGAGTGTGACCCAACTAGACAATGCAAATACATCAATTATTTCCTCTTATTCACTCTGTCCTAGAGAGGAAGCAGCTGTGGCAACCAGACTTTCCGGACATCTCCTTTTCAGTTCAAGGGCATGGTTGTTTCACCCTGTAGATGTCTGTAAGATAGGTTAACTGCTGCAGTACTCTTGCACAGAAGACCCCTAATTCAGCAGCTTATTCACCTTTGGTGAACCCACAAAGGCTGGGCTTGGTGGTCTCACTCACACTAATATTTCTAGGGCTTACCCATGGCACAGCTATATGAAGAGTTCGAGAAATGGATTAGATTCTGTATCTTTAGGGAAAGAGCAACCCTTGAGTACAGGAAAGAGTGGTGAATTACTTTTATCTTTGCAATCCCTACAGGTGTCTTTTTTTCTTAAAGGGAAATTATAGCCTCAAAAACATTGTTCTCTCTCTTTACCACAGATCAAACTCAAGGCTTGGTACATGCTAGGTAAATACTCCACTAATGAGCTACATCTACAGCCCCAAAGCATCACTTACGAACTGTTTTAATTAAGTCCTCATGTACATTAAAGCCATTGGTTCTGTTAGTCCTACAAAATGCCGTAACATCTTTTGCTATTTCATGCTGCTTTGATATTCACCTTCATGACTAATTGTTGACTTTTTCACTTCATCCATTACCTATTTATTTTCCTCTTGCCCATAAATCACTGTCACTGACTCAGTTCTCTTCTAATGGTATAAATATCTTCTAAGCATGGGCACTCTCCCAAGTTCATATCCCCCAGGAGCTGTTCACATGTCCTAATGGTGTGATAGTCATGCTGAGGTATCCAGTCGCCCTCACTCTGGAGATCTGTGTTTCCAGGATCCGTGTCTTCTACTGCTGGGTGCTCCCTTTAGTTCATGCTGTACATTTATCTATGCCTTCTCACAAAAGAGCACACGCCCCCATGTAACACAGACACCCTTGTCAAAGTAAACACACATTCACAGAGGCATCCAAGAGTACCTAAATGAGAACTGTATGGTGTAACACTTCTCTTCTATGGAGCTACTTCTGTGAACTCTCAAATGGTGATGCTTTTCCTAAGCATTTGCCAAAAAAATTGTTCAAGTATGAAAATTTGCAAGCATAGTGAAATGAGGCAGTTCTAGCCTAAATCACCTACACCATACACAGATATGTATGTAGTTGTGCATTTTTATGCTGTGCTAATTGAAGGCAATTAGTTAACAATGCAAAGTTTATATCTAAACATCGATGCATACTTATCCAACCTGTGAGAGTATTTTCAACAAAACCATAGTACTAACTAACACAGTACTATGCTACCATGAAATCCGTATTCCAAGTTCTACCAAAATGTCTTCTATTTTTGTCAGTATAACAGTAGCAACATCTAGAGTAGCAGGGTGTCCATTCCAGATTCAAGCATTGCAATGACTGATTTGGATTGTCAACTTGATTGGATGTAAAAGTAGCTGGGGAGAAGTAGGTTACAGAGGCATCATCTGCCCTGACCTCTGCTTCCGTGCCTCCTCTCTATTGCTGTGATGTCTGCTCTGCCTTCCCTCCATGAAGGGCTAACAACATTGGAACCATGAGTTCTCTCCTTAGGCTGGCAGATATTCTATTACAGTGATTAGCAAAGTAATAAATACATGTTCTTCTCATTTAGGAAAGCTTCCCCTTGAAAAATATCTCAAGTTTAGAGTGTCTTCCGGTCCTTTCCCGGTGCTTAAGGTGAGTGGGGGCCCTGATCTTAGCCCCAACTCCCTACGTCCCCGGCTCTGTCTCCCTGGGCATTTTCTGCACCTAAAGAGGACCTGCATCTCCCAGAAGGATAACCCTGAGTCTGCCCACACCTCAGTCTTCAGTGTCTCCCAGTTCTTTCCTGATGCTTAAGTCCCCTCTGGTCTCCACCCTGTGCTTGAGAGTGTCCCAGACCCACCTGCACCCATTAAAGTATTGGACCTGCTTGAATGCACTGGAAAGGATCCTTAGACCCAAACTCACCAGGAGAGGAAGAGACCCCATGAGCTCCCAATGAAAGAAAAAATGGGAAGAAGGCAATATAAAAACACAGCCAACAACAGAGGAACCAGTATGATACCACCAGAGTCTAGAAACTCTACACCAGCAAGACCTGAACATATCAACAGAAAAGAATGACCTTCAAAACAACCTCCTGAAAGTGATAGAGGCCCTCAAAGAGGATATGAGAAAATCCCTTAAAGAAATGGAAGAAAACACAAACCAAAAAATTCAAGAAATCAACAAATCTCTTAAAGAAAGCAAGGAAAGCCAAGAAAAAACAATCAAACAGATGAAGGAAACAATTCAAACAGTTTAAGACCTGAAAACCGAAATGGAGACAATAAGAAAAACAAACTGAGGTAATGCTGGAATTCGAAAGGCTGAATAAACAACGAGGAACTACAGATGCAAGCATAACTAACAGAATACAAGAGATGGAAGACAGAATCTTGTGCACTGAAGATGAACTAGAGGAAATAGACAAAAGAAAGTCTTAAATCCAACAAATCCTTAGCACAAAATATCCAGGAAATATGGGACACCATGAAAAAACCAAATCTAAGAACAATAGGTATAGAAGAAGGCAAAGAAGCCCAGCCCAATGGTGCAGAAAACATATTCAACAAAATCATAGAAGAAAAAATTTCCAACCTGAAGAAGGAGATGCCTATGAGACTACAAGACGCTTACTGAACACCAAATAGACTGGACCAAAAAAAAGTCTCCTCGCCACATAATAATCAAAACACCAAATATACAGACTAAAGAACGAATATTAAATGCAGCAAAGGAAAAAGGCCAAGTAACATATAAAGGCAAACCTATCAGAATTACACCCGAATTCTCCATGGAAACTCTGGAAGCTAGAAGGTCCTGGATAGATGTTCTACAAATACTAAGAGATCACAGATTCCAGCCCAGACTACAATTCCTAGCAAAACTCTCAATCACTAAAGATGGAGAAAACAAGATATTCCATGACAAAACCAGATTTAGGCAATACGCATCCACAAATCCAGACTTACAGAAAGATCTAGAAGGAAAACTCCAACCCAAGGAAGTTAACTACACTCAAAATAACAAGGGCAATAGATAATCTAACTTTACCAGAAAGCAGAAATAGGAGAAAAACTCACACATAAAACCATCACCAAAAACAGATCCAAAGCAAACAAGAATCAACAATCAATGGTCTTAATTCACGTATAAAAAGACCAGGCCAACAGAATGGATATGAAGACAGAATCCATCCTTCTGCTGCATACAAGAAACACACCTCAATTTCAAAGTCAGACGCTACCTCAAGGTTAAGGGTTGGGAAAAGACTTTCCGATCAAATGGACTTAAGAAGCAAGTGGGTGTAGCTATCCTAATATCTAACAACACAGATTTCAAACCAAAATTAATCAAAAGAGATGAAGAAGGTCATTTCATATTCATGATAGGAAAAATCCATCAGGAAGAAGTCTCAATTCTGAACATATATGCCCCAAATATAAAGGCACCCACGTTCATAAAAGAAACATTACTATAACTCAAATCACACATTAAACCCCACACACTTATAGTGGGAGACTTCAACACCCCACTCACACCACTGGACAGGTCCAGCAGACAGAAACTTAACAAAGAAACAAAGGAACTAACAGAAGTTATCACCCGATTAGGTTTAACAGACATCTATAGGAACATTCCACCCAAACAAAAAAGAATATACCTTCTTCTCAGCACCATACAGAACCTTCTCTAAAATCAACCACATACTTGGCAGTAAAGCAAACCTCAACAGATACAAAAAAATTGGAATAAGCCTCTGTATCCTATTGGACCACCATGGCTTAAAATTAGAATTCAAGGTCAACACAAATTGCAGAAACCTCACAAACTCATGGAAATTGAATAATGCTCAAATTGCATCACCCCTGGATAAAGGAAGAAATAACGAATGAAATAAAAGACTTCCTAGAATTCAATGAAAGCAAAGGCACAACATACCCAAACCTTTGGGATACTTTGAAAGCAGTTCTAAGAGGAAAATTCATAGCACTAAGTGCCCACGTGAAGAAACTGGAGAATTGCCACACTAGAGAATTAACAGAATACCTGAAAGCTCTGGAACAATAAGAAGTAAACTCACCTAGGAGGAGTACATGCAAGGAAATAATCAAATTGAGAGCTGAAATCAGTAAAGTAGAAACAAAGAAAACAATACAAAAATCAATGAAACAAAGAGTTGGTTCTTTTAGAAAATCAACAAGATAGACAAACCTTTATTAAATTAACTAAAAGACACAGAGAGAAAATGCTAATTAACAAAATCAGAAATGAAAAAGGGGACATAACAACAGTCACTGGGGAAACCCAAAGAGCCATCAGGTCATACTTAGAAAATCTGTACTCCACTAAATTGGAAAATCTAAAGAAAACAGATGATTTTCTGGATAGACATCACTTACCAAAATTAAATCAAGAAGAGACAAACAATTTAAACAGATCTATATCCCCTAAAGAAATAGAAGCAGTCATAAAAAGTCTTCCAACCAAGAAAATTCCAGGGCCAGATAGTTTCAGTGCAGAATTCTACCAAAATTTCAAGGATGAGCTAATACCAACACTCTTCAAATTGTTCCACACAATAGAAGCAGAAGGATCGCTGCCAAATTCTTTTTACGAGGCTACAATTACATTAGTAGCCAAACCACACAAAGACACAACCAAGATAGGGAATTACAGGCCAATCTCCCTCATGAACATTGATGCAAAATACTCAATAAAATACTGGCAAATCGAATCTGAGCAAAATCATCCACCATGATCAAATAGGCTTCATCCCAGGGATGAAGGGATGGTTCAACATACAAAAATCCATCAATGTAATCCACCATATAAACAATTTGAAAAAGAAAAACCACATGATTATCTCACTAGAATCTGAAAAAGCCTTTGCAAAATTCAACACCCCTTCATGATAATGGTCTTAGAGAGATCAGGGATAACAGGAACATACCTAAACATAATAAAAGCTATATACAACAAACCAACAGTCAGCATCAAACTAAATGGAAAGAAACTAAAGGTGATTCCTCTAAAATCAGGAACAAGACAAGGCTGTCCACTCTTTCCATATCTCTTCAATATTGTACTTGAAGTTCTAGCTAGAGCAATAAGACAACAAAAATAGATCAATTGGAAAGGGATACGAATTGGAAAGGAAGAAGTCAAGCTTTCACTATTTGCAGACGATATGATAGTCTATGTAAGTGACCCAAAAATTCTACCAGGAAACTCCTCCTGCTGATAAACACCTTCAGCATGGTGGTAGGATACAAAATTAACTAAAAAAAACCAGTGGCCCTACTATATATAGACAATAATGGGGATGATAAGGAAATCAGAGAAACATCACCCTTTACAATAGTCACAAACACCATAAAAGATTCAATAAAAAAATGGGGTACAGAACTAAATAGAGAATTCTCAATAGAGGAGTTCAAAATGGCCAAGAGACACTTGAAAAAATGCTCAACATCTTTAGCCATTAGGGAAATGCAAATCAAAACAACTCTGAGATATCATCTTACTCCCATCAGAATGGCAAAAAAAAAAACCAACAAAAAATCCCACTAACAACAGTTTACGCTGGAGAGGATGTGGAGAAAGAGGTAAACTCCTCCACTGCTGGTGGGAGTGCCACCTTGTGCAGCCACTTTGGATATCAGTATGGAGATTCCTCAGAAAAACTGGAAATCAGTCTACTGCAAGATCCAGCAATTCCACTCTTAGGCATATACCCAAAAGATGTACCCTCATACAATAAGGACATCTGCTCAACTATGTTCATAGCAGCATTAATTGTAACAGCCAGAACCTGGAAACAACCTACATGCCCCTCAACTGAAGAGTGGATAGAGAAAATGTGGTACATTTACACAATGGAGTACTACTCAGCAGAAAAAAAAGGACTCTTGAAATTTACAGGCAAATGGATGGCACTGGAAGAAACCATCCTGAGTGAGGTAATCCAGTCACAAAAAGAAAAGCATAGTATGTTCTCACTCATATAAGGATTTTAGACATGGAGCATGGCATTGCCAGCCCACAGTCCTACCGCCAGAGAGTCTGGGGTGCAAGGAGGACCCTAAGAGAGATATGCATGGTATCCCGGAGAAGGGTTAGGGGATGCGATCTCCTAAATGGATTGGGGGGGAGAAGGGGAGGGCAGAAGGAGATGGGAGAAAGACAGGGAGAAAAGAGGAGGGGAGAGGAGGACATGGGAGAGCAGGAAGGTTGAGCCAGGGTAAGAATAGAGGAGAAAAGGATGGGAGATACTACAAAAGAGGAAGCCAGTATAAGTTGGAGGAGAGATCTGGCACTAGTGATATCTTCACAGATCTACAAAAATGACACCAACTGGCATTAAGACTACCTTAAATGTCCTCCCCTGATAATGAGAACGATGACTACCTTATATGCCATCCTAGAACTCTCATCCAGTGGCTGATGGAGGCAGAGGCAGATACCCACAGCTGTGAACCGAACTGAACTCCTGGAACCCAGTTGCATAGAAGAGTGATGACCAAAGGAATTAAGATCTGGCTGGCGAAACCCACAGAGGCAGCTGACCTAAACAAGGGGGAACACATGGACCCCAGACTGATGCCTGGGGGGGCCCACCATGGGACTGATCCAGACACCCTCCCACCGAACCTGGGTGACAGAGAGGAGGCCTTGGCAATCTGTGGGACCATGGAGAGTGGAGCAGTATTTATTCCTGGCATACAGAAGGACTTTGGGAACCTGTACCACGTGGATGCTCTCTCAGCCTGGACACATGGGGGAGAACCTGGGCCCTTCCCGGGATAATGTGACAGACTCTGAAAATCCCTCATCGAGGCCCTTGCCCTCCCTGGGGAGTGGAGGAGGGATGGAGTGGGGGTGATGGTTTGGGAGGACCGGGGGGGGGGAGGGTAGGGAAGGAAGGGAGGAAGAGGAAACTGAAAGTGACATGCGTAAAAAGTTAAATAAAAATATATAAAAAGGAAAATATCTCAAGTTTATATTAACTATAGATAATTTTACAAATTGGCATCTAGTTCTATGAGTTTTAACACACATGTACTGATGTAGCTGTCGTCTCCAGGATAGAACAAATTCATCACTTCACTGCCTTTCCTTGAAATGCATGTCTGTGCAGACACTCTGTCCTTCCAGCATGATAACCATTAATGCTGGCGACTGTGCTGACATAATCCTGATCCAAGGCATTGCTCTTCTGCAGAAGGTCATAGGAATAAAATCATATGACATGTTTAAAACTGACTTTCTTCACATTGTATAATTCTTTCAAACTTCATTATTTTTTATTTTTATTTTTTGGTTTTTCAAGACAGGGTTTCTCTGTATTGTTTTGGAAGCTGTCCTGGAACTCACACTGTAGACCTGGCTGGCCTCAAACTCACAGAGATCTGCCTGCCTCTGCCTCCTGAGTGCTGGGATTAAAGGCATTTGCCACAAATGCCCGGCTAAAGTTCATTATTTTTAATGCATCAAAAGTTCATTTATTTTTAATATCCCATTACAGAGATATACATACCTTTTACAACTATGAACTCACTGAAGAGCATTGGAAGTATGTCCAGTTTCTAGTGACTATAAATAATGACGTTGTAAATATTTGTACACAAGTTTTATGTGAACATATGCTATTATTTCTCTAAATACCATGATGTGGCTGGCAAATTTGCATGGTAAATGTGTATTCAAAAACAAACAAACAAACTAAAAAACTTTCCAAAAATTTTCCAACAAGGAGCTCATTTTGTTTCCTCACCTGCAGTGTAGGGCAGGTCCAACTACTTGTGTCTGCCTTCGATTTGCATTTCTATCACTATTAATGACATTCTTCACACATTTTATTGCCTTTTAATTGAGTTCTTTGCTTTCCTATTGTTAACTCTTGCAAGGTTTTCATGTGTTCCAAATAAAAGTCCTCCATATATAGTATATACATACGTACATATGTATGTACATACATACATGCATGCATACATACACACATGCATATATTATGGTTTTCCTTTGTCTCCCTTTCTGTGTCAGAGAAACAAAGTCTTCATTTTGATAAAATCTAACTTATTCACTATTTTTCCTATGGATTGGGTTATTGGTATTTAAAGCACATTTTGTCCAAGAGATATGAAATTTTACTCTTGTATTTTCATTCTTAAGGTTTAAGAGGCATAACTGACTTCCTCTTTTTGCTTCATGATATCTAAGATTATCTTTCCTCTTTCTCTTTGTACTTTCCCACATGTAATGTTGCATTCTTCCTGTTTTCCCAGAATACACAATATTCATACTCTGCTCTCTTTCACCTACAACTTCTATCTCACTGTAATTCACTTCAGCTTCTTTTTTATTTTCTTAGATTGTTTTGTGCATTTTTTTGGGTTGTGGTTCCCTCAGTTGTTTATTATTATTATTTTTATTTTTAAATTTAAATGAGAAACAAAGTTGCTTCACATGTCAATCCCAGCTCCCTCTCCCTCTCCCTCCCCTCCTCCCAAGCTCTCCCATCAACCTCTAATCCCCCTTCCTCCAATCCCTACTCCTTTCCCCAGGGAAGATGAGGCCCTCCAGGGGGCTATCCATAGTCTGTCATTTCAACCAGGATAGAGCCTAGGCCCTTCCCCAAGAGTCTAGATTGAGAGAGCATCCCTCCATGTGGAATGGGCACCCAGAGTCCATTTGTATGCCAGGGATAAATACTGACCCAAGTTCCCATAGATTGTCTAGGCCTCCTCTCTGACACCCACACTCAGGGAGTCTGGGTCAGTCCCATGCTGGATTCCCAGCCATCAGTCTGGGGTTCAAGAGCTCCACTTCAGCTTCTTAAAGAGGATTTACTAATACTTTCCCCTGATGTTTCCTCTGTTACTTCTGACTGATCTGGAAACTCCTTTTCTTTATTTCAAGGTAAACACTGAAAAGAGAAACTATGTGGTGTGTGTGTGTGTGTGTGTGTGTGTACATGTGTGTTGGTTGACAATGTTTATTTTGTGAATGAATGTAATGGTCTAAAGTGAGAATTATACTCAAGCTATATATTCAACTACATCAGTGAGAGCTTTTGTTAATAGTAGCTAACTACATAGGAAAATAGGAAGCATGATAAATAAAAAATGGGATTGCAAAAGTATTGACTCTTGTCTTTTCTACAAAATAGGAAAGATATGTTCTTAAGTTGCTGGTTTTAGCAGAAAGCCACACAAAATCGGACCAATCTACTCAGCTGGTCTTTCAGGAGAAGACCCACAAGCTGTTGTCCTCTCCTGGCACTGAGCTTGCCTGCCTGTGCTGCTCCGTGCACCCCCTCCAAAGATGAAGAATGAACAAAAAGCAATAGGGGCAGCTTGTGCTTTGTTCTAGCATTACCAAAATCGGAGCAAGTCACAGCAACAGACATCCCTTTCTGAGAGCCTGAAAGAGTGCATGAAGCCGCATTCCTCCCTTCCGTATAGTCCAGATTCTTCCCCTCCTCACTGTCTTGACCGTTTGAAGAGAGGAGAGTGAGAAAAAGACAATGGAATTTCAGAATAGAAGGTGAGGAGACGGAACTAGGAAAATACAGTGGTGACATTGGCTCGAGGAACTTAAACTGCATCTCCAAAATCCGGGTTTACTTTCCTTAAGTATTTACTAAACATATATAGTTATTACTCAACTTTGGATGACTTCGTTCTCTGTAGTAGGACTGTGATTGAAGATTTTAGTGGAATCTAGGAAATAAAGAAAGACATGAAAGCAAATGGAAGCTATTAGAGACCTAGAAGGGAAAAGGGTCAGAAGAGAAGAAAGCATAAGTGATAGGAGGCATGATCATGTATATTAATTATATGCTCGTACATAATGAAACTCCACAAAGACTTTTCTGTAATATAATTGAAGTTGTAATTTACCTTGTTTCCTTGTGAGCATTTTGGATCAAAAACACAGATTTCTTTGTTTATATTCTAACTTAGACATTTACAGGTTCACTTGAAAGATAAAGACCATTCAAGGTATTATAGTTCTTGAAAGAATCAAAGAGGACTTGAGTGTGACATCCACCCATGACATATAAACGCTGGGATCTTTAGAGATCACAGATTTAAAACACCAGTGAAGCTGATCAGCTCTAATTCATCTGAAAAAGAAGCCTCAAACACGGTGTTTTGTGGATTAAGATGAAATAAAAGAAGAACACACACACACACACACACACACACAATCAAACACGCCCTTACTGGTATGATTTTTTTAGTGCAATTTTCTTTTCCTTAATCATTCTTCCAGCTTCAAGTTTCTTTTCATGCATTTTGATCTTATTCATCCCCATCTCCAGCTCTTCCCAGATATACACCCTCCTTTCCCAGTGAAAAACATTTTGTATTCTTTTTTTTTTAAAGCTCTTCTAGACCTATTTGTTTTATTGTGAATAATATAAACTCAGGGACAGATACTGGGGTTCAAGCTGAAGTTCAGAAAAGCAAAGAGGCCAGCCACTAGAGAGCTCTTACCACCATTGCCAAGATTCTATGGTTGTGACTAACTTTGCATTCTGATCATAAACAACATATGATCACAATTCCCCTTATTTATCTAATGCAAAAAAGAAGGCTGTAACTAACATAAGAAAAAACATGTACAATAGGTACAGTATCTATATACAATATATACAGGCAATAAGTGCATCATCAATGTCTAGTCCATTTGGATTTGACAAATTCAGAGGAAGTTCCCCATTATCTATCCTTTCTTGATGAGTCCAAAGTCTTGTACCTAATTTATTTTCTATTCTAATTTGCATTATCAAAATATCTTTTATTGCCTCTTAACCTTATGCACTTTAACCTCTTTGGTAAGTTTCTTTTCTGAGTCTGGTAAACAAAAAAACTGTTTAACTATAACTATCTAATCTTCAGCTTCCTCAGAGACCAGAGGAGGAAACAATATTAACTGAGCAAGCAGGAAGTACAAGTGATCGACTTCTGAAAACTGTGAGAAATGTCAGAAACATCTGGCTGCCTGGACAGTCACCCAAGTTTCCTCTGCAATGTTGGGCATCCATCTTTAGCCTACAAGCCTAGATTTATTTGACAGACTTTTCTGTGAAGCAGGATTTTGAAGGACTGTCCCACCTTCTCTTGGCAAGGTTTGCAGTCACTCTCTTTTGTGTCCTGTTTGTTCAATTTGGACAGTATTCTGTCAGCAGTTGAGGAAAGGGCACTTTCTTGCCCAATGGCTTACTTTTGCACAAAGAAAGTAAACTCCATGTGGAGTTTCCTCAGTGCCCATTGTCTTCTCTTGAAGTATATTGGTATTGCTAGGAGCAGACACATCTCATCGTCATCAAAAAAAGAACCTATGTTATTAAAACATCTTAAATGCCATATTGTATAGATCTCTGATGTATTTGAAGATGACCTGTCTTTCTAAAATATATTTCTGCTTGACATTGGAAACACACCTAATATGACTACAAGTTTGATTGTAATAGGTGACAAATTGCTAACCTGTATTTCCTTATTATTCTACAACTTTCAAGAACTAGAAATTTGCATTATATTGCTAAACAAACTGTATAGATACAATACTTTGAACAAAATTAAAACGTATATGTACAGTGTGTTTTAACAAAATTAATCTCAAATTTGTATAAATATACAAAATTTGATACAATATACAAAAGTCCAATCAAATATAAAATATTTAAAACTAGCAGTTGTTTTTTTTACGTAATCTACCCTTTTATCTTATATCTTTCCTTTTTTCTTTTTGGAGTAGATTCAATAATCTACTCTTATATCCTATCATATCTGTATCCCCTTTTTTCTTTTCCAAACATGAACTCTGAATCTAATTCCTTTGTTTAGCTTTTTTCCCAACCATTACTAATAAAAACTTGGAACTAATCCCCTTAAACAAGGACAAATATCCATAACTCATTGAATGACCAAAAACTACCCACCATAACTCTTAGGAATGTGAGAATAGTGTTCTTAAAGTTAGTTCCTGCTGTCTGGGGGTGATGACATCTTTAGGGGATCCTGAAAAATAATTTGGGTTAATTGTCAAGTCCTGGAAGAGGTAGCCACATTACGTGTTGTCCATTCTCTGTGTAATGGGAAAGTGCAGGGCTTGTTTCAAGTCTTGGTTAGAGTAGTCTGTGAGGTGGAATCATCTCAGCTAGCCACTTTGAAATTGTTCTGAGAAGTTTGTACTTCAAAGCTGACCCTCATTTGGTATTGTTCAGCATAACGGTGTTATCACAGTCCTGGTGGAGTTGTCATTGTGGGTCCCCATCCTCTTTCTGGAGACTTCAAAGGTCACTGTTAGGCATGATCATGGTTCACTATAGAAAACTGGTAGAGACTCAAACCCAAAAGCATGTACAAGAAGTTAGATGAAAACTTTTTCTGAAATTAGTTAGTGCTCCATATGACCATTAATATCATGACAAAACTTTAAAATACATGTAAATTGATGTTATATTTTTAAATGATTTATTTCAAGAAAAACTTCAATGAGTTAAAATAAAAGCAAAGGTTTATGAGATTAGTGGCAATACAATAGTCCTTAAATATTTGTTTTTCTTCTGTCCCATATCAGGTGGCTCCTCTGACATGAGACGGAGATTTTGGATTTTACTTTAATAAGCCTGCTTGGGTTCAGAGGAGGAGAGAGCCACATTCCAACTCCAAAGCCAGCTTTAATCATTCATTGGACTGAAACTACAAAAAGATCATTGGCATTATTTGTCTGTCAAGAAAAGCAAAAACAAACACTTGGCAAGATTTATGAAATTTAATCCTGTTGTAAAGGTGCCCTGGTAGCTTAGTCACTAGAGTATAAGGGCTCTTAATCTCAGGGTCATGGGTTAGAGCCCCATGTAAGGTACCAATACGTAGTACTAATAATATAAACCCAGAGACAAATATTGGGGTTCAGGCTGGAGATCAATAAGCAAAGCAGCCAGGCCACTAGAGAGCTCTTACCTCTATGAGATCTTCAAACTGAAAAGAATGGTCCTTTCTCCAGGAATTATCAGACTGTGGTGTCTCCTCTCACCTTATATTCCTCTCTTCACTGAGCCACATCGTTCCTGCCTGTACCTCCATAGTCCCAGGAATAAAGGTGTGAGCTCTGTTTCCCTTTTAGACTGATTCACTCTCATGTAGCCTAGGGTGTCCTTGAACTCACAGAGAATCCATCTGTCCCTGTCTCCTGAGTCCTGGGATTAAAGGTGTGTGGCATCACTGCCCGGCTTCTGTGGCTGTGGCTAGCTTTGCATTCTGATCTCCAGGCAAGCTTCATTGGGTCATAAACAATGCATCACCACAGTGTGTGTTGTGTGTGTGGCTTTGCCCTGGATTATCATTAACTTGTCAGGTGACTCTTAGAGAAAACTGTCTCTCTTTTTCTCCCATCACCTAGCAATTGTCATTGTCTCCATGGCCAGGGGTAGGATTACATGCCCAACTTTCCTTTCTGTGTTAGGATTTGGTCCTCGTGGGTCTTCACAGGTTTTCTGTGTGCTGTCCCAGCTTCTGTGAGTTCCTGTGTTCAGCTTTCCAACTGCGTTCAATATTGCCTTGTAAATCATCCACCACCTCTCGTTCTTACACTGTTTTCGTTTTCTTTAGTGATCCCTGAACCTCGGGAAGAGCTAAGCAGTGTACAGGTTCCTTGTAGGAGTAGGCATTCTGTAGTTTCTCATTCTCGGCAATGTTGACCAATTGTGGGTCTCTGTGTTAATCCCTATTTATTGAGAATGGAAACTTTTAATGTGAGAGTTGATAGATCCATCGATGTATAGGTATGATAACTCCTCAGGAATTGGTTTATTACTATGTTCATACTGTAACACAGTAGTAGTAGATTCTCTTCCTAGGGCATGTTATTTTACCTGACTAGCCATAGGCTCTTGGACAGATAATAGTGCCAGATAAGTGTTTCAACTTGTAGAACAGGACTTAAATCCACTCAGAAAGTAGTTTGTTGCTGCCATGGTGTTTGTGTGACCAGTCACTATTGGAGACCACGAGGCTCATGCCCTTAAGTGACCAATGACTGCTCTTCTCCTCTGGTAGCTTGCACAACACATTTTAGCACTGGAAGCTAGCCAGTGGAGATGAAGTTCCCAGGTCTTTATCAGTGTAATTTAGTCATGTTTTATGACTTAATTATGAGGTATTTTCAGCAATAGGGTCTTACCATCAAGTTCAGGATGGTAACCAAGAGTAAACACAACAGGTTGTGTGGAGTGTGTAACTCCAAAAGAAGTAGCCTATTCCTAGCACTGGAGATTTTATTTGTAAGTCTCTGGTGTCTAAGAGGGACGTTTTGCCCTATTACAGGGCAATTCCATTTTAGCTCTTTTTATATGTGTGTATTTGTTTAATAAATATGTATGTAAAACTTCTACAGGAGGTTTCCATATGTTTTTAAAAATTCTTTAGTGTTGTTTATCCATTCCCATACTCTCTCCTCTAGCCCTCCACTGAAGCACCCCAGTTATCTTTTGTAGTTCCGTTATTCCCCTTCATCCCTTTATACCAGTGAATCTTATCTCCCTCCTTCTGATTTCCACCTTCACATGGCTTCTTAGCAAGTTCCCGACCTCTATGATATTCCAAATGAGAAACACCTATCTGAAGATTTTATGCTCGCTCGCATCCACAGATGAGAAAAAATGTGATATTTATCTTTCTGGGTCTGGGTTACCTCACCCAGCATGATTGCTTCTGACTTCATCCATTAACCTGTAAAATTTAAAATCTCATTGTTCTTAATAGCTGAATAATATTCCACTGTGTGAATACACCACATTTCATTTAATTTTTATAAATTTGATTATCCATGATTTATTTTACATTAAATTGTCTTCATAACATTTTCTTTTGTTCCGTTGGGTTCTGGGGTATGGGTCAGTGGTGGATTACTTGTCTGGCATGTGTAAAAACGATGGCTTCCATTCCCAGCACCAAATTTTGACTCATCCTTCTTTTCTGCTTGGTCAAGAGAATAATAAATAAGTTTGAAAAAATGAACAGAACTTCTCTTGGCACTTTGCATTTGCAAGCAATTAGAGGCTCCCTGCTTCTTCCTTTGAACAAGTAAAATGAGCTAGGCTAAGGATGGGAAAGACATGTGTGAGAGAACTTGGGGAGGAGGAGGGAAAGGCATAAGGGACTTCATTTACTTATTTAATTTATACTCTTTCTTATTTATTTACCAGAGAAGCTGGTAGAAACAGGGCATATATGCCAATATCATTAGTATGGCTTCCTGAGTTTTGAGTATTGGCATTGGTGAGTTGTGTTTGGTACCCAGTGAGCTATGGGATGATTCTGATGTGGACTTTTTCATATTCCCATTTTCCCACTTATTTGTCCAGAAAGGGCAAAGTGACAAGCGTCCTATCTCTGGAGACGTCTCTGCACCCCAAGTTTCTTTTCCTCTGCTGATTGATTCTTCTCTTACAAGGAAAGGGCAAACAAAGAGCTTTGAAGTTCAACACCCATGTCCAAGGATGGAACTATGAATAGCGTGTGTGTGTATATGCAGGGACACGTCTGAGCGCAGGGCTAGGAGATCGGGAGTGAGAGAGTGGGATTTTCCCCCACAGACAAAGCTGCCCCTCAGGATTAACTAGAAAGGCGCTTGTTTGCAATGGCCATCAGAGATTCTAGCTGCTCTTGATTGCTGAGGAAAAGGATGGCAAAGAGCTCAACCCTAACAAACATTTATACCACTCTTGCTAAGGCTCAGGGATCAACAACAGAAATAATAAAGAGCGGCCAACACGAAGAAGAGCTGTGAGATGCTCTTTCGGGCATGGCACAGCTAGTGCGGTCATGGTCTCATAACAGTGTGGCTGCCTGTAGTGGACCTGCTCCAGACTGAGCCTATCAGTGGTCAGCTATGGATCTGAAAGGAACTCGGAAGTCCCTCTCCCGCTGATTGTCAACAGCTAGCTACTGATATATTTTGCAGGAGGGGCAGGCATTGTCTTTGGTTATAGACCCACTGAGGAGCCCACCACGAACCACAGGGCATTTCCAACCCAGAGTCACAAAGATGATTCTAGAAAAAGTCGCTGAGTCCACACACACACACACACACACACACACACACACACACACACACACACACACACGTCCTCGTGAAAAGATTGTTGTGGAGCGTAATAGGACATAGAGAAATGTTAGGAAGAATAAGGGCCACAATAATCAGATGAACAAAATCAAAGAAAGTTAAAAAGTGGATGGAATTCGTGTGACGGTTAGATTATGAATATCAAGAGAGATTGTGAAAGGGTTTTGTGAATTTTAACTGTTTTTAGCATCATCTTCATGGCCTTGTTTTGGAGTCATTTCTACAGTATATTCGCAGTTAGTTAACACCACATGAAAGCTCTGTGCAAATGTCAGGCTTAGAGACACAGTAGCACAGGGGAGCCGTGGTGGCGTATTAGCGGTGTGTGCTTTCTTTACAACTGTATACTCGGCATGAAAGAAGGCAGACTGACTAACTTAAAAATCCTCCTTTCAGTTTCCCATACTGCAATACATTTCAGTTTCTAAAATAATATAATCTCGATTCACATACATTTCTTCACCGCATTTGGTCATAAAAGTGCAAAGTAACCTTTGGATGCCTGATCTTGCTCATCTGGTAATTTTGAGCTTTGGGAAGTTCTTCAGCTGTTAGTTCGCCATCTATACATTTTGTAGGGACCCCCCCATCATCAGTGTGTCGCACTACTGCAACACGGTCTTTGTCTTTAGCCCCTGCATATCTGTATTTCTCATAACTGCTAGAATGCTCAATATTTTCCCACCATTCAAGTAGGCATCAAAAGACGTGCTTTGCAGCTTAAGAAATAAGGGACTAAAGGAAGGAGGCATGGGTTTTCACAAGATCTAGGTGGCATTATTCTTGTTTGAAGACACTATGATCTTAAATATTTAACTAAAGGTCCAGGAAACTTAGTAAGACCATGTCAAGATGGTGAGATATAAATCAGACAATTGAAAAACATTCCCACCATCCCCACAGTTCAGGACAGTCACATACAGACATTCCCACCATCCCCACTGCAAACAGTATGACATCATCTTCAAAATGATGGCATATGTATTTGGCTAAGATTATAGTTCAAGATGGATTTGAGAAACTCTGATTAATTGGCAGACTGAGTCAATTTTCTTCTGCCAAAACCTTTGTAAATCTCATTTTTGACAACTTTGCTAAATATAAGCACAGCTTAACACGCTGTGACTACTTTTCATTTCATTGAGCCACTTTCACATGCAAAAAATCGGTTTTTCATATAAATAAAACATTTTCTGAGCAAAATTTCAGCATAAGTAAAATATCTCCAATGTACAATTTCATCTTTTATAACATGAAAAAATTTTAGAATAACTAAGGTCCTAACAACACTGATACTAAAATTAAATGAAAATAATGTAATGGGTAGTAATGCAGAGACAGATTTCCTCCAAAGACCAGGAGTGTAGTTTGTACCGTCAGCATCCTTGTTGTTGGTCTATTAACATATTGTGCCAGGGTGGTGTGCGGTGGAAGCCACCTGAGATATCAATGTTACAGGCTGATTAGCCCTCCCTGAAATAGCCTGTGGATCCCTAGGAACTGTTTAGGTAAACGGATACCCTAGTATGACCCTGACCTACATTCTTATGACACTCCACAGTGTATTGCGTTTATGTCTTAGTTTGGATCGGTTCATTCAAAACGATTTAGAGCCGTCCAGATGCACTGCCTGGAGTCTTCTTCGAGTCACTTCTCTGTTCGCAGTCTTCTTCTCTCCTGTCTACTTATGAACCTGTCACTTTTGTAGAACGGCAACACGCTTAAGAGTTGTCGCTTAGTGGCTGGCGGCAGTGGAGTCATCCTGTCTGGCAAAAATGAAAACAAAAGATGTTTCGGAAACTGATGCCTCGTGGTTTAGCCTGTCTTTCAAATCTCACCGGAAGTTAATAAAATGTGCTGTATTTTTTTAAAGTTTATTTTATCTGCTTTCAGTTTAGTCCTTAGTGACAGATGCCAGAAAATTCCCCAGGCCATGGTCCTAATTGAAAACCTGGTCGGGCACTCAGACATTCCAAACCTTAAAAGTGAGAGGAAAGCTTTTTGAGATCTAAATATCTTGATTTGGAAGAAATCTAAAGAATTTCAAGGTTTCCAACCTTAAAACCATAAACAAGCGAGCTGGCAATGCCTGTCTTATTTCTCTGCATTCTTGTGGCGCTCAGAGGGTGTGCCCTAGACTGGGGTTCCGGCCAGCAGTGTCTCCGGGTTATAGATACATTATCCGAAGGTGTCCTCATTCTGAAAGCATGTGTATTAATAAATACCCCGATTCCTTCAGGGAACTGCAGCTTGCTTTGATCTTGAGACTCAGGTCTGTGCTGTTCTTCCGGGTTGGCTGAGCACTAAGGCATCTGCCCTGCAGAGACGAGTCGAGGAGATGGCTGTCACCGAGTGGGCGTGGATCCCCCGCCTTTCTCACTGTGTACCTTGGGTGTCTGTTTTGATGTGGCTGCAGATCGTATCTGCCCTTGCCATTTAAACACGAAGGCTAGTTTGGGCTCTGTCAAAACAGAGTGGCCTGAGTGTTGTAGCAATCTGCCTACAAATAAGACCCTGAAGCACAGCCTAGCTGAAATCTGCCCGATGTGTCTGCAAACGCCTTTCCTTCTTGCTTTCTCGCGTGCTGCTGGTGCCCTGCCAGTGAGATGCATCATTGTATAATAAAACTGGAAATACTCTGGGGCTTCCAGTTGGGAGAAGTTAGAAACCACCAGCTGTCTCCCACCCATAGAGTGGGCTGCCAGGTAACGAGAGGCAAATCAAATTTTTGTCTTCAGGGGCTAACCCTGGCAGATAGAGGAACCAGGACATAGGCATGGGGAGGCTGGAGCCTGGTTCATGCCCAGAGTCAAAGGAGAAGCCAACAGAAATCACAGAAGCAGGGAGGGTGGTTTTGAAGAAAGCACAGTCTAAAAATGACCTTAGGGAAACAGTTTCAATCAAGGGATGGTCAAGCCAAACATATTGCTTAAGAAAGTCATAAAAAATGGTTGTATTATGGAAACTGCATCCAGAACAAAAGTCATTTTGTGAACACTTGATTGGAATTTCTAAATTTAATCATTTTCATCTGCAACTGCAAATGTCCAAACCACATGAGAAGCTGGGGCTTTGCATATTTTAACGGTTTTTTTTCCTTTTCTTTGTGCATACCAGCATGCTTCCCCTCTCGTTTTTTTTTTTTTTTTTTTTTTTTTTTTGCGATGCGTTATAGCCATGTTTCTCACTCACGACCCACTGACTGCCGCCCTAATGGTGGTCACAGTATTCAAGGGTAGTGTCCTGGCCCCCTTTAGTGCCCGAGTTCCCACGCTGCTCTCACAGCTGGCCTTGGTCCGGCTGTGCGACCTTCTCAAGTCTCCATTTTCTTACCACTGCCATGGAGCAACGGGCTGGAGAGGTGGGGAGAAGAGGCTCAGCCGTCCAGAGCTTTTGAGGCTCTTCCAGAGGACCTGGCCTCGTTTCCAAACACCCATTTGGGTGACTCATAGCCACTCACAATCCCAGCTTTAGGGGACCAGGTATTCTCTGTGTGTGCACATACTTAGGAACACGCACACACACACACACACACACACACACACACACACACACACACACGACAACAGCATGGTATCTGTGAAGCACCTGCTACAAGTTTTCTGCAATGCAAGACACAGGCAAAATGGTGGCTGTTCTGTTACTTACATGCATGATAACTTTCTGATTAGACTAAGTGGGTGTAGGAGAGTGTTTAGTGAAATCTGTAATAGATTTACAGTCATGACACAAAATCAGAATAGAGCCAAGGTACACAGTTTAAAATGGTATCAATTTAGTGTACAAGTCTTGCATATATATATCCATATATATATATATATACACATATATATCATGTTGGGCCATATAGTTCCACTCTCAAACTCTAGAAAACTCAGTACTGAATTTTTGAAGTGTGTTTTCCAAAAGTTATTAATATAAATGTGATCAATATGAACAGAATACATAATTAAGTGTATGACATGCTTTCTTCTGGTTTCTGTGTATATGTATGCGTGCGTGTGTGCGTGTGTGTGTGTTTGTGTACGGGTCCCTGAGTGTGTGCGTGGGTACCTGTGTATATGTATGCATGTATATATGTGTGTGTATATATGTATATATATGTGTACTCGTGTGTGTTTGTACCTGTGTATTTATGTGCACGTGCATGTATGTGTATGTATGTAGGTATGTGTTCCTGTGTGTGTGTACCTGTATCCTTATACCTGAGGGTACTCAGATGGACAGATGATCATGGGACACGAGTTAAGAAGCATGTATAGCTTTAAAACACCAATACAAATATTCTTACAAAATTATACCATCCATACAAGAAAAATGTTTTTCCTTACTTCTGGGTGTATGTCCAAAAGAATGGTAATTAGAAGCTCTGAGAAACAGAAGCCTGATCATGGCTACTACGGAATTAGCCACAACAGCCAAGGTACAGAAACCTGACTCTGCTGACAGCAAATGGGTAAAGAAGATGCGTCATATACATCACACAACAGTGTTTAGCTTTAAGAAAATAAGAAACCTTGCACTGTGACAACACGGGTGAAAATGGGGAGTATTACAAGTGAAGTAAGCCATTCCCATGAGGGGTCATTAATGGCAAAGCCACCGGGAAGAAGCTGGAGGGGCTATGGCCAGCAGTGGCAGAGGGGTTGTCGTGCTGCTCAGCGAATGTGAAGTTTCAGCTCTGCTAGGAGGATAAATTCTGGGGAGCTGTCACTCAGCACAACACATACAGTCAGCCACACTGCAATGTGCACTGTAGAACTGAAGAGGCTGGGGTTCAATCTTTGTTCTTACCACACAAACAAACAAGCCCCATAAGACAATGAAAACCAGCCAAGGAGGCTTAGGTATGTATTAGATAGACAGGTCTACTCAGTGATCATGGTGATGCTAGCAAAAACATTTGCATGCAACTGTGCACATGAAATGTATGTTTTCTTTACACATCAACCACACCTCAACTTAAAACTGTTAAAAAAACCAAAAGCCTTACTTTACTTAAATCTGCGTTTGCCATTCAGTCTATGAGGGTCATTTCCATTTGAGATGTACAGCTTACTGTCCCTACCCATTTCATTCTTTCATGCTGTTTGGAGATAAGAGCTCATGTGCTGACACATGCCCATGCCACAGTCTTAACTTGCCCAATAGGCAAGTTGCCCAATAGGCAACTATTGGGCAAGTTAAGACTGAGAAGCTGAAAGTCTAGCAGAGAGCACCAGAACGGAGGGAAGAGTACTTGCCTAAGCACCACACTATTTGAGTGCTCTCTTAGAATCTGCTGTGTGTCTAAGATACTATCTTCCTCACACATGCAACTTTGGCCTTTCTCAAAACATTATTCTACAAGGAAATTATAAACATGAAAATATTGTTCTCTCAAGTATTATCAGATTTGTGTGTTTCCAAAAATTATAAGGCTAGTTTTAAAACTCTGTCCCACACTAGGCATCTGGTGACCCATGGGTTTGGCTTTGAAGACTCAGGAAAGGTACAAAAGTTTGTTTATGAGAAGTTCGAGGGTGGCTAAGAGCTGTAGGAGTGAGATTTTTTCGTCTTTTCTTGATGTTTACTGAATTTACATTGTTTTCATTGTTTAAGAGTGTTTCTGACTTCCTTTAAATGGAAACAGGCATCTGCTAATGTTGCTGTGACTTCAGATGGGTGCTGATTGAGCATTGACTTGACCAGCCTGTGACATTTGATCCATGGAGCCATCTTCAAATGGAAATTGCTGTCTGTAGTTTCTATGACTGCTTCTCTAGGTTTCTGGACTACTCACTTTTCAGTCTCAGGCACTCCCTCTTTTTTATGCAATATTTCTCCATCCATCACTTTTTCTCTTTTTCGTTTTTCTACTTCCAGGGCAGTTTCACTGAACTTTGGATAAAATATCACATGTATCCTGATGGATGCCTTTCATTTCCCAGCTCTGTCTACCTGCCTGCCTGGATGGCTAAGGCAGTTGCTTGCAAACATTCTAAACTTCTTCCACTGCTCACCTTAGACTTGTTTCTTGCCCTGCAATGCACTTCTCTCCTACAGCTTCTTGGTGTGATGGAATCCACAGTGACCTTTAAGTCTAGGCTGTGACAGGATCACTGTGGACTTTATCCATCAGGAATCTTCTCAAATATCCTTCCCATGGTTAGCTCTCATGCATCCTACATAGCTCATGAAGTGTGATGCTATCCCATGTGTTCTGTTAGGTTGACTTTGGACCAGCTCTTTCAAAACAGATTCATGTAGTTCATATTGTTGCCTAAAGCAATATAATATTTGAGTGATTATTAAATGAAAATCATCCCTCTACCTCACTGTCTTCCAGGAACACAATGAAGCCAAGTCTGTTTTCATTTGCCATTTTATCCATGGAAACAAGCAGTGTCCTCAGCATATGGGCTGATTTTGCTGGATCTTGGATATTGAGTGAGTGACTTCTTTGTATCTTTCAATGCCCTGCAACTTCAGTCATAACATGTTTTGCATCTCCTAAATAAGATGTCTTCCAAATCTCGTTCTTTCAAATCATTATTCTCACTGGTTCTGCTTAGACAAGCACCTTGCAGCCTTGCTAACCATTAGCCAAACTCCACGCAACCAAATATTAATGGTATTGCCTTTAGACAAATAAGGTAGATCTTTTCATTAAATGCTGATATTTACAAAATTCTCACCTTTCAGAGTATAAAAACATGGACTGGCAGGTTACGCATGAGCTTTGGGTGGCTATGATGCATTGTGAGTGGTTATGTGAGGATGATGCAACCACTTTCTCTGACTTTGGAGTCTGCCTTCTCTGGTAAGGAAATTCTGGTTTTATTTTCTAACATTTGCATGTCTTCACTTAACAATTTTTTTCATTAGCACTAGTCTCAGTCTATGACATTTACATCGTCTTTCCAGGATTGTCTCTTTGGGTTTGCTACAACTGTGGGCATGAAGAAGTTTGTGACGATTATCACACCTTGTGCTGATGTTACCTTTGGGAAAACCCTAGAGTGTCTCATTTTATGGCTTTTCTACCTCTCTGTGATAGAGTGTACTTCTGGATTAATTTTAAAGATACTGTTTTTATTTCTAAGTGTGTGTGTGTGTGTGTGTGTGTGTGTGTGTGTGTACAGTACCCATAGGACAGAAGAAGGCATTGGATTCCCTGGGGCTGACATTCTAGGTAGATTTAGGAGACACCTGGCATGGGTACTGAGAAACACAATGGGATCCTCTGTAGAGTGAACCATCTCTTCAGCCTCTGGTTTCATTTTAAATACACCTTCCCACTCACAGAGAATTTATAGTTTGTGTGCCTGAGATGGAAGGCATCTTGAATATCCATTCTCCACATTCCGAATCATGTCTTCATATTACTCCTCGTCTGCGTTCCTAGAATGAATTTGACACTGAAGGTCTCGTTTGAAGATGAGGCTGTGGAGGCCAACTTGCCATCCTGCCTTTTCTAAGCATCATGCTGTGGGGCTTACTAAAGCTCCAACCAAAGCTTTAATCCCAGTAGGTTTCTTAGCTAACAAAAAAGAGCGATGGACAGTCCAAATAGAAAGAATACCTCAAAATTCATGTGTTGATGATCAAAGAGTGATTGTCTCTTGCAGTCCTAAAATGTTGTATGTTGGTATTGGAAGTCTTGGTTTGGGGCCTGGGGAAATGGCTCAGTGAGTGAAGTGTTGACTGTGTGCAAGCGTGAGCACCTGACTTCAGAACCTCAGGACCCACAGAAAAGCCATGTTTGGTGGTGTGTATCTACCGTCCCAATGTTGGGGAGACAGAAGGGTATGGATCCCGTGAGTTCCCTGACCACCTTAGCCTAGAGAAAGGTTGACTACCAGTCTCACTGAGAGCCCACAGGCTGTGTGTGGGTGGGTAGTTCACACTGAACGTTGGGCCCAGTAGAACTCCCACTCTGCATCACGCTGACTCACTGTCTATGCTAGATTGGTTATCTGTATTCTCAAGTTAAACAGAAGCCATGCTTGTCTTTGCAAGATCTCTTGGCATCCTAAATGCCCTTAAAGATCATTCCTAGGTTCTGCCATCTCCAAATCTCATTTTTCCTGTTTGCATGTATGTCTTGCATTGCTCAATCTAAACAGTCATTTTCTTGAATTGTTGGTATCATTTGTGCAATTCTACAGCAGTGGGAACCTGTCCTACTATAAAATATTCACTAAAACAAAACTGTCATTTAATTTACTATTATAATCATTACATATTAATTGTAATATGTTGACAGGGTTTCCTGTGATATGTCAATGGACACATTGTACATCAGTCATGTGTACCTGCACACCCATTCTTCTACTATTCTATTTTAGTTTTCTATATTAGGGATTAAATTTAGGTCCTCATGCATCCGGGGCAAAAGCTCTACCCATGAGCTGTAACTAGTTTTTCTAATTTTGGCTCTTACCTCTTCGCCAAAAACTTCTCTAAGTCCCTGAAAACTCCTATTAATTTCCTTCTGTCCCTCTTCAGTTGTTTCTCTTTAGTGACTATCCTGCAGTCCCACATAACTCTAAGGTTAACTTAAGGGTTTTCATAAGCGTGAGGACATACAGCATTTATTTTTCTGGGTCTGGCTTGCTTCATTCAATACATTGGTCTCCAGTTCTGCCCATGCTGTTTCAGATGGCGTGACTTCATTTCTTTTCTATGGTTGAATACTGTACCAGTACTCAGACATTTAGCACATTAAAAAATTTCCACTAATCCCCTAAAGGACATTCAGATTGATACCACACTTTGGCTTTTGCAAGAAGTATTACAATAAACATTGGGGTAAAAGTATCTTTTTGATGTGAAGATAAGATTTCATTTCTGTTGGATACTCAGTAGTGGAACTGTTGGATCTTTTTTAGTTTTTCCTGGTTTCTTGTAGTAGTGTTCCTAGGTTCCCACCATGACTTTCCTAGTTTATGTGCCCTCCTATGAATTTAAGTGCTCTCTGCTCCAAATCTTTGCAGCATGTCTTATCTCGTCCCTTCCTGATGGGATGAGATTATACCTTGCTATAGTTTTCACTGTAGGTCTCCTAAGGTTAGTGAGATAGAGCATTTCTGTTTGGTTGCCTGTCTACCTGCTTTTGAGAAGTGTGCATCTGTTCTTTAGCTGACTGTTAATGACTTTTTGGTGTTCCTTTTCTGAGTCCTTCTGCACACTGGATTTCAGTCCAATGTTACCCACACCATTTGTAAGCACTCTCCTTCAGCAGCATTAGCTTGTCTTTTAATCCTGCTGGTTATTTTCTTTGTTATGTCAAAGTGGCTCCTTGATACGGTCTCATTCATCTGATTGTAATTTTTGCATGTGTCTGTGAAGAGGTATCTAAAATTATTTTACCAGCTCCATTCAGGCTTTAGAATTCATATTTAAAATTCATGTCTTTGACTCATTTTGAGTTGTTTTTTGTGCATTACGAGAGAAAAAGGATCTGGTTTGATTTTTCTGCATCTTCATATTAAAATTTCCCAGCACTATTTATTGCATGAGACATTCTTGCAGAGTATCAACAGACTCAAAAACAGAAGTTGGAGCCAAGAGCTATGTACTTTCTCTTGGTACCTAGTAATTCTTTATATGCATGTATACTATTCATTTTGGATGAAATAGATTCTTGAGATTAAAATGGACTCAAGTGTTTAGGTCAAGATGAAAGATTTTATTGAGACATTAAAGATTTTAGTCCTACCCAGCTGAAGGTGATTTCTGCTGGAGTACTTGTCTCCATCTCTGAGCAAAACTATGGACATTACATTCTGCAGTGTCTCTGGGTGTAAATTTTATCTAATACCCTATAGTGCTTTATACTACAATGAATATACATAATTAATTTTATTTGAATCCAAATTTAATGTAACTCACTGGTTATTTAAAATATTTTGCTGTATTTTAGTTGCAGATCTTCATACTTCTAAATTCCCCTGTCCCAGATTTGGTATACAGATATAAGGGCATAGCTACTTTCTCTAATCCTCTCCATTCTGTCCTGGAATTTAGCCCATCACTTAAATTACAGCCATAAGAAGTGAGCAAGCTAACTGTTCTAGCATGGGCACATGAAATCTCATTTGTGATAATGGACCTTGACTTGCCTTCTTTCTTTCACTTTTATTAATGTCATCATGTGGATGCATCTGAATGTAACTGGCATGAGCAGTCTTAAGAAATGCTTTGCTGTACCAGAAAATGGGGATTAGAATTTAAGTTATTGTTTTGTTCAGATGCTGGAGTCAGGCCAAATGGATTTCTGGTTCTTGGACTGTGCTAATCTTTTGTAACTATGGGTGTATATTGCCAGATTAACTGTACAACTAGATTTTTGTCTTTTGAGCGACAATAGCATTTTCTTCTATGGTGTCAACTAGAATGACAGAATTATTTTTAGAGAAGGGTGGAGGGCAACAACTACAAGAAAAGTGAAAAAATTCCTTTCTTTCCGATTTTTTTCCCATCGGCTTCATTCCTTCTGTGGGAGCTGGGGGTGGAGGGGATTCCACAGCCTCATTTGTCTTACATGTAGGTAATGGAAAGCCAAGCCTTATGATCAGTGGTTCATTTCCCACTCATGAATTATTCATATGAAGCGGAAAGGCAGGAGATAGATAATATGAAGACTGATCTCCAAAGAAATGCTAACTTAACAAGAGATTTGCTGGACAAATGAGCAGTAATCAAATTGCATTTGACTCAGGCTGAATCCTGGTTGTCCAGACATGAGAAACTCATGAACAGTAGCTACATATGAGAGGCATTGACTAGGCAGGGCCTTTTATGGCAGACCCGTGTGTGGGATCTTCAGTGACTCAGGAAGCCTGAGATGAGCAGGTGACAGTCTGTGGCTTCCTATAGTGTGACTCCTTTATGAGTAGTGTGCATACTTTCTCCCTAGTTCAGTTTACAGAAGAGATATGGCTGATGTTTATGGATTGGAAGTTAAATCCTGAAGTGTAGAACCCAGAGATTGAATGTTAGAGATCTTCAAACTCAAACTACTGTGTATTTTGAATACATTATTACTCTCTGGAGCCTTTACAGAGTGCTTAACTGGACTCACATATACTCCTATATTATATTGCACATAGCAACAGTGTTGTCTTGAAGTTTTTATTGCCATCTGTGTTTTTAGATGTGTTTAATTTTATTCATGAAAATAAACATCCCCTTGTATTTCATTTTTGTGCAGACTCTTTTATTTTTTAGACTTTAGGAACTTTAAAAATCTGTTTACACATAGCATCTCTGTGTTTTGTGATCTTATCTTCAAAAATGGAAATGAGAAGAAGAGACAAAAAGAAAAAGAAAGAAGTGGAAAGAAGTAAGAGATAAATTAAACAAAACACAAGGTAGATATAAGGAATGGTTCATACCTTGAAAACAAGTAAAAGAAAATTTAATGCAAGTTTGGAGTTCATAGTAATTATACCTTTTGATTTTAAGTTATTGAATGATCTAGTCTATGATATTTATAAAATAGTCATATTAATATCACCATAGATCTTGATCAATTTAAACATTATATACTGCTTTTGTTCAAATTCATGGCCTCTTTTTTCACTAATTGTTATGGAACATGCATATGTGTTTTCACACACATTCCTAGATGCAATCTTTTCTGTCTATATAATGCTACTTATATGTATGCTTTCATGACTTACCATTTGGCTCTGGACAACCAATTTTTGTGCTCTTCCCTAGGGAAGTCTCCCTTTCCTGTTCCCAGCTTTACTCAATTATCTTATGGAAAGTGATGTTTAAAAAAATCAAAAAATATTTATTAGCCATTTTATTTCTATTTTTGATAACTCTCTGTTCAATCCTATAGTACATTTTCAAATTTATACTAGTAATCTTAAATATTAAGGACTAGATATAGTCCTTAAAGTAAGTATCTATATATCTATACACGTCTACCATATGTATAGTAGCATCATGCATGAAGGTTTTCATAATTTACTCATGTGCATATATCTTAATTATGTGTTAAAATGGATTAGATTTTAGAGGTAGGGTAATCTCAGGATTATGTCCAGATGTGTACTCTTGTGTCAGCAATGGTTATGACTGAATGACATATTTTTATTGACAGATTCTGTGGAGTAATAATGCTTCAATTGATTACTTATGCCTACAATGTAGCAATAACACTTTGATTACTTATGTCTAGATGAACCTAGTAGAGAAATATATTACATGTTTTTATATCTTTAACCTATTTCAATAGTCAAACTTTCTAGGGAAAGGTCGTGCTTTAACATAAAACTTTTAAGATTATGCAATGTATTCACATATGCTGACAGATGAGTTTTACACTCTTGTAAAGCATGCAATATTTGAACTCCAAATATAGATTAGAACACGATGTTAATGATCAAAGTGCTCACAAAGAACAAATGCTTTTCTGTCTTCTAACAAAACCCTTCCCACAATAAGACAGAAGGTTGTTGTCTGTGGCCATCAGACAAAGCTCTGTGAGTGGCAGGAAGTCTGCTCAGAGATGAGCCTAAGCAGATAGGCACGTCAATATGAATCTAATTCCTAACACCACGGATTTGTCACCTTGCAGTTCCAGACAGTCAAAGTCTGAACTCACTTTCACTGACCCAAAATCAAGGCATCCATGGGACCGTTTCCTTCTGCAACTGACTGCGGGAAAGAGTGCGAGTACACACATTTCACAACTTACTGTTTGTTTTTTGAGGTTTATCTTGAACCAAAAAGGCAGGGAGGATTCAAACTAGGTCTTAGGCAGACGAACCTTCTATTGGTTAGCATTCCTTGTTGCAAACAATAGAACTTCCAATATTTAATTACAACAGAGGTGCTTATCGTTGAACGTGAGACTGCTAGCCCTTCAAAGTGAGTAAAACACAACGTCTAATAGTTCTGCTGGAAGGCACACCCAGTTTACCGCAGATGACTTTCAGCAGAAATACCACAGCAGCTGCTGTCGGGTTGGCAGTGGTCACTCACAGATATTGTATGTGAATCTAGTCCTTCATTATGTTACCGTGTGACAGTGCCTATCAAATGCACACCTGCTCATGGCCACTCGTTCATTTCACGCCTACTTGCAGCCAAATCAGTGTTTTGTCTGATTAGTGAAACCTAGATATGCCTCCATTTACAATTGCAAAGGGGCCTGGGAAATGAATCTGTTAAACTAGGTTTTTCGGAGAGCAGAGCCCAAAGTAAGAATTTAAGCACTGTCACTGTGAGAGGTCAAATTGAAGGATGCAGATGAGGATGAAGCCGTGGAGAGGTGGCATACAGAGAAGAACATGGTGAGATTTCCGCTTAGACTCTGACTACAGGATTAGCTCTGGAGAGATGCCCGTGGGCACGTTATATTTCAGATGGGCCAAAACGAGAAATGGACTCAGGGAAAAGGAGACTTGTTTGAAGTTTCTTCCCACATCCTGCTTATTTTATTCCATAGAATAACCTCTATATTATTGCCTAGTTTATAATTTTCCATCTATATTAATTCATTTACTCATCCATTCAACAAACATTTTCCCAATCCTATACTGGGCTGGACATCATATTCATTCCTGAGTACACAGCGGTGACAAAAACAGAGGCAGCACTGCCCTGGTGACCTTTAAATTGTGGTTATTTCTAAGACATAATAAAACTTAAGGGACTCTGGATGGAGCCAGAAGGGGGACACACTTTAACTGTGGAGTCGAATGTGGTGGATAGAGAAAAGGACTCTGCCTCCTGTCTTTGGGATATGCTCCCCACAACCTAGTTGAAACGGGATCCCATTCCTGTGTGTGGAATGGATCTGACATCTGGGGTGGTCACCAGTGGCCTGCCTTATCCAACTCGAAAGCCTGATGGAAAGGGATCCTATTCCTGAGTGTGGAATGGGATCTGACATCTGGGGTGGGACTGGCCAGGGAATCCAACACCCTCATGCAGACAGGAATGCAGATAAAACACCAATGCATGTTGAAAAAAAGATGGTGAAATCATTGTTCCATAGCTGTTACACACCCCACGCTCATACACTCACACACATAAACACACACACACACACACACACACACACACTCACTCACACACACACCCAGAAAGTGGGCAAAAGCAAAGTGCATAGATTTCTGTTGAACTCATTATTGTCCCTAGAGTCAATGAAATGTTATAGCAAGGCTTAATTCTTTCAGGTCAGAGAGTCTTCCTTCAGTGGCCTGGGAAACTGAACTTTCTCAATGGGACTAGTGGCATTTGCCATTTCAAATCGAAACAGGCCCACACCAGCTTTACAATCCGCACCATCTGTTTTGTGGTCACTGCTGAAGTACCAGAGCTAGCCTAAGGAGGCAGGAAGTGACGTTAGACTTCTTTCCGTTCCACTCCAGCCGAGAGATGGAGTCTCAGACAGAGACAACTCTGCAGCCTCTCGGTAACACAATTCTTGCCTGTAGAGCCACAGCTATCACAGCCCAGCCCACGGGGACTTTATGGTCAGCCATCCTGGCTGTTTCCCTAGCACTGCATGTTTCAAATAGCAATCAATTCAGTCCATTTGTCCTCAGCTATATTTTTGCTAATGAGAGAGAGCAGGACAGAGAGAAAGAGGGCATCCTAGAAACCTTACTACCATTTAACGTAATCTGCATGTATATCACAGAATTTTGTCTGAGGTAAGCTTAGGGAATGTAGTCATTTGTTCAGGGTTGTTTTTCCATTTCAAAATCTCCAAATACAATTATCAAGTCTATCAAATGTTAATTTGTAAAGAAAAACAGGATAGCTAATAAGGATGATTAGATTTATATTATAAATAGAGTATTACCCTGAAGGCTTGCAAGTCTCCAAAAGGAAGCATGACTGAAGGATGGGTAAGGGAAGTCTTAAAGAGAAGTGCTACACCCGTCTTCCTCACCAGCTCACGCTCTTGCTCAGGGAAAGAGCTAGGAGGCCACCAAACCCTGGACCTTAGGTTTCCAGCGAGACGCAGTGAGCAGACAGCCCTCACCGTGTTCCTGGATCTCAGCTGTGGATTGTCTCCTGCTGAAACCACCCCACCCCCAGTTCGTGTCATAGGTAGAAAAGTACAGCCTGGCTTGAAGGACAGACAGGAGCACAGCTCTGCTCTGCACGAAGGGTAGACACCGGCATGGTGGCGGGACCTTGGGGGTCACTCACATTTCCAGTGAATGAGTACTGCGGCGATTTCCTTCATTATGTGGGCACGATTAGAACATGAAGAGGTTTGCTGTGTCCTTCGGCGTCTAGGCCTCCTAGAGCTTCTACCCCACATTCTGGGTTCTGTCAGTGCTGGCGTTTCTTGTTTTCCATCTCCCGTGTTTCTGTTATAACATTAGCTATAATTTTGAGAAGCTAGTCTGAGCTAAAACTAAGTCACTTTTATATTAATTTCTTGTTTATATTGTAGGAAAGTAACAGAGCAGGGACTGCAAATGTGCCCTTTAGTGCGCAGCATTTCAGTGTGTGTGTGTGTGTGTGTGTGTGTGTGTGTGTGTGTGTGTGTGTGTGGTGAAAGACAGGAGTTTGTGTAGGGGTTGCAATTATAGCGAAAGCTGCAGCCTTGCTTGTTTGCCTTCCCTGGCCCAAAGATGGTCTGACTGTCCCTGGGACGCCCCACTCGGTCAACCACTTCCTTTCCTTTGCTTTTGTTATTGTTTTGTTTGTGTTCTATACCAATAGAAATGTATAAAAATTAAAAGAAACCACATTATAGTAATTTGCCCATGTCATTCATATTGTCTTGAAGTTCCATAATTGATTTGACTAGACCTTTGATTAAGAGAAAAATCAATTAAAGGTACTTATTTTTGTCTTAGTTAGAAATACACAGTAAAACAGGCTCAGGTTTAAAAAAACACTAAACCTCTAAATAGATTACAATGTGTTTAACATTGTGCATAGGCTTAAGAAAAAAAAAGAAAAAGGAACAAGGTATAGACTGCCATAAAAATAGTTTAAAAATAGTAAAGTCTTTAAATGAAAGAAGTAATGTTAAAAAAGAATAAGCCACATAGAGATGGGAAAATACATAGGGAGTCTGGATCCTGTATGTTATTGAGTTGTTTTTGAATTTTATGATTGCTGATGAATGAACAATAGCTTCTGAGAGACACTGGCTTATGGAAACTGCTACTTTAAACTAAACTATGTATTTTTAAAATGTCTTAACTTCAAAATGGAAGTAAAAATTACGTTAAGTTGGGGAAGAGATTATGCTTTTGTTTCCATGGAAAACAAAAGGCTGTGGATTCACTCAAAGTTGATTGTGACCATGTTTGATCCAGGAAGACCCCTGAAAATCCTACCTACAGACATAAAGAAATAAACCTAGAAAAACTACACGACAGGTGATGTATATTTGACCTGCTCAAATGTAAAACAAAACAATCATCTTTGACTGACTTGTGAACATCACACTCTCCATACTTGTGTGTTAATGCAGATACACATGTTGTCTTTGGAAGTTTATAAGTTTTCAGAGACAGGGGGTCAGATGCCAATAAAAACGGGTGACCCAGCTGATCCAGCCTCTCAGAGCCTCTGTTTCAGTGTCCTCAGAGTTCTGCATCCAGAGCAGCTTCAAGGCTGCTGGTCGAGATGGTCCAACCCCTCAGACTATTCTAGTCATGATCGCACCATTGTCCTAATTTTCATAAGGTGCCCCAAAGATGCCAGTACCCCACACAACAGGAAGCAGTCTAGAGAACACACTACCCGTATTCCCAAGAGATGGGGTTGGTGGTTTTGGGTCATTTGGTGTGTTAGATATGTTTGTCATTATTAGTGTGGGTGTTACAAATTATTATTTGTCATGGTAAAAAAAACTGAACAAAGAAAATTAGATTCAGTGATCTCGTTCTGAAGGGAAAAAGGGGGATACAATATAGAAATGATGAGATAAAAGGGTGTATTGTTGAGTCTGCTTTTAAATAACTACTACTCTCAAATAGTTTACAATTAATAATGTGTTTTTATATAATGGTACAAATGTAAGGTTATTTTTGTTAAACTGTATGTCTATGTGAAGGTGTCTGATTCCCCCGAACTGGAACCACAGACAGCTGTGAGCTGCCATGTAGGTGCTGGGAATTGAACTCAGGTCCTCTGGAAGAGCAGCCAGTGTTCTCAACCACTGAGCCATCCTTCCAGCCCCATATGCTTTTTTCTTATGATATTGTTGGAAACATTATATACTTTTAATTTTAGCATTTAATAAAGAAAATGATATGGCATCAAGTTATCTTTTATTTGTTTAATTATGTCTGACTTTATTTGATTTTATTCTTTGGCTATTTATGTAGAATATCAGTTCCTTAGTATATGTATAACTATGTTTATATTTACAGATATTTTAACTTATTCCATATTGATTTTAACATATATAATTTTAGCATTTAATACAGTCAAATTTACTAGTAATTTCCTTTTTATGTAGTTATAGCCATGTTAAACAATACTTGCTTGCCTGGAGAACATCTCACAGTCAGATACATTTTCTTTGGTCTTATATTTACACTGCATTGTTTAATCCACTAGGAAATTATTTGAGAGAATACTGTATGGTAGAAATAATATTCATTTCAATTTCACAGGGATTAAATTTATTTTCATGCTTTATTTGATTGTTTCTACCTGCATGACCATTTCTTATCATGACAAATCAATAATTCAGGTTTCATTCTGTTTGACATTTTCTTTGAGAAGCAATTTGTCAATAGGCTATAGCTTCTAGACACTGTAGGAAAACAGGAGTAGATCTTCGTCGTTGTAGAGCTGACTTTGAGTTACAGAGAGAATTACTTACTTCGGTAGTAGCAAGCATCAAATGAGAGTCCCATGCTGTCAGTGCCCATGATTTCCACTGCTGTTAGTGTTACTTCTAGAGTAGTCTGAACTCTAGTGCCATCTCTGCCACTCATAGCTCATCATGTGCTGTGTGCTTTATAGCTATAGACATGGACCCCAGGCATCCAACTCTACACACTGTGCCCTTTACTGCCCCAAGTTTGTGAAGGTACAATTGTAAACTGAGTTTTAAAGAAACCGGGGACATTACTTAAAGCTTAAGCCTCTAGATTCCCCGTCTGTTTCACATTCTGCATGTTAAAAATCAGGAATAGATTTTAAAATGTTTTTCTCACATGAATGAACAATGGGTAACCGTCTATTGGTCAGCAGGATGAGTACGATGGAACACAAGCTCTGGTAAGAATCTGCCATTGCTTTTCATTTTGCCAAATTTTGACTGGAATGGGAGTGAGATTCCATGTGGCTGAGATACACTTTTCAGAGTGAAGCAGGAGATATAAAATTATTTTTAAGCATTTGTACCAGATTTCTTATATTAATATTAGGCCATTATGAGTTGTAAACTGTAAACAGTGGTCTCTCTGTGGTTTTCCTGTTGTCTGAGAGTATTAGCCTCAAATGTTGACTGCAAAGAGTCCATTTGCTTGCTCCAAACTCTACTGAGAGTTTCTCTTACCAAACAGCAGATAAAAAGAGATGGTACTTCGGAGACGCTGTGGTGAATGCAGTCACTGTGGTCTTGGGTCCTTTATCTAAAGACATAATAATTACTTAAATGTAACATAGAAAATGCTTTTATAACTCCAGAGTAGCAATTTAAAATGAGGGAGTAGCTTCATGTTACCAAGAAGACAGCTGTTTTCCTCACAGGTTTAGTAGGTCTAGTCCCTTTTGCTGCTAGCAAAGAAACTTCTGAATTCAGAAGTCAGACTTCTGAATGTGGCCTTATGCTTTCCCTTTTACTGCTTGAAAATCCCCACAAAACCCCAACGAGGATACACCAGTGCTTGACAACAGTTTGCATTCCAGTGGCAAAGGTTTAATTCTTTTTTTTATTTTTTTATCATTTTTTATTTTAATTTTAAATAGCTTGTTTTACATGTCAATCCCAGTTCTCTCTCCCTCCCCTCCTCCCACACTCCCCTTCCCCCCTCCCTCCCACCCTATTGCCAAATCCTTCCACATAGGGGATATCTAGAGATATCTAGAGTCTGTTATTTTACTCTTGGTAGGGTCAAGGCACTCCCCTAAGAGTCCAGGCTGAGAGAGCATCTCTCTTTGTGCTGTAGGCACATGAAGACAGTTTGTATACCAGGGATAGACACTGATCCACAGCTCAGGGCCCCATAGGTTGCCTAGGCCTTCTCACTGACACTCACATTTGGGGGGGTCCAGATCAGTCCCATGCTGGCCTCCCCACTGTCGGTCTGGGGTCCAAGAGCACTCCCCTGTTCAGATCAGCTGTCTCTGCTGGTTTTGCCAGCCCATTCTTTGCCAATTTGCTCATCACTCCTCTCTCTCTGTCACTGGGTTCCTTGGGTTCAGTTCAGTGCTTAGTTGTGTGTTTGCCTCTGCTTCCATCAGTCACAGGATGAAGGCTCCCGGATGGTTATAGACATCAAGTTCTTTATCAGGAATGGGCATTCGAGGTGGTCCCTCCACTATTGCTTAGCTTGCCAATTGATGTTATACCTTTAGATCACTCGAGGTCACTCTGGTGCCTGATCTGTCTTCGATCCTATGATTCCCTCTTCCCCCTATTCTACCCCCACCCCCTCAACTTCCTGTTCCCCCATGACCAACTCCCTTCCTCTTTACCCCCTCTATTCTTCCCAGGTCCCACTCCCCCCCCACCCCTCGCCGTGTTCCCCATCCATTCAGAGGATCTTGTCTCCATCCTCTTCTCTTGGGTACTATGCATATTTGCATATCTTTTAGGTTCTTTCCTGTTTCCCAGACTCTCTATCTGTGGAAGTGCAGACTGGCACTATCCTGATCCATATCTAGAATCCATATATGAGTGAGTACATACCATGTTTGTCTTTTTGCGACTGGGTTACCTCACTCAGGATGGTTTCTTCCAGTGCTATCCATTTCCCTGCGAATTTCAAGATTCCATTGTTTTTTTCTGCTGAATAATACTCCATTGTGTAAATGTACCACATTTTCTCTATCCACTCTTCAGTTGAGGGGCATCTAGGTTGCTTCCAGGTTCTGGCTATTACAAACAATGCTGCTATGAACATAGTGGAGCAGATGCCCTTGTTGTATGAACCTGCCTCATTTGGATAAATGCCTAAGAGTGGAATTGCTGGGTCTAGTGGTAGATTAATTCCCATTTTTCCTGAGGAATCTCCATACTGATTTCCAAAGAGGCTGTATGAGTCGGCATTCCCACCAGCAGTGGAGGAGTGTTCCTCTCTCTCCACATCCTCTCCAGCATAAATTGTCTTCGGTGTTTTTGATTCTAGCCATTCTGACAGGAGTAAGATGGTATCTCAGAATTGTTTTGATTTGCATTTCCCTGATGGCTAAGGATGTTGAGCACTTAAGTGTCTCTTGGCCATTTTAGCCTCCTCTACTGAGAATTCTCTATTTAGCTCTGTACCCCACCTTTCAAGTGGATCCTTTGGTGTTTTGGAGACTTGTTTCTTGAGTTCTTTGTAAATTTTGGAGATTAGCCCTCTGTCAGATGTAGGGTTAGTGAATATCTTTTCCCATTCTGTGGCCTGCCTTTTTGTCTTTTTGACTGTGTCCTTTGCCTTACAGAAGCTTTTTAGTTTCAGAAGGTCCCATTTGTTAATTGTCGATCTCAGTGCCTGTGCCACTGGTGTTATGTTTAGGAAGTGGTCTCCTGTACCAACTCGTTGAAGAGTATCTCCCACTTTCTCTTCTAAAAGTTTCAGTGTGGCTGGATGTATGTTGAGATCTTTGATCCATTTGGACTTAAGTTTTGTACAAGGCGATAAACATGGATCTATCTGCAGTCTTCTGCATACCACTACCCAGTTATGCCAGCACCATTTGTTGAAGATGCTTTCTTTTTTCCACTGTACAGTTTTAGCTTCTTTGTCAAAAATCAGGTGTTCATAGGTGTGTGGGTTAAAATTAGGGCTTTCGATTCGGTTCCATTGGTCTACCTGCCTATTTTTGTGCCAATACCAAGCTGTTTTCAGGACTATAGCTCTATAATAGAGCTTGAAGTCAGGTATGGTGATGCCTCCTGAAGTTCCTTTATTATATAGGGATGTTTTGGCTATCCTGGGCCTTTTGTTTTTCCATATAAAGTTGATTAATGTTCTTTCCAGGTCCTTGAAGAATTGTGATGGAATTTTGATAGGGATTGCATTGAATCTATAGACTGCTTTTGGCAAGATTGCCATTTTTATTATGTTTATCCTACCAATCCAAGAGCATGGGAGATCTTTCCATTTTCTGGTATCTTCTTTGATTTCTTTCTTCAAAGACACAAAGTTCTTGATATACAGGTCTTTCACTTCCTTGGTTAACATTATCCCCAGATATTTGATGCTGTTTTTGGCTATTGTAAAAGGTGATGTTTCTCTGATTTCTTTCTCAGTCACTTCATCATCTGTATATACTAGGGCCACTGATTTTTTTGAGTTTACCTTGTATCCTGCCACATTGCTGAAGGTGTTTATCAGCTCTAGGAGTGACCTTGCGGAGTTTTTTGGATCACTTATGTAAACTATCATATCATCTGCAAATAATGAAAGTTTGACTTCTTCTTTTCCTATTTGTATCCCCTTTATCTCCTTTTGTTGTCTTATTGCTGTAGCTAGAACTTCAAGTACAATATTGAAGAGATATGGAGAGAGTGGACAGCCTTGTCTTGTTCCTGATTTTAGAGGAATTGCTTTGAGTTTCTCTCCATTTAGTTTGATGTTAGCTGTTGGTTTACTGTATATTGCTTTTATTATATTCAGGTACGTTCCTGTTATCCTGGGGATGCTGAAGCTGGACTCGCTGGGGTTGGGGTCTTAGAGGGGCTGGAGCCGCCCACACAGGAAAGAGATCAGCCCCTCCAAGACCCCAACTCCAGGGAGCCCAGCTTCAGGTGAGATTGGGTCTCCGGCTGGGACCGCCCGCCCATCACCCATCCCCCTCCATCTTCGGGGCCGCTCCCGGCTTCCAGAAGAGCTGCCCACACAGGAAAGACATCAGCCCCTCCAAGACCCCAACCCCAGCGAGTCCAGCTTCAGCATCCCCAGCTTCAGCCCGCAGTAAGGAAGGAGACCAGTGGAGACGGAAAGACCCTACCAGCACCCACTGGAAGAAGAGATGGGAAGAAGACAGAATAAGAGATCACTCAGCAATAGAAACACCAACATGACCCCACCAGAATCCAGGGATCCAACACCAGCAAGACCCGAAAAGCACTACATAGATGAAGAAGAGGAGACAGACCTTAAAAATTATTTCATGAAGATGATGGAGAGCCTCAAAGAAGAAACGAGGAAATCCCTTAAAGAAATAGAAGAAAAAAACAAACAAAAAAATCCATGAAATGGGGGAAAATTCAAGAAATAGGCAAAGGTTTAATTCTAAGAAGTGGTACAAACACTTACATTTCAACCTCAGCCCAGGCTAGGAAATGAGGGTGCCCTGGTCCCCCCTTTTCTTTCTTGTTTTTGACAGCTTGACATAAGATACAGTCATCCGAGAGGAGAGAATCTTAACTGAGAAAAATGCCTCCATAAGATTTGCCTGTAGGCCTCTCATGTCTTCAGCCTCTTCAACGTTTCCTCGACATTCAGCAACCTGCAGACCCTTGTATACCGTTGTGTGAAGTGCTCATGCGTAACCTAACTGCCCGGTGACATCAGTGGTTAAGACTGAGATAAAAGATTCGTGGTTGGCCACGGCCAGCTCGCCAGGATACATCAGGTGTACTAGTCAGATTGTAGCCAAGGAAGCCGGCAAAGGCTGTGAAGTGACTGGCTGTCGTGGAGACATGATGATATTCCGCTTCTCTGACCACGTGCCCGGGATCACCACACCCCTCCTCACCCTCCACCATCCTCCTGTCCGTCCCCTTCAGCACAGGAGCCCCAAACCCAGTGTTCCCACGACTCTCCTCCGCCTACACTGCCCAGGCTGCAAAGATGCGCGCACCTAGGTGACCCGAGATGCTGCAGCACTGAGCTCAGCGAGGGACAGGACCACGACTCTGCCTGCTGACCCAGCTCCACCCAGCTGGACCAGGAAAGACTCAGCTGCTCCCCAATGTCGCCTCCGCCTCTGCCCACAGCAGCCTCCACCTCACACCCTGCCTCAGGCACCATTTCCAGAGACCGAGAGTTCTGATGTCCTCCTGAGACTCTTGCAGTCAGTGGAGAGGACTCACATACCAAGGGGAGAGATCGGAATTATGAAGTATGACGAATTATGGAACACGAAATATGAAATACGAGATGTGAAATATGAAACCTGAAATATGAATTATGAAACATGAATCATGAGATAGGAATATGAAATATTAAACATGAAATATGGAATATGAATTATGAAATACGAGACATGAAATATGAAACATGAAATGTGAAAAATGAATCATGAAATATGAGATGTGAGATGTGAAATATGAAAAGTGAAATATGGAATATGAAATGAAACATGAAATACAAAATATGAATCACGAAACATTAAATATTAATCATGTATTATGAAATATGAATTATGAGTTATGAACTATGACTCATGAATTATGTACTATGAATTGTAAAATATGAATTATGAGATGTAAAATATGAAATATGAATATGAGATATAAAATATGAATTATGGATTATGTATTATAGATCATGAACTATGAACTATGAAATGTGAAATATTAAGTATGAAACATGAAATACAAAATATGAAATATGTATATGAATTATTAAACATGAATTCTGAACCATGAAATGTGAAATATGAGTTATAAATCATGAACCATGAAATATGAAATACGGGTCATGAATTATGGATTATGGACTGTGAAACATGAAGTATGAAATATTAATTATGAGCCATGACATATGAAATATGAATCATGAATTATGAATCATGGATTATGGACTATGAAACATGAAATTATGAAATGTGAAATATGAATTATAATATAAGAATTATGAATTATGAAATATAAATTATGAAACACAAATTATGGATTATTGAATGTTAACTATCAAATATTAATTATGAAATATGAATCATGAATTATGGACTATGAAACATGGACTATGAATTATGAACTATGAACCATGAAATACAAATTATGAATTTTGAAATATGAATTCTGAAATATGAATTATAAATTGTGGATTATAGATCATGGGCTATTAATTATGAACTATGAATTATAAATTATGGATTATGGATCATGAAGTATGAATTATGAACTATAAACTATGCATTACAAAATATGAAATGTGAAATATGAATCATGAAATGTGAAACATGAATTATGAGTTATGAATTGTGAATTATGGATTATGAGCTATTAATTATGAAATATGAATAATGAATCATGAAATATGAATTATGAAGGAAAAAAAGATTTGCCTGTAGGCAAGCCTGTGGGGCAATGTGTTGATTAGATGGATGTGGGAAGGTCCAGCCCACTGCAGGTGGGATCCCCTGGGTCCTGTGCTGCATGAGAAAATTATCTGAACAAGTCAGGAGGAGCATGTCACTATATATCTTTCCGCTATAGCTGTTTCAGCTCCTGCTCCAGTTTTCTACCTGGAGCTCCTCTCATGGCTTCCTTCAGTGACGGAGTATGATCTGGGAATTAGAAGAAGAAATATACCTTTCCTTCCCCAAAGTGCTTGGGTCATGGTTCCGAACATAGCAATGGAAATCCTAAGTCAGAAGGACTCCATAATATAAGCTCCAAACACCATTCAACTTGACCAAGTTGTCCTGTTAATGAAACTTGACCCATTTCATAATATCTAATAATTATTTTCATTCTAAAACATATTTTCAATGATTCATTAAAACAATCTTAGAAAATGAATAATTTATTTGCTTATGACTGAAATTTTGGAGGAATAGAATGAATATATACAATGGAGGAAGAATTACTTAGTAACTTAAAATATAACACAAAGTTATGAATATAGAGATTTACATAATGAACTTAACTTTGTAGGTATATTTGATGATAAAATAGTGATAGATGTCTCAGTTGTGCTGGATTGAATGAGAATGCCCCCCCCCCATAGGCTTATGTATTTGGGCTTTCAGTCACTAGTTGGTGCAATGGTTTGGGAAGGATTGGGAGGTGTGGCCTTATTGGAGGAGGTATGACACTGGAGGTGGGCTTCCAGGTTTCAAAAGCCAATGCCTGGTCTTTCTTACTGCCTCATGCTTGTGGATCAGGGTGTGAGTTCTCAACTACTCTTCCACCACCAAACCTGCCTGCAAGATGCCATGTTCCCTGGCATGATGATCATGGACTCACCTTCTGAAAGGTAGAAACCACAACACAATCATTTAAATTAGTGATGTTCCACAGTAGACTCTCACAACTGCCACGCTTCATAGCTTTGGACTCAACCAAATTTGGATGGGAACAATTTGACAAACTGCACTTATAATGAATATTTCAGGCCATTTTTATTATTCCCCAAACAAGACAGCATAACAACTATTTTCATATCATTTACCTTGTACTAGATATAATCAATGACCTAGAGATGATTTAAAGTATATAGGAGGACACATAGATTATTATCTTAGATACTTTTACATTGCTGTGACAAAACATCATGACCAAGGCAACATATAAAAGGAAGCATTAATTTGGGGTTCATAATTTGGTATAGAACATGCCAGAAGAAAGCAAACATGATGTTGCATTACCTGTGAGCTTACATGTTGTTACAACCACAAGGTGGAGGGAAAGGGAGAGGAGAGTGAGAGGGGACACACACACATACACAGAGAGGATATATGATATATACATATGTATATATATATATATATATAGGTAGGTAGGTAGATAGATGATAGATAGATAGATAGATAGATAGATAGATAGATAGATAGATAGATAGATAAGTAGATAACTGGGAATGGTGTAGACTTTTGAAACCTTCAAGCCTACTTCTGGTGACGCACTTCCTCCAACAAGGTCATATCTGCTCCCAAAAGGTCATGCCTCTTAATACTTCTCACCAGTTTCACCAACTGGGAACCAAACATTTAAACATGAGCCTACAGGGGGCCATTATCATTGAAACCACCTCAAATATGCTACAAACACTATTTGCCTTAAAAGACCTGAGCATTCACAGACATTAGTACAGAGGAGAGTTTCTGAAACTAAGCCCCAGTAGACACGGGAAGGCTATAACTAAGCTATTTAAGCTGTTAAAGCTTTTAGGATACAATATGTATAATCCTTAGTATAATTAATGAAAACAGATGGTTTCATAAATAGTAGATATAAATTTTCATGTAATTAGATGGAATACAATAAGTAGACCACGGAATTATAAAGGGGAATACTTCCAAGCAGCAATGCTGGTGTGGCATGCCAAGGCATATATATATATTTCTGAGCATGGATAGTGTCTGAATACAATAGGCTCTGATGCTTAGATGATTCTTTGACAATGAACAATAAAGCTTTCAATAATTTTTAAACAACTTGTCAACATATCCTAAGCCATGGCTACCTCTCCTTTTAACCATATGACCTCTGTCAGAATATCTGATCTCCTTATCCTAGCGAATTCACCAGACATCATTGTCCTTGCCTGAGTCCCCTCCCAACTCTTACATTGCCACCCTCTCACCTGGTATTTCTCTACTTTATTTTTTTGTCCTAACAACTGAAGCTATTATTGCTTATTTTAGATAACTTTGCTGAAATTTGATGTTTGCCAAGACCCAGTTTGTCTGAGTGACACAGGGATAAAGCCTTAAAGTTATTCATAACAGACCCCCAACCAAGCCCTAGAACTATCCTGCCTGTGGTAATTCTTATCCTCATTGCCCTACCATCTCTATGAATTCTATACATAATAGACAAAATTAATAATCCAGTACTAATAGTAAAAACTATGGGACATCAATGATATTGAAGTTATGAGTATACAGACTAGGAAGACCTGTGGTTTGACTCATATATAATCCCAACAACTGACCTTAAACCAGGAGAGCTTCAAATTCTAGAAGTTGGCAACCGAGTTATCCTACCTAAAGAACTACCCATTCATATATTAATCTCATCTGACAATGTATTTCACTCATGACACAATCTCAGGACGACTGAATCAAGCTACAATCTCATCAAACCACCCAGGATTAATTTATGGCCAATGTTCCGAAATCTGCAGATCTAATCACAACTTTATACCTATTGTTCTAGAAATAGTACCTCTCAAATATTTTGAAAACTGATCTGTATCAATAATCTAAGGCCATTATGAAGTCGCAAGGGCAGAGGGCAGATTTGAAGGGACAGGGAGATGAATGGGATCAAGATGCATGGTGTGAAAGGCACAAAGAATCAATAAAAAAGTGTTTAGGAAGAGAAGGGTTTAGCGATTAAAAGATGTGACATTGTACTAACCTCAGTCTCATGTTCACATTTATAGCTAAATTAATAATGTAGGAAATACAAAATAGGTGCTGCTCAATATTGTGTCACTCCAAATTTTGCTGCCTCCATATATAACTCTAATCTATACTTCCCTTCAGATACAGTCAGATGTTTGGGATGAGGACTCTCTATTCATTATTATAGACAGAATTTGGCTGTCTCCAGCAGTGGTGAGTGAGTGCTCATTGTGGAATACTGCTGAATAAGTGTTGGCCTGCTTTGCTGAAGTTTCCTAGGTATTTCAGGTGGTACCAAACTGTACTGGGTCACTGACATTTGTGAGCATCTGAGTCACTCAACTGTTTAGAGAAAAAGAAGCTTCCTGGGTTTGCCTGAAAGAGTTCACAGACCATAGGAATGTGTTAGGTCCAATACTGAAGACCAGAAATGGGAGGGAATTAATACCTGAGAGGTGACATTAGTCATTGAGGACTGGGGACTGGTGGGGAAATACCCCAGCTTCCTTGCCAGGACAATTTTCTTGTTTTGTTTTGTTTGGCATGGTTCTTGTATTTTTTTTATTCTTTTTTATTTAAATTAGAAACAAGCTTGCTTCACATGTCAATCCCAGCTCCATCTCCCACCCCTCCTCCCCCGACCCCCCAGTCCCACAGTCCCCCAGCCCCCACCCAACCTCCACTCCGATCCCCAGGGAGGGTGAGGCCCTCCATGGGGGATCTCCAGAGTCTGCCAGGACAGTTTTAAAATACGTTCTGGAAAGTTTCAGGTGGGATCTGAGAAGAGCAAGCCCTGATTCTTACAGGGGCACACAGTCATAAAAAATACAGATGCAAAACCACAGAGACAGCTGACCCAAGCTAGTGGGAGCTCATACACTCTGAACTGACAGCTGGGGAACCTGCATGAGACCAAACTAGACCCTCTGAATGAATGTGGATGACAGTTATGTGGCTTGATCTGTGTGTGGGGGGGGTCCCCTAACAGGTACATGAACTGGCCTTTTGGAGCCCATTCCCTATGGTGGGATAACTTGCTCAGCCTTGACACAGGCTAGAGGGTCTTGATCCTACCTCAACTTTTCTGACTCCCCAAGGAAGGCTTTACTCCCTCTGATAGGGAATGGCAAGGGTGAGGTGGGGGGTAGGAGAAGGGGAGGGAGGGGAACTGGGGTTGGTGTGTAAAATGAAAAATAATTTTTTAAATAAAAACAAACTGATTACTGAAATTGTGTGTGGGCTGGATATGGAATAACACTAAAGGCACTTGAAAACTACTATTATAGAAGTGTCCTAAAATATATGCATGCACACATGTATAGAAATTCAAATGGAGTTATGCTATAATAAGGGACAATGTATCACAGATACCACAGGCTGCCAAATAAAAAGTCCAGTGTCAGGCATGGGTTACCTGTCTCTGAGCTGTTGATCAGGGCAGACCACATACTTGGGTTGTAGGCCATGGAGAAATTAAGTTGATACCTAGTTGGAAACTTCATCCCTACCATCTGGTTTTTACAGTGCTGGGCATGTTAGACACACTGAATTGGGAAAAGTAATGAACAGTCACACCCAGCTGAGAGCCCTGAGAGCTACACAATGGATGGTCTACCAACACATAATAGCAACATATAATAGCACGGATGTTCTGAGAATAATTTTCTGATTGTGTTGAAAACCCATGCACACGACAGAACTTATGCCTGGTACCGTTAAATGGGCCCAAACTGGTGACTGGATAGGTCATAGGCCCCAAGGGAACTTAGTATTATTATTCTGCTAAAGTGGACACAGTGATAAACTGCCCCTGAAGCTTTTAAATTTTTACCCCTCGATTTACATGTCTCTCAACACCTATCAGAGAATGCTTTTCTTTTTATAGTATGTTCTGTCCAGCTTTGTGTCAACTTGACTATAGCCATCTGAGATGGGGGAACCTTGATTGAGAAATGCCGTCATAAGATCGTGCTATAGGCAAGTGTGTGGAGCATTTTCTTTGTGTTTGATGAGCTCTGAATCTAATCTCCTTTTTTCCTGACCATTATCAATACCAATTTGTAACCAAACCCCCTAAACAATGACAAATATTCATAACCAACTGAACAACCAAAAACCATCTACCCCACCTCTTGGGAATGTGGGCTTCATATTTTTTTAACCTTTTTAAAATTTAAATTAGAAACAATTTTATTTTACGTATCGATCTAAGGTCCCTCTTCCTCCCATTCTTCCATGCACCCCACTGACCCCCCTCCTCCTTTCCCCGTACTCCCACTCTCTATCCTCTCCCCAGGGAGAGTGAGGCCTTCCATTGCATCATTAAAGTCTGTCACATCATTTGGGGCAGGACCTAGGCTCTCCCTGGTGTATCCCTCCATGGGGGAATGGGTTCCCAAAGTTCATTCCTGCAATAGGAATAAACATTGGTTCCACTGCAAAAGGCCTCATAGACTGCCCAGGCCTCCTAACTGTCACCCAAGCTCAGGTGCCCTGGTTCAGTCCTATGCTGACTCCCCAGGTGTTTGTTTATGGTCCATGAGCTCCCATTTTCTCATGTCAGCTGTTTCTGTGGGTTTCCCCAGAATGGTCTTGGCCCCTTTGTTCATCACACCTCTCTACAACTGGATTCCAGGAGTTGGGGTCAGTGTTTAGCTGGGGATCTCTGATTTTGTTTCTATCAGCTACTGGATAAAGGCTCTAGGATGACATTCAAGGTAGCCATCACTCTCATAGGGAAGGGCATTTAAGGTAGTCTCTCCACGATTGCTTTGATTCTTAGTTGTGGTAATCCTTGTGGATTTTTGAACATTTCCCTAGTGCCAGATTTCTCTTTAACACTATAGTGAGTCCCTCTATTAAGGTATCTCTTTTCTTGCTCTCCTCTATTCATCCCCCAATTCAATCTTCCTGATTCCTCATATTTCTCTTCTCCCCTCCTCTTTCTCCTACCTCCCTTTCCCCTCCCCACTTCCTGTCCCCTATCCCCCATGCTCCCAATTGATTCAGGAGTTCCTGTCCATTTTCCCTTCTCTGAGGGACTACGTATGTCTCTCTTAGGGTCCTCCTTGTTTCTTAGCTTTCTTAGCTTCTCTGGAGGTGTGGATTGCAAGCTCATAATCTTTTGCTCTATGTCTAATATCCGTATATGAGTGAGTACATACCATGTTTGTGTTTTTTGTAACTGGGTTACCTAACTCAGGATGGTTTCTTTCAGTTCCATCCATTGGCTTTAGATTTTCAAGATTTCATTTTTTTCTGCTGAGTAGTATCCAATTGTGTAAGTGTACCACATTTTCTCTATCCATTCTTCAGTTGAGGGGCATCTAGGTTACTTCCAGGTTCTGGCTATTACCAATAATGCTACTATGAACATAGTTGAACAGATGTCCTTGTGTGAATGTGCATTCTTTGGGTATATGCCTAAGAGTGGAATTGCTGGACCTTGAGGTAGACTGGTTCCTATTTTCTGGAGAAACTGCCTTACTGATTTCCAAAGTGGCTGTATGAGTTTGCACTCCCACCAGCAATGGAGAGGCTTTCCCCCTTCTCCATATCCTCTCCAGCATAAACTGTCCTTGGTGTTTTTGACTTTAGCCATGGTATCTCAGAGTTGTTTTGATTTGCATTTCCCTGATGGCTAAGGATGTTAAACACTTTAAGTATCTATCAGCCATTTTAGATTCCTCTATTGAGAATTCTTTAGTTCTGCACCCCACTTTTTAATTGTATTACTTGGTGTATTGGTGACGAGCTTCTTGAGTTCTTTGTGTATTTTGGAAATGAGTCCTCTGTCAGATGTGGGGTTAGTTAATTTCTTTTCCCATTCTGTGGGCTGTCATTTTGTCTTGATGACTGAGTCCTTTGCCGTACAGAAGCTTTTCAGTTTCAGGAGGTCTCATGTATTAATTGTTTCTGTCAGTGTCTGTGCTACTGGTGTTATGTTCAGGAAGTTGTGTCCTGTAGCAATTCATTCAAGCGTAGCTCCCACTTTCTCTTCTAGGATGTTTAAGATGGCTGTATTTATGTTGAGGTCTTTGATCCATTTGGACTTAAGTTTTGGCCTGGTGATAGATATGGATCTATCTGCAGTCTTCTATATGTCAGCATCCAGTTTTGACAGAACCATTTGTTGAAGATGATTTCTTTTTTCCATTGTATAAGTTTAGCCTCTTTGTTCGCAGGTGTGTGGATTAATATGAACATTTTCAATTCCATTCTACTGGTGTACCTGTCTGTTTTTGTTGGGCATTATATTCTTAAATTTACTTCCTACTGTCTGAGGGCAACAGCATATTCAGATAATTGTCAAGTCCTGGGACAGGTATCTGTATCATTGTTATTCAGTCTCTGCATAATGGGAAAGATCAGGGCTTGTCTCAAGTCTTGGAGATAGTAGTCTGTGAGGCTAGAACATCTCAGCTAGCCACCTCATAAATTTCCTGAGCAGTTTGTATTCCAAAGACCATCTTTATGTGGTGTTTTCAGTTTAGCCATTTTATCATAGTCTTGGTGGAATTATCATTATTGAGTTCAATCATCCTTTGGAGACTTCAAAGGTTGCTGTTAGGCATGGTCATAGTTCGCTGCAGAAAGCCTTAACATTTTTAATGTCATATGCAGCAGATCTCAAAGAGGTTAACGGATCAATATTTTTATGTACATTGGAAGTATAAAAACTTAATTCCTAGTTACCTGATGGAGACTCAAGCTCAAAATCATGTACAGAAAAGTAGATGAATCCCATTTCTAGAATTGGTATTCTATATAGCCATTAATATCATGACAAAACTTTAAAATTTATTTTGATATAACATTTATACCTTAAGAAAATCTATTAAAGAGTCAAAGTAAAACCAAAGGATTATGAGATTAGTGACAATACAGTAGTCCCTTAATTTTTTTTCTGTACCATATCAGGTGGCTCTTCTGACATGAGACAGAGATTTTGGATTTTATTTCATGCTTGTGTTTAGAGAAGGAGAGAGTCACACTCCAGCTCCAAAGTCAGCTTTAATCTATAATTGGACTGGGACTATAAAAAGACTATTTGCATTATATGTCTGTAGAGAAAAGCAGAAACAAACATTTGGGAAATTTTACAAAGTTTCATCCTGTTGGAAATGTTATATACTGACAGAAAAATTCACTCTTTTTCAGAGGATGTTTTTCTGGATTATTTGTTCTTTTTCTTCAGATGTCTCATTTGTCCAGTGGTCTTCAGTTCCTTAGCTGAATGCCTTCATCCTCTTGAAAAGACTAACAGAAAACCTTTCCCCAACCCTAATTTTGGGGCAGTTCCATTATGGCAAGTTATAGCTGATTAAACTAAAGAATTTGTTAGTTTTAAAGTTAGTTTAGATTGAATTGTCATGCTGTTTGATTAACTATCACCTCTTCTAATCAAGAGATACCTTTTGTTCAAATCTAATCTTTATCAATTTTGATGGTATCCATAGCTTTTCTTCACCTGTAGAAACAAAACAAAACTTTTCCCCCAACATAACACATATCCTTGTTTCCATTTAATACCAGGACTCAGAAGACAGAGGCATTTGGATCTCTGTGAGTTCAAGGTCACTTAGGGCTACTTGAGAGTGAATCAGTCTAAAAGAGAAACAGAGCGCATACATTTAATCCCAGCACTACAGAGGTATATAAGATAGGAGCAGGGTCTTAGAGCTGGTATTCAGTCTTGGCAATTAGTCTCTAGCCACCTTGAGGGCAGAATCTCCCCAACCTTAGTAGAGGTAAGCGCTCTCTAGTGTCTTGGCTGCTTTGCTTTTCTGATATTTAGCTTGAACCCCAATATCAGTCCCTGGGTTTATCTTATTCATACTACAAAACTGTTCCATTTTAGTAGACACATGCTAGAAAATTGTCAGTCATAATTGGTGCAAGTATTCCTATGATTGCCATAACTTCTAACAAATTTGTGATTGCAGAATCAACCTTGTCAGAACTCAAAGCAATTGCCCATTGAAATCTTGAGTAGGTATCAATGGTATACATATTTTAATTTTCTAAATTCTACAAAATGGAACATGTCCATTTGCCAGATTTCTTTCCTTTGAGTATTGTTTGGGTTACTTCCTGCTGCTGTGGAGTTTGGTTGTATAAAGAACAAGTAGGGAATTGTAACTATATTGAGAGGGTTCATAAAGGTCCATTAATACCATGAGAATAGCATAAAATGCTGACTTTTAGACAGAATCATAAAGGTTTTGAGCCACTTTACTTACATTTTCTGATTTGTAACCTGCCTTTCCTGATTATTGCATCAGTATATAATGTATGGGCTCAAGAAATTGATGTTTCGAGTACAAGGTAAGTTACTTCTGTTTACAAATTGAATTATCTTGCTTTTGGAATATTTGTTGTTAATGTCTCCAAAAAATTACTACAAGCTCTTTGCCAAGGTTCAATTTCTGCCCATAATTTATCAGTTTCATCATTTGTAAAATTTCTGCTATTACTAATTGATGAAGTCACAATTTTCCTTTTAGAATCCACTCAGATTTTTTCCATGTACGTTTTTAATTTTTTACTCTGTTTATGAGGTAAAAATATCCACTTGGATGTAACATCTTCCCTTTGCATTAATATTCCTATAAGAGGAATGCATAGAGGGTAAAATAACCATAATTCAATCAAGCTCTGTAACCAAATGATCCAAATGTCCATCCTGCAATTTCTTTTTCACCAAAGCTAATTTTCTCTCAGCTTAAGCTCATAATTGTCTTGAAATATGCAAGTCCTTGGCACCATCTAATGTTTTGAACAAATTATTCAGTTTATTTTTGTGTCCCCCCAATAGCAGGCTGTAGATAGGAAATTTCTCTTGGCTATCTTTGAATGTCATTAAAATTTACCCATTCTTTTCTCCTAATTTACAACTTTTTTGGTCTAAATTTGGTCTAGACCTATATTTTTTGAGACAGGGTTTCTCTGTGACTTTGGAGGTTGTCCTGGAACTAGGTCTTGTACATCAGGCTGGTTTTGAACTCACAGAGATCCATCTGCCTCTGCCTCCGAAGTGCTGGGATTAAAGATATGTGGCACCACTGCCCATCTTAGACTTAGTCTTTTTAATCCTAAGTAATTAATATAATCTCCTCTTGGTATTTTTCAGAAGCAAGTTGCAATCCCCAACAAATCAACATTTTCTTTACTTCTTCAAACATTCTTTCAAAAGTATTTACATTTGAATCACCTAGTAAGATGTTATCCATGCAACGATAAACTATAGATTGAGTAAATTTGTGATGTATCATTTCCAAAGGCTGTTGTGCATAATATTGGCACAGGGTTGGGCTATTTAACATTCCCTTTGTGAGAACCTTCTATCGGTATCTCTTAACAGGCTGAGAACTATTATAAGTAGGCACCATAAAGGCAACTTTTTCTTTTTCTTGTAAAGTTATAGTCAAAAAACAATCTTTTAAATCAACAATTATGAGAGTTCATCCTTTAGGCAATAGAGAAGGCAAAGGAATTCTAGACTGTAGAGAGCCCATTGGAAGAATGACCTTATTAACAGTTCTTAGAAGTATTACCATTTTCCATTTTGTAGATTACTTTTTAATAACAAATGCAGGAGAATTTCAAGGGCTGGTTGATTTTTCAATATGCTGAACATTTAGCTGCTCCTGTACTAGCTGTTGTAAGGCCTGCAGTTTCTCTGTTGTTGAAGTCCATTGTTTAACACATACTGGTTTGCCCATTAATGATTTTAAAGGTAGTGCTATTGGTGACTTCAGAAGACTGACAGCTGTTCTGCCTTGTTTTTGTACAACCTGCATGGTTGATGACTATTATTTATAATACCTTCTAGTATTTTTTTCAAGAAACATACATTAATTTACAGTTTGTTTATAAGAAAGGGGAATGTTAATCTGAATATTTCATTGCTGTAACAAATCATATCCCCATAAATTCATTGCTATGTTAACTACATATGGCTTTAATTTTTCTCTCTGTCCTTCTGGTCCTATATATTCAACCCATCTCATACTCTGTTTTGTCTGAAATAATATTCCAATCCCTGAAAACTGAAGAGACCCATTTGGATGCCTAGCTTCTGGATCATTATTGTTACATCTTTACCTGTGTCTAGAAGTCCTTCAATGACAATGCCATTTATTCATATTTTAATTTTGGTCTTTGTTCATTTACAGAAGTTTGCCAAAATATTTGCTTTACTGTTTCTCCTGAAATTTTTGTTCTATCTTCTATAGTGTTTATATCATCCAGAGCAGCATGGTTTCTTATAATAGGTATGAGGTTCGTTAATTGCTCTGGGTAAGAATTTCCTCCACTATTACAGTAAACAACCAAACCAAACTTGGCATAGGGACATGCTAGAGGCCCCTCAAGGCATCTCCCCATGGCAAAATGTTACCTTGACTGTCCCTTGTGGATCTACATTCATTAGTCCAATGTCTGCCTTTGCTACACCTTCTACATAATCCAGAAGGGAGGGACGTTCTGTTTCAATTATACTTATGAATGCCATATTTACAGTCCCTTTTTAGGTGACTTTGTTTGGCACAATTGAAACACTTCACATTTCTATCTTTCTTCAAACTTCTGGAAATCACTTGTCCTATCCAAGCATCTTCATGGTCATGAGATTCTCGAATCCATTCCTCCAAAGGTGTTGATCTTGCCTTCAATGACCTAATTACTTTTTTGCATTATGCATTAGGAAACCAAAGATTCAATTATCATTTGTCTTGCTTCTGAATTTAGCATCATTCTATTTACTGTTGAAGTCAATCTTTGTAAGAAATCTTCAAAGGCTTCCTTTGGGCTCTATATAACTTTAGCAAATGATTCAATTTTCTTTTCTACTCCCCCAGTTCTGTACCAAGCATTCCAAACTGCTGAGTGGCACACAGCCAAGGCATGGTCATCATATAGAGATTACCTGTGTACATCAGCAAAATCTCCCTCTCCAAGAAGCTTTTCCTTGGGAGATTTACATAGCTCTAGCCTCACTTTGTTGTTCAATAGTCTTAGCCTTCTCTTTCTGCCAGGTCTTTCATTTTAATTGAGGACCAGGGCCAAAGGCTGCTGTAACCAAGTCTCTCCAGTTTTGAGGGACAATTCTATTACAAGGTGAACTTTAGTTTAACATGTGCTTTACAAAAGGTGAATGCACATCATATGATACTATCACTTCCTTAAATCTAACATTTCTACAGGAGTCCATTCAAGTCTTGAACAGTTTTGAGGCTGTCTATCATTTGGTAGCTGTTCCCATAAGGTGAATAGATAAATTAAAGTTAGTTGTTTGAAAACAACTCAGGCCAACCCTCTCTAACCTTATAATGTAATCCTGAAATTGGTTCTTCATTAAATTCCTCTGTCTAGATCTGAATATCTGTATGATCTGTTTTATTTGTTTTTTTTAAAACTTGTGTATTAGCACTCATATTAAGCAACTTTTTCATCGATAAAACAAAAATGATGAAACTGATGTTTATTATTGTCCATACATATGTCCCATCTGAATGAGTTATCCTCTCATTTAATTGTTCCATTTTCAGACTGTCTAGCATATTATATTACACAGACCTAAATTCCTCCTCTCTGTACCTAATTTCCCCCTTTAAGAATTCCCAGTTGCTCAGTACCTATGCTTGCTCTTATTCCATTATATTTGCATAGAATATTTATGTCTATTTCTTCATTTTCAGCCTACATAAAAACTATGTCTATGAGTCTGTAATAGATACCATGCAGTTATCACTTGTTTTTTCATTAATCTATCAGTGACAAGACATTTTCATTGGAAAATTTAAACCATTTATGCTTAAAGCCGTTATCAATAACAAACAGAATTCCCAATCACCTCACCAAATCTGCTGGCGAAGATGATGGAGCTTAAGGCTGTGTGGGAGGTCTGATCAGAGAACACAGGCAGTGAACAGCCTGGTGGAGGACATCCATAGCTGCTAGTGTTCACCTTTGAGCTGAGAGTGGCAGCCTGAGGAGAGGGAATCTAGGGAAAGCCAACAATCCACAGGGGAGAGGGAGACAGCTTTCTAAAAACACACGCAGACATGGAGGGAGGTACTGGAAGGCAAAATCAACCAGTCTATGGTGTGTAAGTCTGGCTGGCACTTTTGGAGCTAAGGTGCCTCTGGAGTTTGGGGCCTGTGGAGTTTGTTGCAAACACTCATTTAGAGGCTTAGTTATAAAAGAGAGAAGAACCTAGCTGACAGGGCAGTGACTCTAGTGGAAGTCCTGAGTGCAACTTTGGCCTGTACTGGTGGCTGCAAAGCTACAGACAAGTGGGCTTTTCATGAATTTATGCCTTACAGTTGGGCACCAGTTGTAGCACCAGTTACCATAGGTCTTAGTAATAAAAGCGCAGAGTCAGTTACAGAGGTAAATGCTGAGAGATCACAGGAACAAAGAAGCAAACCACAGCCATACCTTACCTTCTCAACTTCCCAGCCAAAGAGAGACAGAGCTCCTGTCTCCCACCACCTTATATTTCTCTCCCCACCCAGTCATATCACTTCCCATCTGTCGTTACAGACCACCAGACCTCTATAGTTACCTCTGCTCTCTGATGTTCAGGCAAGCTTTATGTGTTAGAGCACAAACAAAATATCACCACACTGTTGACTTCCTTCAGCGATAGCCTGTTACTTGGAAGTGTAAGCTGAAATAACCCTTTGCTTTTGGTCATGGAGGTTCATCATAGCAATAATAATCTGGACTAAAACACAGTAGCTGGTCAACATGTAAAAATAAGGGATTGTAGAGTTCTCAGCTCTGAATGGGACCACTCTATCATACCCTCTTATCCCATATCTCAGGTATCATTAAGGAAGAGGGGGCAGAAAGATCATGAGGGACAGAGGTATTGAAGATCTGTAGTGACATATAACAATGAGCCATTGGATATGGAAGACCCATTACACACATGAACTCACTCCTAGTGACTATGACTGCACTTATAAGACCACACACAGCTTATCCAACCAGAATCCCAGTGTGTATAGTGAAGGGCTTGATGAAGTCTCATATCTAGGATGAGTTACTGAATGGCTTCTAGGGGAAGGAGAGCCAATTTCCTTTAGATATGTGACCCCTGCGAGAAAACTTATGCTCCAGCAGATTGTTCTACACTCATCCTGTCTAGGCAGCACTAAGATGACACAGTAGGTTTGAGAAGTAATAAGAATACATTAAGATGGGAAGGGATATGAGAAAGGATTTGAGAGGGATCAGGAAAGGAATTGGAGAGGAAGGAATGGAGACTGGGTTTGATCAAGATCTGTCACATGGATATATAAAATTTGGAAACAAACACAGAGTGCAGATGTTAGCTATATAGTTCCTTGCTTCTCTGTTTTACTTCCTTTTTTCAGTCCTTCCTTTGCTTAGCCCTTCCCTCTTCTGCCTAAGGCCATTTCTCAAGGAACCACATGCATTCATATTTTTGTCTTATCATCTACTTAATAATCTAAGAAAAACCCTGGATTTCATTTCTGCCTAGAACCGAGAAGAAAACATTTTTTAATTAAAGTGTACTTCAAAGAGATTATGGCTAAATTGCTTGTGATGATCAGCTTTAATTGTCAGTGTGACACAATCCATAATTTCCTGGGAAAGAAGTTTCATTGAAAGATTGTCTAGATCACATTTGCAAGTGGACATGTTGGTGGAAGATTATCTTGATTGCATTAATTAAGGTGGGAGGACCTACCCACTATGTGTGGCACCCTTCCCTAGGAAGGGGATTCTGCATTGCATGAGTGGAGGAAGAAACCTGAACCCTATCGTGCATGTGTTAACTAATTGCTCTCTGCTCTCAGCTGTGGGTGTGTTGTGACCGGCAGCTCCAAGCTCCTGCGTCCTACTCTGTAATACTGGACTGCAATCTGAACTTGTGATCCTAGGGAAGCTTCTTTGTCCTTAGGTTGTTTTATCACAGAGTATTTCATCTCAGCAACAGGAAACAAAATGATGACAGACATCTTACACTGTTTCATCTCTAGTCAGACTATGATTTGGGGAGAGTGACAGAATTGTTTAGGACCTTTCAGCTGGTGACCAAGAGTCGTGGAACTCTGTTTCCAGGCATCACATGGCTGCTAAGATCTTGAAACAAGAATGGCTATGATAATCTGCATGGGTCTCTTATACTCTTGTGCCTACTAACATCTCCTTTGGAAGGAAAGGAAGGACTATCAGATCCCCTCCATACCCCCATTGACCACCACCTTAGTTAGCTGCACAAGGCAGTGGGAGGCTGTCTGGAGCTGGAGACTCCAGTGGTGCAGCATTATCATGATTCATGACAGGTCAAGGTTTTTGGTGATGCTGCTGCCCAAATCATCCATGCTTCTCTGTAAGAAACCCCAGTAGACTCAGTGCTTCACCAAGCTAGACTTAGATGAATCTTTCCTTGTTTGTTGTTTCCCTTTCTATTTGGAGTGAAAAGTACTAAAGTCCCAAGGAAAAGTCACACAACACTAGGGGAATCTCAAGTCTAGGACCACTCTCAGATGGGCATAACTGTCGTGCATGCTGTATTCTGTCCTTGCACTTGTGTCTGTCTCCTCTGAGTGCACGGTGTTGGTGTCTGTAGATGTGCGTTTGTGTGACATGAGGTGTCTTTTCCAGAGTGCTGGGGGAAAGCAGCACAATGACTGTAAGAAAGTTGCATCTGGAGGCTGTCATAAAAATTGTGTCCTCAGCCGGGCAGTGGTGGCGCACTCCTTTAATCCCAGCACTTGGGAGGCAGAGGCAGGCGGATCTCTGTGAGTTCGAGGCCAGCCTGGTCTACAGAGCGAGTTCCAGGACAGCCTCCAAAGCCACAGAGAAACCCTGTCTCGAAAAACAAACAAACAAAAAAACCAAACAAACAAAAATTGTGTCCTCTTGGTGTGTGTATTGCAATCAGTATGGAGGCTCTGCATGGATATCTGCATTGAAATTAAGGCTATATCTCTGAAGGAGAAAAAACTACAAACATCTTGTTCATGTGTTCACCACCAAAAGAGACCCTGTAACTTTATTTAGAAGAAATACAAGGATGTAATTTAAAAAGTTGGAGTAGTTAGTGACTAGTTTTTAGGAATGCTTTACATATTTTGCATTTTAAATACATTTGTTTTTAAAATGTTTTCTTCTACAGCCCTCAGCAAGGAAAAAGAACATTTAATTATGTTTGCTAGGTACTATGAATATTCATGGGAAATAGTTAACCAATGTAGCTAAAAGCCATGTCTCCAGGCACACTGTTACAAAGGCCCTTGATGAGAAGGTATGGAACCCTTGGTTTAGTCTCTGTTATTTCTCATGACTTCAGGGTTTTTTTCCCTTTTTATCAGAGTCTAGGAAATGGATATAAAACTATCAATAACATAAATGTACATGGAGAATGCCAATACGAAATCCCTTTGTCTCAACTGGATTAAGATACGTTTTGGTTTTCTTCTTTTCCTGATAAGAAAATAGTTTATAAAGTTTGCACAGGTTTATGTAAAGTAAACCCTACAGTAGCAACATGAGAGGTTTCTTTCTGGCCACATAAACAAGTGGATTCATAGTCTTATATGATGTTGATCACAAAAGATAAGAATACCAAAAGCAACTTAAAAACAACTGGAACAAAGGATCTGATTAGAAATGACATTTGTTTGGGAGTTTAATTTTGTAGGACAAAGGCTAGCATTTGAGTGTTTATTTTAGGGTTGGGGAGTTTACATTGTGGAGGTATTCACATCTCCATTTCTTTCAGTTAGCCATGACACACTTCCTGGATATTTCAAGCCTCTCTGTTTTGCAAGACGACTTTGCATTCTGAAGAGGTTTCCTGCCTGATTTAATTCCATCAACTGATCACCATGGAAACTCTTGGTGTCATTTCCTCTTCCTGGAATGGGACATTGACTCTGTTTCGAATAGAATTTTTGGAACAGAAAATAGAATAAGTTTCATAAAGTAAACTGTGTGTCCACAGGAAGGCCTTTTAGAGTGACCTTCTGAGTGGAAAGGAGCCATAGACACATCACCACAGAGCTAGGAGGATAGAGCGACAATTAGGACAAGGTAGCAGCATATTCCACATCAAAACAAAGTGATACCAGTCAGACTTAATTTTATTAAGGAAGAATCTGACAACAACCCTTTGTTGTAGATTAGCCTAATTAAATATAAACAAAACAACCAATGATATAACAACCCTAACATTTTATAAGACTGAATTAATCTAAATTTCTACATGTTGTCTTAAAGCATATTAGTTTGGATAATGTAAACAGCTGAGTTGGAAAAATAATTTATAAAAGGAACCAAATTACAAGGAGCAAACCCATATTTTGCCATAGATTTTGCCTTTAAAGGTTATTTTTCAAGCACTCATGAACGTATTGGACATTCTGAGCCGTTCTATTAAGACCTATTCCCTGAGACAAGGATCAAGGACTATAGGCGGGAGTAGTCAGTTACAGTCACAAGAAAGAGGGGTGACCGTGTTTTGCATGTTTACTGCATGTATTTATGTGCCTATGTATTATTATTAAATGTCTACACAAAGGTGGCATGCAGATGCTTATATGTCTGCATGTTGTATACAGTATGTATAGATAGAAAAAAATCAGCAGGTATTGAGAGAAAACCTATTTAGACAACAGCTTCAGTAAAGTTAGATTACTCTGTTAGAGTACTATTTCCTGTAATATGTAGATTTTTCTTGAATGTTTGGAAAACATGTGTGAATTTTAATTAGATATTTCTACACAAACTTGCAGGTGCAGTCTATTTTCCCAAGTTGTAAAAGGGGAAAGGAGTCAAAATTGTGGCGCCTTAAAGCCGTGCTGGCAAAAGATGAATTTTTTTTGATAACTGGAAACTTCTTTATGGAGAATTGTTGATTATGATTTTTCTCATCAAGCAGAGGCAATTGAAAAGCATTATTTCTTCCCCATAGTCAGATGTCTAGAAAAATGCGCTAAACTTTAAAAAGCTTTATTGGGCTGGAGATATGACTCAGCTGTTAAAGGCTAGGCTCACAACCAAAAATATAAAAAAAGCTTTATTACAATGAAAATTCACACACAAGACACCCCCTAAAAGGAGCACACACTTAGAAGATCTAGAAAGAACACGAAAATAATTTTATACATTCTAAATACTGAAGTGAAGACCATAATTTGGGGGGATCTACTTTGATTATTCACATTAGAGGAGTATACAAGTATACGATAACTTCAAGTGCACTGTGGCTGTAGCCGCTTTGTTAAAGCTTGTACAAGCCTTTGGAATATCTCATGATGACAAAGCAATAAAAACCCCTGTTAGCCACTGTGTGCTGCTTACTGTCAGTGTGGCTGACTCAGTGTGCTGGATATAAATAAAACAAGGTTTCACAGCAGCTGCCTTTCAAGTTCAAACACATGCACTGTGCAAATTGCATTCATACCTATTTCTGGAATCATTTTTATGACCCCACCTCCCACCATCCTGTAAATGATAATACAAGTGCATCGTATCAGAGTGCTCAAGGGAAATCCTGCCTGCAGTGTTCAGTGATAAAAGGCTTGGACAAAGGGATTAAGATCCCACATTGACTTACTGAAGAATCTCAACTTTTATGAGCTCCTCGTTCTAAATGATTACTTTATATTATTCTTATCCTTGCATACCTACACATAGCTCTTTTCCCCGCCCCTCCCCTTCTCTCTTCCTCTCCCTATCCCAGTCTCTCTGGTTCCCTTTCGCCCCTCTTTCTCCCTCCCTCCTCCTTTCCTCCCCTTCTCTTGACTCTTCAGTTATTGTGTGAGTTCTGAGGAGGTGGGGACATTTCCTGTGACACATTTTTGTCCTTTAACCTTAACTCAGCCATTGGAGCACAGACTATTGCTTCTTTCTCTAAAGTATACAAACTTTGCCATGACTTAATAACCAGACTCATACCAATGCGCTGAACCTTGCATTAGTCATAGAGGATTTGGCCAAAATGAATATATTCTGACATTGATGTTATAATTCTGGTTCTGGTGATGGCAGAATATAATGTAATAATCTCGACACATTAAAACTTTTCCCTTTAGGGAAACTCAATCATCAAACAAGAGTCCTCTGACTACATATTAATAAAATTTCCATAAGCCGGGGTTAAAATCTGTATCCATATAATTTCTAGTTTGGTGTATTGGTAGTGATTAGTATGTTGTTTAAGGTGGTAACTAGTATGTTGTTGAAGGGCATCCCCTCTTTCTCTCCCTGGTCTTCTCTGTCCTCTGTCATGGATGTTTCCTTGTGGCATTTATCCTTCCTCTCCTTTCTTCACTCTTCAAGTTCTTCCAACCATGCATCAAATACTTCACTTCTTTTAAAAATGTTTTTAAATTTAATTTAAATTAGAAACAAGCTTGCTTCACATTTCAATCCCAGATCCCTCTCCCTCCCCTGCACCCCCACCAGCCCCCTAACCCCCCATCCAATCCCCACTCCACTCTCCAGGGAGGGGATCTCCAGAGTCTGTCATATCATTTGGGGCAGGTACTAGGCCCTCCCCCATGTGTCCAGGCTGAGAGAGCATCCCTCCATGTGGAATGGGCTCCCAAAGTCCATTCAGATACCAGGGATAAACACTGATGTAGTACCCGAGGCCCCAAAGATTGCTAAGGCCTCCTCACTGACACCCACATTCAGGCCATCTGGATGAGTCCCATGCTGGCCTCTCAGCCATCAGTCTGGGGTTCATGAGCTCCCCCTTGTTCAAGTCAGCTGTTTCTGTGGGTTTCACCAGCCCATTCTTGACCCCTTTTCTCATCACTCCTCCCTCTCTGCAACTGAGTTCCAGGAATTCAGTTCAGTGTTTAGCTGTGGTTGTCTGCCTCTGCTTCCATCAGTTACTGGATGAAGGCTCTAGGATGGCATATAAGGTAGTCCTCAATGTCATTATCGAGGAAGGGTATTTAAGGCAGTACTTCACTTCTTAACCTAAATGTTGGTAATGCTACAGTGTTTCACATTTACGTCGAGAATTACAGAGCACATTGAAGCTGTGACAATTTTTTAAAATATCATTTTTGCATTGGCTGTTCAACATGATTTACTTGTCTATGTAGCTAGGCAGCTAGGCAGTCAATAGATGCTAGACAAGGTAAACTGGAAAAAGTTTATGCATATGAGGAACGATCTGTTCCCAGCCATCTTCTTTACACATCTGCAAAAGAACTAATGTCGGTAGAACAGAAAGGCAGCATAGAACACTGTTCATTTGCTTGTGGTGGATAACGAATAAGAGTGTCACCAGGAGCCTTTGTGTTCCTGTGGTGAAAAGCCCCTGGAGACACGAGCTGTGAGATGTCTCTCACAAGTCCTCTCCTGTTATCAGGAGATGTTGACTCTAGGATGTGACCACACACAGCCCAGTCTCTCACAGAAAAGGTTTGCTCTGCATCTCAGTTTTCACCAACGTGTGATGTTTGTTACCTGTCCTGTGACAACTGGGAGAAATTTCAACACATGCTCAGCTTTAACTAATCCTGATAGTTTTATATTCCCTACCGACACACTGGCTTAAGCTTTTCTCCTGTTACGGCAATCTAACAGTTTCCTTGGGGCCAAATCAGCCGGTGTGCTTTGAAAAATAACTCCAGAGCACATGAGTTTTCCCTTATCATATTGAAGAGGAGTGATGGCTGTTTCCCAATAAAAAGAGGGAAGTGAGTCTTGACAAGAACTGAAATGCAACATCTGATTTATGTGTATCTTCAGGTTAGCAGTTTCAAGTTAACAGTGTCAGTCTGGATTCAAATACCTACATGAATTTAGTTTGGCTCAAAATAAGTTAAAAATTAACTGGTTGATAAGCTTTAAAAGGGAATTTCTGGCATGAATTAATTACACGATCTGGTAATGCTGAAGTCATCGTCTCCTGTGGCAGCCGTCAGCTGGTACCAGATGCCACTACCCTTTACCTATGGCTATGGCAGAGTTCCTACTCAGCCTATTCTGATTACTCTTACTACTGACTGCTTCTTGTTAGATAATAAGGAAGTCTATGACCCTTGCATGGACAGTTTTCCTTATAGGTAATTAAATACGACTTGTGGTCCTCAGTGTTTGGCAAGTTAGTCATCAGTTTTAAGTTCATATTTGTATCTCTTATGTGTGAATATGGAACTGTACTCCTTATTTTTTAGAATGATTGCTATTCTGTAGAACTCCTTTAATATTTACTTTTATTATATGTATACAAGTGCACATGCGCCATATTCCTGATTGGTGCCCACATAGGCCAGATGACAGTGTCGGATCTTCTGGAGTGGAAGTTACAGGTAAGTGTGAGCTACCGTGTGTGTCCGCTGTTAGAACAGTAACCAATTATATCCTCCGAGCAATCTTTCTAGCTCCAGAAACCTCCTCTATAATTTTTAAAACCCTATTTTGTCGTTTGGGTGTTTTATATACATGTGTCTCTGTATATCATATGCATGTCTGGTGCCTACAAAGGCCAGAAGAGAGTGTCCTGTCTCCTGGAACTTGCGTGAAAGACAGCTGTGAATCACCAATATAGGTGTTAGGAGCCCAACCTGCATCCTTTGGAAGAGCAAAAACTTCTTTTAACTGCCAAGCCATCTCTCTGGCTTCCAGAAACTCTTCTTAGAGATGAGTCCTTCTCAGAGAACCTATACATTTCTGAGCAAGTCATACAAGAAACAAATTTTCTCTATGGTTTAAAATTTTAGAATCAGATTATTTTAAATTTATATAGGCTTTCTATATAGTTTTATGTGCCTGGTAGGCTAATAGGCTTTGGAATTAGTTGGTGGTTGATCTAGAAAAATAGCTTGCATGAATCATACCTTTGCTGAATCATGCCCTCTTTTACAACATGACAAAATATTTCTTTACTTAACTGAATTTGCATGTGTATTGGTCAGGGTTCTTCTCTAAAGGAACAGAACTTACAGAATAAATCTCTATATATACATGTATGTATATATGTATCTTATGTATATGAGTTTTTATATATTCACTCATCATGCATACACATGTACACATGAATGTATGTATATGTATAAATAAAGGGGATTTATTTTAATTAATGGCTTACAGTCTGTGGTCTAGTTAGCTTAACAATTGTTGTCTGCCAATAGAAGGTCCAAGGATCCAGTAGTTCCTCAGTCCAAAAGCCTGGATGTCTCTGCTGGTCTTCAGTTTGTGCCAGAATCCTGAAAAAGTAGGCTCTGGAATGGACTTTCCAGAGATAGATAGGTAGATAGGTAGATAGGCAGATAGATAGATAGATAGATAGATAGATAGATAGATAGATAGATAGGTAGGCAGAGAGCACACAGAGCAAGCTTTCTTTTTTCATGTCCTTTTTATATGGGCTGCCACCAGATTAAAGGTGAGTCTTCCCATTTCAAATGATTTAATTAAGAAAAATCCCTCAGAAGTGTACTTAGCCACTTGGGTTTTAGTTAATTCCAGATGTATCCAAGTTGACAACCAAGAATAGCCATCACAGAATGACTGTTATTTATTTTTTTCTGAAAGAGATCTGACACTGAACCTGCTCCCTGGGATCTACGTACAATCGTGTAATAAGCAAGGGACGTATACAATGAGCTTTGTCTTATCTGTGTTCTGGGAGAGTATGCCAGAAAGTTCAAAGTGAAGACTTTAGTAAATATTGATGATGATGACCAGGGGCCTACTTTTGCCTGAAATGGTTGATTAACTGTCATGTAATTGAATAAAGCTCCAAGCTCACAAAAGGCGCCCAGCCCCGCCTTTAGAATGGCCTGTGGAGGAGGGGAATGGGCATGCAGGTGCAAGGGTTTCTCAGATCTCTGCATTCTGTGGCTTCACCTGGGACTAGGAAGAACAGTGCACTCTGGCACTGCCCTGCAAAACCAACAGTTTAGCTTCTCCCTCAGAACTGACCATGCTCTGGTACTAGCACCTAGCAGTGACCCGTTTTGGGGGTTGGGATCTCAGTGAAGTCAATAAAGCAGCTTTCACCCTGAGCTCCTGGCTAATTTTCTCAGTGAAGTCAATTAGGCAGCTTTCAACCTGAGCTCCTGGCTAATTTTCTCAAGCTGTTGTGATCTTGTTTTGTACCCATTCAGTCTCATGTTCATTGTAACGACTATTGCATTGTTTCCCTGACTGGCAAACATCACTCTTGCTCTGAAACTTTAGCTCAGCTGTGAACGGTAAGTCGGTAAGTCGTCCTCTGCCCTCTAGGAAGGCACCCACAGCCTTTCTGATTTGCTTCAGGTTGATGCCACATATAATAATCCTAAGAAAGAAGGGTAGAGATATTACACAGTGATCAGTGGCAAAACTTTGAAGTCAACCAGCTCTTCCCTCATACTGAGGATGGAGTCATAGATTTGTGCTTACTAGGCAGATAATGTGCTACCCCAGCCCCACGTTCATATTTGATTTCAATCACTTGCCAGTTATCTTGACTAGGTTACCAAATCAATACAGTTTTCCCCAATAAAACGAATATTAAATATGAAATAAAAATCTTTTATAGTAGATTTACAATAAATAAATGTTCATAGATAATTTTGACATGATTTTATTGCTGTGATGAAACAACATGACCAAAGCAACTTTGGGCGTAAAGGGTTTATTTGGCTCATGTTTCTAAATCATGGTTCATCACTGAAGGAAGTTAGGTCGGGAACTTAGACAGAGCTGGACTCTAAAGCCGGGAGCTAGTATAGAAGTCATAGAGGGGTGCTGCTTACTGGCTTGCTCATCATGGCTTGCTCAACCTGATTTCATAGAAAACCTAGACACACCAGCCCATCAGTGGTCCCATTCATACTGGAATAACCCCTCTCTCATTAATCACTAACTTAAGAAATACCCCACAGTCTTGCCTACAGCCTGATCTTAAGGAGGCATTTTCTCAGTTGAGGCTCCCTCCTCTTTGATGGCTTTAGTTTGTGTCAAGCTGACATAAAATTAGTCAGCACAGCATTTATTACATTCAATTCTCCATGAAAAGTTCAATAACAATAAATTATGAGAATTTTATTGTATCATAAGTCTTAATAATTGCCAAGATGGAGATTACATTATGGCAATAGAGCACTAGAATATCTTTTCAAGTAAAATAGAAGATGGCAATTTAAGTTAATGCTCTTCAGGACAGAAAACGAAAATAAGTTTATAGGAAAATTAAACATTGCATTGTATAAAGGGTTTAGATGGGAAATTATGGTGGAAAATGGGAGTAGTGGAGGGATAGGTTCTCTTTTATTTAGCAAAATTTGTATTATAAAACAATATAACTAATTATAGTAAATTTTTAAGATACAAAAATAAGCACGGAGAAATGCATTTTATAATATTAGTTATCACAATCATTTGAGAATTTTTTGTGTATTTTCATACATATGTGTAGGTAAGGTGTTTGTAGTATGTGGTTTTAGAGCTACTAATTTATACAAATATAACTTGTTATTACAAAATTGTGCCATATTTTGATTTTTAATTTAATTTTTATTAAACAATTTTTAAAGAAAATGTATTAATTTATATGCTTGGTGTGTGTGTGCACGTGCGTGCGTGCGTGCGTACATGTGTGCGGGCATGTGTGTGTGTGTGTGTGTGTGTGTTTATGTGCATATACATACATCCCATGCCATGTAGGCAGAGACCAAAGACTACTTATGGGAATCAGTTCTATGTTTCCAACATGTGTGTCCCAGGAATAAAGCTCATGTCATTATGCTTGGCAAAACACACCTTTACCTGTTGAGACATCTTGACAGCCCTAGGTTTACTTTATTTTACTTTTATTTTTCGGAGACATGGTATTGTTACATAATTCAGATTGTCTTAACGTATGACTCTTTTACCTCTATACACTACCATATGCATCTGAAAAGACGGAAATGCTTTTTAAATGACATAAATAAATGTTTTGATAAAACCGAGGAAATACAGTAAAAGAATACAAAAAATGTAAAATTCCAGCAAAGCAGAGCCAATCATTGTTGACTTATTGCCGTATGATATTTGTTGATCCATTTTCTAGTCATCTTTTCATGTCATCAGTTTGTATATTTCTCCACCAGCATCATCAAGTATATATGGAAGTCTACTTTTGAATACACACATTTCAATTTCAATAATACCATAATATTAAGATTCTTTTTCCTGTTTAAACCACCAGTAAAAGTTTAACACCTAAATATCCCTAGTTATTTTCTAAAGAAAGTTCAGGAAAGGAAAGTTATTGACACCAAGGCTTGGCTTTTTATTTTAATGCCTTTAGATAGCTTCAGGATATCATAAGGATTTCAAACTTCAGATCAGACACTTCTAAAATGAAATATAACTCTTTTGTACTAGTTCTAAAACTATGTAGAAGAATTATTTGGAAATATAACAAAAGTTCCATGTGATCTTAATGTAATTTAAGGCTTTCTGGTAAGTTCCATATTTTTACATTTATTTATTTTTATTTTTGTGTACATGTGTGTGTTAGGATATGACATGGGAGTACAGGTTCCTGCAGAGGTCAGAAAAGAGTGTTGAGTGACCTGGAGCTGGAGTTATAATGCTTTGAGCTTTCCAATGTGGTTCTGGGACCCAAACCTGAGTCCTTTGGAAGAGCAGCAAGAATTCTTAACTGCTGAGATAGCTCTCTTGTCTCAGTTTATCGTATCTTACGAAGCACATAGCAACAAATTAGCATATTTCAAAATACCTTGAGAAAATTCCAGTGTTTGGAGAAATAATGAACATTGTTATTGCATAGCATTCTGACTTAGGTGAATTTAGAGGAAAGAATATCAATGCAATGTAAAAAGTACAGACAAACAAGTAATTATATTCTTGTGTAGATTAAAAAGTTAGAAAGACCCCCTTTTAGCTTTACTACTCTCAAATTATAGACATATTTCTAATGCAAAAAATATGCATTATAGTACCTGGAAATTCAACAATATTTTGAATGGTTCTTAATTGTCTTATCCCAACCACAGCATCTTTTAGACCTCCAGCTGTCACAGGCTAACTGCTCAGTTTTTGAAGTCTGGTTTGTACTTTGCTGATCAGTTTATGATTATATCTTCATCATTCAGGCCTTCCTTTGGTATTGTTCTTTCACAGAAGAGGCTAACTTCATCAATGGCAATAAATACTATCTCATTTGCTTCACTTCAGCCTGTAGAAGATGGACCCCTTCCTCCTTGAAACTAGTTATGGTCATGTGACTGCTTTGGGCCATAACACACGCCATCATCAACCTGACGTTCTGCAAGCTGGAAGTCTTTAAAAGCTGATGCATAATTTGTTACATGGTCTTACCTAACCCATTGTGTCTGGTGATATTAAATGGAGAATCTTCCCCATCCTGAATCTCTGAAAGAGCACATGGAACAGTTGTGCATTGAATTAGGCTGGCAAGGTCCCGTGAGAGAAAAGCATTTGGTCTCTAGGCTTGTTAGTATATACATCCTAACCTACAGATAGCATACAGCTTTCTTGTCCTTTCAGACAACACCAACTATTTTCCTACCTTATTTTCTTCTGAGTATATCTAATTCCATAAAGCCAGTGTGTCATCCAATCAAGAGCTGCCCTCTTTGCTAAAGTGATATGGGAGCTTGGTCTGTCTTCCAGAGTCTATAACATTAGCTGGTAGATTAGGAGACCTCTGAGATGTGTGCTGAATAAGTGAAACCAAGGAATGTAATATTTCAATGTGTGTAATATTTCATGAGGACAACTGGTTGTGTCAAGATTCCAGGATAGTCTTGGGCATGCGTGAAAAAGAAGACATGTTCAGTGAGGGGCCTATGGTTGAAAATGGAGACTATTGCCCATTCGCAAAAAGATCTTACACTCATTCTTACAAGTTTTCTTTCCCCCTTGTTCCATAAACAATGTTCCTCTGTGTGGAATGAAAGTTATCATAACTTTATCTTTTATAGTCTGGGTAGTCACAGACTATAAAGGAGTTCTCTTTATTTAAAGCAGTTTAGCAATGCCTTCCGTGCATTTTGTGCAGGGCAGTTATGCATTTCCTGGCTTTCTAGTGGATAGAAAATGCCAGTGAATCTCATGTACGCCCATGAAATGTGCAGTTCCATTTTGATCCATGACCATGTTTTCACTACACTGCTTGGGCTCTGCTGCCTTATGGCATGCTAATGAGGCTCAATTAAAAAAATGTTATGAGTTGATGGTTTCTCAACGGCTTCCAACAAGTGAAGGGAGATGTTTGTAGTTGTATTGGGTAGGGCAGGGGGCAACTTCTCATCCCTATGCTGTTATTTGAGAGGCTCCATCCTTGAGCCAGATGATAACTCCCATTCTTTGGTCTTTTGTACTAACAAGATAACTACTAACAGCTGCACCCCTGGATGGCTTCTCTTGACCAGAAATAGAAAAGCACAGATGGCGGCATTATACATCCACAAGGCTCACTTGGGTCTGAAGTCGTTTGCTGTCATCTCAGTTTCCAGGCAAAGTGGAATGGAGGAAGCTATTCTGATGCCAACTGCAGTGGCCATTTGCTTTTTTGACAATGTGAGACTCTTCAGTCTGCATCCATCCAAGGTACTTGATGGCTCATTTCCCTGCCTAGCATCACAGTACACAGCAGTACATTATAGCTCATTTGTTACAGAAAGAAAAATGCTTATGTGTTTTTTCTTTTTATGACATTCTGAACTTATGCCTAAAGAAAATTTTCCAGTTACTGTCAATCACATCTCATAGCTTCCTGCCCCGTACCTCTGTTGTACTTTTAATTTATCTTGAAACATGGCTTTTTGTAATATGTTGTACATCAAGAGTTACCATGTTTGCTGCACTGCTAAACAGAAAGAGGGTAGTAATAGAATTTAGGACATGGGGCATTTTTTCCATCTTTAATTTAATTTATTTTGGCATCTGAAATACTTCATCTACTTTAAAGATTATCATGTGCTCAACAGATCTGTATAAATTCACAGAAATGTTTTCAACTTCTGTTTTTATCCGGCCAGAAAGAACATTATGAGTACAAGGATGTATCCTCTAACCACTCTTTGAAAGAAAGTCAAAAGTTGTGTAAATAATTTATCCCCTTGACTGTAAAATTAGGCATGCTCATTGTAGAACAACTTAAGGAGCACAGACAGCATAAGGAAGAAAATGCAAAATCACATATAACCATAACTATTAGAGATATGATTAATGTGTTAGTGTGTTCATCCTTATTTCACATGCATTAACTGCTGTTCAAAAATAGGATTCTAGTAGTGCTATGATAAAATGCTATTAAAATATTCCTGATGCTTGAGTGTTTAGTTATCAGATGATTATTACTAATTCATTTTACATGAGAAGCACAGAGCACTTTGCAATTAACTTTTAACTCCATATTAGTTTCCCTAGTTCTTTCCTTCCTGTTTCTCTCCTTTCAGTGCTGCTCAGAGCCCCACCTCTGTGCAATCATTGGGGTTGAAATGTCTTGGGTTTCTGTCACATGACCCCTTTTCTCTTCACCATCACTCTCTGAACTCATCTACATTCAGGACTTTGCTTGCTCTCTCTATACCTAACTGTATTATGATAAGCCAGTGAGGTAGGCCACATCTGCATACATTCTAAGAGGCTGAGGCAGTGGGCTCTAGAGTCTAGGCAAGCCAGACTCAGCTACATCAAGCAAAGCAGAAAGAGAAAGCAGATTCAAACAGAAAACAGAGTTCCTGAAGCTGGAGAGGTGGCTCAGCAGTTAAGAGCGGGAGTGGTGTCTCCAGAGGACCTGGATTAGATTCTTAGCACCTACATGGTGGTTCATATCAGTGCCAGGCACACAGGTGATGAGCAGATAGGAAAAACATCCAGACACCAATAAAATAAAAACAACAAGCAACAGAGCTCTCTGTTATTATTTCAGGTCTCTTCTCATGACAAAAACATAATTATAGCTTATGTATTTTATCCATGCATTCTTTTCCTGAATAGTTCTAATGATAATTGTGTTGTGGATGGCAATTTTGTATCCAGGAGAACGTATTAGAATGGAGGTCTGACCTGTGTTGTAGTGTTTTGTTAAATGCCTAGTAAGCTAAAACCCTTTGCCTTTTCCAAATAGTGATTCTTTAACTGCTAGATTCCTAGGCTAAATTGTATTTCCTAGTTCTAGTATTTATGGAGCTGTTTCTGTTCTGTCCTCCTTTGTTCAGCGACAAGTTCAGAATATCAGATAGTCTGGATATCTTTGAAATAGACCTGGCTTTTCTTTAAATAGGTAATCTTTTAATAGAAAGATTTGATTTTTAATATCTTAAAAGAAAAATAGGTGATACAGGCTACATGTCAATAAACTACATTCCCTCTCCTCCAGCAGTAAGGAGATGAGCCACCAGGTGACTCTGTGAGCAGAAAGTCAGAAGGGAAGCTCAGATAAAGAAGCCACTGTAGGAGGAAGCCTGTATTCCACCATTAACCATGTTACTTACTAGAGGCGCATACAGATGAGGTAAGAGCGGTTTACCACACCGCTAACCACACCCACTTTAGGCATGACTAAAGACATATACGGACGGACGTAAAGACGTATACGTACATAGGCGGTAAACCGCTCTTACCTCATCTGTATGCGCCTCTAGTAAGTGACATGGTTAATGGCGGCATACAGGCTTCCTCCTACAAGCCACATTAGGGAAATCGAGTGACCATCAAAGGCATAAAGATATGTTCAATAGATTTTCATAAGAAATGGCACTTAGGATTCAGATTTCCCACTTCTGCTGTTTTATTTCACAAATATATTGTGGGAAAATACTCCACTCAAATTTGGTTAGAAAAGGTTTGATATTATTGATAAATAATTTGAATAGTCACACAATCCTATCTCTCAGGAGACCTTAAAGGCTTTTTCCTGATACTGAACCATTGTATATACCAAGTTCATTTACATTCTTGTCAAGTGGCTTCCCAAACCAGTTTTGAGTATAGTCAGTGAAGATCTTAATATCTGTGTTTGTTCTATTTTTTGAGACTTTTATTGTGTTTATGCTCCTATTGATTTATTTTGAGAGATTATTTTATAATTCTCCACAAATGATGCTTGCTAGCTAGTGTAATGGAGTCTTCTTTTGTATGTCCTAGAGTCAGTGGTACTCAAGAAATAGTGCATCCCAAGAAGGGGCTATATGCTTATTCTTCATATGTTAGTGTGCATATATGATTTGGTGTAGAGAATTTCCAGTGACTGAATCCAGACAATCAGGTACCAGCAAACTTACCTACGTGCTGAATCTCCAAACATATGCTCCCTTTGTATTCCAAAGTCAAACGACTTCAGAAATAATGTACAATTAATGTGTTTTTGAATAAAAATAAAATATCAGCTAAAACTCATGCTGAACAGAGTTGACCTCAGTTACTTATTTCTACCTTTCCTTTCTTTTGCCATAGGGAGTTATCTCTGAAACCTGGAGAACAATTATTAGCAATCATGCTACAACCTCAGGGTCTTTGCTATAGTAACAAGATATGCCTGTGGGCATACTTGGCCATTCTGTTTGTAGGTAAATAGTTAACAGTTGATGGTTATGGCAACAGTTTCTTATACTGAATGACAGAAGGGACAAGCATAATAGAAATGATGGTTAAAGTGTCCATCTGAAGGCTCCATGGGTATCTTTGGGAGTTAGAATCAGCCTTCCAAGGCAGCATACAGTGGCCCGGGCATTGCTGATTCATAGTTGTCACCTTCCCATTGCTCCAAGATGTCGTCATGTCTTGGACTTAGGCAGATTTTGTTCATTTAAAAATGTCTTCAGTATGGAGGTCAGTGTATATTACTCTCTTTAGGGCAGAAAGTTCTCCAGAACTGTTCTGATGTAGATGTTTGTTGCTATCTTGTTTGTTTGCTAAGCTTGTCGCACCCATCACAAGACTAGTAATCTCAAGTTGAATGTTACCATGCTTGTGTTCTACAGCAAATGTTCTCAACCACTTAATCCTCTCTACCCTCACTTTTGTATGAAGTGCCTTTTTCATTTTGCAGGTGTCAATAGTGATCTAAAAGCATAAAATCTGATCACCAAAGTTAAAACAGCAGCAACAATAACAATAAACAGAGATTCATGATTAAGCTGTAACACTTTAAAATTTTTTTAAATGCTTAGGTCAACTGTTTGAAATCCAAATTTAATTTCTTGCTTGTGTATTCTTAACAAACATTCCATCTTGGTGTTTCATATTACAGGAGACATTTTATAAACATCACTCGCCAAAAAGAAGCCAAAAGATTACCAAACTAAATCATAATGTTTCCTCTCACATTCTGGAAATGGCTCAGTTTTCCTCTGTGTCTTGGTCAGGTAAAAAGGCATCAAGAATTGACTTATCTATGATAAATATGATAAATAAAATGCAAGTCAGCTTTGTCACATGAATAGGTCTGATACAGCTTGATATTTAACTGAATGCTCCTGGATTGATTAGGTCACTGTCCATCGAACTCTGGCTGAGAGCAGTCTGCCTCTAGAGGTACAATGCCAGTGGAAGCTGCTTCACTGCTCTCTAGCTGGGAGATACCAGATAGGTGCACTGGGATCTGAAGACATTCACTTAACTCTTTGTGGTACGGCTCTTTTGTGTCCATTCAATGGTACACTCATCTATGGTTTGAAGTTGTTCAGCAGGGGATATATATATATATATATACACACATATATATATGTATATATATATATATAACTATGAACCTACTACTTTAAGTTTCAGGGACACTTTGAAAGCATAAGGGAAAAATAATAACGGCACATATTAACAGTTTGCACTCGTTGGGAAAGCCAGATATTTGAAAGTCAGTTACTGACCGGTAAGTGTATGCGAAGATGAGGGATACAATGAAAACGAAGGGAGTGAGGTTGGTAGGAGATACACACTCGCTTTGCTTGACTTCGGATATATGGTTTAGTTGCACATGTATGTGGAGTTATCAAGGGAAGACCCCACAAGATGATGACTCATTTTAGAGAGAGCAGAATGCTGGTGAGGTCTTCCACCCATTATTTTTCTGTTGAAACTTTCTCATCGCCAGTTTTCTGTGCACCGACAGCAAGATCATGGGTGAGTCACTCCAATCTTCACAGGAGCTGAGAGCTCCCTGCTTCCTAGTGTGTGTGTGCTTGTGTCTGATGTCTGATGTTACAGTCACCTCAAGTGATGTCTGCGTTATCCTTGGCCAGTTCTGTGCAATGCTGTGGTCTCAATGGGTGGCAGGGTCTCACCGATACATTCAGTCATTTCCTGGTGGGATGGAGAAAGGAGTTGGCAGTAGGACACTGAAGCCTGTGGCTATTTTATATTCTCTGTACAACCTCCACCAAAGCATCGACTGGCATTGATTAAGCACTTGACATGCTTCAGGTAGTTCTGAACTCTCAGTTTATCGGCTGGCTTCATGCCCTCAGTTGTCCTGCACAGGCAACATCAGAATTATGGCCATCTTTGCATTAGAACACCAAAAGCAGAAGGCTACTGTGGGGAGGCTCAAACTCAACTTTGTAGCATTGACTCCCAGCAAGAGGCTAGACTACAGGGCCTCACAAATTAGCTGTAAGACAAACATTTGTGTTTATGTGGGAATACTAACAACTTTTATGGAGTTTGTAAAAGGGTGAACGGCATTGGTCCCCAGAAGGTTGGGAAAGTCAGTGCAAGCCCTGAGAAAGCACAGTAAATTGAGAAGGCATTTTCAAGGCTAGCTTTGCCAGAATAAGACACAAAAGAAGTTAAAAGTTAGGTGAAACACTTTGTGGTGCAGTTACTCATACACAGATGGTAGGCATGGAAATTAGAGCAGGCGTTGTGGGAGACAGTGTGGAGGTTCCTCAAAAACTTCAAACAGGACTACCAGATGATCCAGCTGTACCCATGCTGGGGACCTCTCTGAAAGATGAAAACTGCTGTGGCGAAAACACACATGAATGAAGACAACTTGGGCACATATGCACACTGGAATTGTCTTCTGCTATAAAAGATGAAGTCCTGTCATTTGTGACAGCATAATATAATGTGACAATAAATGTGTGAGAGAATTCCCAGACAGTGATATCCTCAGACTCTCATAAAAGGTAGAAAAAAATGAACTCATACCAGTCAACATACAAGTTGACAACAGAGACTAGGAAAAGAAGAAATTAGGGAGAAATGGAGAAAGGTTGCTCAGTGAGATCCAAATTACAGTTAGTTAGGAGCAGGAAGTCCTAGCATTTACCACATAATAGTTTGCCTGTAGATATTAGTTAGAAACTGAATATTTTTAAAAGCTAGGAGAAAGGATTTGGAAATGCTGCTTGAGGAGTTAGGCATGTTTAGTTTGATTCAAGCATTATGCAACCTAGATGCTTACTAACTCTAATTATGTTTAATATATCTAGTATAGTTATTTAAATGTACTATTGATATACAGTTGGTGTGCATACATGCATATGGGTATGGGAGCATACGGACATACGTGCGTTCATGTGTGTGTGTGTGTGTGTGTGTGTGTGTGTGTGTGTGCATATGTGTGTGTATTATAGGTCAACCATAGGTGCTGTTTCTCAGCAGCCATACATCTTCTGAGACAACGTCTCCACTGGGTACCTGGGGCTCGGATGATTAAGGTAGGCTACTTCACATTAAACTGCTCTCTCTTTCCCCTGTTCTGATACTGCAAATGTGAATTACCTACCTTGTCCAGCTATTTATGCCATGCTGGGGACTGGACTCAGTTTCTTAGTGTTTTTTACCAAGAACTTTGCTAACTGAGCTCTCTCTCCATCCCCATGATATAAAATCTTTTGTAGAAATTAAAATAAATTTAATTAAAATGATCCTCTATAACACTACTTAGTGACCTTTATTCTTTTAAATTTACACCAGCTGAATGTTAGGGAAACAAATAGTAATAATTCATTGGCAGTCAAATTACATTGAAGTTCCTCATGGACTTTGCTAAACTTATTAAGGAAAGCCACTGTAAAAACAAAACTGAAAAGCGACATATTCAACGAAATAATTGTGCCTTTACTCACCAATCTAGTTTTAATCATCTAAAGGGGAGATTATGTTAGTGAAAGTTCCAAGGAGACAAGCCAGTGACTAGGTCGTATCTGATTCTGATAATGAATTTGGTGACAAAAGGAAAACCAGAGAAGAAACTTCTGATAGAAGAGAAAGAGTTGGACTTGTGATAAGCTTGAGTAATTCTAGGAATAAATGCCAGAAATAAGCCAACTAACCAATCCATCGATAAGTCAATCAATCAATAAATGAGTTGATGCCCTAACACTGAATTTGGTGGCATTCCAGCATTTGGGAACTCAGGAGACTGCAGCAAGAGGACCATGAGTTTGAGGCAAGTCTGTGTTTCAGTCAAGTTTTCCAGGCTCTGACAAACGAAACAAGAGAAAACAAAATCCAAGAAAAATGTTCATGAATAAACATTAAGATCTAGGTTTGAGGGGAGATCTGGCACTAGTAAGGTCTTCAGAGATCCGCAAGGATAACACCAACTGCCAAACTAAGCAGTAGTGGAGAGACTACTTTAAATGCCCCTCCCTGATAATGATTTTGACAACTATCTTACACACTATCCTAGAATCTCCATCCAGTGACAGATGGAAGCAGAGGCAGACACCCACAGTTAAACACTGAACTGAACTCTTGGAACTCAGTTGCAGAGAGGGAGGAGTGATGAGCAAAGGGGTCAAGATCATGCTGGAGAAACCCAGAGAAACAGCTGACCTGAACAAGGGGGAGATCTTGGACCCCAGACAAATGGCTGAGAGGTCATCATGGGACTGATCCAGACCCCTTGAATGTGGGTGTCAGTGAGGAGACCAAGGCAATCTATGGGGCTTTGTGTAGTAGATCAGTATTTATCCCTGGCATACAAATGGACTTTGGGTGCCCATCCCATAATGAGGAATACTCTCTCAATCTGGACACTTCGGGGAAGGCCTGGGCCCTCCCTGGAATGAAATGACAGACTCTAGAGATCCCCCATGGAGGGTCTTACTCTCCCTGGAGAATGGAGTAGGGATTGGGTGGTGGGCTGAGGGGCAGGTGGGGGGAATGGGCATGGAGGGGAGAGAGAGGGAGCTGGGACTGACATGGGAAGCAAGCTTGTTTGTAATTTAAATATATCATAAAAATATGGTCAGGAACTTTTCAAAATTAATGCAAATTATTAGTCTCTGGGGCCAATTTTAGTTCATAGTCAAATGGAAGTTTAGGTGGCTAAGTACTTTTATGAGGACTCAAAGTAACATCTTGTTTTACTTTGTTTTGTTTTGAGACAAAATATCCTTGTGAGACCTGTGCTGGCTTGGAACTCACCATTCAGGCTGGTCTGGCTTCATGCTCATGGAGTGCCTCCTGCCTCAGTCTCCCAAGTGCTGCCATTAAAGACAGTACCCCCACATCTGGTTATGGTTTTTAATTTACTAATTTGTATTAAAATTTTCTCATAACATGGACTACCATTTCTTAAACTAATTTATCACAAATCACCCTTCATGAAGAATGGACCAGCACACCGCAGCAGGACTTATTCAAGAGGTATAGACATATTCTACTGAACACTAGGGATTTTTGGGGGTCTGGAGGAAGGGCACCTTACTTCAAAAGATGAGGAGATGAGTTGAATCACTTCCACAAGGATTCCATCATAGTGATTATTATTTCTCAAGAGCTGGTTCTATGTGAAAGTCTTCTGTTGGCCAAGATTTAGCCAATTAACTGCTGTCTTAGAGATTATGTAAAATATATAGTGATCAGTTCAGTATGTAAAACCTCCAGACAATTTTATAGACTTTCGTCTCATTTTGCTTTGTTTGGGCATATTTTTATTAGTCTCTTGCATATTTACTTTAATTTCAATTTTTTGTTTCTTTTTTAGTGTATGCGTGTTCTTTTTGTTTATTTGTTTTTAATAGAGAACCATAAAGTTCAGTGGGTTGGGAGATGGGAGGATCTGGAATGAATTGAGAAATGAGAAAACATGATCAAAATATATTGTATACTTTTTTAAAAATTCTCCTCTCTACAGAAATGTGACTGAGAGGGTTCCTAATATATAGACACCAAGTGTCTTCCCACTGACATCACCTGGTGCCAGCCTGGCTTGTCTGTTTCTGTCAGCTCTAAGCAACACATAGTTTGCTGCTAGACTGTTAAGATGTAACCACCCTACCACACCTCTAATGCAGCCCATAGTTCAGATTTACATTGATGTCAGCCACAAGCCAAACAATGCAGGTTGGAATACGACATACATGGCAATCTTTTCCCTTTGCTGGACTTTTCCTTTTCATCCAGTGATGCTCTCTTCCAAGGGAAAGCCTACTAGGCTGTTTTCTATATAAAGTGCTATCCTGAACCGGAGTGGCTCAGAGCTTCACGCTGAGCTGTGGTGTCATTGGCATAGCATAGTCAAGCTTTTCCTGCCCTTCCTGTGGGGGGTTTAAAATGGTATGGAGGTCTATATTACTTCACCCATCAGGTGATTCTTTAAACAAAGGAACGTGAACACTAATAGAAACATGCTAGATAGGTGCACATATCACTTTTACCCTTGTTTTATTTCCCAGCTCTAGGTCCCTGGATAACTCTGGAATGTTCGAATGAGATGATCAGTCCTAAGGCAGCAGTTTGGGTTAAGAATGCTGACATTCTTATTGGTTTAATAAGTTAAATGCCATTTAAGACAGTCATCAATCTCATTACAGAGGAAGGGCATTTAAGGTAGCCTCTCCACTATTGCTTAGATTCTTAGTTGGGGTCATCCTTGTGGATTTCTGGACATTTCCCTAGTGCCAGATTTCTCTTTAGATATATACTGGTTCCCTCTCTTCAGGTAACTCTTTTCTTGCTCCCTTTCTGTATTCTTCCTTCACCTTGATCTTCCTGATCCCTCATGTTCTCCTCTGCCCCTCCTCTTACTCCTACCCCTCTCCTGTGCTCCCAACTTGTTCAGGAGATCTTTTCTCTTTTCCCTTCTCCTGGTGTTGATGTATGTCTCTCTTAGGGTCCTCCTTGCTTCCTAACTTCCCTGGGGTTGTGAATTGTAGGCTGGTTATCCTTTGCTCTATGACTAATATCCACTTATGAGTGAGTACATGCTATGTTTTGCTTTGTGGGTTTGGGTTACCTCACTCAGGATGGTTTCTTCTAGTTCCATCCATTTACCTGTGAATGCCAAGATTTCATTGTTTTTTTTTTCTCTGCTGAGTAGTACTCCATTGTGTTAACGTACCACATTTTCTTTATCCATTCTTCAGTTGAGAGGCATCCAGGTTTCCTCCAGGTTCTGGCTATTACAAATACTGCTGCTATGAATATAGTTCAACATATGTCCTTGTTGTATGAATGTGCATTCTTTGGGTGTATGCCTCAGAGTGGAATTGCTGGTTCTTGAGGTAGACTGACTTCCATTTTCCTGAGAAACTGCCATACTGATCTCCAAAGTGGTTGTACAAGTTTGCATTCCAACCAACAATGGAAAAGTGTTCCCCTTTCCCACATCCTCTCCAGCACAAACTGTCCTTGGTGTTTTTGATTTTAGTCATTCTGACAGGTATAAGATGGTATCTCAGAGTTGTTTTGATTTACAGCACTTTCTTAAATGTCTGTCAGCCATTTTAGATTTCTTTATTGAGAATTCTCTATTTGGTTCTATACCCCACTTTTTAATTGGATTATTTGGTGTTTTGGTAATCAGCTTCTTGAGTTCTTTGTATGTTTTGGAAACCAGACCTCTGTCAGATGTGGGGTTGCTGAATATATTTTCCCATTCTGGGGCTGCCATTTTGTCTTGCTGACTGTGTCCTTTGCCCTACAGAAGCTTCTCAGTTTCAGGAGGTCCCATTTATTAATTGTTGTTCTCAGTGTCTGTGCTACTAGTGTTATGTTCAGGAAGCAGTCTCCTGTACCAATTTGTACTTCCAACTTTCTTTCTCTGCTAAGAGGTTCAGTGTGGCTGGATTTATGTTGAGGTCTTTGATCCATTTGAACTTAAGTTTTGTGCATGGAGATAGATATCTATCTGCAATCTTTTACATGTCAGCATCCAGTTATGCCAGCACCATTTGTTGAAGATGATTTCTTTTTTCCATTGAATAATTTTAGCTTCTTTGTCAAAAATCAGGTATTCTTAGGTGTGTGGATTAATATCAGAGTCTTCAATTTGATTTCGTTAGTTTACCTGTCTGTTTTTTTCCTCAATATATGCTTTTATTTAAATTCAGTTCAGTGTTTAGCTGTGGGTATCTGTCTCTGCTTCCATCAACTACTGAATGAAGGTTCTAGGATGGCATATAGGGTAGTCATCAACCTTATCATCAAGGAGGGTTATTAATGTAGTCTCTCCACAATTGCTTAGTTTGCCAGTTGGTGTTATCCTTGCAGATCTCTGGAGATCTCACTAGTGTCAGCTCTCTCCTCAAGCCTATAATGACTCCATCTATTATGGTATCTCTCATCCTGCTCTCCTCTATTCTTACCTCTACTCAACCTTCCTATTCCCCCATGTCTTCTTCTCCCCCTCCCCTTATACCCCCTCTCTTTTTCCTGGTTCCCTCTGCCCTCCCACTATGTTCCCAATCAGCTCAGGAGATCTTGGCTCATTACACTTCTCTGGAGTACATCTCTCTTGGGACCCTCCCTGTTTCCCAGACTCACTGGCTCTGGGATTGTAGGCTGACACTCCCCTGATCCATATCTAAAATCCATGTATAAGTGAGTACATACCATGTTTGTCTTTTTGTGACTGGGTTACCTCACTCAGGATGGTTTCTTCTGGTGCCATCCATTTGCCTGCAAATTTCAAGATTCCATTGTTTTTTTCCACTGAGTAGTACTCCATTGTGTAAATGTACCACATTTTCTCTATCCACTCTTCAGTTATGGGGGCATCTAGGTTGCTTCCAGGATCTAGCTATTACATATAATGCTGCTATGAACATAGTGGAACAGACATCCTTGTTGTGTGAATGGGCATATTTTTGGTATATGCCTAAGAGTGGAATTGCTGAGTTTTGTTTACCTGTCTGTTTTTATACCAATATCAAGCTGTTTTCATTACTATAGCTCTATAGTAGAGCTTGAAGTCAGTAATGGTGATACCTCCAGTAGTTCCTTTATGGTACAGAGTTGGTTTGGCCCTTCAGGCTTTTTTTCCATATAAAGTTGAGTATTATTCTTTCATGGTAGGAGAAAGAGGATGGGGGAAGAGGAGGGGGGGAAGAGACCATGAGGAATCAGGAAGATTGAGTCAGGGAAGAATAGAGGAGATCAAGAAAAGAGATACCTTGATAGAGGGAGCCATTAAGGGCTTAAGGAGAAACCTGGCACTAGGGAAATTGCCAGGAATCCACAAGGATGCCCCCAACTAAGAATCTAAGCAATAGTGGAGAGGCTACCTTAAATGCCCTTCCCTCATAATGAGATTGATGACTACCTTAAATGCATTCATAGAGTCTTCATCCAGTAGCTGATGGAAGCAGAAACAGAGATCCACAGCTAAACAATGAGCCGAACTCCTGGAAACCAGTTGTAGAAAGGGAGGAGTGATGAGCAGAGGGGTCAAGACCATGCTAGGAAAACCCACAGAAACAGCTGACCTGAGCAAATGGGATTACACAGACACCAGTCTGACATCTCTGGGATGGACCAGCACAGGACCAAACCAGACCCCCTGAATGAGGATGTCAGTTGGGAGGTCAGGGAAGTCTATGGGGCCACTGGAAGTACAACAGTATTTATCCCTAGTGCAAGGACCTTGGGAGCCCATTCCCCATGGAGAGATACTCTCTCAGCCTAAACTCATGGGGGAGGGCCTAGGTCCTGCCCCAAATGATGAGACAGACTTTAATGACTCCCTATGGGAGGTCTCACCCTCACTGGGAGATGGGGGATGGGATGGAGTTATTGGGGAGCATGGGAAGATGGGAGGGACAGGAAACTGGGATAGGATGTAAAATAAAATTGTTTTCAATTTAAATGAAAAAAAACCAAAATTGATCTTAAATTCGTATCAATAAATCAAAATCCATACCAATAACAGATAAGTTAAATGCAAGATCAGCAGCTCTAAGATTACTTTGGAGGAGGGGAACACATCAACAGGTTTTAGACCTTTCTTTTTAGATGACAATCTGAAACTCACTGTAAAATACTAGAGATGTTTAGATCCTGGAGAGAGGATGGTGGAGATGGCTTTCTGTATTTGTTCTGATAACAATTACTGTCAAAGCATTCAGTATGGGGAGGAAATGTCAGGCCTGTGCTTGAATTACACAGGCCTGCTTGATTGGCAGGATGAGGATTAGGAAATCCATTTGGTCATCCTCAAAAGGAAGATTCTCCTGAAGAGTTCTCCTAAATGTAGTATTGGATGGTCAAAGAAGTGAGAGCAACTAATTCAATACTCTAAAACCAACTGTTCTAAAATTAGAGTCATTTCCCCAAGTAGTTGTCTTCCGTGTTTAGCTTCAGGGAGAATTGGATAGAATATTAAATTCAGCAGTCCAACCTCTACACATGTTGGACAAGTACATCTTTCTGGATGCTGATTTGTACTTACCAGCAGCTTCTGATACTGTTTACAAGACCATTTTGCTGATGCATCACAAAAGGAAGGAAACAAAGCAGGGAGGGAGCTAGGCCAAGAGGGGTAGGTTTCCTTTGGTGTGTTTAGTCAAAACAATGCGTGACCTTCACAGACCTCTCTTCTCAAACCATAGTTCACTGAAGAATTGTGAGGGTCATTGGCTTGGAACTAAGTACCAAGAGTTTGCACATAAAAGCAAAGGAGGAAAAAATATGATTTGGGTCGTGTAGAGTTTCACAGAGCTTCGTGAGACATAACGAGACTATGCTGAGCCTATGTTTGCTTTTAAGGGAGCTTCCTCAGGAAGAGTCCAGACTATCCAGTGCATAACCCACTTTTGTGTGCAATAAATTCTGTCAGAATGACCCCTAGGTCACCAAAGAAAGTCAACCAAAAACATACCACACTTCAGTAGCCCTTAACCTAACTCTGCCACTTACAGTATTGCTTTAGGGGAAAGGAAAATATTGAAAAGTTGTCTATAAAAGAGAACTTATTCTAATACAAATATTTATTCACAAGAACCATGGAAAGTGATCCACTCCAGGGATCGTTAGTTGCATCCTGATACAAGGCTATAGGGATGACGCTGCACCCCCATCAGCCTGGACAGAGGCTGCACGGAGGCGTGCTGGCACATGGACTTGAGGTTCAGGCATCTAACCTAGATCTCTGTGCCTGGTACAAGATAGGGCAGGTTGTATTCACTATGGAGGCATGTGATAATGGGTCATGGAAAATACAGTGTGGGTTGCGAGAAGCCAGGGGAAATTTCTCGATTTCCATTTAGAGCACATCTCTAAACATTTGCCCTGCGCACACCCACACAGGTCCCACAGTCTAGAAAGGGATCAGGGGCCGGCAGAGCAAAGGGAAGCAGCGTGCTTCTGCCCTTAGTCACTCCTTACAAATATTTGCTTTGCACTTACTCGTTCCAGGTGCTCCTCTGTGTCCTGCAGATACAGGAGGGACACGACGTTCCCACGGAGAGTAGTGGAATGAGTAAGCGCTCACAGTCCTAGTGAGAAGCGGTTACTCCCCAAAGCACTCTCCTACTTAACCCATTCCACTTCCATGCAAATCCCTACAGGAGGTGCCCAATCCCCCTCTTACAGGTTAGGAAACAGAGGCCCTAGAATAACTTTTCAGCACAGAGTAGAGACCCAGACAGTGGTTCCTTAATCATTTTCCCACCTGGCCTTTGTACACTGGAATGGAAAGATGAATCTGGAAGACCTGGGGGCGAGGTGGGGGATCTGGAGGGTGGAAAACTATCAACCCCCTCTGAATGCCACAGATGCTCTGCTTAGCGGGACGTGCAGGTTATCTAACTCCATCCTGCACGTGTTACAGATGGTATTACAAAGTGTGGGGTTATAACTGGCTAAGTGGGAATTGTTGGAGTCTAGGGACCACATTGCTGCAGAGGAAACTAAACCTGGGAAGCAAACAGTCGCGAACTATTCTTCAAATCTGCCTCAAAGATTCTCGGACGCATGCCTGTGGTATTCCGTTTTAAAGTTAAAAGTGCGCCATGTTTCACCGCAGGCCTGTCTGTGTCAGGACCAGCAACTCAGCGAGTGTGGTGGGGCATATTTCTCCTCTGTAAAGAATCCCCCACGGGATGCTGAGCATGTGTTTGGGAGAAGTTTTTCACATCCTTTTTTATGTTTGAGAAAAGAACAAAACTCAGTGTAGCAATGCCATTTGAATTTCACATCCCATTTCACAGAAGTCTTGGTTTTTTGAGAGTTAAAGAAAAAAAAGTGGCTGTCTTTAAAAACAGTGAAATTGCTGGGTCACCGGACACAAGGAAGCGCAGCATGCTGACACAGGTGCCATCATGTAATGACAATGAGCAACCTGGCCTTCCCACTTTGGGCCACATAAGATCCCAGTACCCTGGATCCCTGCAGATTACTTTGCAAACTCCCGGACCCAGAATGCCCACAACATACTGATAGGTCAAATTCCTGCCCAGAATCTGTTGGGTCCCTTGATGTTCACCGGAGTCATTCAACCTTGGCTGCCACCAGACTAGTGAGGCCTCGATGTACTAAGGTTACCCTGTGAAAGACTAACTTGTGATAATTTTCTCACAGGGTCCAAATGACATAATCTAGCAAGTTGTAATAACAGGTAACTTCCTGGAAGAGCTGGTATCTCACTCATCCCTCCAGGAGTCATGGCTTTCTGACCAGTTCCTCTTCCCAAGCTGCTTTCTATTTCAGAAAGAGCATTCTTCAGCAGGCTGCTCAGTCCCTTTACAAAGAGGTTTCTAGAGGGACTGTCTTCATGTTTTCCTAAATATGTATAAGCTAATGCAATGCATTATCATACCCGAAGTTGGGAGATAATATAAGGCCTTGTGGGAATGAAGAATCACAAACTGATTGTATTTACTCCTTACAATAAATGTAGGAAGAAAGAATATTATTTCCATGAGCCAGTAGAGCCTAAAATAGCCCACCTAATTTGTGTAAGTACATGGAGAGTGATTGAGGCAGATTGAGCAGTGATGAAATCAGAACCTGTGATTAACTCTCTTCCTGCTGTGTCACTGTGTCCTCTTGATAAACAAAAGAAAATTCAACAGTCTTTATTAAAGTTCATTTAAAAGTAACATCCAGAAGCACTTGTTTTCATATGCTGTAAAGTTTTATTCCTGAAAAACACATGCTCCGACAACCCAGAGTTTTCAGATTCAGACGAAGTGCTATTCAGCTGCCTGGTTTCTGTCCCCTCACTCTTGAGTGGCCGGTAGTCTCATGTGGTATGAGGTATGTAGCATCGGGTATGTAGAAAGGTAGGCGTTTATTAGCTTACTACAACCACAAACTAGGAAAGTACATCTTAGTGTATGAATTCAGAACTGTTCTAAATAAAAACAAAGCTATTCTTCTAGGCCAGTGACTCTCAACTTTTCTAATGGTGTGACCTTTTAATACAGTACCTATGTTGTGGCGACCCCAACCATAAAATTACCTTCATTGCCACTTCATAACTGTAATTTTGCTACTGTTATGAATTGTTACATAAATATCTGATATGTAGGATATATGATATGTGACCCCCAATGAAAGGCTGGTTCAAGTCCGAAAGGGGTTGTGGCCCACAGGTTGAGAACCACGGTTAAATAGACTCAAGTAATTGTGCAAGGCTGTACACACTGGGTATGGAACCCTTGAAAGAATACCCAGATTTTCTCTTACAGTTTATCTGGACCTGTCTTACGAAATCCTTTCATGACAGTTTAGGGGTGCTTTGATGAATGCTTATCTGTATCTTAGCCAGATGACTGAGTATTTGGAGTTTTTTCTGTCTGCTGCACAAACATTAGAACCCAGGTATGCGTTGTCAGCACCCAGTAAAATCGAGGTATGGGGCCTGTGTCTTTAACCACAGCACTGGGGAAATAGAATCCCTGAAAATCAGAGAGCTCTAGGCTCGGTTAGAGATCCTGTATCAAAGAATAAAATGGAGAGTGATGAAGAAAGTCACACAGTCAATTTCTGTCCCCTGCTCATGTGTGCAATAGTAAGCAACTGCACACACATGTATACACTACACACATTAACACTCATGCACGCACACAAGCAGAAACTAGTTTTGCGGTAAATTAACAATAATCATTTTTGTACAATAAGTTAACATCTAAACTTCAAATTATATTTACATACAAAAAGGGAATGTGTTTACATATCCTCTGGGTTATAGCTATACAACAACAACAACAAAATCATTAGGATTGGTAGAGCAGAGGCAGGAAGCTAACACGACTCTTGGAAGTTACATAAAGATGCCAGCTAGCTGTTTAAACTCAAGGCTTCCTGCCATAGGAAGGGTGTAGTTGGGAAACAGTTGTGAGTCGGGAACTACCATACAGCTATCTATGGGAGCAGATCCTGCTAAAGGGACCTGGGCAGGAGCATTTCCGAAGATTTCTTACTCTTCTGCTGATTTAGAGAAGAATGCAGCAGCTCTCTATGATAGAAATCACCTGGATTCATGACTGACCTGCTGCTGGGCTCTGGGGAATCATCCTCCCATTTTTTAAAATTTAAATTAAAAACAAACTTCTTTTACATATCAATCCCAGTTCCCTCTCCCTCCCCTCCTCCCCTGTCCCCACAGACCCCCTATCCCATCTCCTTTCTGCTCCCCAGGGAGGGTAAGGCTTTCCATGGGAGATCTTCAAAGTCTGTCATATCATTTGGACCCTCCCCTGTGTGTCTAGGCTGACAGAGTATACCTCTATTGGGATTGGGCTCCCACAGAACAGCTTATACCAATTTTCCTCAAAGTATTCCATGTAATAGAAGCAGAAGGGTCTTTGCCAAACTCTTTTTATGAGGCTTCAATAACCTTGGTATGCAAGCCACACAAAGACACAACTAAGAAAGAGAACTTCAGACAAATATCCCTCATGAACATTGATGCAAAAATACTCAATAAAATACTGTCAAATCTAATCCAAGAACACATCAGAAAAATCATTCGCCATGATCAAGTAGGCTTCATCTCAGGGATGCAGGGATGATTCAACATATGAAAATTCATCAATGTAATCCACCATATAAACAAACTGAGAAAAAAAATCACACAGTCATCTCACTTGATGCTGAAAAAGCCTTTGACAAAACCCAACACCCCTTCATGATAAAGGACTTGGAGAAATCAGGGATAACAGGAACATACCTAAACATAGTAAAAGCAATATACAGCAAACCAACAGCCACCATCAAACTAAATGGAAAGAAACTCAATGTGATTCCTCTAAAATCAGGAATAAGACAAGGCTGTCCACTCTCTTCATACCTCTTCAATATTGTACTTGAAATTCTAGCTAGAGCAAGAAGACAACAAAAGGAGATCCACAGGATACAAATTGGAAAGGAAGAAGTCAAACTTTCACTATTTTCAGATGATATGATAGTTTACATAAGTGACCAAAAAAACCTTACATTTTCTAATTGAATAAAAAGTTGTACTTTCTAGTCAACATTTTCCATTTTCCAGTGAACACCATACTTTCAGTCCCTGACAACCTTCTACTTGTTCCTTGTAGAGATTCAAGATTTTTAGATTATATTTAGTAAGAGCAACTATAAAGTTTTCATCTTTCTGGTTTGGATAATTCAACTAAACATGATGTCCAACTTAATCCATGTTGTTACAAATGGGATCTTCATATTTTTAAAATCTGAGAATTTCATTATATATATATATGGTACATTTTCTTTATCCACCCAGAATTTGTGCATCCTTAGATTGATTCCATATCTTTGGTATTAGTAATTATGCCACCATAAACGGGAATACATAATATTGAACATTGTTTTTCATAATGGTTGTATTGATTTATATCCTACAAATACCGTATCATGACTGAATTTTCTTTACAGGTTCACGAAAATGCATCCTGTTTTGGTTTTTGGTAAAAGCCATCTTTCCCCTTTTAAAAATGTATTGAGTTTGTTCTTTGAGAATTTCATACATGTATAACAAGCATTCTAATTACTGTCTCCCCCCAGATCCCTTCTCACCCCCCATTACAAGTCCCCTTCACACAATGATAACTTTTATGTTATTGTTTGACTGGTTGTTTTGTTTTTAAGACCCACTGAGTTTAACCAGGATTGTCTTTGTAGCTGTGGGTTTGGAATACCATTTGTCTAAGGACATAAACAAAACATGTAGAAGGTAGCTAATTACCATGGCAGTTTAGTTAAATAACAGTATTAACTTCAAACACAGTGAGGAGATGGCTGGTTACCCCATAATAGGCATGCCACTGTTGCATCAGTGAGCACATATTGCTTGGTAGGTTGTTTTTGCATATTATAATATCCTCAGTGGGTAAGGTCACTGATACCATCTCAAACCCAGCAGCCTACATAGCTTCTGCATCTATCAGGGAGTAATTTTCCAATTTAATTACAGTTTGCTTTCCTTACATATTGCAACCAATGTGCGAGGTGTCTTCACCAAGAGGGTCTTTTCAACTAGTTTGTTGGTTGAGGGGAAGGAATGGGAGGAGCCTGTGTTGTTTTAGGCATCTCAGGAGGCTGACAAACAGCTCATAACGAGGTGTCGCACACCCACCACTGAGGCTTTTGTTTAGTAAACTGGCTATGAAAGCCATTTTTACAGGTATGAGGTGAAAGGTTGAGTTTACCTGATGACTGGTGACATTGAGGACCTTTTCACATGCATTTTGGCTTTTTCTGTGCACTTGTTTTTGAGAAATATCTGCTTAGGTTTTTTTTTGCCTGTTATTACACATGTTTTTTTTTTCTTTCTTGCTGTTGATTTGCGCTCCTTATATACCTTGAGGAAAGGTGATTGGCACGAATTCTCTTCTGCAGAACATCTCAATATCCTATTGATTGTTCCTGTAGCTATGCAGAAGCTTTTGAGTTTGATGAATCCCATCTTTTTGGTTTTACTTTTGTTGCTTATGTACTGAGGAGTTCTCTCTATGTGTGGATTTAAGTCACATGTATTTGCATGAGTATTTTTTGGCATGGTGGCCAAGACCCGAGATTGAGCATGACTGAAGCATGAAGACCTAACTAAGCATTTCCTGCCTGTGAAACTTGGAGAATACATTTTACATTTTACTTCCTTGAGCATTAGTTAATGCATTTGCAGTGTGGAAATAATACTACTTAGGATACAAGTTTTTATATAAGTGAAATGAGGTTATTATACATATATAAGCTAATTTTTACACACAAATCAAAATTAAAATATAATTTATTGTCAATCACTCAATTTAAAGCTTCATTAAAAAATAGCAACTTGGGAAATATTTTCTTAAATGTAGGAGAAATTTGCTTTTTGCAACAATGTCTGCATATGTATATGCATATATATGTGTATGTATATGCATATGTATATATGCACATACATTTAAAACTATTTTGTGGTTTCTGAAGTTTTAGGTCTTTTACATTGAGTTAAAGAAAAGACAAATTAGTCATCTGACATTACCCACACAACTCTTTCTTGTAGGTCAAGATGGAGACATGTTAATGGAGAGAAGATATCATTTATTTATAAACATTTCAGTTAACTGAAGAGACACTGTGCATAGCTAGCTGAACTCAGAGCTTCCAGAGGTCACTGTGTGCAGAAAAAACATGAGTACTCAACAGAATTAATCATACTGACGCCCGTCTGTCTGATATTTAAAAAAAATATTGTGGGAAGTTTACAGCAATAAAATTCGGTAACCAACTTAGAATTGTGTGTGTGTGTGTGTTTTATAAAATGTGGTTTTAAAACTTGTAGTTAAATTTTGGTCACAATTCTGTTCTCTGAAGTTTTCACACATATGCACGCACGCCGCAGATGTCAAGTACCAGTTTGTAAAAGGAAAGTAGGTGACAACCATTTTAACATTCACAAATGTGACATGTCAGACGGTCACTGTAAATTAAAGAGTAATTTACCCTGGGAGCTCATAGTTGGTAATATAGGATGCCAGAATTTAGGGAGAGCTATTGTATTCTCTATTCTCTAAATAAGTGTACAGAATGACTTAATAACTTCATAGGAACGGTTCATGTAAGACACTATCGGTTTTGTCTTCAGAAATGAGAAGTCAGGATTCAAGGACAAAAGAGATGACAGCACAGCACTCACCTAAGAACAAAAACATACAGTCTAAGAGAACAGGAGCAAACAGTGAAACTGCCGTCAGTAACTGAAAGCACCAGTGTCCAGGCAGCAGTTTCACTTAAACAGGTGCTCGAGACAGAGTAATGGTTTATGGTGCTGCATTTCAGTTACTCAGGAAAACAAGGAAATCTTAAACACCCTTGACTTACCACAGTTGTGTGGCTCTGTCTCTGTGAGGCTCTACCTGGAGTGTTGACACAGCTGACTCCACAGAGACATTCGGAAAAGTCTGAGGTGTCTTCTTTGGAATTCCATAGTGCTCAGAAGACTTTGTAGTCCTCTTGGCCGTACGGCTTTCCTTTATGAAAATGTAGAGTGCAGAAGATTCATGACTCTCATCCTTTCCACTGCTGAATAACCAGAAGTAAATATTTGAAACCACCTTTCAGCTATCACCCATAATTTAAGTTCATTAAAGCCTTTGCTTGTCTCAATTTGTTTGAATGTTTCTTTTATTTTAACACTCCATCTTCAATCTACTAATAATCTTCTTGAACATTTCACAAACTTCAAATTTTTTGTGGATTATGTAGCCTAGAACCAAACAAAAATTATTATTAAGTTTTATATGATTAAAGATTTTTGTTGTTGCTGCTTTTAATAATTATGCAGCCATTCAAATACCTTGTATGTAAATGACTAAGGTTTCTGTTAAAGTGAAGAAGTTATGATATTCTACTCTAGGGACTTGATGCTCATTGTCATCTTTAGCACAATATTCTCTTTTGAACCCCCAAATGAAATAATATTTCTTCAGTTAAGGGAACAAGTGGGAATTTTATTGAATAATGTTACATTCAAACATGCAAAGACTATTTGTTTAGCTTGTTTTATATGGCAATAAACTGGCCTTTCCTAGAATGGCTTTTATACAGTTAGGCTGATTGAACAATTTAGTTAGAATTGACTAGGGAAGAAAACCTGCATAATTGTCATTTCTCATTCATCTTGAGTAACTGACTTTTACTGAAGGTAAATATAAGTAGATTGGTTTACTGAAATCATGTTCTGGAAGATTATCTCCATTGTATCCACAGTCATCTGAACTCTGTTCCCTGCTTCTGCACCCTCCACCCTTGTGGAGCAGGGGCCAACAATTCTGAGGAGGAAGGAGAATCATAGGGCCACATATACAGTGAAGACAACTGACATGAAGGTCATTAAATGGGGTTCAGCATGCTGGGATACCCAGGGCCTTAAGATCTCCGTGGCCTGGGTTTCCAGTCCAACAGTCTCCCTCTGTGAGCCAATGTTTCAATGCAGAGGTCAGATTCCAGGTAGTTTTCAGAGACAGGTGAAGAACAGGAAGTAGGTGTGCTTGGGATGAAGAGGTGTCCTCTGGTATTCTTTGTCAAACGTCTCTTCCAGAGTCATCTGTCTCATGAGCAACAACCTCCTAAAGTCTGTCCTTCATTGCATAAACTGACATGGTTTCTCATTCTCTTATGAAAGCATATTGTGCTAGCCCCTTAATAGGCCATCATACATTTTCACCAGGTTTCCTTGAGGGGTTAGCATCATTATCACTATGATCACGTTGAGTTTGAACCATTTTGGTTATTTCAATGCTAATCAGTGAGTGGACTACTGAAGCCCATTTTCAATGTTGTAGTGTCTGGCTTTTCTAGGCTACTCGGACATCATTCACTTCTTTCCTGAGAGTCTTTCCGAGTCTCCACATTGAGCATTGTGGTCTCTACACATAGCTGTAGGCTGCACCAGGATGCACACTATGTGCACTTGAGTGCTCCGTGTGCTAGCAACACACTATGTGACACTTTCCGTACCAAACTCCTTTGAAAATCCCCCCATCCATTCCTCTCTTCGCTGCCACTAGTTTGCTATTAAAGAAAACGTTTTGATAGTCTCCATTGATATAGGAGTTCTTGGTGACGTAACTGACTTCATGAAGTCATGCACATTGTTTTTGTGGAGAATTTCAGCTGGATGGGAATAGAAGAATTATCCAGGAATAACAAGTTCTCCAGAAGTTCTGCCGAAGTTCTCCAGACCAGTTTCCCTGCAGTGAACACAAGCTGCTGATACAAAATGTTTGTGAAACCAACCAGAAATGAGGTCACTGGTGAGCCAGAACTTTTTGTTAACATAGTAATGGAGTGGGAGAAAACATTACTTCTTTGAAACAGGAAAGAGGTGAGCTCTTGCCTATCATAATCGTGTTCACTGCTGCCTGCCTGTGGCACTAGCACAGCCTAGCCCGGCCTCTTCATGTTCAGTAGTATAGGGGCTGTCCTGGTGTCTTTAGGTGGTAGTGCCTCTCTGGAGCAAAGTGATTAAGTGTGTGTCTTCAGGGTTATAGACTGGTTTTGGTGACAGGTTTTCATCAGCAATGACCTTAGCAAACTTGCCAGTCAGTTTTCTCCAAGCTTCATGATCAAAAGAATTATTTTTCACAATTACTTTTCTTTATTGGTGTATATTTTCTAGAACTTGTGTCACAAGTCTATGGAATATTATTCACTTTAAATTTCAATTTATCATGATATATCTTTGTTCATTTTAGTTTCTTTGCTCAGTGACAGCACTGAGTTAAGTGTTATGCATGAGTATCCTCCTCAGCTTTGCATTTTCTTGGTTTTCAGTAGCCTTCCGTCCATCATGTCTTCAGACCTGCCATTTCTTCCGTTGACATGTCATGTGTGTGGCTTCAGAATGCTCCACTGTTTTGCTCCTGGACAAGACCCCTAGTTTCTTGTTCAGTCTGACATGGTGACTTTCTGACTGGCTTAACTCCCTTAACCCCTTTGTGGTAATCTTTTGAAGCATCTATGTTAGATTCTGTGAATATTTAAGGTCACTCGTGTTTACTTCATTAATGTATTCTCTGCTTCTATAGGGTTCTTAGCAATGTTATGTAAACTGTATTATATAATATTGAATGTTTTAGCTATTCATTTGGCATTTTTCTGAAGACTTAAGCAAATTGTTATGTGTGTTAGTCACTAATTCCTTGTTATTGCTGAGTATCATTCTGCACAGTTTGTTTAATCATTCACCCATTGAAAGGCATCTGGGTCATGTCCAGTTTTGTGTTGTTGCAAATAATGCTGCTATAATCATCTGAGTGTGGATTTTGTGTGAACATAAGTCTTCATTTCTCTAGGATAAATGACCAGAAATGCTCTTTCTGCTTCATGGAGTACTTAGGTGTTTTGTTTTTAAGAAACTGTGAAACTCTTTCTCAAATCACTTTTGAAGTCATATATTCCCAACAGAAATCTATGAGAGGTCTTGTTTCTTCATATCGCCAGCAGCACGTAGCGTTGTTGCTGTTTTATCACTTTAGTATTTTTTGACATGTAACATTTCCTTATAGTTTTAACGTTCACTTTCCTGATAGCTAGGATTATCTATAATTTCTCCATGTGCTTATTTGTGAAATACATGTGCATTTTAGTCAAACAATTGTTTGTGAGCTAAAACGTTTTTTATTTTTCATTATGTGTTTGTGCTAGGGGAGTGGTAAGTGCATATGTGTGCAAGCATTCGTGGAGGTATTGGTTCACTCCTGGAAGTGGAACTGTGGTCTACCCAGGGCTGGAAACCAAAGCTGGGGTCGTCTGCAGGAATGGTAAGTACTTGTTATCCCCTAGATCCTCACTTGTGACTCTTTCAAAATGTATTACTTATTATTATTACTATGTAGGAGAGAGATGTGCATGTGTGTGTGAGTGTGTATGAGTGTGTGTGTGTGCGTGCACACTTGCATGCTGAAGTGTACCTGCCACAGTACAAGGCTTATCTCAGAAGGCATTTTTTTTGTAGTTGGTTCTTGTCCTCTATTGTAGGTCTAAGGGACTGAAATGAGGCCATCAGGTTTACAGGGTAAAGCACTTTCAAGTCAGTACCATTTCTGACTTTTTATTTTGTTTATCAGGATATATTATTTTTATCCATAATCTAATACAGATTTAATGTTTTCCATTATGAATGACTTCAAATATATAGAGAGAACAAGTTCCAAGCACATGATGTCCATTGCCAGATCCCAACATTCAACAGGTTTTGGTTCTTATTTTATCCAGGGGTCCCATGAGACAAATTATTTTAAAGAAAATTATGAGTACCACTTCACTCATAAACCTCTCAGTATGCTTCTCAAAGTGCTGAGGGTTGAAAAGCATGATTGCTGTATCTTTTGGCAATCTTAAGATTGATTTAAATTCAGTTTTTGTTGAGTCAGAGAGTTCTCTACATATTCTAAACACTAATCTTGGAGACTATTTTGTGGTTTGCAAATATTTTCCCAAATAATAAATATAGCAAGCTATACCAGTCTTTTCCCTGAGAAGCTATAACTGGAAATCCAACCAATTGGAGAGGGATTACCATTCCAGCCCTTATGTACTTGGTAGAGAAAAATAAATTAGAGACAGGGAAGCCTGGTCTTTAGTCAAGGCAATATGGTAAATCTTCCCAGATGGAACTATTTGTGACCAGGTGTCAGCATGCACACCATTTCTTGATAACTGACAGATTGAGGTTAGAGGTGGCCAGTGCTTTCAGGGAGGATTGGTTTTCCTGGAAACACTGGCCATGAGGTGTAGGCTTTGATTCCTCCACATAAAACGTGGTAATTCTCCCACCTTTCCAATGCTTCATTTAGTCATGGTGTGTGGTGAGAAGTCTGCTATGATCCCTGGGAGAAGACTTTCTTGAAAGAAGATAAGTAAATTTTTTTCTATAATTTAGTTATTTCTTTAAGCTTCATTTTACATTCCAACCCCATTTCTTCCTCCCACCCCTCCTCCTGGCCCCCTCACCTCTACACAACCCAACCCCTGTCCACCTCATGGGGTAAGGGCTCTCACGAGGAGTCAAAAAAGTCTGGCACATTAAGTTGAGGCAGGACCAAGCCTCTCTCCCATGAATTAAGGCTGAGCATGGCATCCCACCATAAGGAATGGGCTCCAACAAGGTAGTAGAAACTGGGATTGGATTTAGCAGTTGTGCTGGGGACAAAGTACAACCTTGGAACATGGCAGAGTAAAACCTGGAAATCACCATGTCCTTAATAATGGACCTAACTTTCCATTGACCAGCTCTGGAAATACCCCACGTTCCAGGCTTCTCTTGTGAGATAACAAACATATTACTTCAATGTTGATGCTTTTTTAAATTAGATTTTCTCTTTCATGTGTTTCAAGCAGCTTAAGGAATGTAGTTTCCACAAAACTGGCTCAAGGATGAAAGTGTTGTTGACAAATACTTTTCCACCAAAAGTTTAGTTTAATTTTTCTACTTCAGTCAAATTAATCATAAAAATGTAACATATATTTAACTTGAAACCAACCATTTTTGAGAATGTGATATAATTATGAAAAAATAAGGCAGCCAATGAATGAATATTGGGAGTAAGAATAGAATATTTGAGGCTTAGCTTTGATTTGGATAATGTTTTTTTAAAGCATAAGACATGATCTTATATCTTGAAATCCATAAAGCAAACATTACCTAAGTGTATTGGTCACCAAATTATATAAGCAAACAAGAACTTCACTTTTTTCAGTTGTAGATTATTGCATGGTTCACCGAGAGGTCAAATGAAACAATAGCCAAACCACAAAAGAATGTTGAAATCAACATAAGACAGAACCTAGAGCAGCCCCAAACACTCAACTGCTGTATTACCTGAGTTGCAGATATCAAACAAGAGACTCCAGGTGGAGAAGCCGGACCTTAGAACCATCAGGAAGTTTGCAGATCACATCCAAAGTTCATCTGTGTACGTCACATGCCATACACAGGAGTGTGGGAAGGACCCAGGGAGCCTGTTCAAGAAGTTATTTGGTATTCATAGTCTCAGTTCTGATGGAGAGAGACTACACATGTTCTTGCTCAAAATCCAATGTTGTGTAAGTTTACATGCAGTGAGGTAAAATCATCCCCTCATTTGGTAGTCAGAATTTGTTGGTTCATGAAGTAGTGAACCTGTTAGCATCAGGAAAGGTTTGATTTTTAATATAATATCTGCAGCTTATTACTGGCAAACTTGCCCTTTTTCCCTTACATGAAAAGGAAACTATTCTTTAACAAATGGATTTTGCAATACTAATACAATTTAGTAGTTAAGTGATTCTGATAGATGCAGGTTATATTATTGGGTTATATTAATTATACTGAATCAAGCGAATAGCAATTTGTTTTTCAGTAACTGCAAATGGCCCATTGTTGTGGAATATTTGTACACTGTGTGAAGATAGATCGCTGTGATTGGTGTAGTAAAGAGTTGGGAAGACAATAACTAGACAGGAGAGGCTAGGCGGTGTATCTGGGAAGAGAGAGAGGGGAGAGGGAAGGAAGGAGGTAGAGAGAGAGACAGACAGACAGAGAGAGAGAGAGAGAGAGAGAGAGAGAGAGAGAGAGAGAGAGAGAGAGAGAGAGAAGGAGGAGGAGGAAGAGAAGGAAGGGGAAGATGAATATAGATGAATATTTTGTCAGAGACTCTGAAGAAGTTGGATATAGGGTACAGAACAGCCATGTGAGAGAATGTAGGTTAATAGAGACAGACAGACTAATTTGAGTTGCAAGAGGTAGGTGGGGACAAGCCTAAGCTAAAGGCCAATATCATAATAATGTGTCAGTGTCATTATTTGGGGGTCAGCCCATGTTCTGTAGTATACTGTTCTTGGTAATGACTGAACTAGCTAGAACCCAAACTCCGTCTTACTGTCCATTCTTCTATCTACCATCTGAGTTATTTGGCCCATGTTGTTGGATTTGCTGTATCAACATTGTTTACTATCCAATGACTGAAAGAGAAAAGCAATTTTTGTTTTGTTTGCTTGTTTGTTTTTGGCTGGAAAATGTAGTCTGTGTATATTTTCTCTGTGGAAATATTTTATAATTTATAAAATATTAAACAATCATTTATGATAATAGAAATATTAGTGTGATCTCCCTCACACATGAGTAATCTTTAAATGTTTCAGTCATCTGGAGACAGATCACGGATGTCACTGGAAGGCCTATAGGAAAACTCCTAAGAGCCCAGCAGAAATAGGAAGCATATGCTACTGAAACAGCCTATGAGTGAGATTTTGCTGATTCGTGCTCTAATTTACCAACTAAAACCTTTGGATGAGTAGCTTGGCCTCCTTAGTAACACTCCTTCATCTGTGACTTACAACACTGTCTTTAATAAATTTTAATGGCTATTATAAGGATTAAAATGGCAAAAGAGGTAAAGGTTTATAATAACAGTGGACTACTTAGATAAAGGCATTTGAGGCTGATAATTCTGACAGAGAAATTGATTTTCATACCATTTGATTATAGCCCTTTTAATAATATATTGTCTCAGGTAGATTTAGACAAATATGGTAGAAAGGGAAAAAATCCCTACAGAGTGTTGGTAGAAAAATGATTATTTCCTTTTAAATTCTAGGTAGACATCTAGGGCTGTAAGGGTAGCCTAGTGAAGCCCCAGGCTGGAAGGGTGGCGTCATGATGCCCTTAGAGAGCCAGATTTCTAGCCCTCTCACTTCTGTGTAGTTTCCATCGCTAAGGCGGCCTATGTGAGTTCTGGGCACTGCATTCCTCTTCCTCACAGGAGGAGGAAGGAGGTAGGTGGAAAGGGCAAGCAGGCTTCTCTCCCAGATGAGTCATGCTACCACAGAGGACATTTCTGGAAGAAACCAGCAGTAACTTCTGCTTGGGAGTTGGCGAAATGCAGTCTGAGAGCTGAAGTCACCAGTGGTTTACTGTGGTCTGTATAACAAAGCAGGAAACATGCATTTTGTGAAGAAAATGGTGACTAAATCTATATCCCTCTCGAGACACACATTATCCTGCTTCCAACTTCTATGTTCCTTCCTCACCTAAGCTAGGAAATAGCCAACTAGTTCTCGGAGATGGAATTCCAGAAGTAATGATGCTCAAAGATGCTCTTGATATGTGTACTTAGAAACAAGGGATATACTCCAAATTCTTCCTGTCATTGCTATAATAATTTGAAAATATTAAATTCTTAGTGGTCCACTAAATTTGGTAGCTATCTTGAATGCTTGCTATATGGTTAATATGACAGAAAGTCTTCCTATGATTATTTGTGACTCTAGGTACATGCATTAGAGTGAGTGAATAAGATCATGAAATTATGGGATGAGGCAACAAACTCTTGATGAAAAAGCAAGCGGCAGAATTTCTACTAAGATCCAGAGTCTGTCTTGTAGGGGATTAAAGAATAAAATTCCTACCATCAGCTAATTCTAACAGCAAACAATATAACCTACTAGACACAATTGAACGTGATTTTAAAATTTTCTTTTCATGTAAGTTATCTGACAATATCTTAAAAAGTGGTCAGTTATCCTGCAGTAATAAAGAAATGATGAGTACCACGTACACATAAGCATTTTCTAACTTTGTCTCTTAGCTCCCAACCCACTGAACTAATGACCACTTGATGAGATAATCTGACATGATTAAATCATATTCCAACAGCCTTGCTAACATCCCAGGAGAAACTTAGTAACACACCCAACCACTATTGGCAGGGAGGCAAAATGTCAAATACATCTTTCTTTCCAGCTCATGTGCAATAATACCCCCTTTGACTTTAAGATCATCTTGTTCTAAATTATGAATGTAGTGGCACTGCTTTTTCAAAAGCAGCCTCCTCTCTTCCAAAAGCTGAGCACAGTGTAATGTTAAGATCTGGATTACACTCAGGCCCCGTTAATTTTCAGCAGACACAGGAAATACGCCACATGCCATACTAGCTCAAAATATGGCTAAAATGCATTACTGGAAAAGGTCAGAGTTCTTATTTTCATGATGTCATAGCATCATATTTATAGGAACTTGACGACAATGGCCCCATTGTATCACCAGTACAATTTCCATTCCAATCTGGAATACTTCAGTCAACTAGTATCTTGAGTGAGGAGAGCATGGGTGTGTTCACCTAGGGAAGTGAGCTATGTTTTAGGATCAGTTTGGACCTCTCATGGCCTAGGGACTGTATCAGAAACACAGCAGCTGATTTTCTGCCTTCAGGGCTTGTGTTTGAGAGGAAGCTCTCTGAACAGGAACACCAGCAATTTGATAGACACTGATGTCAACATTAGTGCTGGTATCCTGCCCCATGGTACAGGCTGTGTACCCTTTGTGATTGCTTCCTGGGACAGTATCGTGTCTCCAGCATTACTGTTTCACAGGACCCTGGCTGCTGAAACAAGGAAAAGAAGATGCATCAGGAAAGAAGAGTTGGCATCACACTGTGTAATTCAGGCCTGGATCATTCCTAGAAAGGAAGGCAGGGCAGTAGAGATGGTCTCAGATATTGTGGAATCATTATGGTTGAAGAATGTAGGGTTGTTTAATCTTTGGATTAAATATGGCCTACTGTATTATTTCAGTACATAAACACCATGAGTGATTAGAAAGATGTTCTAGAAAAGCATCAATTACACTGGAAAACAACACAAATATACATAAAGGACAAAAAGTTATTTTTAACGTAGCGTTTTATTGATTGAGAATTTCATACATGTATAAAAGGTATTTTGATCATATTAACCCCTACCCACTCCTCAACTCCTTCCAGATCTACCACCTACATCTTCATCTCTGGTAATTGTCTTTTTTAATAACTAAGGAAAGTTTTTAAGCGTAATATTTAATTAATTCTTTGACAATTCCCTACATGTGTACAATGCATTTTGATTCATCCTTCCACTTCCCCCTAACTCCTTCCATATTCACCCATATCTCCTCCCAAATTAGTGTCTTCTTTACTTTTTAAAAATCACCCACTAAGTCCAATTTGTTCTGCTTTTATACTTCATAAGTATAAGACCATTCATGGTAACACAGTTGCCCTATTAAAGGCCTCATGCTTAAAGACAACTGACTCTGAGTTTTCTAGAGACCAACAACTGTCAACAGCTTCTCACACAAGGGTGGGGGCTCATGAGTCCTTTCTCCTCCATATTGGAACATTGACTGGATTGGTCTTGTGCAGGCAATCACAATTGCTGATGATTCATAAGTACAATGGTCCTACTTTGTCCACACAACTTCTGGCTCTTATGATCTTTCCTACCCTTCTTCTGAGATGATCTCTGAGTCTTTAAAGTTGGGGGTGTGATATGGATGTCCCATTTGTGGCTGAGTACTCCACAGACACTTATCCTCTGTACCCCAGCCAGTTGTGAGTTTCTGCGTTAACTTCCATCCATTCCACAAAGAAAACTCTCTAAAGAAATTTGAAAACTCCATCAATATTATATATAGAGATGCAAATTTAGAGCACAATTTGATACTGTATCCATTTATCACAATAATAAAAGTAGGTTCAACCCTATGAACTCCCCAGCCATGGATTCTTGGCGTTACATCTAACTAGAACATGATTTGTTGGCCCCAAAACAATCACATCACTATTGTATCAATGGGTACCATTTGGGGGCTGCCTGTTAATATATATCACAGGGTTCACAACTGAGTAAGACTATTAATGAATTTTCCCCCTTCCTCAGTCTGAAAAGAACCTTCCAGCACTAATAAAGCCAGCCATCAGAAAGGAAATGCTCTGTCCTGTCTGTGACCTGTGGTCAACATGTGGTGTTTTGTGCAATAAACTATTACCATCAAGTTCTTATGGAAACCAAGAGCAATAACAATAACATGCATTGCTTGGGTGGGATCTCTGGGACAACGTTGTTTAACACTTGGAGGAGGAGAGGTGTCCTACATCTAGCATGGAACTTTTAATTTGACTTATTGGAGCACTATTCCTTGTATAGGGTAACTTCAGCTAAACTCTTTTATATGAATATATATGAAGCCTATAAATAGTAGATTCTTATATGGCCTTTTCAAACATTCTTAATATTTGTTATCTATCTTAGCCACCCTCTCCTCCACTCTACCTCCTAGTCCTCTCTTCATTTTAGTTTTGTTGCTTCTCCAGTTTTCTGAAGATGTATTATATGCTTTTAATCAAATCCTCCTAGCGTATTTTGTATAAAATGAGCTTCCTGTCATTAGTAACTGGTAAATAAAACACCAAGATGAGTGACTGTGTCCTGAAAATCTTTTCTTAAACAAAAATGATTGCCTGTTGTGCACCTCACTGAAATGGTAGTAATATATTAGTTTGTAGAAAATTGAATCTTTAATCACATTAAATTTCTGTTAAAACATGCTATATATTTTAATTTGTTCACCTGGTTTTAAATATTTTTGTTTAGTATAAATTGTTTTTTAAAACTTTATTACATTCTAGGTAATCAATTGACCATATGAGGTTTAAATTATCTTGTTAAACTATTTTAATGTTTTTATAAGTGGATATGTATATAATAAATAAAGAAGAAAGGTCATAAATCTCTTGAAATCGCTAAAATCTTGGTGGGACCTATATACCTCCTACAACATGTAATATGTTTTCTCAATTTCATTGAATAGGTATAAAATTAGCTTGTGTTTAGTCACAAAGAAAACCTTAAAATGATTTACAGATACTAACATATTATTTTATATGATGACTCTTCAAAGTTATTCCAGTAAGACCAGGAACTAGGTAATGCCGTCACTTTCAGTTTTATTATTTTTTATAAGTACTATCACAAGGGAAAATTAAAAAGAAAACTGGTGTTAATATCCTTTTTATATACTGGAGTTGCACATCTAGATCATTCTGTAGACTCTAAATCATGTTCTCTTTTGAGAATCATGGTTTCTGATACTGTGTTTCTTTCTATTCATGTATAGTAACCCCAAAGATGCTTGTTGATGCCAATCAGTGGTCCATGCTTGCTATTACCTGAGTAAACCTGAGGCTGGGGTGATGGCTCTGTGGGTAAAGTGTTGGCCAAAAAGCATGAGGACATGTGAGTTCGAATCCATAAAACCAACATAAAGTCAGGTACAGTAGAATGTATGTAATCCCAGTGTGCCTATAGCAATATGGAAAGTGGAGACAGGAGAATTCCTCGAAACTGTAGGGCCATCTAGGCTAGTATATCCAGTGGTGAACAGCAGGAGCCCTGTGTTGAGTGGGGAGGAAATTAAGGACTGGTGCCTGAGACTGTCCCCTGACATCTACAATGTACCCCTATGCATGCACTCTCTGTTTATCTCTCCCTTGTACACACTACACATGTATATATAAACATAAAGTAAATAAAAATATTAAACATGTTTATTCATTTTTATTGAAAATAGATTTTTTTTCATACAACAGTTCTCTTACTTCATCTTCTCCCAGTCTCTCCACCCATCCAACTGCACACCTTCTTTCTCTCTTTCTTCAGAAAACAAATAAATAAACAAGCTAGAATAGAACAGAACAGAGAAAAAAAGTATGAGAAGTACACCCACACACCCCCCCCACAGAACTCCTCACCCCAATAAAGCTCCCCACAAAATCATAAGCCATAATATACAAGCAAAAGATCATAGTCATCTACTCCTTAGCATGGGGCCAGGTCTCAAGTGCGATTTGTATGCCAACTGAGACTGTTGGAGAAAACAAATTGTTCCTTTTGCAAGTGGTTGTCAGTTGGAATGGGAACATGCATTGACTTCTCCCCTTAGCACTGGGACCCTACTTTTGATTTGTGCAGACCCCATGCACTGTGAATTCACACGTGCTAGCCCCTTTGTATCTCTCATGCATTGTTACCTTGGTGTCTTCTGTCTACACTGGCTCTTACAATTTTTCTCCCTCTTCTTCCTGAAAGCTTCCTGATCCCCCAGAGGAGGGATTGAATGTTCCAAGGTATCTCACTCTTTGCACATTTTCTGACTGTGGTTCTTTGTATTTTCTTCCTATCTACTGCAAGAGGAAGCTTCTCTGAGCAAGGCACTGTTCTATGACTGTAGCAGAATGCCATTGATATTTCCCTTTAGCAGAATCAAATACTGCTCTGTTTGGCTTTCCCCTAGATCCATGGCCTATGTAGTCTCAGGTTCTTGGCCATGTGAGCAGTGTCAGGCATAGGTTCCATCTAGCAGAGTGGTCCTTAGTGTGCCACTGTTTTAACAGTGCATCATGTAGGCAGGTCACCATCGTTAGGCAAAAGGCTTTGTAGCTGGGTTGGTATCTACCTTTCTCCCTGGCAGCATGCAGAGTGCTTTCCAGCACCATGAACATTAGCTGGTAGGGTGAAGGCTCTAGGTAGGAACCAGCTTGAATTCCCTGTGTTCAGTGATAAATGTGGGTGTTGTTATCAAAAATCATGCCTTACTGAGAGCAACCAACAGCCTTGGCAAATCTGGGTTGCTTGAGGGCATTTCCATGGGACCCTTTTGGACAGCAACTCAATTAGATTTAAACCATTCCTGGCACTGGAGATTTCATTCGGTGGCAAGAGACGTCTTGTTCTCCACATTACCTGGTGATTTCCATTTAGATTTTTTTCATTAAAAAAAAAATGAAGAGCCCAGAAGTCAAAAAGGGAGAAACCTACATCTGACCCCACCCAAGTTTATTATGTCCATCTATTGACGTTAAATGCCCTTTGACTCTCACATCTGTGTTTTGATTTATGTAAATTAGGTGATCCAGAGGCTGGCTGGATGTGTAAGAGCTGTGTTTGGAAAGTAAGCATTCCAAAAGTGCACAGAGGGACAGCAAATCTGGTGCAGAGTTCCTGGGCTGAGGACAGGCAAAATGAGAAGCACACCGCGGGTCCTGGGACAGGTCACAGGGCACACCCTGCTCTCCTCTCAGAGTCCAGGGAGTCACGGCCATGGTTCTACAAGTGTAATTTTTTATGCAGATTCACTCAGAATGACTATACCTAGATCATTCTAGGTTGTTTGTTAATACCCTCTTCTACGTTTAAAAAGAGCACCACAGTGTGCTAAGGAAAGTAGTGACTTTCAGTCCTTAGACTTGGAGACATTTCTGGAGAGTTTAGTCATTCTGTCCTATGAGCAACAAAGTATCTTGCACATTCATGAAGAACAAAGTTCAAATATTAAGCAAACACAAGTGATACATTTGTTTAGTGTTATTTAATGCTAGAAAACCTAATTATTAAAAAATCAAAATACTCTTTTGGATTAGTCTTTAGGTGTTACCATTGATTTTTTTTAATTCGAAGTTTCTTTACATACAGTAAATTCTCATGCTTATCTAAAATTTTATGTGGGTTCTCATGAACATGTAATCTGAAGTAGGGCAGAAAATTTGGTGACCATTTCAGTCAGGTTGTCTAGCACCTGTAACATAACACATTCACGTCTCAGCCACCTAGAGCTTCCTGTCTGGTACAGGACACAGCAGGTGATACTTCATCAACTGTTACATTTAAAAGTGCCTTGGAGAAAGCGCAGAAATTGTAGAAGTTGCAGCAGCACCTCAGGGACAAGGGTGTGGTGTGGTTTGTGACCTGAAAGTGAGTGTTCCAAGAAGACTCAACCGCAAAACTGATGTCTGAACAGAGACCAAGAGGAAGCAGTCAAACACATAGCTTTCATCTTCCTGGTATGAGAAAATAAATAAATGATGTAGATGCACTTGTTTGAAAATGATAATGTGAAGATATCTTGACTCATCAGGCAGTAAGTGAAAAAGATGTCTATAAATCGCCGTAGACCCATGATCATTTCAAATGATGGCCCCATGAGTTCTACAAGATCCCGAAACTCCAGTTTTTCTCAGGAATATTTAATGTTATTTTATTCCATCTTCTTGAGAGTAAGAGAGGAGATAATGCTGTGTTTATCTTTAGTCTTTTAAAACACTTTTTATTTAATTTTTTCATATAATATATTTTGATTATTTTCTTTCTCCTACAGTTCCCGGCAAATCCACCCCCCACCTCCCAACACAACCCACCCAACTTCATGTTTTCTCTCTCTCTTAAAATAGACAAACAACAAAAAACCAAAAATGAAAACATACAAACTAAAAAAAGAAAAATCAAGTCAGCACCTACTCTAGTTTCTTTCATTTAAAAGTGTGAGCATCTGTCCAGGATGATGATGCCCTGAGAACCAAGAAAAGTCCTGAATGGGAAAGTGAAGCCAAGCACTAGGTGCAGGGTAATCTTGTGAGAGTGAGCAGCTTATTTAGTTCATCCGGGTCTCATTTTTCTCTCCTGTGTCCGTCCTCTTTCAAGATATTTTTTATGTTGTAAATGTTAATCATTTCCTAAAATACATTTCTATCCCTCTTACTAAACTAGAAGTGGCAGTGTAGCAAATGTTCAGTGGGACAGCCTGTGGATGAGTCCATGGCAACATTCCTTTATGGCTGTGCCTCTGTGAAACCCCACCTTAATTTGCACCTGCAGTCACTGCAGGACCTGTTGGTGTCCTTGCCAAGTCCTCTCACCCAATTGCTCAACCCGTGGGCCTCCTGCTTCATCTGTTGCTATTGTTTTTACAGAGCTGGCAGCCGCTCTGCATTGCTCTAAGCAGTGCTTTGAAGTCTTCCCACTCTTGGGGTTGTCCTGCTTATCTCCCCAGACCTAGATACTGGGATCTGGTGGTAAGCTTTTCCCATCAAAGTATACGCCACTCAGTGGAAACCTGTTGTGATGTGTATCGCTCAAGACGTCACTGAGAGCTGGCTCTGTTGAGACAGGAGTATAGAGTGCCTTCATTCTTTATATGTATATTAAAGTTTCTGTGAAAGAGGTTGAGACTGACTCTATTCTGTTGATATATGGGCAAGTATTTAGAAGGCAGTTTGATCACATATCTATTTAACAAAACAATAGTGAAGTTCATCCCCCAGGAATCATTACTATCATGTTACCACCCCCTCTTTTCAATGTTGAAGTGTCAGCAGGAATAATCTTGTACCCATCTCAGGCAGGTAACCATAACAACAGTGAGCTTACGGATGCAATGTTCGTATCATGTCTGGACACTGTCTTTTTCGGGACACCCTGCCATCTTAAGCTTCTTATCTTTCAACCTTCTTTTCTGTTCACTAACCCTTAGGGAAGGGGTAACCTAGATGTCCCTGTTAGGGCCAAGCTCTCTACTATCATTTATTCTCAACAATTTTACAAGTTATGCATCTTTATATTAGCTTCTGCCTACAAACTTAAGAGCTTCCCTGGAAATAAGTCTCAGTGGTTAAGAGTACTCCCTGCTTTTGCAGAGGACCTGGACTACCTCACTAGCCATCTGTCTCTGACCCAGCACCCATACCAGGAAGCTCACAACTGCCTGCAATTCCAGTTTCAGAGGACCCAACCAGTCTCTTCTGGCATCTGAGAGCAACATGTGGCATATCTAGACACATCGATAGAGATATTTATGTGTATTTTAAAGTTTCTGTGAGAAAGGTTGAGACTGACTCTATTCTGTTGATATATGGGTAAGTATTTAGAAGGCAGTTTGATCACATATCTATTTAACAAAACAATAGTAACAGGTTCCCTGTTTCTAGGACCTCACTAGCCATAGGCTTTTTACCAGACACAGGTTCCCTCCTGTAGCGCTGGCCTCAACCCAGTGAAATTTTATTTACTTAAAAATATAAATTATAAGGTTATCTCATTTTTTATAGTGATTAGGAGAGAGCCGGTAAGGGGTAGGGAGAGAGAGATCGGGTGATAGACAGACATTGTTGTCACTGTCTGGTATCCACCTTGACACCCATTAGCCCAACAGTTCTCAACCTGTGAGTAGCAACCCGTGTGGGGTTTGAATGGTCCTTTCACAGGGGTCACCTAAGACCGCTGGAAAGCACAGATATTTATATTACTATTCATAATCGCATAATTATAGTTATAAAGTAGCAACCAAGGTTGGAGGCCACCACAGCATGAGGAACTGCATTAAAGGGTCACAGCATCAGGAAGATCGAGGACCACCTCACTAGTCAATTGTCTCTGCCTCTAATCCCTAGGAGATAAGTTCTCAGTCACCCTCACCCAGAATTGTGCAGCTATGGCCATCTACTTGTTATGATATCACCAAATAATTTTTTTTGACTTTTGTAACTTGCCTATGTAGGTACCCAAAGATTGTTTTGAGTTGCTTTGACCACTTAACTTGGCTGCACAGACCAGTTTTTGCTTGCTTGCATAGATGTTGAAGGCCTTCTTCATACCCTTCTCCATACCCCTCCTTTACAACATGTGTTTTGGCTTCAAGGTCATCGTCCTGCTAGCAGCTAATCAATAAATCTTTTAATTATAACTGAATTAGATTTGTGGTGTTTTCTCAAGGACCACAAACTCCATAACACTACTGGAATTGAACCTAGGACATTTTATGTGCTAGGCAAGTGCTCTACTAATGGGCTACATCCTCAATTCTATAAAAATGTATTGTGTTAGCATTTTGAAAAATGGTGTCTAGCTGATCCCATTCAAAAACATTACTATTTAAGATGTTAAGCTATTTTACTATTATTTTATTATTTATACTTCTTCCACAGCATCATCTCATGGGCTCCAAATGAATGCAACAGAATTTCTTAAAAATAAAAACTTAATATCCTCGCTGTGTAGTTTTATGAAAGTTACCATGAGATAATTTATAGGAAATATTCAGTTATTAAAATGTGCAATATTTGAAACACTCATTTCTCCCTTGAGTTCCTTTACTCAATACTATTAAAGGGAGTATAATTGTTTTATGATGATCTCATAACTATAACTTCTCCTTCATTCATTTTCTAATAAAGCTTATGAGAATAATCCAGAGTCACGTCTTTATTTAGTGTCCCCAGTACCGTGTCCAAACTATTTGAAGACTTCTGTGCTGGATAGTTTTGTGTCAACTTGATACAAGCTGGAAACACTTGAGAGGAGGGAATCTCAATTAAGAAAATGTGTCTATAAGACAAGGCTGTAGGTAAGTCTGTAGGACATTTTCTTAGTTACCAATGGGGGAGGGCTCATGCCATTGCTGCGTGGTACCATCCCTGGACGGGTGGTCCTGGGTTCTATAAGAAAACACACTGAACTAAGAGTGTGCCAGTAACAGCACTCCTCCACAGCCTCAGCATCCGCTCCTGTCTCCAGATTTCTGCCCTATTTGAGTTCCTGTTCTGACCTCTTTGGTGATGAACAGTGATGTGGAAATGCGAGCTGAATAAAACTTCTCCTCCCCCAAGTTGCTTCGGTCACGGTGTTTCATTGCAGCAGGAGAGACCCTAACTAAGGAAACGCCAACAACTCTATGAGCTAGACTTAGCATCTAGTTTAGTGTCAAAGACATAAAAATCACATTTTATTTTAAATAAATGAGTTGTCTTCTTCATTTATTTTGTTGTACATTTAAAAAATTTCATTTCTGGTTTAAATTATGATTCTAAACAAATTTTCAGTCAAAAATCTATTTGGTATCAACAACAATGTATAGCTGACTTCAGGGATGTGGAATTGCCCTACCTATTTAGAACTTCCATGCCGTTCCCCCAACGTAGGTGTGTGTGTGTGTGCGTGTGTGTGTGTGTGTGTGTGATAAGTTCATGTATGTGTAAGTGTGTATACATGCATGTGGGTACCCCAGAGGCTAGTGGATGGTGTCTAGCTCCCTGAAACTTGAATGCAGATGATGCTGGGAACCTGGAATCAAACTAGGTATTCTGCAAGAGCAATGTGTGCCCTTAACTCTAAGCCGTCTCTGCAGCCTCAAAGATTTATTATATTTTACTTTTAAAATTATGTGTGAGTGCATGAGTGTATGAGTGTCTGTGTGTGTGTGTGTGTGTACAGGTGCCCAGGCAGCTCAGAAGAGGATGTTGGACCTCCAGGAGGAAGAATTACAGACAGTTATTAGATGCCATATTGATGCTGGGAACTGAACTCTGTTCCTCTGCCAATACCCTAGCCCCACAGCACATGATTAGTATAGCTAAACAGTTAGACTTCAATACCAGACCTGCTGTTTGCTCTCTTTGTGAGTATGGGAAAGTGTGGAGCCTATGTGAACCTTGGTTTCCAACTGGAGAGATGGATGATTCTGATGATGCCCCAAAGACAGATAAGCATTTGGCATATCAGAAGTAATCACTGAAAGGTCATTTAATATTTGTACATTTGTGTATGTATAGATGGTTCTTTTGTTTTACCTTTTTGACCCTTTAAACATTTCTTTATGGGATGTGTACTGTAAACACATTGTGAATCGTGTCCTTTCAACTAGGCTGGACTAGTTGAGTACCAGCATCTAGAAAGAACACACTGTGGTGTCTAACAGTGTCATTGGATCAAAGACTTCCGTTAATGCTACGGTAGACAGCAGTTGTTAAAGGAGCGATTGAATCATGCGATTGTCCTGAATTACAACTGAAGAAGATGAACGCCAGCCTTGCACACTTACTTTGCAGCTCCATTTAGCACACACAGTCATTTAGCACAAGGCGATGATGCAAGCATTTGATACCTGTAAGTTAATCTGCTTTGAGGCCTCTCAGAATTCCAGCTGGGGTAGGCAGAGGCCAGAGGTTTCAGAAAACAAGCTGTTCTGGGGGCCAGCCTAGAAGTGTGGGTGCAATTCATTGGAAGTAACCTAAGAGAAGTCAATCTTCTGGGCAGCCTCCAGTAGAAGTTGCTGGTTTGGAGACCACTGTTAGAGGCTTTCCTGTAGTCTGGGAACATTACCCTAGAACTACTGATCTGTGCACAGCTATAGCTTTACGTTAACATGACTATCTGTGACTGTGGTTTCTCCAACTACAGACACAGGTTGTGGTTTTCTCATTTTCACACCCATGTGAAGGGCACTGTCAGCTCTGGTGTGAAAGTAGAAATAACAACTTCCCTTAGCAGTAGACCCAGTGCTTAGACTGAGTAGAGCTGTCCTTTGTCAAGCTTTAAGTGCAGATTTTAAAGGGTTGTAAGTAAACATATAAAGGTTACATTGATTGTATTTGGACATGGAATCACTTTTAAATTTAATGAATTATCTTATGTATTTGTCTTTAGTATCATAGAAAAGAAAAATTGCCCTGTGATGTTTTATTATAAATATTTGTAAGTTATTTCTTTTTCTTCATTGTATAGAAGAATAGATCTAAAGCCACAAAATGCCTAGAACATATTTTATGATAATTTCAGATTTATTCATATAAGGTTTTTTTGTAAGAAGTACAGATAACAGCCTGCATTTATTGAATGACTGTAAGGTTCATTAAATATTTCTGTAATATGGTGATAATTTCAGAAAATCAAAGTGAGATTACACAACTCACTCAACAGGAGAAAAATCTAGGGTTCAACATAAATTCCAGAACAATGGATTTCTGACATTATGAAAAAATATTGTGGTACATTTACACAATGGAGTACTACTCAGCAGAAAAAAACAATGGAATCTTGAAATTCACAGCCAAACGGACAGCACTAGAAGAAACCATCCTGAGCGAGGTAACCCAGTCACAGAAAGACAAACGTGGTATGTACTCACTCATATATGGATTTTAGACATGTAGCAGGGGAGTGTCAGCCTACAATCTACACCACCAGAGAGGCTGGGAAACAGTGAGGACCCTGGAGAAGGAGAAGGGGACAGGATCTCCTGAGACGATTGGGAGCATGAGGAGAGGGGATTGGGGACTGCGAGAAGGAGAAGGGGAGAAAAGAAGGGGAGAAGGGGAAATGGGGGACAAGAAAGCTTGAGTCAGGGGAAGAATAGAGGAGAGCAGGATGAGAGATACCATAATAGAGGGAGCCATTATAGGTTTGAGGAGAAATCTGTCACTACTGAGATTACCAGATATCTGCAAGGATGACAACAACTGGCAACCTAAGCAAGAGTGGAGCGGCTACCTTAAAAACCCTTCGCCAATAATTAGATTGATGACTACCTTATATGCCATCCTAGAGCCTTCATCCATGACTGATGGAAGCAGAAGCAGACACCCACAGCTAAATAGTGAACTGAACTCCCAGAAAGCTTTTTCAAAGAGGGGTAAAGACCAGGCTGGTGAAACCCACAGAGACAGCTGACCTGAACAAGGGGGAGCTCATGGACCCCAGACTGATGACTGAGAGGCCAGCATGGGACTCATCCAGAGCCCCTGAATGTGAATGTCAGTGAGAAGACTTTGGCAATCTATGGGGCCTCAGGTAGTAGACCAGTATTTATCCCTGGCATATGAATGAACTCGGGGACCCCATTCCATACGCAGAGATACTCTCTCAGCCTGGACACATGGGAGAGGGCCTACATACTGCCCCAGATGGTACAACAGACTTTGGAGAACCCCATGTAGGGCCTCACCCTCCTTGGGGAGGAGAGAGGGATTTGGGAGGGCTGTGGGGGCTGTTGGAGTCAGGGGAGTTATCCCGGGAGGGACAGGAAGCTGGGATTGATTGACATGTGAAGCAAGTTGTTTCTAATTTAAATAAAAAAGGAGAAGAAAAAAATTTCTAGTTTTTGCCAGTAATAAAAGCTAATACTCTGTGTTACATACTAGACAGGAGAATGAGTTGATAATTTAGCTAAATTTATTCATTGAATTCTCAAAATAACTCTTTGGTGGAAAGACTATCATTACTCTCATTTTGTAGATAAGAACACAAAGGTTCAGCTGTGTTCAGGTTCATACCATAACTAGCAGGTTGACCAGACTAATATCAGGACACAAGTGAGGGTGACCAAGAGTCCATGCTGCTAAACACTGAGATGTCTTGGTTCCTTCACAGGCCATTGATGAAGAGAGTGGCCCACCTCTAAGTGAAATACAAGGTTGGAAGCCACCTGAGACAAGTCAGAATGTCCCTGGATACCTCCCTATGTGATGGCTATTTTTCGTTGTCAATTTGGCTGCATCTGGGATTAGGTAGAATCCAAGCTGATGGGCACACCTGTGAAGGATTTTTATTCATTAAATCATTGGACGTGGGAAGACCCATCTTTAATCTGGATCTTCTGAGGTAGAGAGACCCAGCTAATCAAAACCAAAGATTAATATTTTTACTTTTTATTTAAAAATAAAGATTGAGATGTGGGCCACGTTTCCTGGTGCCAGCCTTGTGCCAGGCCATGTAAAGTACATGGAAGAAGAAAATTTACTCCGTCTTTTCCTGCTTGCCCCTCACTCTTGCTGGCATGTTCAGTCCTTCACTGGCGTTAGAGTCTCCTGAAGCATTCCAGTGTATACTGAAGACACGCTAACAATTCAGCTTTGTGAACTGAACAACCACTGGATTCTTGGACTCTCTAATTGTAGGAAGTCGTTGTTGGACTAGCTGGACCAGGGCCTATAAGACACTCTAATAAATCAATCCCATTGTATATACTGAGGTGAATTACTGTAAAATACTACAGAACTACTAGAATGACTGGATAATGTCCTGTTCCTCTAGAGAGCCATGATTAATACACCCTATCACTCAGGTTATTTTCTCTTTTTCCCCCATTATTTTTTTATTTCATTTTACATTCCAACCATGAGAGACACAGACATCTTTTGCACAGGGATGACTGAAAGGTGAGTAATCTGATTTTCTTCTGGAACTCACGTAAGTTTTAAAATGGGCTCATCCTTTGATTATCATGAAAGCAAGCCATTGTCTTTTACTAACTGGTCACACCCCCAGGTAAGTAGAGACTCCCTGCTATAAGGTTGGGAACTTTTTCATAAAATTCTGAAATAGATTTATAAATCTTATCTTTGAATTAGTCTGTTTTATAAAGGTGTTATGAAATGTTCAAACCTCAATGTGGATTTAACCTGGAGTTGAGTAATGACATGCAAGGGGAAAATTTGATTTTTTTGCATAACATTCCTGTAATGGCGAAATGATCTATGCTTAATTACAGTGTGCCTGAATGAAAGCAAGGGTGCATTTCCCTGGACTAATACAGAGCTCCACCCCTGACCTGCAGACCTCTAGATATTTTCTCTCCATCGCATGCCCAGTCAGCTTTAAATGTGAACTCAACTCAGCTCTAAGTAATACAATTTTGATGGCTCCTTTTAACAAGAGAAGGTTCACCAGAAACCCTTATTATATTATTTTTATTTAAATTTGGGCGGAAGTACTACTTTTACTTTTAACTTTTAATACACATCTTTCAATAATACAAATGCCAGTAATATTAAAGGCACGAAGTGCATTTATACAACATCTGAAGTTCTGAGGAAATGAGCTAGTAGGCATTGAAAGATTAACCAAGAGGTCTAAAGAGATGCTCAGCCTGTAAAGTCCTTGCTGTACAGGTGTGAGACCGACTATACATCCCCAGAACCTGTGTACAAAGCCTGTTGTGGTGGTGGGCAGGTATAACCCCAGGGCTGGGGAGATAGAGACAGGTGGATCCTTAGAGGTTGCTGGACAACCAGACTTGTCAAATTAGCTTGCTCCCAGTTTAGCTAAAGACTCTGTCTCAAACAGTACAGTGGCAAACAAGTGAAGAATTTATTTAATATTGGCCTTTGGGCTCCATATACACATGAACATGTACATGTACACACATGTGTGTATGTACATGCACACACACACACACTCACACACAAACACACACAATAAAAGAAGAACTAAGTGAGGAAATGTCTAGGCAGAAATACAGACCTTGTAGGAGACCAGAGATGATGAATGCTGATGTTTTCACAAGGGAATCCGGTCACTGTCAATCACAGCACTGCATGCCCTCCTAGGCACGACTGGGGACTTCACAGTTTTCCTCTTCGATCACTGTTGAGCCAGTCATCAGCTGCTTTAGATAAGAACCAGGACTCTCGATCCTAACCGCGGCGTGCAGCCCACTGTCACCCAGTTGTACTGGCATTGTACTCTCACTGTGGTGTATTTGGCCAAAAAGAGAGCTGTCAGCAGGAAGTTGGGATGTTTTCCAAAGACTTTCCAATGGGAATATTCAACTGTAAATGATTATGAATGTAAGTACACAGACTCACATGAATTTCAGGGTGAAATCCACCCTTAAAAAAACAAAACAGACAAATCGTATGTGTACAGTCTGATTTATTTTCCCCACAAAATAATGACATCTGTGAACACCATGCAACTACATGAGGAGGCAGAATGCCATCTACTTCCAGGAAATTTCTTTCTCCTCTTGTCATTGAGTGCCAAGGACATTAATTTTTTATTTTAAAGTCATGTACGTAGAAACACAGAAGTGAAAATAGTAAAAAATAGTATGTGTATACAGTCTGGGCGTCTTTCCCCTGTAGTTATAATTCCTATATTCTTATTGCTCTGTAGCAGGTTGGCTCATCTATCTCATCTTTCTATATGTATATCATAGACACTATGGCTTTGGGAACTTAGGTTTGTAGTCATTATGTCAGGGATCTCCATGGACACTGTCCTTGTCTTTGTAAAACATGTATAGATTTTTGTCAGGTACATGTTACAACATGATTATTGGATATGTGTCCTCAATAGCATCATATATGTATAGCTTATACGTGTGTGTGTGTGTGTGTGTGTGTGTGTGTGTGTACATGGTATTCATCCCTCAAGTGAGGAAGTCCATTTTCTCCTCCTCCTACAGGAGCCCCAGGGACTGGACCCAGCGGTCAGGCTTGGCAGTGATTGCCTTTACAGGGTGAGTCACCTTGTTGGCCCAGATTTATTTGTTTCTGCTAAGCAACAAGAGTTTCACTTGATTCCTATCCTCTTGCATATTTATCACGTATTGTCTTAAAAATTATTATTGGGATAATCAGTGTGCAGAGTATTGTTTTAGTTCGAATTTATAGGTATCTGGTGGTTACTATATATGTTTTTATACATTTATGGGCATTAGGATGGTTTCTTTCATGATTTGCCTCTCAGTTTTTTGTCTATCTTTTCATTGTTTTGATACTTATTTTTATAATATATTTGTCAGAGTTATTTTTATTTCCTTTATATATGTCATTTTAAAGCAATTTAAAAATATCTTGTTACTCAGCAACTGCTTACCATTTTACTTTTGCACTGTTATCCTTTGAAGAGGTACTGTTTTTTAATTCCAATTTATCATTTTTTATTTAGATTTTAAGAATTATATTTAAGAAGTGCTTTTCTAAAGCCCAGTGTAGTATACTTGCCTGAAATGCTAGCACTAGAGAGAAAGAGGCAGACAAAGGGTCACTGCAAATTCAAGATCAGCCTGATCTACATAGTGAGTTCCAGGCTAGCCTGATCTACATAGTGAGTTCCAGGCTAGCCTGTTCTACATAGTGAGATCCAGACCAACCAGTGATACATAACAAAAACATTGTCTCATAAACAAACAAAAAGATAAAAACAAAACAAAAAATAAAAACTACCTGAAACAAATAACAACAAAATAAACACAGCTAGTAATGTAGCTCAATAGGTAGACTGCCTTTCCTACCATGCATGAAGCTCTGGATCTGATCCTCAGCCCTGCATAAGGCTAGCTTAGTGACACATGCCTATAATCCCAGAATTTGGGAGGTCAGGCAGGGGAAATACAAATTCAAAGCTACCTTTAGCCACATAGTTAATTTAGTGTTAGCCTATGTGCTATGAAAGGCCTGCCCAACACCCCAAAAGATATAGCCTCGGTTATTTTGGGTTGGCAGGGTAGTTGAGTGGATAAAGACAATTTCCTTCAAGCCTTAAGACCTGGGTTTGATCTCCACAACCCACACAAGTAGAAGATCATATGTCTGTTTCCCTATATTTCTTACAGATATATAGTGTTTTATATTTTTCATGTGGAACTACAATTAATGTGTATCTAGTTATTGTATGATTAAACTGAAGCAGGGATCAGAACTTACTATTAATATTATTAGTTTAGGACTATCCAAGTAACCCACCACTTGTTGAAAAGTTTCTCTTTTCTGGAAAAGAATTTTTTCTTTTTAATTTTTTAAACTATATCACAGTATTTTTGTTATAAACCTGTTAAATAAGTTGGATTTTCTGTAAAATTTCTGTTTATTTGTATTACATAAAACACTGTATATATATGTATATATACATTATATATATATATTGATGTGGCATGTTCTTCTGTATGCTGCAAACATGTGTTGCTTTTATTGGTTGCTAAATAAAGCTGATTTGGCAAATGGCCAGGCAGGATACAGCTAGGTGGGAAATCCAAACAGAGAGATGGAGAAAAAGGAGGGGGGAGTCAGGCAGATGCCATGTAATTGCCAGGGAAGCAAGGTGTGAGGTAACAAGCCATGATCCTCATGGTGAAATACAGACTAATAGAAATGGGTCAATTTAATTGTGAGACTGGTCAGTACTATGTCTGAGCCATCAGACAGAAAGCTATAATTAATATTAACTCTCAGAATGATTATTTAAATAATCAGGTCTTGGAACCAGTGTGTGGGAGAAAAACCTGTCCAGTTGGACCGGGTGAGATAAAGAAAAACTTCTAACTGCAATATATAACATAAATAATGTAATATATTATCCATATAATTATAATATATATACAATGTTGTTAATATTATACTATATGTATATATGTTTAATATATTTATTCTGTTTCCAGGTTTTCTATTTTGTTTCGCTGGTCTATTGGTTATCTTTATTCTAAAATCATGCTATCTAGCTATTTATAGCAAGTCTATCAACCTCATAGTGTAGCATCTTTAGTTTTCTTGTTCGGCTGGTATGTTCTTGTCATTCTTGTTCATCTTTCATTTTCACATAAATTTCTGCATCTGTTTTTCAATTCATAGAAAAATGCTCCTAAAATTCATAATGTATTTACTGAATACTTTAAAATGATTTAGATTTAATACCACTGAGATTGATGATAATGAACAGTGCTTATATCTCTTGATTTCCCTCAGAAATGTTTTATAATCATATGAGATGTTAAACTTGTTACTAGCTAGCTTATTTAAGGTGCTATTTAGTGGCCTGTTGGGCTGCAGGGAGAGTCTTGTGGTTGATGGTGTCTTAAATGAACACATGCAGAGGCAGGACAGGAGGAAGAAAGAGGGGGCTAGCATGGAAACTAAATAGGGTCCCCAAAGAACTACACATACCTGCCTCAAGGGGAGGCCCTATGACCTAATAACCCCTGTAGACCACTTCTCTAGAAGTTTCACCTCCTCAGCAGCACTGCACTGGGGACAGAAACTTTGGGACACATACTCAAACCACACCAAATGGCCCTGCCATTTCTGCATATATATATCTCTGTTCCACAGATGTACAAAGGAATATGAGTAAAGTGTTCAAATGGCAGCATTTGTATTGGCTACTCTTGTAGAAAAAACTCAGTGTATATTCTCTATGATTTTGTTGAATATGTTTTCTGCACCTTTGAGCTGGTCTTCTTCTGTACCTAGTATTCTTAGATGTGGTCTTTTCACGGTGTGCCATATTTCCTGGGTATTTTGTGTTAGGGACTTAACATTTTCTTTGGTTGATGAATCTGTTTCCCCCTAGTGTATCTTCAACTGTAGTTCCTGATTATTTACCCAGATTTTCTATGTCCAACATCCCCCCCCCGTTTTTGTTTTCTTTATTGTCCCTATTTCAGTTTCCAAGTCTTGAACTGTTTGAATTGCTTCCTTCACCTGTTTGCTTTTTCTTGGCTTTCCTTAAGAGATTTGTTGATTTCATGCATTTTTTGCTTTGTTTTTTCCTCCATTTCTTCCATTTTTTGGTTTGTGTTTTTCTTCCATTTCTTTAAGAGAATTTCTCATTTCCTCTTTAAAGGCCTCTACCATCTTCATAAAGTTGTTTTTAAAGTCATCCTCTCTGCTTCATCTGCTTTGGGATGTTTAGGTCTTGCTGGTGTAGAACCCCCAGACTCTTGTGGTTTCATATTACTCTTTATGTTTTTGAATATGTTCTTATACTGTTGTCTTCCCATCTCTTCTTCCAGAGGGTGCAGGTGGGGCCCCTCCAGTTGGGCTTGGGGCCAAGGCTTTGATGGCACCAGACTCTGGTTGGTTTGGGCTGCCCAAGTTCTCTAGGGATTCAGTGGGTGGGACAAAGCTATATGCCCTGGTCAAGGGCCTCCAATGAGTGGGTATGAGTGAGTGGGGGCAGGAGAAGGCCAGGAGCTCACCTCTCCTGGTGGGTGCAGGGCCAAGGCTCCGATGGTGACGGATGCGGGATGGTTTGGGCTATTCCCCTCAATGCATAGTCTCAGAAGAGATGACAACACAGTAGAGCATTGGATGACAGTGGAAGCAAACACATTTAAACTCGTGAATCAGCAAGGTTCAGTTTCGTAAGCGTGGTGATAATTATGGAAAGCAAGTGCAGAATAACACTTCAGGTGATCACACATGTCACACAGAATGAAAATGCAAAGAAAATAAAAGCTGATAAATACCAAAATAAACAAAATGGTTATGCTTAAGGATGGGAAGATAATGGAAACTATTGAAATATTTTCACTCCTCATGTGTGTGTATTTGGTGTGCGAGTGTGGTACAGATCTGTCTGCACAGGCATATGAATAGAAGACAGAAGACACCCTGGGTCCTAATCTATCAATCCCTGCCTTATTCTCTTGAGACAGGGTCTCTCACCAAACCTGGGGCTAGGCTGCAGCCAGCAAGCCTCCCAACCCTCTTGTCTCCACCTCCCCTCCCCCACAGCACTGGAGTCAAACGCACGTGCGTATGGTCACATGGAACTTGGGCATTGAATCCACACGCAGGCTCTCACGTGCTGCAGCAAATGCTCTTATGCATTGAACGATGTCTCCAACCCGCACATAGCTCATTTTTTAAGCTGGAAGGGGTAGGCATAAATCATCATCATTGTTATGGTGGTTTGGACAGGAATAGCCCTGGCCGTGTACTTGAATGTTTAGTCATCAAGGAGTGCACTACTCACAAGGATTATGAGGTGTGGCCTTGTTGTGGTAGGTGTGGTCTTGTTGGAAGAAGTTATGTCACTTGTGGGTGGGCTTTGGGGTTTCAGAAGCCTAGGTCAGGCTCAGTGGCTCTCTTGTTTGACTCCTGTGGATCTGGATGTAGAATTATCGGCTACTCCAGCCCTGTGTCTGCCTTCATGCTGCCATGGTCCCCACCATGATCAGAATGAACTAAACCTGTGAAACTGTAAACAAGCCCCAATTAATTTCCTTCTTTCATAAGAGTTGCCATGGCCATAGTGTCTCTGCAGAGCAATAGAACAATGATGACTAAGGTCATAGTTATTTAAAAATGCTTTGTGATTTCTTTAAGGAAATGTATACTATTCTGAAGTCAAGGTAGTATGTGAAGCTAGTGGGATATAGATTATAACATGAAGCAGTCATCACCATGGCCCACAGGTGCTGGTTGGCTTCTGGCTGAGTATTAGATAGAAGTTACATTTCTCAATGTAACACAAAAGATCTTTTATATTTAGGGTTCTTTCTGTGTTTAGACTGTTTTCTTTTTATCCTGTTTATGTTATATTCATTGAGTATCCACTGAAACTGTCTTTAAATGCCATTGGTGAGCAAGATGAGCTTTCCAAGCTGAGCTAATAAAAAGAGCAAAATGGAGAGGGCAACAGTCCTTCATCAGCAGATCGCAATGCATAGCTGGCCTCTTAGGTCGTTGGTACTCCAAAGAAATTCACATTTCTTCACTCCCTGGGATGAGATGTCTAGAAGCAAAGACTGTTAATTTTTCAGCCCCCTGGAAAAGGACAATGGGATTATAAAGCAGAAGTCAAGCGATTATGTGATCTCAAACACAGAAGCTGCAACTTGATGTCACAGGTGCTTGTGGGAGTGGATTTCACCCCAGGGAAACCCTTGTCTTTTACAGTCACTATCCCACCAGTCAGCTACTGACCAGGAGGGGGCGCCAGTCTAATAGACAAGAGTTGAGAGGAGGAAATGGGAAGTGAATGGGGTAAAGTGCACGACACACTTGAACAATCTGGTCACCCACTCTGTGGGTACTGGAGTTTGAACCTGGTCTTCAAAAGAATGAGCAGGTGCTCTTGACCCCTGAGCTCCCTCTGTAACCACTCCAGTGCTTTTGAGTGGATCCTAGAGTAACCTTTTCCTTGATGCTCAGGACACTACTCAATTATTCACCACCTAGACATCTCTAAGTCTCCAAGGACTAATGCTTGGTTATAGAAATGCATCATTTTTCAAACTCCCTGCTTCCTTGTGGGATTCTTCCTCATTTGCCTCTCAATCCTTCCTGCAAACTAAAACTATGGCACCGTAATGAAAGATTTGCTATAGACTACACTGCTGTTTCTCTGCTCTTTTCTGTCTGAGCATATCTGGAATATTATACAAAACAAACAGACAAACAGAAGCCCAAAACACCTCTGTGTTTTTCAAGAATGTTTTGGTAAATATATCCTGGACATAAGTAGATTGCAGGTGTTGAATCTGCCACGATTGTTAAAATAAATGAAATATTCAAGTTACAAAAGGATTGGTCAATATAAGATATAAATCAGTGCTCAGGTCTGTTGCACGTGTTAGAAAACTCTTCCAGGGGTGGGTGATGAAGCTGGTTAGAAGTATGCTCTTAGTCAGGGTTCTTTAGTGGTCTGGAGATGCATGGTCAAGATTAGATAAGGAGAAGGTAATGTATGTTTCCTTAGGGAATTCTCCCAAATACAGAGCCCTCTAAAACACCGTTAGTCACATACTGTCGTTGAGGAACCTGAAATACAAGTAAAGATGAAATTATCATGCATAAAACATTGCTCTAGAAATATCTTTATTGCCAAGATATCTAATATTTTAATATAAAATATTCTGAGTATATAAATATATAGGCTGTATATGATATTTAATATGTATCTGAACAAATTCATTATTCAGAAAAATATATGTTATGCATGGATAGTAGATAATATATATATGTAATATATTATATATTGTACGATGTAATATATAATATATAAATATATACATAATATCTAAATATATATTTACACTTCAGATAAATTTTACTTTCAGTGTACATGATACTTTCTGTGTCAAATCACAGTTACTGTGTCAAGTATGTCATTCATTTCATATATATATGTACATACAGACACACACACACACATAGTTATAAATAGTGGGTTCTTTCCTTCAAGTTGTGGGGTCTTGATATTGAATTCAGGTTGTCAGTTTTGCAAGGTGTGCTGGCCAGTTTTATGTGAACTTGAAACAAGCTAGACTCTCTCACACACACATGTATACATATGTACATATGTATCACAAAATACAGTGGTTGGGCTAAAAATACATGAGTGAATGTTGCAATAATAGACCTAGGGACTTTAAGATGTGGGAGCAGTAGAAAAGCAATATTTCATTAATTAGGCCAAGGGAGTTTCCAAAAACAAACACAGAAACCCTGAGTATCCTGGATAACTTAGGAGAAGAAAAAAAGATAAGGGTTCCACACATAACTTCCATTCTCCTCTTTAGGATGAAGCCCACTCATAGTTTGGAAAATCCCTAAGGGCACCTAGGGCACTTATCCCACAGCATTACCCATAGGGAAACCCCAAAACAAATTGATTTTAGAAAGCACAGGAGGCTTCTGAGCTGATGTTTAAAGATGGGAAATGTAAATTACAGTAGAGTTGATCATTTGGTTTCTGAACTTAGGGTGCCAAGCCAGGCAGTCTTAAGTAAAATAACATACAAAAGAAAAATTCTAGGACTTCCTGGAGCGTGGAGATCAACTCATAAAGACAGGAAGAGCGTTGGCCACAGAGGAGGGAATCATAAAACCCTGAGTCATGCTGTATGTTTTTTACCCAAGAATAATAACAAACAAAGGAACAAACACTAATTTTTTTAAAGCTCTTTCCAAAAGGAGAAAGCCCTCAATAGAAGCAAGGAGGCCACAGCATGAGAGCTAACAAGTAGAGGCCTGCAGGAGCAGAGCAAGCGGGTGCTTGCTGGCCTTGGTGACTGCCCAGAAGCAGAACCTCCCAGGGAACATGTCTGGCGTGATGATGGCACAGGCTTGCGCGATGAGCAGATATAATAATGAAGCAGTGTGAGTCAGAGAGGCTACATACATGGAGGCATATGTGTAGGTCTCGGCATGGCACAATGCATGTGACTGCATATATGTAAAGACCATAGTGCCTAGGAATGCACAGAATAAGATAGTGCAGGGTTGGCTCTTAAAATCTGAAAACGGATTTTCATGCTTCCAATCCTATGTTTTTGCCACTGGCCTCTTAAGAGATGGAGTCTCCACTGGTTTCTCTCTGCTCCAGGTACAACTTTGACTTTGGTAAAATGAAGGGCAGCTTATTTCCCCACAGAGGTATTAAATAGTGCATGTTGTATGTGTGTGGGTGTATATTGTATATGTGTACTTGTATAAATGTGTACACACCCTTGCCAGGAGATGGGTGACGTTCTGTTCTATCATTGCTGACATTATTGGTTTGCAGTAGGGTCTTTCACTGGTAGCCAGTAAGTGATCTTCCTGTCCTCTCTCAACCCAGCACTGACATTACAGGCAGAAGCCACCACACTTAGTTTCTTCCGTGGGTACTTGGGATTCAAACTGAGGTCCTCTTGCTCATGAAGCAGGTGCTTTTATCCAGTGCGCCATCTTCACAGCCCAGATGATGGTAACTTTGTGGGACTCTGGATTCTCTGCCCAGAGGCTCTAGGCTGCCACAGTGGTTGATGTGGGATGCTCAGGTCCCAGGTAGCTGATTCAGCCCTTAGTCCTCATGTGTATTTTATTCAGTTCTGGTACCCACCACCAGTCAGCTTGGTTCATCTCAGACATGAGAATAAAGACATTTGTAGGGACCCAGAAAGACAGATATGGTATGTATTCACTTATATGTGGATATTAGCTGTTAAGTATTTGATAAGCAAGCTACAATCCATGTAGCCACACGGGTTCAACATAGAGAAAGGGCTAGTGGGGAGTTATGTATCTTGCTAGGAAGGGAACATACAATTGTTATGGATGGAGGTGCTGGAATGGGAAGGTCAAATGGGGGATGGGAAGGGAAGTAGAGCTTCCTAAAACATGTATAAGTGTGCTCTAAAAGAAATCACATAACAAATGAGGGAGATAGAGTCCCAGCTGGACATCTTGCATCACCAAAGGAAGCTTCCAACACCAAAATAGGTTACATCTAATCAAATCATTGGTCAAAAGGTCACATGGTATCCCCAAACAACTCAGGCTGTTGTCAAAGTTATTGGTTGCTCTCCACAAACTGATGGTAAGGCCCCATTGCTGAAGACGACACCTGCACAACACATTGAACATAGAGAAGTTGAATTGATGCTTGCCTAGAGCCCTCATCCCTACTGACTAGGAGGATGGAGAGGAAGTAGGGAAGACCTCATAGTTTGGGAAGGGGAAACCAAAAATAGAATATTTATGAAAAAACTATTTTCAGTAAAAGAAAAACAGGAAAAAATAAAAATGTGAATATTCCTATTGTTTAATCACTTAGAAAATCTCTAGAGTATCTACTAACTGTTTGACTTGCATTTGGTATTAGAATTAAAGTGTTGAAAAGGAAATATAAAAATAAACACTGTGTCTTTGGCCTTCCAGAGTTCAACCTGTTGGCAGATAACAACCTATGTTTGTGTGCAAAGACCAGTTTGTGTAAAGCAGGGACATGGTTTCAGGAGAGTGGCTTCTCCAGTGGTAGGGAGGCAGAATGGTCAGGTGGTGAGATGGTACATAGGTTTATTTATAGTTTTTTTATTACAACACTTGAAATAAATGTAACAACACATTAATATCTGTAGAAGGTTGGTATCTACTATGGAGTTCTGTCAGAGTTTTTACATTGTTTCAGATGCTTCATTAATTCAACATTAAAAACTTAATGCCATTATAAAGAAGGTCAGTTTTTAGTTCATAAGGAAACACAATCTTTGCATGTGTGTGCACACATGTACACAGGTATGAGCAGATGTGCATGTATGTGGAGGCTAGCGGCCAATGTTGCATGTCTTCATCAATCACTCTCCATTATCGTTTTGAGACAGGGTCTCTCACTGAACCTGGAGTTCAATGCTCCTGTTAGACTTTCTGGCCACCAAACCCCAGGGACCTTCTTGTCTGTGTCGCCTGCACTCGATGTTCTCCTTTTCACATGGGTTCTGGGGATTGAACTCCGGTCCTTAAGTTGGAGGGCAAGTGCTCTGTGTACCGAGTCATTTATCCAATCCCAGGAAATACCTCTCTTACCAACAAGCCACATAAGTGGATAATTAAATCTTCAATGTGTTGAAGTCTGCAGTGTCATTACAGCTAGCTCTTTACCCAGAAGGAGGCAGTGTGGTACATGGAGAGATTATAAGCTTGCAATACAGAAACAATTGAATTCAGACTCTCTTTTCTCTAATTCCTAGTACCTGTGGTGATATACTTAACCTCCTTGAAGCCTGGTTTCAAATATGAAGATACATTGAAGGGAACAAATTTTACTGTATGGATGTTTGGTTTGTTCCAGAGCTGAAGAAGGCACCCAGTGAACATTTATTCAACACTAGCATATGGAGGAGGGCAGAGGATTCAGTGCTTCATAGATGAAGTCTATGATGCCCAATCTGTTTCAACAGAAGTTGGCAGTAAAGTCACAAGACCTCTGTGGATGACTTCAGACATTCGTGGGCAGTACGTGCTTGATCTTTTAGAGCCTGGTATTTTCCAGTTCTCACCATAGATGATGTAATAGTCCTTGCGTTGTGCTTTACCTTTTCAAAGCTTAGTCTTGGTCACTTGCTGAGATAGAACACAGCCTCATCCTGAATGGCTCCAGAAATCGACTGAATTGGTCTGACAAGGGGACAAAGAAATGACAGACACTAAAGACACACATAGACACAGAGAAAACCTGGAATTGGTGTCTGGGCTCTATGACAGAGAAGCCACAGCACCCTGGAAGCTCAGCGTGTATATTACGTACAATTGAGCAGGGAAGTGTGATTATTATACATGATTGAATTGGGAGTGGGCTTTCTAGTATACAGCTGGATCTAGTGTCTATAGGCATAGTGTCTGTAGGGAAGCAGTCCAGCAGCAAAGCTACAGTGGGCCTTTTCTGCACACACTGTCAATGTTTGCACTTGGATCAGAGGAAGACTTTGCCATCCCTAGGAGCCTCGCCCACAGAAGGCTTTTCAACTCCCATGGGTCTGAGTCCTGGACGCGGGCGGCCACACCATATCACCAGCACACATTTACTCAAGACTTCACTCACTTCCTTCAAAACACTATGCATATATGAAAAACGTATGTATGTAAGGAAATGAATGTGACACTGGTCACTTCGAGTCAGTGGTTACAGAGACTGGGCAAGTTGCAGAAGATACATACTTCTTAGTAGCAATAAAGCTAGCTCAAGATAAAATAAAAATATTACTTTTAATTTACTGTTTCGGTGCCGTTGTTTGGATGTTAGGTGTGATAAAGATTTTGGCATGCTATTAGGTTAGAACTATGAGGTGTTTCTTTTGACCTAGAATAGGAATTCCTGGAAATTCCAGGCATTGTGAATACTGCCCCCTCTCCAGTTACTTATTTACCATGGTGTTTAGCAAGGAAGGTAAGTCTATTATTATCTACATTTTGTACAAACTGGGGAGTGGATTTTTTTTCTGTCTTGTCCATCAGCTCAAGAGTATTGGGAAGGATCTTGGCATCACTATTGTGTAAAGAATACCCAAACTCCAGCCACTACTCTTCTGTTTCTATGTCTATGACCATATGAATGCTATGCCTGTGTTAAGCAATCCACACAAAAAGAAATGTTCTATGAGGAAGCGTAGTGTCAACCCAAGTATAATAAACCCATAACTTCAAATTGAAATGAGAAAAAGTTCCATAAATCATTGTAGAAGGAAACCACTACAGTTCTGCAGAGAACAACACTCTCGGTCACAGGCAGAGTGTGCATGAGAACCATTTCTCCATCTTCCCACTTCCTGGCACACTAATGTAAGATGCTGTGGCCAAGATTCCCATCAGCATGTAGATTCTCATTTTTTAAAAAACGTCACAGAGACACAGATAGATCAAATCTGAGCTATATGTAGGAGTTGGGTATGGTGGGGGCTGATAAGAACCAGCCATTCAACCCCAGGTGTCCAATTGAACAAGGATTTACAGTGTTTATTCTGAGCACTCAGCACAGCAACTGCTTCCTGTGGATGTTCAAGCAATCATCATAAAAATCTTCCTACGTGAGCATTCTTCGTAAATAATCTTATAAAATACTGACTTCCTCTGGGCTCTACAATAGATAGCAACATTTTCTTTCTTGTATAGAGCATTTTTAGCTTCAAAACAGAGTTCAGAAACAACAAGTTGAGTGTGTGGAAAAGTTGAGCAATTCAGGGTCAAATGTGAGATCGTCAGAAGTTATAAGGAGCCAAAGACCAGCACAAAAGTAGGCGAAGCTTGAGCTGAATTGAATGAAGCTACTTGGATGACAGTGATGCCAAGTGAATATAGCCACAGGCTTTGTTTGTGCAGATTCAGCACCAGAGAATGGTATCCATCACAGGCATCAATGCAATAGTAGCCGCCATATGACATGTTTCTGGAATTTGTGATGTGCCTGAGCTCAGCTGCGGGCATCAAGTGTGTGGCTCATGTTTTCTTTCATCCCAGAATCTAATATCAGTGCACTTGTAACTTATCAACAATGCAAGTGTGACCATTTAGTGATAATTTTGTAGGTGGCAGAAAGTGTTGCACTGTATCTCAGTGTATTTTGGACATTTTCTTTGGGGCAGTAGGGAACTGTTTTGGCTGACAGAGTCTGTATAGGTGGAGAGAATTTTAAAAAATGTCTTTTCTTCCTCACACAGCAAAAATGAACTCTTGAAAGAGTGTCAATTAACAATATGATGGAAAGCTGCAGAGTGCTGTTCATTGTCTTGGATATTAGATATGGCGTTTTCATCATACTCTGAGAGGATGGAAATAGATGGACTCATTGGGTTAAAGACACAGTATGGAAAATAGATGAAAGCAGAAATCAGATGCAACCCCCCCCCCCATTTTCAGCCTCCTCTTTTCTCGTAGTCTTTGCTCATCAGTAGGCCTTTTGGTCATGGTTGGCTTCTGTCTTCCTCAACTTCATGAGAACACATTCCATCTGTATGGCAAATTGTGCTTGCTTTCTCCAAAGTAGGGGAAATTGTGCCTACTTGTCATGTATTAACAGAATTGTTGAATTTAGTTCAGGTAGAATAACATTTTACAATGACTTCCATATGCTTCACGATACCATTCAATATTAAGTAACACAAATAATATTAGTAGGAAGAAAGAATACACAAAGAGGCCCTTGTCTACTCTTCTGCCACCATGTATACTAATATAACCAAGAAGAGTAGACATTTATTTGCCTTTTGAAGATGGATTTATACATTGCTATTTTTGCTTGCTGTGTTCTTGAGGGCAGTGTAGCCAGCTTGAGTAAAAATCAAATCATCATAATAGATGTTGAACTCACAGAAGAAGAAAAGTGACTGGAAAGAGAAAGGTAGGACTTTTTTCCTTTTCCACTGCTTTCTTGATCAAAGAGGTTGTCCATAAAGAGATGCAGATCATAAAAAAGTAGAGGTGTATAATCAGGCCTGGTGGCTGATTTATATAACCTCACACTCAGGAGGCTGGAGCAGGAGGACTTCCATGGGTTTGAGGCCAGCTCAGGCTTCGTTGTGAGCTATAGGTTATCCTAGGTTATAGACTGGGATCATGTCTCAAAACCAAAACAAAGTAAACAAACAAACAAGCAATAAAGGGATTTCTTAAGGTGAGACTATGAAAATAATTCTGTCATAACGAGTATGCTAAAACTGAGTGTTCAGAAGATTGTGTATCATTCAGAGGAAAAGCAGCTATCAAAGGGTTCTATCTGAAAACGTTACTTGTGGTAACAGCGTTGACATCTTAATCTTTGTTAATATAGCTGACAGTGAGTTCCCTTGTAACTGTCTCTAAATAGTTCTCATTAGTTTAAACTTTATGATTTAAAACGTTTTCTTTAAAAGCTATACTTTTCCAGGTTTGGGCCACTTTATCAATATTTGGAAGCATCTGAAACAGGACTGTGCTGTGAAAATCCGAACAAAATCTGGAATAAATTGGGCGTCCAATCAGCATTTGCCATTGGTCCATGCTAGTGCACCGACAAAGCAATTCCTTCCCCTGGGATCACTGTAGAAGAGGGGAAGAAAGGCTGTGAGCACCAGAGCACCAGGGAGTCTGCTGTGAGACTGTGTCTCCTAGGAATGCAGAAGCTACACACATGTAGTCTCCCCAGTATGACCTGAACAAGAGGACAGCAAGAGAAAAGCTAACGTGGAAGGGGGAACGCTCATGAGGCCTCTACGCTAGATAAAGAACTACAGACAACTAAGGAGAGCTGAGGGAGGGGGAGACAGTCTTCCCCGGGAGAGAGTACAGCTGGTTGTTCAATTCCAAATGGTCAGCTCTGAAAACATACATGTGAGTAACGTTATGCAGACTGATATTCATAAGTATGTACTGATGAATACAAACACACACACACACACACACACGAATACGCAGGAAAGCAGATAAAAGGGGAATTACACAGGCGGGATTGGAGAGAGAAAAGGGAAGGGAAAAATCATATAATTACATTATAATTTCTAAAAAATGTTTTTGAAAATCCAGTACGTTTCTACAATGTCTAGCCTGGGAAGAAAGCCAGAACAAGCAGGAGGAAAAATATCACAGACACATTATTGGAGGGCGTGTTCGAACGCCATAGGGTCTAACTGTAGATAGCTGGGTAAAAGGTTTCACAAGTCACGAGCTGGAAGCGGAGATCCAGCTCGGTGCACAGAAGAGCCTGGCAAAGTTTGTGATGCGAAAGTCAGTGTGGCTGGTCATTCTCTGCTCCCCTCGTGTCTGCGCAGTGCTGTGTCAGATACCTCTTCCTTGAGTTCTTTAATTTTTCCCTTTCTAGTGTGCTGCACCATGCATTTGAGGCTGCACACCACATGAAGGTTTGGTGCTGGGGCAACAGCAGAGTGGTGGTTGTTTGTTTCCAGCACCCCAAGTATCTGAAGCATAATAATAGGGTCAGAAGAGAGGATCCATCCTGATCCAGAATAACAAGTCACACGATGAGTTGTGCCAGCAAAAACCTTTTGTAATGTGAGCTTTGCTTCCTTACTGAGTTGTGCCCTAGGGTTTGACATCATCTGCTGCTACTGTTAAGTCCAGGCTCCGTGAACTTCAGAGGGAATTCACCACAAGCATTCTCTAATAATACACAGTCTGCCCCAGGAAAGACATCTGAACATTAATCAAAACTGGTATGAAGGAAAAAATTCTGGTAATTCATTTATAGGATGAGGGTAGCCTATTCCTTATTTCAAATATACCCTAGGTGGCACACTGAGTGTGTTCAGAGAGATTTATAGCACTATGAGGCTGCTACAGAAGAGACTCTTTTAATAGTGGAATTCTTACCTATTTCTCAGCAAAGATCCTTGTGTAGTAAAGTGTCAGATTATGAGCTCAGTTTAAGGCTTTTGGAACTATGATCATGTTATTTCAAAATACTTATCCATTTAGGGGAATATTATAATTACTGGTACTAATTTCACTTATATTGGTTTTAAGGGTTGTGGGAAAGGTCCTTTGTTCTTGCCTTGGAAAATTCCCAAAAGAAACCAGTCAAGATACATTTTATAGATCTTCCCAATACTGACCATGGAAAGCCAAGTAAAAATCCCATGAGTGTGTATCTGAAATTGTGTGTTTGTGTGTGTGCTTGTGAGTGTGCATGAAGAGGCCAGAGATCAACATTGAGTATCTTTTTCAATTACTTTCCACCTTAATTTTTGAAACTGTTTCTCCTTGAAAATGGAGCTCATGGATAAGCTAGACTGGTTGACCAGTGAGTCCCCAGAATCTACTTGTCTCCACCTCCAGGCTTGGGATTACATCATGGCCTATCATACTCTATTTTTCAAATGGATGCTGCAGTTTGATCTCAGATCCTCATGCTTATCTGCAAGCAGTTTACCTATTAATCTTCATGTCTGGGCCCTGGGCTCAGTTTCTTATGAAGAATAGACAGTGAGATACAGCCCTGGGGCTCTGTGTAGAACAATCTCACGTCTATAACCTCAGTGCTCATGAGGCTGAGGCAGGAGCGCTACCATGAAGCCAGTTTGGAGATCGTGTTTGAAACACCTACAGGAGACAAGAAATGAGTACATAAATCTACAGTGTTTCAGTATGATGGAAAGATGCATTCGCCTACAATCTTGGTCACTGATATCCAAGTGTTTGTGACACTAGGCTGATACAATTCCATAGAACACATCTCCGGAGAGCAAGAAAGGTGAATATCCTCTCAGTTTTCACAGCATTTCCTTAGTTATTCTTCCGCCTGGGTTCTTATTGGTAGATCCTTCAAGCTAAATCAGCAACTGTCTGAGTGAGGGATGCTTTGGCACACAACAGAGAAACACAAGGCCAGTCACAGACTGAATGATAGACTCCTTGAGAAAGAAATTTATCCTCTGTGCCTCGGATTCCATCTTCATCCACAGTCTTCTTTTCCCCATCAATATAGAAACTCCCAAGAAGCCAGATGAGCAAATCCATGGGGCTATGGGGTTGGTGGAGCTCCGAGCATGACTCTTTGGCATCAGCTTTGTAGGTTTTACGTTTTTTTCTTCACTGCTTTGATCCTTCGTTTTCAACATTGTATTTAGTCTTTAGTGTGGGCAATTGCAAAAGGGCTTGCCTGCCATCTAGACAAGACCACAGTGACGGTAGTTGAAATGGGAACCAATTAAAAACAGCCATGTCCAGTGAAGCTGTCTGATGGTTTTCACATGGTTAGAACAGAATCAATGCGTTGAGAGCAGAAACAGAATGTGTTTGCATATACAGGAGCATGTGTACCCTGAACATGCTATTACTATATAAGCGTTATTCTTGATCAATGGCGGAGGCAATGTTGTCTGTTTCCTTCTTCTGAAGTGACTTCTTCCACTGTCTTTGCACACTATAATCTGGGGTGGTAATCACTGTGCACAGTCTAGAAGTGAGACGTGGGAAATTATTCTCTTCACCCTCGAATGTGGATGGAGTACGTACAGAAGTTACTTGGAATTCTTCTGTTTGGGAGACTTTCGATTGTCACACAGAACTTCTTTAGCTTTTGGTTTTGGTCACTGGATATTCTTTCAGTTTCCTGTGTTCCTTTAACACATTGCCATCAAACGTGCTTCATTTTTTTTCTTTCTTGCCTTTTTCTGCCACCATATACCATCTCAGGCTCATCTTGTATATTGTCTGCCCCATCTTGTTTAAGAATTCTGGTTGCATGGCGGGCCAGTGGCGCAATGGATAACGCGTCTGACTACGGATCAGAAGAAATTCTGGTTACTTTTATTGGTGTGAATTCATATTGGTGCTGGTGATGGTATTAGAAGGCAAGATCTTGGATGTGCCCATTGTTACAGGGAAACCTTTACTTCCAGGTCCCTAGACAGCAGAGCAATAAAATACATGTGTGTATACAAACTTCTGTATGTACAGTATCTAACAGAATTCATATGCAGCTATAGATATGTCAGACAGGAAATACTGTATCCAAATGCCGCTAGCTCTCTCTTAGCACATGGATCGTTTCTTCCCTTACCTATGGGTAACCCCTACCTCCATCAGTGAAAATGGTTTCCATCATGAGCCATCAGCTTGCTTAGTAATTCTGTTCCAGTCTAACTGTAGACTGCTTTCAGGTTATGAACTCCTTCACCCGTAGGACACAGCTTCATCAGCGAGCATGAGCTGCTCATGTGCCGTTACTTTAATCTTAAATGCCTTACTCATTCCCAACGCTACTTTGATCGTCACTTTTTGCCTTACTACTCTTTGTTGAGCTTGATTTGTGTATCTCATACAATGTGTTGCTTTTGTCACATTCTTCATATGACCCTGATGATCTTCTTCACATTTTAAATTTTTTTGAGAATTTTCAGTTTTGTACACCTTGATTTCATCATGTTTACCTCCCCCAGATCTCCCAAGATTAATCCTAATTTTTCCTACCCATCCTACTTTGTGTCCTTTAAAAAATTCCGTCAAGACTAATTTGTGATTCCCCAAGTATTTTCAGATGTGAGGTCTTTTACTGGAGGGTAGTCAACTCACCAGGGGCTACATTCATAGAGAAAACAGAAGCTAACATTTGCCACATTTTTTGTGAAGCGTGTGCCCATTTCTCCTCTTCCATACTGCCGTTTGGCCTGGCTTCAGTTTTTCAGTTTGGAAGGCTTTGTGCTCACAGTGTTGTCACAATCGCTCTGCATCCAAACATACAGCTGCCTTGCTGTGCCCAGGTGTGGCCAGGTGTGCCACAGTCCCTGTCTTATGTAATCTTTGTGCTCCTTCTAGGAAATAATTCCTTAGTCTTGGGAGAGGGTGCGTGATATATACATTCTCTGTAGGGCTGATCATGCGGCAGTCTCTCTTTCTCTCTGTTTTGGTCAGTTGTGGGTCTTCATGTTAATCACCATGTACAGCAAATAGACATTTCTCAAATAAAGGTTTTTGAGATGTGTGGGTCTATGAGTATAATGATAAGTCATTGCGTGTCAGTGTAATGCTATGCCTATTTAGCAGCACAATATTAATAGGTTCTCCCCTAGGACCAATGACAAATTCTTGGCCTTATATTGATGCTAGATATTGATTTCATCTAGTTCAATAGGATTTAATTCCAATCAGACTGTCTATTTTGTATTCACACCATCATTGCACCAGTGGAGATGTCTTGCCAGGTCTCAGCTATGTATAGCTGATGGTTTTCATAGGTTTTCAATACTATGAAAGCTAGTCAGTAGGGATGAAGGTTCCAGGTTCATCTCAGTTTGATTTCATCTTGTTCTATGACTCAAGTATATGTGTCTCTAGCAATGGTCTATTACCCTTAAGTTCTGAAGGCTAAACAAGGTCAATGAAAATAACCTGTAATGATTGGGAGGGTTCTATGAGTCCTAATTATCCAAAAGAGATAAGCTATGAATAGCCAAGTTCCAGGGACGGATTGATTAAAATACCTTTTAAATTCATGTATAACCAAGAGTACATTTTCTCTCCTCCTCCTTCTCCCCTCCTCCTTCCTCTCCTCTTCTTTTCTTTTCTGTTAAGCACCATATGTTTTAGCAAATGTGAGACTCATATGTGAACTCTTTGTTTTCGAGTATACTACTTTATCTATAACCCAGATAGTAAGTTTTACTCGCTGAAACACCCATAAACTTCAGGCAATAACCATGGATCTGCATACCTTAATATTTTTCCTTCCAGAATGCCATATAAATGGGATTATATAGAGTGTAACTGTGGATTGGTTTCTCTGCTTCTGAACACATAGCTGTGATCATCTGTCTTTCTGTGTTTCTCAACAGCTGATTTTTATTATTGAAAAGTAGCCTATTTAATGGATCATTTTTTGTTGCTTGCATTTTGTCCTTTTGAGAACATGTCATCCTGGCTAGCCTTGAATTTGAGATTACCATATCTTGGGGAATACAGGCCTATGTAACCACATGAGACAGTCTAAATGACATGAAATTCAGAAGGAGACAGGTAATAGATATGGAGGAGATTGACCTGATGTTCTGCCTCTACAAACTTGATCTGATTGTGTGTGTGTGTGTGTGTGTGTGTGTGTGTGTCTGTGTGAATGTCCATGTTTTCATGTCTATGTCTCTCAGTGTGTGCCTATGTCTTTGTGTGTGTCTGTGTCTCTGTGTGTCTGTGTGTGCCTACACTAAGAGTCAACATTGGGTGTCTTCTTTAGTCACTTCACCTTATCTTTTGAGACAGGCTTCTTATTGAATATGGCACTCACTGATTCAGCTAGATGGGTTAGCAAGTCCCAGGGATCCTTCTGTCTCCAGGTCCGCATTACTGGGATTATAGACATATGCTACGGCACATGGCCATTTCTATGGATTCTGGATGTTGAGCTTTTATCCTTATGCTTGCACAATGAACATTTTACCCCTGAGCCGTCTCCCAGACCTGGAGCCTGAGTTCTTAAACATAGCTTTTGGTTCTTAGGCTTAACTCATACTTTGGTTCATTAACACCTTCCTGTCAGTTCATTCTCAGAATTTCTCTATAAGGTGATGTGTAACTTAGTGCTGGCTAAACATATGTGGTCAACAAATTGGCTTTGTAATTGGCGCATAATGAAGTTCTGCATTAGCATACAGGTTTGACAGCCACTTTAGTGCAACATTGATTTTTGAGGCTGTGTTCTCATACTCATAAGTAGAAAACTTAACCGAAGATGCTGTAAAGCTTTTAAAAGAGAAACACAAGGACAAGGAAAATGTTGGGATGGCAGGTCAAACTTCACCTGGCTTAAGGTATGTAGCTGTAAATAAATCCTCCAGAAACAGGCCATATGGATACTTCTCCACTTAGTGGGAAAGCATATTCTGAATACTCATAGGAATCTAGCTGGACAGAGCATCTAGAAAACAGCTATATGGGAGATATTTACCAGAACACCACTATTTTGAAGCTATAGTTAAACCAGATAATTTTTACAGTAGTGAGAATGTCTTATCTTAAAAGATACCCATATTGTTTTAAATTTAGAAATTCAGGTGAGAACCTAGCAAGTGTTTACTATATATGTGAGAGACATTATTGCCTTTTCAGTTGTGTTAGGATATGAACACTATTATTCTTCAATGATTTGAGGTAATAGTACCTGTCTGATGTTTACTGGGATTATGAAAATTTCTACCTCAGAAAAAATTGCCTCCACTAAAAGCATAAATGGCTATCATTGCATATATTACATCAAACACTGGAAACTTGTATGTAATAAAGCAAGGTAGCTACTGTTTGGGGGCCACTGAGCTGTCCTCGTGTCAGAGAACACACAGCTGTGAATTTTAATCACAGCCACATGAAATTTGCAAACCTTGTGTTTGTTTAACTCCAATATATTGCATAGAAATATATAATTGATGACCAGAAGTTAAACTTAAAATGAAATTCTACAATGCTTGTTATTTTCAACTTTGACTTCTAGAAATGAATAAGTTACTTATGAAGTAGACATTTTACCTTATATTAAACATTGCTTACAAATATCAAAATAGCACTGAGTTGTTAAGAGCAGACTTAACTTCTAGCCCTTGAGAGGAGTCTTATGATGCAGTCTTATGGATCTGCTCTGATTAGTTTTTGTCAGCTTGACACACTAGAGTCCCCTGGAATAGAGAACTTCAGTTAAGCAGTTGCCTTCTTCATATTGGCCTCTGGACATGTCTGTGGGGTGTTTTCTTTTTAATGAATGTTGTGTGAGTTCCAGGCTTACTGTGGGCATTGTCAGCCCTGAGTGTGTGTTCTGGGGTTTTTATAAGAAAGCGAGCCAAGCAAGGCAGGACGCAACTTTCTTCTACAGACTCTGCTTCAGTTCCCGATTAGCTACCTCAGTGATGAACAGTAAGTAGCCTACAAGCCAAATAAACCTTTCCTCCTCAAGGTAAGTCCCAGTCACAGTGTCTATTATAGCAATAGAAAACAGACTAGATGGAAACTGGTACCAGAGAGTAGGGTTGCTGTGATGGACATGATGATGAATTCTTCTCTGGATGGGGGTTTAGGAAAGATTTTGGAACCTTGGGCTAGAAAGGCTGTTAATTGTGCAGATCTTAAAAAGATGTTATAGGAGTGTGGAAAATAATGCAGATAATGGGAGCCTGGCTTGGGGAGTTTCAGAGGGAAGTTTCAGAGGGACTGTTCATGTGATGTTTTGGATTAAAGTCCATGGAAGCGAAACCTTGGCTTTACTGCTGACTGTCTGGGACTGGAGAAACAGCTGTGCTTACTGAGAGAGCAGCATTATTGAGGAGACGTCTTGGGGAAGTATTTCCTCAGGGTCAACAGGCAGAAGCTCTGGTACAGAGGGGTCTATGGCCACACTCCAAGTGGCCAGCTGAGTTTGATAATGTGTGAGTCTCCCGTATAGTATACTGGTTTCGGTGTCATGAAAACTGTAGGGTTAAAGTGGTCATGAAGGTCAGCTGAGAGTTGATTCTAGGAGAGACCACTGGTGAAGGCAAAGCCTCAGTTGCAGTGGACCCACCAAGATCTAAGAGGTCATGGAGAGAAAGTGAGGTTTAGTGTCGTGTGGTAGGGCCACAGGCCCTAAGATAGAAGGTGTTGATGAAGTCATAGCTTCATTTGCAGTGGAAACTATAGTATACGGTAGATTCTTGGACATGGGACAACCTCCAGGGACAGCAGCATATATAGATTGAAGTTGATCTGGGCTGTAGAAGAAAGGTAGCATACAAGCCAGGGGAAGCAAGCAAGCCACTTTCCTCCATGGCCTCTGCCCCAGTGCCTGTCTGAAGCTTCCTGCCTTGGCTTCCTTTGACAAGAGACTGTAACCTGTAAGACAAATTAAGTCTTTCCTCCCCAAGCCTGGCTTTGGCCATGGTAAGCTCAGCAGTAGAAAGCAAACTAGGACAGTCTCTATTTACTGGAATTCATTCACTCATTCACCTTATCATTATTTTATCATTTGTAACTTTTCAGTACTTATTACATGCCAAACTCAGGAGACCCATGGGACAGTTTGTTCTGTGGCTTGCTGTAAGCAGTGCAGTACTTTCTTATGTCCTGCAGCTGGATACTTGTTTAGTAAGCCATGGTTCTACCATTTTTTCCTTCCAGTTCAAACTTGCCTAATGGAGTCGGGTTGTGACTAATGGATATCAGGGCACACTCAAAACTGGACTATTATTCTCACTGCACCAATTTCTGAGTCTCCAAGGTGAAACAAGTCATTGATTCCCAGCAGGCTATGCTATCGGGTGCCACACTCTAAAACAAGTCTCACTAAGCATAACTTAGGCACCAGTAGAGATTTCCTATCAAAGGCCAGGTCGGGCTCAGGTTGTTAATGACTACTTTGTCTAGTTCAGAAAGGGTGAGGATTTTATCTTGTTGACAGTAGGGTAAGATATTTAGGAGTCTTCTAACTGTTGTTAGATGAGTAGGATGCAGATGACTGATGGGATGGGTACTTAAGCTCAAATAAACCAATTGACCCGAAATTAATTATAGAAATGTTACATTGAGCATATTCCCATCCTGGAAAGTCAATATTTAATTTATATCAAAGCTAGCACTCACATTTATTATCAGTTATCTATTCCTAAGATCAGAAACCATTACTCAGCAGTGTGGCAGAGCTGTACAAAACTTCCCTGGGCATCCTAAACTGAGATGAGACTGGTGGGTTATGAGAAAGACAGCTTGTGAGAAAAGCTCCCCCTTGTCGTCATTTTTGACCTAGAGAATTTCTTCCTCAAGCTTCCCTGTGCTCAGCGGGTATTTTATGTTGTACTCTATTTCCTTTTGGATTGAAAAGGCAAGGGCCGTGTCATTGAAGTTGTCCTGTTGAGAAAAAGTCTTTGAATGTTGTGATGATTTGCATGAAAATGGTCCTCAAAGGCCACATATTTGAATGCCTGGTCACAAGTTGATGGGACTGTTTGGAGAGGATTATGAGGTGTGGCCTTCTTGGAGGAGGTGTGTCACTCAGACTGGCTAGGAAGTTTCAAAAGTTTGTAGAATTCGGATTTAGATCAGCTTGTGAATCAGATGTGAGTGCTCAGCCACTGCTTCAACACAATGCCTGATTGCCTGCTTCTACACTCCCTACTGTGGTGTTCAAGACCTCTAGCCATGGGGACCATTAGCTCTATTCAATTCTTTCTTTCTTTTTAAAAATTATTTATGATTTTTTTATTTAAGTTAGAAACAATCTTGCTTTACATGTAAATTCCAGTTCTCTCTCCATCCCCTCCTCCCCTGCACCCCACCGACCCCCTACCCCATTTCCAGGGAGATTGAGGCCTTCCATGGGGGATCTTCAAGATAAATTCTTTCTTTTATAAGTTACTGTGGTCCTAGAAAAGTAACTAAGACTGAAAACCATTCCTGTTTTTATTAAAAATTAACTTATACACACACTTGTTTCATCAGGCAAGAATAAATAACATAGACTACCTACACTCCTCAATCTTAGTTGGACACTGAGTAAAATGGAATTAGTCATCTTAATGGTAACTTTTTTTGAGACAGTTTCTTTTCTGTAGCCTTGAAGAGCCTGGAGCTCACTATGTACTCTAGATTATCTTCAAACTCATAGGATCTGCCTGCCTCTTCCTCCTGAGTTATGGGAATAAAGGCATTCACCCCCATGCCAGCCAGTAACTTATTTTTATAGAAAACAATCAGGATGTGACTCATCTCTCTTTGTCAGAATTCACTACAGGGTTTGTTCAGGTCAGATGAGTCATGCCAGTATCTTCAGCCCTGGGAAATGACCTTCTCTTGTTCATCCCCACCCTCCTAGCTCCATCCAAAACACAGTGTGGAGGGTGGAGAAGAGCAGCAGTTAGGGGGTGAAGTCACCTCAAAGTTACTGCTTTCAAGTAAGGACAGAATGGTTCATGAAGGTGAGATAATTAGAGAGTAGGGTTTGTTTTCATACAGTTTTATGGCACAGTTCTTAAGTTTTGAAGCCTTAAGTCAAGACTGGCTTGAGCTCTAGAAACCGAAACAATCTCATGTCCTCATCAAAACAGCCTGAGAATGCAGTAATGCTTTAGTAATGTGGACTGACCTTGGATACCTAAGGATTTTGACAGACAGTCTTGCCATTTATCCTGTTATCTAGAGGCTGCATTAATTCTATCAAGTATAATATGAGAGCAATTCTGACTATTTAAATTTTTGTTTGCTATATATTTTCCTAATGCTTTAGCCATATTTCCCAACCTTGAACTGAAGGTGTTTTAACATTTATTTTTTCTTCTTTTCATGTTTCCATGCTTTACAGCCAAAGTTAGTTTGATTGAAGAGAGAAAACAAGTAGAACAAAATCAAGAGAAGATACTCTCATCTCATTGGCTGTATTCCTTAACTATGCCCTCTGTCACCATCACTCTTCCCTCCCTAACTGAAGCATTTGTGGATGCAAGTCTTATATAAGGTAGTCTCTCCTAAAAACCAGTCCTTCTCAAGGGGATGGAATGAGTTGGAAGCGTTGGTTCTCAGGGGATAGCATCTTTGAAATGAAAATGGCTTGTGGTCCCCAAGAACTAGATATTTGATTGAACTGTATATGAGTACATACAAAGTAGTATGATGTGTCTTGTTACTATAGTGTCACCAGGCCTGAAGATTGGGAAGTGGTAAAAAGGGAGAGGAACACCAGATTTAAAGCAAGAACGTCCCATTGCTTTCTCAAATGGCTTACTTGCTCAGGAATGACCTCTTTCTTAGTTTAAGCTGACTCATACCATCTCTGAAGGGAAGGAAGGCATGTTGCTAGCATTACTAGTATGTGTGTATGCAGGCACACAATGCCAGAAAGCACAGGTATATGTCAGAAAACAAAAGTTTAGGGTCACTCTCTTGTTTCATTTTGGTTTCCAGGGATTCAACACAGACTGTTACTATGGCATAGGAAACACTTGCCCTCAGGAGCCACCTCATAGACACCACATATATTTATTTATAAGTTGCATCCTTTAGAAAGTATCTCCAGGGCCTGGAGGGATGGCTCATGTATATATGTGCACACACACACACACACACAAACACACACACACACACACATTCTTAAAATACAGGTGCAGTTCCTCATTTGCATATGGCCTGTGGCTACACATGGACTGAGTAGCTGTGAGAGATTCTGGCCATACAGGCTAAAATGTTCAACCTCTGGCCCTTCAGAAAAGAGCTCACTGGCCCCTGCTCCACCCATATACCAAACTTCCTTCTTTTATTTCTAGTCAGATGTTGAAAAGAAAGGCTGAGCTCCAAAACCACACTTATCTTTCCTCTAAAACCTGTTCTAACCTGACCTACTTTGGGTTGGTGGCACCACATTCTCCAGTGTTCAAGAGAAAGATTTAGAAACCATTTCTTCATTCTTTGGTCCTTTCACAAACATCTTCCCATCAATCAGGCTCTCCTATTTCCTCTTTCAACACCCACCACACACACATACACACACACACACTGGCTTGAACAAATATAATATTTAACTGAATCTCTGTTCTAGTATCCTGATTAGACATCTTATTATTCACACCCATGTAAAGTGATACAGATAAAATGGAAGACAGATTATGATCTTTCTCTGTTTCCTTTTTAATAGCCCATGAAGCATTTTATGATACCCCTGAACTCCCCCATCTTCTTGTCTTTCGATTTTTCCTATCATTATTTACAGTCCTGCCTCTGGAGCACCCATACTGTCTCTAGGACACACTATTCTCACAACCTTTGCCCTATCTGTGACTTCTGCCCGGAACTCCACCAATTTCTCACTCCTTCACCTTTTGCTGTATGTTTCCTAAGAGGCTATGGTGGCTATTATTAATTGTCAAACTGAGACAACCTATAGTCACTTGGGTATATCTGTGGAAAACTGTCTCAGTTAGATCAATTGATATGAGAAGACTCACTCCACTGTAGGTGGCCCCATTCCCTAAGCAAGGGATCCTGAACTATTATAGGAATGGAGAAACACAGCTGAGAGCATGCAAAGAAGCAAACACACGTTCATTCTTTGTCTGCAGTTTACTGTGAATGTGGTGTAACCATCTATCTCAAGTCCCTAATGATTTGACTTTTTTTGCACTAGCTGAAATAAACCCCTTCCTCCCAGGTTGCTTTTTGTCAGGGAATGAGAAGAGAGGCCTTGAGCATCTTTTTTTGTTGTTTTATTATTTTTATTTTTTAATTTTAAATAGCTTGTTTCACATGTCAATCCCAGTTCCCCCTGTCTCCTCTCCTCCCACATCCCCTACCATCCCCCCAGCCTCCCACCCTATCCCCACTTCCTTCCACATAGGGGATATCTAGAGTCTGTCATTTCACTCAGGGCAGGGTCCAGGCACTCCCCTAAGAGTCCAGGCTGAGAGAACATCCCTCTTTGTGTTATGGACACGCAAAGTCCATTTGTATGCCAGGGATAAACACTGATCTATTGCCCAGGGCCCCATAGGTTGCCCAGGCCTCCTCACTGACTCTCACATTCAGGGGGTCTGGATCAGTCCCATGCTGGCCTCCCAGCTGTCTGTCTGGGGTCCAAGAGCTCTCCCCTGTTCAGATCAGCTGTCTCTGCTGGTTTTGCCAGCCCATTCTTTGCCAGTTTGCTCATCGCTCCTCTCTCTCTGTCACTGGGTTCCTTGGGTTCAGTTCAGTGTTTAACTGTGGGTGTTTGCAACATCTGCTACTCTGAAATTTCCTTCAGTATTATGCTCTCTTTCCTATATAGTATTTAGTTACAATGTCTTTTGTTTTACTTAGATATCTTTGTTTATATTCTGCTTCTCTTTATTGGAATGTAAACACATAAGATAATATTTGGGAAGTTTTTAACCAATTTATCTTGAGTACCTGGCCCCTAATAGCCCTTGTACTTATCTTGTGACTGGAAAAAAGTGACCTTTGGTCTCAAATGATGCAATGTAAAACATAATGGCAATCTGTTCAGCTGGTGCATCTCTTTTAAGACATTTGTATGTGTAAGCAAGTATGTGTCTATGAATTTATTTTGTATGTGTTTTTGTTTCATATCACTGCAATTATTGAAAATGTCTCCAAATTAACATAACATTTAACAAATATTTTGGCGGTGTAGTATTTTCACTAATTCTCTGAGAATTTTGTATATGCACACAATGCATTTTGATTATACTCACCCCCTAAACCCCCACAGAGACTCCTGACACATCCCAACTCCATGTACTATTCTTTAATAACACAACTTGTGCTCCCCATAAACTCACAGGTGTAGGACCATCCACAAGATGGTTGTCAACTTACCAAGAGCCACATCCTTAAACAAAAACCAAAAACCAAAAACAACCTTACTTTCTCCCTCAGAAACATCAATCTCTCTTTAGACAGTTACAGAGGCTCATGAGACCCTCCCCTTTCCTTGCTGGGCCATTGACTGGATTGATCTTGTGCAGGTCTTTTTGTGAGTAACCACAGTGACTCCAGTCCTGTCTACAGTGCTCCCGGCATATCCCGACGACACTCTTTCAGCCAGGTCTTCCCTTCTCTGCCTTCTTTCACTGCTCGTGTCTGAAAGGCGTAATTGTCATACAGATATTCCATTTGTGGCTCGGTACAACACAGAAAGTTGCTGTTCTCAGCATATTGATCAGTTGTGAGTTTCTGCTTGAACCAATACCCGCTGCACAAAGAAACTTCCTTGATGAAGTCTGAGCGCTTCATTAAACTGTGGATCTAGAGATACTAATTTAGAAGGCAATTTGATACCATGTCCATTCAACAAAATAATAGTAGTAGCTTTCCCCTGAGGCCACTGTCCTCCCTTGCTGGATCCCTTTCCCTGCCCAAACGGTTCCTCCTGCTCTCATGTCATATGTTCCGTCATCCCCAGACCACTTCTGCTTTTACATCGTTACCATGGTGATCTTTCTACACGACCCCCCCCACACACACACTCAAAACTAGATTCAACATACGAGGAGAATGGAAGCATATATACTTGTCTTCCTGGGTTTCGCTAATTTGATTTAACATAATGCTTTTCAATTCTGTCCATTTTTTTCTGAATTATCAGGGTTTAATTTTTCTTTCATGCTGATTAAAACTCTATTGGTGTACATACCCCACATTTTCTTTAAAAATTCATGTTAATGGTAAGTCTAGGCTTGTTCCTACTATGTGGTGAATAGTGCAGCAATAAACATGGATGTACAAGTAGATCTCTAGTAGACTTTAGAGTCCTTTAGAACACATGCCCGGGAATAATACAGCTGGGTCATATGGTAATTCTGCCTTTAGTTTTTAAGAACCCTCTAATGTAACTTCCGTAGTAGCTATATCCCACTTTAAATTCCCATCAACAGTGTGTAAGCATGCGTCTTTCCCTACACCCTCACCAGTATTGGCTGTGGTTGGTTTTATTGATAATGGCCATCCTGAGTGGGCAAGATGGAATGGCAAAACAATTGTAGTTTGTGCTCTACTGAAGGCTAAGGATAATGGATAGTTTTTCTTTTCTTTTATTGAAAATAGATCCTTTTCTCATATAATATATCCGGATTACTTTTTCTCCTCCCTCTACACCTCTCAGTTCCTCCCCATTTCCCCTCATATATGGATCCACTCCTATTCTATCTCTCATAACAGAAGGTATAACAGCATAATATAACAAAATAAAATATACTGAAATAAAATGAAAATTACCACATTAGAGTTTAACAGCACAAACAGGAAAAAGGGCCCAAGAGAAGACAAAAGAATCAGAAACAAACTCAATTACACACTAGAGAATCCCATGAAAACACTAAAATGGAAGCCATACCATATACCTAGAGGACTTGTTGCAGACCAGGGCAGACCTGTGCATGCTGCCTGGGTCTCTGAGTTCCTGTGAGTTTTGATCATTTTTGATTTGGAGGATCTTGTGTTTTCAGGGTCCTCCATTCCCTTTGATTTTTTCACTCTTTCAGGTCTTTCCTCTTCTGTGGGATTCCCTGAGCCCTGGGGGATTTGATGGAGACATCCCATTTAAGGCTGAGTGTTGCAAGGTCTCTCACTCCTCTCACTCTCTGCTGTGGGTTTTTGCATTTGATCCCATCTGCTGCTGAAGGAAGCTTCCCTGAAGATGGCTGAGCAAGACATTGATCTATATGTGTAGCAAAATGTCATTAGGACTTATCACTATTTTTTATCAGTATTATTTGGTTTTACCATAGGTGCCTGGCCTGTGTAGCCTCTGGTCACTCAAGAAGTGTCAGTCACGGGTTCCATCTCATGGAATAGACTTAAACTCAAATTATTTATTAGTTGATTACCATAGAAGTTTTGTGCCACCATTGCCCTAGCTTATATTTGAGGCAGGACAACATTGAGTATCAAAGGGATTGTGGCTGGCTTGGTGTTCATACTCCTCTTTTGGTAGCTGGCAGAGTAACTTCCTGTACCAAAGACACTAGCATATAGGTGTGAAGGCTCCATATAGATGCCAGTTTTATTTCAATGAATTCAATGAGGCGTTTGCAGCAACGGGACTTTGCTGTCAGTTTGTAGGAAGCAGCCTGTGTTGTTTGGGTATTCCAATAGGGCCCTATTGGTCAACATCTAAATTAGATTTAACCCAATCCTGGTATGAAAGTTTCATTTGGTGGTAAGAGATGGCCACTTGGGTCCCTGTATGCCCCATTACTTGGCTGCTACATTAGATTGTTTTCATTTATGTATATATTTTAGGAAGCTTCTCCAGGATTAGACTTCCAGAGTAACCCTCAAATGGGACTCAATGTTCGATGTCTCTCCCCACATTCCGTCCCTCATCTTCTTTTCCTCTACCCTTCACCACTGATCCTCCTGCTCTGCACCCCTATCCACCCATAACTTCCCATTCTATTTCCCTTTCCTAAGAAGATCTGTCTTTATCCTCTAGTCCTCTACTGGGTGGTCTTGTTTGTCAACTTAACACAAGCTAGAGATCAGAGAGGAGACAGTCTTAGTTGAGGAAACGTCTCCATGAGATCCAGCTATAAGGCATCTTCTTAATTAGTGATCAGTGGTGGAGGGCCCAGTCCATGGTGGGTTTTGTAAGAAAGACTGAGGAAGCCACTGGTTATTCTACCCCCAAAATAAGGCAAGAAAAGTAAAAAGGATGTACATAAGGAAACAACAGAATTGTTTCTACGCATATGATGAACATAAAAAGAAATTGGGAATTGGATATATTGAAATCTGGATAAACCTTGATGTCTGAAAACTGAATGAAAATAGTCACATAAGACGATATATTTTATGATTATATTTACATGGAAGATAAGAACATACACATCCAAAAAGGCTGTAGTTGCCAGGCACAGTACCATGGATCTCACTGCTAGTGGGCACAAGTTTTCTTATGGGGTGACAAAGATGTGATAAACTTCAATCTGCTGTGATGGGTACCCAACTGTGATTACAATAAAAGTTACTGAATCATAGTTTAAATGGGAAGCTTATTATTTGCAAGTTAAAACTTGCTTAAAATATGAGCAGAAGTAATAGCAGGCTCATGGTGATGGCTCATTGGGTAATTGCTGTGCAAGCATGAGGACCTGAGTTTAGATCCCTAGGATCCATGTACAAGTGCGTATGTAAGCATGCATCCAAGATCCCAGCAGTCCTCCAGTGAAATAGGAGGTGAACACAGAAGAGTCAGTGGGTCAGAGGGCCTAGTGTAGATGGCAGTGAGCAGATGAACCTAGTGTAGACATCACTGAGCAGAAGAAGAGCCTATTGTAGACATCAGTGAGCAGAGAGCCTGCCTAGCCTGGTATACACAGCAGTAGACAGAACACATGAAAGGTGAGGACTAACACCCAGGTTGTTCTCTGACCTCCACACATGCATGGAAGCATGGAGACACTCACACTTATATAAAGGTATACACACACACACACACACACACACCACATAATACACAATCATGAAAAAGGGTAGTAACATAAGCATAAAGAAACAATGAGTGTATGACTACAAACTGTAGCAGGTACAAAAATCTCAATCCAACATAAGATAAATTAATATAATTTAATGAGAAAATGGGAAATTAAACATAGATTGGGACGATGGAAACAAAGATGTATGTAAGCAAAGATGAATGTAATATAAAGAATATTTACAGTGTAAGTAAATGCCTAAGTTCATGAATAGTGTCATAGTGATTTTAAAATCCAGCTATGATATTTGTAGAAGATACATAAAGTCTAGGGTCAGAAAAAGCATAATAGTAGGAGTTGGCAAGATGGCAGTTATTCAGAGTTCTTACCACGCCTACACAATTGCTCTGTGAAATTTCCACCATAAACTATGGAATATAATAGTTCCACTTCATATGTCTTATGGGACACATACAAAAATATCAGACATTTAAAGTCCAAAGTTTCCAAAGCTTAGTCAACTTTATACACTGTATGAAAGAGACAGTCACATTTCCAAGAGCTCCAGGGTTTATCTCTTTCATTCATACAAGATCAAGCCTATCTGACAAGCACCAGTATGTTGAGTTAGCCAGTATTGGCAGGATATGCTTACATTTTCTTCTGGGCTAACACTAGCAAATGTTTATAAGGGTAAGTACAATTACTAACTTCATTTTCACAGTGACTCAAGGTTTATGGAGAAAAACAAAGAACAATAGATCAAGAAGGGGAGGAAGGAAGGAACTCCCATGAATTTTCCCTTCCGACATAATCACATACATTTACTCGTGCTTACAGTTCTTCACCTAGCTTTTTGACAGAGGTCTCCTGTAGGCAAACAGGTCTCATCATGAATTCTGCCACTCATCAGGATTTATAATAAAATTGCAGTGGGGTTGCAGGAGGGAATCCCTGAGAACTCAGAATAACTAATGCTTTTCAAAACTAGTCTCCTCTGACTAGTTTCTTCTAGATCAATAAAAATTCAAATGAAATCATTAGGTTCTTGTTTTTGGCTTAGCCCTAATTTTAATTTGTTAAGATGGAGTCACCAGTTGCCAAAGGCTCGTAAACATAGTACTAAATGAAGAAGTTGATGAATATTTAAAACATATTCTACTGACGGGTAAATGAACACCAAGTCATTGGTAAGTTCCTCTTGCCTCTCATGTTTTGGTTGGTATTTTCCATGATGCCCCAGATTTATTTGTACAGGGATTGTGATAAAAATAAACTAGGTGCTGTCTAACACGTTCATTTCAAGTTCTCTTCCAATGTCTTTCTTTGGTGAGGTAAATCTGACAAGTTGTTGAGAGCAGGAACCCGCACTCTAATTGTGAAAAACCACTAGGTACTTGAGAACGTATGCTAGTAAGTTCCATTCATCATTATTTATGGTGTGGGTGTGGGTCCAGCATTTTAAAATTTCATGTGCCAAAGAGTCAAAATATATTCGTGGTTCCCTCAGAGGGGTAAGGGGACAGTTTCTTACTTTGCTCTAGAAGGAACACGTCTACTCATCTTGTTTCAGTATGACTTTGCAGACAGTGAGAGTGAAAGGCGTCCTGCTCGTATGACTGTTTGCAGTAAATCACGTGGTTCCTTGCTTAGAAACAGAGATCCTTAGCTGGAAAGAACCTTTGCAATCAGCCCCGTGACCTTACAGAAGGGAAAGGCAGAACATAGAAACAAAAGCACCTTTTCAAGGCAGAAGATCCAAGTCTGTGGCTCAGCCAGAGCTGGAACATGTATTTGATGTGTTCTGCTACCCATTATGCTCCACCACACAGTTCCACTTTACATGTTCGTACTCCAATAATGAGTCAATTCACCAAAAATGTCATTTATTTGACCTGTTGGCTTGCAGTGAGCTCTACACAACCCTCCCTTGTGTGTATTCATTGGTAATGCTCTTCTTCTTTTCAATTCCTGGCGTTCACTCCATGATGACAGCAGGGGAAGCAAGCATCTTCTGACCTTTGAATCAACTGGTGCTGTGTTTTCTTCTAAGCAAATAATCTCTAGCTCAGTAACACTATTGTGAAATCTGTAACAGACCAGGTTCCCTCTTGAGACCTGTAAGCTAAGGGCACAAATGTGGCTTTCATTTCTCATCATGGGCCACTTTGATGAGTTATTCCATCATCTTTAATTCTGGTTCTATTTGGCACTCCTGACTTAACTCTTTTTTTTTACCACTTATTTTTCCCTCAATATATGTTTTTATTTAAATTAGAAACATAAATGTTTCACATGTGAATCCTAGCTCCCTCTCCCACCCTTCTTCCCTTGTCCCTCCACCAGCTCCCCCAGGCCCCACCCAGTCCCCACATCATTCCCCAGGGAGGGTGAGGCCCTCCTTGGGGGGGACATCTCCAAAGTCTGTCATTTCATCCAGGGCAGGACCTAGGCGCTTCCCCATGTGTCCAGGCTGAGAGAGCATCCCTCCATGTGGAATGGGATCCCAAAGATCATTCATACACCATGGTAAACACTGATCTACTAGCCAAGACCCCAGTGATTTCTGTGGCCTCCTCACTGGCACTACATTCATGGAGACTGGATCAGTCCCCTTTTGGCCTCTCAGCCATCAGTCTGTGTTCATGAGCTCCCCCTTATCTGGTCAGCTGTCTTTGTGGGTTTCATAGTCATAGTCTTGACCCCTTTGCTCATCACTCCTCCATCTCTGTCACTAGGTTCCAGGGGGTCAGTTCAGTGTTTATCTGTGGGTATCTGTCTCTGCTTCCATCAGTCGCTAGATGAAGGTTCTAGGATGGCATATAGGGTAGTCATCAACCTTATCATCAAGGAGGGTTATTAATGTAGTCTCTCTACTATTGCTTAGTTTGCCAGTTGGTGTTATCCTTGTAGATCTCTGGAAATCTCCCTAGTGTCAGCTCTCTCATCAAGCCGATAATGACTCTATCTATTATGGTATCTCTCATCCTACTCTCATCTATTCTTACCTTGACTCAACCTTCCTGCTCCCCCATGCCTTCTTCTCCCCTCCCCTTATCCTCCCTCTCTTTTTCCTGGTTCCCTCTCCCCTCTCCTGATGTTCCCAATCTGCTCAGGAGATCTTGCCTCATTCCACTTCTCTGGGATATCATGCATCTCTCTTGGCAGGGGAGTACCACTTATTTTTTTACATTATTGTTTTACTTGACCTTGAAATATAAATCCTTCTTATAAGAAGAGAAATAGATACACATGAAATAGAGTTGATTTTCCTAGGTAGCTTTCATATTTCTTTGATATTAAAGCTTATTTAGGTTTCTCTATGCAACTTGATTAGTTTACCATTTTCAGGCTTGGCCTACTTGCTTCTGATGCATTTATAACATAGACATGACACGAGGAAATTATGTTATTTGTAACTTGTTTACATAATTCGATTTGCCTGAACTATGTCTGAACCTGAATGTAAAACCACAGAAGACAAATAGCAGAATTTTTATGGTAAGTATCCTACAAATATGAAAAGATGTTAATCATAATTTTATTTTTAAAATTCTTCTAACCAAATAAAATGTTTACTTTATTATAGATTTTGTTGACAGTGAGAAGTCATTCATACAACTGACAAAATCCTGAGAGTATAGACGTTAACTCTGAAGGGTGCTTTTACCCTGCTATTTCATATTTATTGGTGAGAAATCACTCACCAATATGTAGCATTTTATAGAGTAGCTAAGACCATATTGATAATGCTGGCTTGTGTTTGCAATCTGCTCAGAGTCTATAAGGGTCCAGTTTTGTTTGAAAATCAACTTGCTACATAAGATAATGTGAGCTATTACTGAGCTGAAAAATAGCATGTCTCATTGGTCCTTCCATCAACTTCTTTAAAAATACTCACCCATGTGAACCCTTCCTTGACTGTTATATCTGCAGGATGTTACTTGTATATAATACAAAGACTAGAAAACAATCAACATGTTGCAAAGATTCTGTAATTAAAAAACAAAAGCACTCCCTTCAACCTCAAGAAAATGTGTTCCTGGAGGAAAACCTTTAAAATTTAAAATTCATGAAATAGAGGAACATTGGTCACATCTGCTTAGTTTTCATTAAGTAAACAAGACAAGCATCATGACATGACAAGCTGCTTCCCTTATCTCTGCATGGAATTACATTTAATAAATTGTTTTTGTTATTGTAAAAAGTATACAAATCAGACACAGTACTGTCTCATCCAGCAAAGTAGCCACTACCTACATGTGCTCTTGTGATTACGTGCAAATTGCTTGGCAGAACCTGAGCTGTATTTTAAATGTGACTCAAGGCCTGACTGTACCTGTATAGAAACACAATCCCAGGCACACTGTGAGATAGCAATACTTAGTATATTTAAGTTAGAGTGTGTTGAACTGAAATGTCATCCTCCAAACCAAACTATTGCTGTCCTCAGGGGTTCTACTGGGCATGCCTGCAAAGGAGTGATCACAGCTGAGTTGTGTTTCCTTACAGAAGGAGACGATGGGATGCCATGGACCCTCACCTGATTATCCGGTCATGCCCCCCAAATCAGTTGTATGCAGTTGTTTCCTAAAAGCACTTGGCCTCGGAGAGAAGCTAGGTTGTATAGGCTGGAAAGAACTAGGGAGAGGACACACCTACTGATAACTCCATGGCGGAGCTATCATCCTTGCTAGGTGCTGACCTTCCAGTGTGACTGTGTTAAGGCCACCCACATCTTCCAGTGTGACAGCTTTAAGGCCACCCCCACTCCTAGCTGTAAACTCTCTTCCATTGTGCTGAAAGAAAGACTAATAAACTCATTGGTTCCCCAGAGTGAACTTTAGTGGAATCACTGGGACCCTAGAAGGATTAGTAGATATTGTTTACATCTGTAGGGAAGGAATTTTTGGAACATATTGTAACAAAGCAGTGATAATAAAATATTGCAATTGAAATTTAGACACCAAGGTGTCCCATATGACCAATATGAGTCTTGTTATTATCTTGAATTTTGTTTCTCCTGTCTGCATGCAGTAGAACTTTCCACAGCTATGCTATCTGCTACTCCAGCAATTTTCTACATGATGCTAAGGAACACTAGAAATGCCATGCTTTCGTGGAAAAACTCAACTGTGAGCTGAAATTGTTTTGAGTAACTTTCCTGCAGAGTGTAGCCACCATGGGTGGACACTAGGCTGCGCACTCCAGAGGCTGTTGTCGACATGTGCTTCCTGAAGAGACGATTCTCTCCTAGGCACACACAGGGAACAGAGGAAGCTCTGAGTGAGTGACCGCTTGAGTGAGTGTGTGTTGCTGACATAGCCACTGCCACATCAAGGACCTCAGAGCATAGAGGAAGAGGAACTACAAAGCCTCCCCTCAACCCAATGGTGAGGATCAGAGTGAAATGACAAATCTGTCTTCTGGGTACTGAGTGCAGGTGCTGCCAGTGTGCACAGAAATGTCTCCCGTAGCTCCCCCACCCATATTTATTGCCTGCTACCACTGGGATTAATTAAACCATCTCCAGCAACCAGCTGTGTACTGTAGACTCTGCCTCCTTGTCCATCTGCAATTAATAACCCCGCCTCTCTGTTTAACTTTACATAGTAAACACACTGCTTCTGGGTACGGTGGTTTCTCCATCAGAGAGGCCAGACCAACCAATGCCAGCTTTTTCTGTGTGTCTCTATGTTTGTCTTTTCTTAGTTCCTTCACATCTCCATGTCCGGGCCAAGTCCTTAGAGCTGTGGAAGGTCACAGCTATAAGCATGAGTTCTCTAACATTTTCAGACAACTAGAACTTGCTGGGCCGAGGAGACAGGGGAACTGGAGAAGGAAGCCAGGAGACCTGCTGCCCTTTCTTCCTAAGTGCCTACCGAGTCAGGAAACAAAAACACAAAAGAGGGGCTCTTGGTATTCACAGCCCAGTTTTGATTGCTTGTCCTGTGCAGCATTCAGCCTTGTGGGGTTTAATCGGAGTTGAGCTCTTTTTAATCTTGGTTTCCTGTAGTCTATGGTACTTCCGAAGTTTCTGAATGTGGTTGTATTAGTGAAAACGGCCTCAGAGCCTCATGTACACAGACATTTGCTTCCCAGTTGGTGGACTGTTTAGGAAGGATGAGGAGGCGTGGCCTTGCTGAATGGGTGTCTCTGCCAGCTGCCCATGGATCAGTATGTAAGTTCTCGGCGCCATGCCTGCCTGCTGCCTGCTGCCATGTTTCCACCACGGTGGTCATGGACTTACCCTCTGAAACCAAAAAAAGCCCCCGATTCGAGGATTGCTTTTGTAAGTTGGTTGGATCATGGTGTCTCTCCACAGCAGCAGAGACACTGAACTCCAGCCTTGCCACTGTTTTTGCCTGTTTTTGTTGCCTGCCTCATGCAACTTGTCTGAAGGGGCTCTTTGAAGGGAGTGGCAGCCAGGCTCCTGGATTCCTTCCCTGATTCCCTTGACTCTTTGACCCCTCAAGCTATATGTGCCATAACTGTTCTCTGAAAACTGTAAAGAACTATTTACAGTTTGCCTAATTTATGTATGTATTCTCAGCATGAAGGCTCATAGGAGCTCTACTGCTACAGAGATATATTTGTCATAAGAAGATTTTTTTTTGTAAGACAGGGCCTATAAAATCTCTATTTTGGTGACTTCTTTTCCCACTTCTCTGTACTAGGTCCTGAGTTAATGGTGAAAATTGATGCCGCTGAAACTAGGGAATGCAAGCTTGATCTCTACTAGCTCCTCAGTAAGCCCTTTCCTGCTCAGGTTCTCATTCAGTCAACTCGACAGAGTTCTAGTGTGGCATGACTTCTCTCAAGCCATGACGATTGCTTATGGTGTCTTTCCTCACTTCCAAACTCTGCATTCTGTGCTCGATCTGCTCAACTCAAGTTCCTATCTGATGTTTAAGAGCTTCATGCACTGTTCCACACTCCGCGCGTGCGCTCTCTCTCTCTCTCTGTCTATCACACACACACACACAGACACAGACACACACACACACACACACACACACACACACGTGCCAGAGAAGACTTAGCCAGAGAGTCATCTCCTTGAAATTCTAGTACCTTTTCCTTCTTCATTTTCTGTGTTCTGCCTGGAACGGTTTTCTGAGAGTCAGGTACTCTGGAGTCACCCCCAGTTGCAAATCATTCAGTTGCCCTCCATTCACAGAAGGACAATCCAGGGATCCTTCAATGGAGCATAAGCTGCTGCATGTTCAGTTATATTATAAACTCTATTTTCACATATAACTTACCCTAATTTGTTTCCATTTTCTGTGATAAGCAGTGGCCAAAAGCAGTCTGGGGAGGAAAGGGTTTATTTGGCTTATCCATTAGAGGTTTGTCACCGGGAGAACTTGCGGCATGGACTGAAATAGAGTCCATGGAGGAATCTGTGCTTCCTCTCCTGTTCTCCATGCCTTGTCCAGATTTTGTGCTCTACAACCCAGGACTGCCTGCTCAGGAGTAGTGACACTGGCACTGGGCTGGACCCTCGCATGTCAGTCACTAATAATAGCAAAAGGTGAAGACTGAAGTTTTTGTTCCTGTTGGGCCCACAGCCACTCAGTCCCAAATAAGCACACAGAGGCTTACTGTAATTGTAGACTGTTTGGAGGATGGCTCAGGCCTCTTATTAACTAGCTGTCTCTTATTAACCCACTACTATTAAACTGTGTATCTCCATGTAGTCTTGGCCCAATGGTGATGTTCAGGTCTCTTGCCTCCTCAGCAGCTACACAGCATCTCTCTGGTGAATCACCTTTGTGGTCCTCTTCCCAGCATTCTCCTAGTCTGGAAGCCCTGCCTATACTTCCTGCCTGGCTACATCCTACCTGTCCACTGGCTAAAACATCTTTATTCATCCGATAAGAGAAACATATAGTCATAGCATACAGAAGGACATATCCCATCAAAAAGTGTACCACAGACACGTCCACGGGCCAATCTGATAGAAGCAATCCCTCACTGGAAGTTGTCTCTTCCAGGAAGACTCTAATCTATGCCAATTTGACAAAACTAATCAGTACAGAACCAATGGTCCATTTTCTTCAGTTTTTCACAGATATGAAGTAGAAGTTTTTTTCCCCAAATACAGCATTTTTAGGTCCCTCTACTTTCACCTTAGATGCTCTGGTTCCTTTTCCCAGAAGAAAGGCCACTAACCACCCAAAGTCAGAGAAGCATCATCTTTGATGTAAGACTTTCTTCCTGTTGTTTTCGTCATCATCAGTTCCTGAGACTGTGACATTTCTTATTCATCTTAAGCCATTTTCTTATTTATTTCCCTGTAGTACAAGTAGTAGTTGCTTTACAAGTGTTTATTTTATATAACTGAGTTGCAATGAATGACAGAGCTTAGCCCAAGTGTCAATGGACTCTCTAGACAGAAAATAAAGCAATTCAACCCCTGTCAGACCTCCCCAGAGGAGGGGCTTTTGGTCAGGCGTGTCTAAAGCCCATGTGGTGATGAGCGGGTGGGCAGCAACTGTCCGTTACAGCTTGGGCTGATCCAGGAGATTTCAAAAGACATTGTAACGTTATGCCTAATGAAATGCTTTAATGTCCTTCAGAGAGGCTAAGTTGTGCAGCTGCATGTATAATATCCACATAGACGGAGTAGCATCTAAGTGATTGTCATCTGAATTGTCCTAAGAGTGTATCACAGAGTGGTGCCAAGGCTCCTTTGTGAGGTAGCTTGCACCTAACTGCCATGAGTTTTATTTAGAGCTGAGGTTAGAGGGTTTTGGTTTGCTCTTTTAGATGAAGTTATTTTCTAGCATATGCCCCAAACATCTAAACTATAAATAACTTTGAATGCAAAACAGGCATCTGCTTTGCCTGAAGCAATGGAAAAATGATATCTTACAGAATTTCTTATTCAGTTCCCCCAACTGTGCCGTACAATTAATGAGGAAACACCAGGAAGGAAAGTCAGAAGTGAGGAAATTTAATATATAGCCAAGGACACACAAGAACCATTAAGACAGAAATGCTAGAATTGATGCACCTGTGCCTGCAGGAACGATAGAAAGGGAGCTTTGACGTCACCTTGAAAAGTTGAAGTAGCTGTGGTACTGCCGCCTGCAGTGACCAGGTGTTTGCCCTGTAGAAGAGTGCAGAGACAGTCCTGTCCAGTTAGGACATTGCAGGAAGATGGGATCCTGTGGCCAAATCATGCAGAGACACTCCAAACCAGAGTAGGGCCTGCACATAGGACTATGGAGCATACACAGTTCAGCAGGGGAGAGGTGAGGATCTTCCGGATGTGTTCCCAGCCTCTAGAACTGACGAAACAACAAAGAATTCTTTTCAGTCATATCAGAGACAATCTAAAATCATACTTATGCCAGTCCTAAGCAGGGAGGTGCTGTGTCTGTCTGAGATGCACTTTGGAGTTCATTCTTCATGCTCCAGCTTGCAGCTCTGTTCCCTTCCTGTGCAAGAAGTGGGTAGTTAAGATGCATGTTCTGAGCCGGGCGGTGGTGGCGCACACCTTTAATCCTAGCACTTGGGAGGCAGAGGCAGGAGGATCTCTATGAGTTCGAGGACAGCCTGGTCTACAGAGCGAGTTCCAGGACAGCCTCCAAAACAGTACAGAGAAACCTTGACTCAAAAAACCAAAAAAAGATGTACATTCTGCCTTACCCAAGCTAAATAGTATGGAGAGAACGCTCATGGTATGTAAGACACGGAGAAGGCTTTTGATGGACGGAAAAGGCTACACTTGTGCATCACAACGAGCAAACCACTGATCAGCAGATGCCTGTTTCAAAGATGAAAAGGAGACACTCCAGGAAACATAAAGCAGGTCACAACTAGGAACCCCCAGAGCCTCCTAGAGAGATTCTTAAGCAGTGGGAATCTGGCCATTTTTTATGTAGACCAAGAATTATGAAAACTCTCCCAGAGAAGCTAGAAATGTTCTTTCTCATGTGTCTCACTGGGGCTTACCAGCGTTGTTCTCTGTGATTTCTAAGTTCACTGGAGCATGAACCCATACAGGCTATTCTTGGTTGCAGCATCATGTGTGGAAAGGAATCATGCCAAATAACGTCATATGTTCTCACAACATTGTACAGGTGATGCTCGGCACACCCGTTTGGCTCCTGGAGCCTGTTCTCTGAGAAGCAGTGTGCTTGCATGTCTCATAAAACGACAGCACTGCTCCAGTTGCCCGCTTCAGAAAGAGATTTCATTCACCCTCTTGTCTTAGATCCCGCTGGAGTGCTGCAGACCCTCCGTACTAGGCAGCTATGTGACTAATGCATTAAGAAAGATGTTCTTCGCTGCTGCTGAGAGCTTGCCGGACTTTCGAATTTTCTTTCCTAAAGTTAGTCTTGAATTGTAAATAGCAATCCTTCCAGTCTATCATACTTCTCCAGATTGTCCCCAAATTTGATTTGTACTATGTGTGTTAGATGACAAAAACTGTGGGCACACTCATAGGAACCAATATTGATAGTTGTTGGATTAAAGCATCCACGTGGAAGAAGAGATTGTCAGACATAAAACAGCCCAGAGGGAAAGTAAAAGTCATAGAACATTAAAACCCCATTTGTTAACAAAAGTTATCTTGACAAATTAATTTTTGGAGGACTAACATGACCTAATTTATCTCATCACTGTTTACTGTGATGTGGAAAGACAGATGTTAAGAAATGTAAGACACACCCCCGGAGCTTCCCCTTGTTCAGCTTAAGTTAAGCATTTGAGATGCTTAACCTAATGCAAACATTCCACAATCGCCAAACAAATGAAAAGCAACAAGCAATATCACTCCATCTCCAGCACATTTTTCATTCATTGCGCAGAGTTGGCCTCGGGCTTGTTTTTAGAAGTACCAGATGTTTTTATTTATTTTTATTTATTTATTTTTAGAAATGTATTTGTCTTTGTGTGGTGACAGATGCTCTTTGAAATTGCAAAGTATGTAATAGCAGGGTTTGCCATTTCAAATCAGGAAATGCAGTTTTCCCTGAACTTGCATCCAGAAGTGAACTCTCCCTGTCAGGCTCTTTAGTGTGATCGCATTCCAGGCTTGCCACTTTGAGCTCCGTGGGCTCTTTGGGAGGACTCACTCACTCTAAAATGCCAACAGAACCTTTCAACACTCCCTTCTTTTGCTCGAGTGATACTAATTCCCCCTTTGGAGCTGTGCTATGGTGATGAATGTGCCCTCTCTTCTTCTCTGCATCTGTCTGCTAGGTGAGGATGCACCAAGTTTCACCTTAAAAACACAAAGATAAGTTATTATAAGCAGAGAAGTGCTTATTGCAACATGGAAGTAGCCTTTGAATGCTAAAGAAGATATTATTGATTATAATAATTATAAAGGTTAAACAAGAGTGTCATATGACTATATATCTCATAGGTTGACAAGATAAAGAAAAACACGTTCTTCCTTTGTTTTGTTCAGGCTGTGTAGGAAGCAGTGTCCTCAAACTAGGATGACAGGAATATAAAATAGTGACATTTTGTAGAAATAATGCAATAGTAAAGCTATAAAAACTTCATTCAGCCAGCAGCTCTAGGAACTTATCATGCAAAGTCATACATATTCATCTAATACTTTTATAACAGGAGGAGCAGCATGAAGCTTAACCAATATGGCACTGGGAAAATTAATTATGATCTTTTAAACACTGAATTGTCTCTAGCAGTTAAAATTCTACCAGTGTAAATGCTCTGCTTCATTTGGGTATAAGTGAGAATATATATTTATATTTATATATTCATATTCATATTCATGTGAAGTTATTTAAATGGTTTTCTAGGCTGAGTAACCATGAACTATTTCTGGAAGACTGTCTGTCTAGGAGGCTGCTAAGTTTTCTAAGAAGTAAAACCGAAGCCACAAGTGGGAAAATGATATGATACTTATTACATTAATTGTTACTGTGTACTGATAAATGTTAGTCAACGTTCATAAATTGCTTTTTACAGCTAAATAGATTATATACTGCTATATAACAAAAACTCATTTTAGAACGAATTCAATTTTCTTTTTGTCTTACATGATAACATTGCTAAAATTAAAATCTCCTTATAGGTCAATTAGACAACAAGTAATATTTGTCTCACCATTTCTGTGGGAGTCATGGTATCAAGCATGCTTATGCTATCCTTGGTCTAATGAATAGATAATAATAGCAATGAAAAACATCTCAGCTGATAAAGTGTGCATCTCCTAAGCATGAAGTTCTGATCCTCAGAACTCCTATGAAAAAGCTGGGTACAGTGGCCGTTCAGGGGGTTGGCGGCACAAACGAGCCAGTCCTGGGACTTGCTGGCTAGCCAACTTCTCTTGCTTGGCAAGTTTCAAACCAGTAAGAGATCCTGTCTATAAAACAGAGATACTTGAGGTTGACCTCTGGCCTCCATGAGTACAAGAACTTGTGCACACATAAATATGCCTACCTATTTTTGTGCATGCATGTATGTGTACACACTTGCACTAATACAGTGGGTTTTGGCTAAAGTTCATTTACCTCTGCATATATTATCTTCTAAAACTATCACCTGATTTCTTTAAGATTTCCTCTCACTTCTATCAGCCTCTAATACTGCAGCAACAGCTGGAAGTCTTTTCCAGACAATTCCTTTTTGGCCCCTGATCTCTAAGAGATAGTTTGAATCTGTCCTATTAGAAACTTCCCTGAAAACTTTTGATCGAGTTAACTACATGGATAACCACACATACACATATAATTCAATAATATTTTCAAACTGTAAATAAGGGCTTTGGGGAAATTGTTTATGCAAGTGTGTGGCTATCTTATGCTCCATCGATAGCACCTAATCCCTAACTTTAGGATTTTATTTAATAAAGCATAAAATTTTGTCTTCATTTCTGGATTTCTTTTAGAAACATTTGTCTTTAATGATCCTAGAAATGCCAAAATGGAAACTATTGCTATAATTGCACTGGAATAGAAACAGAAATAAATGGCAGAACAACAAAAGAGTGATGGGGTAATATTAAGTATTTTCCTTTTTTTCTTATTGAAGGAAATGTGTTTTGTATTTTTCCAGATCTTCTCCTTGGATAACATCTGAGAGCCGGGCATTGGTGGCACACGCCTTTAATCCCAGAACTCGGGAAGCAGAGGCAGGTGGCGGATCTCTGTGAGTTTGAGGCCGGCCTGGTCTACAGAGCAAGTTCCAGGACAGCCTCCAAAGCAACACAGAGAAACCCTGTCTCGAAAAAGCAAAAAAACAAAACAAAACAAAACAAAATCTGAGAATTCATAGATTCCTGTTTGTGTACATGTTATATCAAATAAAATGTAACAATCATACTAATTCTTTGGACTCATAAAATACAACAGATCCTAAATGTTTTTTGTTGTTGTTGTTGTTTTTGTTTCTTTTTCCAACTAGGATATTCTCAGTGAGAGAATTTTTCATTTAGTCACTAAGGTTGCCAGGCATGGTGGTTCACACCCTCAATCCCAGCCTTGGGGAAGCAGGGGAGACAGCTTGTTAATGGCTTAGTTTATAGGTTTATAGGTGTTACAGGAGCATGGGTGGTAAGTTAGCTGCATCCATGACAATCCCACCCTAATCTGGCTGACCACCTAGAGTCCCATCACTGGAATTCCCAGTGCACAGCATGAGATGTACTTTTGGAACTGTGAGACTGGGCCAAATTGTATGAAGTCATAAACGATACAACCATTGCAACACGACTTGTGCAAATGAAATCTGACACTCCTGAGAGAAATGAGCTGAACTGGGGAGAAAGCTGCATTACACAATCCAACCTGACACTTAAAAAAGGTTCAAAATGTGACAAGGGAAAAATTAGTAATCCTTAAGTTCTCTTTACTAATGCTCACTTTTTCAATATATAAGAAAATTTCTAGGTGCTTCAGAGCAAAACATGTGATTTCATTTAGCATTCATAGTCACAACAATGCAGCTCCCAACACGTGTGCATGTGTGTGTGTGTGTGTGTGTGCATGTGTGTGTGTGTGCATGTGTGTGTGTGTGCATGTGTGTGTGTGTGCATGTGTGTGTTTGTGTGTGTGTGTGTGTGTGTGTGTGTGTGGTATGGTGGGTTTTTTTTGCAACAGGGTCTTGCTATATAACCCCAGCTGCCAGAAATCTCCCTATGTAGACCATTGTGGCCTTGAACATAAAGTGATCCACCTGCTTCTGCCGCCTGACTTCTGGGATTATAGGTATACATCACCATGCCCAGCTATTACTTCAAACTAAGTATGAACATTTTAATGAATTTTTGAAGTTTGTTCAGCCTAACTAGCTGATAAGCAAAGAAGTCAGCAGTGTATATGAACTGCATAGCTCACTCTTAAGACATCCATCCAGTTTTTCTCTGTCCATCCATCTTCCTGATACAGCTCCTATCTTGCCATCCTTGTAAGTAGTCTCTAATCAAACTGGCTTTTTTGCTGGCCTAGAGCTGGCATTTTCCCCACTCAACTCTTGATGCTCTGCCGCCTGTGATTCTCTCTCCTGGGAGGTGGAACTGGCCTCCTTCTCCCGTGTTTTCAATGGGGACTTGTTCATTCATATTTTCAAGGAGGTGTTATGTTAGCTTTCCCAGTCTCTGACCAACATGATGCTGATTGTTTTCGAGAATTATTGTGCATTGATTGATGACTTGCTGCCTGGCTCTGTGGCATCCTTTTGATGATAAGGCCCTTGAGGGCTGCCAGAGAGTGTCTATATTTTAATCCAGTATCTGTTTGAATGCCAGACAAAAGGTAGACATTTAAGAAATACTTGAGGACGTGATGGTGAGGGACATAGAGAGCACTTTGCTGGAAGCTTGACTTAAGGGCATATCCCTAAGCTGACAAGCCATGCCCCCTTCTGCTGTCCACAATTATCATCAATCATATCTTCATACTCTTTCCATCTAACACAGCTCACTGCCGTGTTGTGCAAACTAGTGAAACGTGTAAGGCATGTGTCCCAAACACAGAGGGCATCAAAGTGGACTGTGAGCCCTTTACCTCCCCCTTCTTGCATAGGCTCTTCAGTTTGTTCCCTTTCCTGTCTTCTAACTCCAATTAATTTGATAAAGTAGTTGTTTGGTTTTCTAGGCGTGGGGCCATTCATTTCTTGACCTTTCTTTCCCCTTTCTTTTGGGCATTTTCTTCATATCACTTACTTGACATTTCCGTTCCATTCCTTTGATCCTTAACTGCTGTGTACATTTCTAACTTTTTTCTAGGTAGATATTTCCATGATGCAAGCTTAACAATTCTATGTACCACTGATAGCAGGAAGTATATGATGAGTAGATGAATTAATTCAAATATGGAGGGTGAAAAGTTATGACAGGAGTTGGGAGAGTAGATAAAACATCAGTGCGTGCTGATCAAGTAGGCAACAAGACTTATGTAACACACGACATCCCTCTGCACCAGAAAAGGTGTGCTGTGTGTAGCATGTGTGGCAAGATGATCATGGAAAAGGGAGTACATATAACATTTCCCTACATTTGAGTTTGATAGTTCTCTGTTAACTTAATTGGCTTTTACTGACAATTCTTTAATCCCCCCTCAAATCTCAAATACAAAAGCATCACATAGAAGTTTACATGAATCACCTATTAATTAATCAGGTAACGCTCTTTTGTGTGTCTATGAAGCACATATCCATGCTTGCTTTTCGACTTCATCCGTAGCACTGAAGGGTCAGAACCACATTTATAATACCTCACTGTCTTTGGCAAGCTCTGGATTCATCTCTCTCCACACATGTTCTGTGGGAAGGAGTGAGTGTAGGTATTGACTGGCTCAGAGAAGGACACAGAAAGCAGGTAATACACTTGACCGGTAAGAAAAAATATCATAGTGCAGTCCACCGATATATCAAGAGCAAAGAGTTGAGGACATTCGTGCCAATGCTCAGGAAATGTAACTTTTCATAGAAATGATACCCTGCCTCTGAAAAGTTATGATATTCTTGCAATATTGCTCACTGTTTTTAAATCTTAAAAACAGTGCCTGTGATAAACTGCATGAGTACAAACCTTTCATGCAAGGCCGGGAAGGCAGAACCCACAGTGAGCAACCATGCTGGTAGCTTACTGCGCCGATGGCGTGCCAGACACAACCGGCCGTGACCAGAACCGGCTCTTACAGTTGAAACCAGTGTTTCTCACACTTTGAAATTTACATTCTGGCTCTTATTAATTTATTTTTACTGTCTCCTGATGGTTTTGGTGAGTTGTTGCAGATTCTGGCCACTCTGGGTTATTATCTATTTTATTTGCTTCTTGAGAGCTCTTGCCCCGTTGCTGACATCTGTTTGCTCTTAGTGCTATTGTTTCTTTCTGAGCCTGCCAAATTTGTCAGTTTAAACATGACATTTGAAGTAGTCTTTTAATGAGACAGCCCAAGTACATTTAGTGATAAAAAGCAATACCCCAAGCTACGTTAAGTTAAAATAATACTTGAGAATAAGAAAGCAAGTCAAAATACAATTTGTCTTTGAGTTCTTGTATTTTCTCCCAATGTATTGCTCACTTTTTTCTCACTGAACAAGAACTGACAAAAAGCAGCTTGTGTGTGTGGGGGTTATTTTGACTCACAGTTTAGAGGATTACAGTGTGTCATGTGGCTCGGCTCCACTCATTACAGAAAGGGAGGGACATGGTGGTAGTCACCTGTCTTTCTCCTAGTGTAGCACCATAGGTGATGGCTGCTGATGCTCACACTTGGGGCTGGTCTTCCCTCCTCAGATGAACCTCTCCAGAACAAAGCACCACCGACACAGTGTGTTCTATGGAATCTCTTCTTTTCTTTTTTCAATTAATTAATTTTTTTTTCATTTTACATGCCAACCAATTTCACCTCCTACCTTTCCTCCTGTTGCTCCTCCCTGCAGATCTCTGCATCTGCTTCCATCAGGTATGGCATGAAGGCTCTTTGACGACAGTTAGGGTATTCACCCATATGCTTACAGGAGATGGCCAGATCAGGAACCCTCTCCACTTTTGCTAGGGGCCTTAGCACCAGGTTTCTCCCCTCCAACAAGATATCTCTTTCATTACTCTTTCCTTCTGTCTTGCCTCCAGCCCGCCCAACCTTATCCCTCATGTTCCCATCCCCTTACCCCTCCCCTGCCCACCCTCTTCTATTTCCCCTTCACAGAAACACCTATGCATCCCTCTTTGGGTCCTCCTTGTTACTTAGCCTGTCTGGGGCTGTTTATTGGAGTCTGGTTATTCTTTGCTTTACATCTAATATCTACTTATGAGTGAGTACATACCATGTTTTTCTTTCTGGGTCTGAGATGCCTCACTCAGGAAGATTTTTTTTCTAGCTTCATCCATTTGCCTGCCAATTTCACAATGTCATTGCTATTTTACTGCTGAGTAATACTCCATTTTGTAGATATACTTTATTTTCTTTATCCATTCCTCAGTTGAGGGCCATCTAGGCTGTTTTCAAGATTCTGCCTATTAAGAATAATGCTTCTATGAATATAGATGAGCAAGTGTCCTTGTGGTATGACTGAGCTCCTTTGGGTATAAGCCCAAGAGTGGTATTATCAGGTCCTGAGACAGACTGATTCCGAATTTTCTGAGAAATTGCCGTACTGATTTCCAAAGTGGATGTACAAGTTTGCACTCCCAGCAGCAGTGGAGAAGTGTTCCCCTTATTCCACATCCTCTCCAAAATAGGCTGTTATTAGTGTTTTTTTTATCTTAGCCATTCTAGCAGGTGTAAGGTGGTATCTCATACTTGTTTTGATTTGCATTTTCCTTATAACTAAGGATGTTGAACAACTCTTTAAGTGTATCTTGGCTATTTGAGATTCTTCTGTTGAGAATTCTGTTTAAGTCTGTACCTCATTTTTAATTGAATTATTTGGCGTTTCTTGAGTTCTTTATATATTTTGGAAATCAGTCCTCTGGGTTGGTGAAGATCTTTTCCCATTCTGTAGGCTGCCATTTTGTTCTCTTGATAGTGTTATTTGCATTATAGAAGCTTTCAGGTTCAGAAGGTCCAATTTATTGATTATTGGTCTCAATGTCTGTGCTACTGTTGTTATATTGAGGAAGTAGCCTCCTGTACCAAAGCATTCAAGGCTACTGCCCATTTCTCTTCTATCAGGGTCAGTGTAACTGGATTACTGGATTTATGTTGAGATCTTTGGCATACTTGGACTTGACTTTGTGAAGGGCAATATATATGGAACAATTTACATTCTTCTATATATTCACATCCAGTTATATGCCAGCACCATTTGTTGATGATACATTCTTTCTTCCATTGTATTGTTTTGACTTCATTGTCAAAAATTAGGAGTTCATAGGTGTGTGGATTAATACCAGGGTCCTTGATTTGAGTCCATTGATCTGCCTGACTGTTTTTATGCCAATAACAAGCTGTGCTTATTACTATAGCTCTATAATAGAGCTCAAAGTCAGGGATGGGGATATATCCAGAAGTCCCTTTATTGTACACGGTTGTTTTAGCTATCCCGGGTTTTTTGTTTTTCCTTATAATGTTGAGTATTGATCTATGGAAATCTGTAAAGAATTGTGGTGGGCATTTTGATGGGGATTGCATTGAATCTGTAGATTGCTTTTGGTGTGATGGACATTTTACTATAATGCTAATATAGAAATGTGAGCATGGCCAGCTACCACAGCTTCAGGTAAGCCTGGGTCTCCGTGGGACCACTCCCCAACCCCCCCGCCCAACACCCATCCCCTCAATCTTCTAGGGGCCCTGCTCCTGGCATCCAGAAAAACCACCCACACAGGAAAGGCATCACCCCTTCCAGGCCCAAACCTCCAGCGACCCCAGCTTCAGGTGAGCCTGGGCCTCCCTGGGGTCTCTCCCTATACCTTGCCCAACACCCATCCCATCAATCTTCTACCCCCCTCCCCCCCCCCCGCTCCTGGCATCCAGAAAACCCGCCCACACAGGAAAGGCATCAGCCCTTCCAGGTCCCAACATCCAGCAACCCCAGCTTCATCTTCATCTTCAGTGTCAACGTCCCCAGCTAGAGCTTCAGGAAAGAAGTAGACCAGTGGAGATGGAAAGAACCCACATGCACCCACTGGAAGAAGAGATGGGAAGAAGACAGAATAAGAGCACATTCAGCAATAGAAAGACCAACATGACTCCACCAGAATCTAGAGAACCAATGCCAGCAAGACCTGAAAAGCACTACATAGATGAAGCAGAGGAGACAGACCTTAAAAATTATTTTATGAAGATGATAGAGACAAAAGAATCCATGAAATGGGGGGGAAATTTTCAAGAAATAAACTAATCTCTCAAGGAATCTAAAGAGTACCAAGAAAAAACAACCAAAGAAATGAAGGAAACAACTCAAACAATTGAAGGATTGAAAGGTGAAATAGAAACAATAAAGAAAACTCAGAATGAGGGGATACTGGAAATAGAAAAGCCGGGTAAACGATCAGGAACTACAGATGCAAGTATCACCAATAGAATACAAGAGATAGAAGACAGAATCTCAGGTGTTGAAGACTCATTAGAGGATATACTGTTGTCAAGCAAGGAAAATCTCAAAACCAACAAATTCCTAACACAAAATATACAGGAAATATGGGACACCATGAAGAAACCAAACCTGAGAATAATAGGTATAGAATCAGGTGAAGAAATACAGCTCAAAGGTACAGAAAACATATTCAACAACCCTAACCTAAAGAAGGATATGCCTATGAAAATACAAGAATGTTAAAAGAAGCTTTTCCTTTGCTAGCTTCTTTGGTTTATCCCCGCCAGTTGCCTGGGCTCTGCTGCTTTGTAGTCCCCAAATAAACACACAGGAGGCTATATTAGTTATGAAGCTGTTGGCCTTGCTTGTTTCTTACTGGCTAGTTCTGACTTAAGTAATTACCCCATAATTGTTAATCTAAATATGTCTCTTACCGGAGAATAGTTCCGGGCTCCTACCCCATGATGTTACATGTTGACTCTCTTGTGTTTCTCCTTCCCAGAATCCTCCTGGACTCCTAGTCCCACCCATCTAGATTCCTATTGGCTCAACAGTACTTTATTGACAAATAACAGGCAAATAATAGGACTTCCCCAACACAAGAATCTTACAGAACACCAAATACGCTGGACCATAAAAAGAAGTCCCCGTGCCATGTAATAATCAAAACATCAAACCTACAGAATAAAGAGAAAATATTAAGAGCAGCAAAGAAAAAAGCCAAGTAACATATAAAGGCAGACCTATCCGAATTACACCTGACTTCTCAATGGAAACGATGAAAGCCAGAAGATCCTGGACAGATGTTCTACAAACGCTAAGGGAACAAGGATGCCAGCCCAGACTACTATATCCAGCAAAGCTCTCAATTACCATAGATGGAGAAAACAAAATATTCCATGACAAAGCCAGATGTAAACAATACATATCCATGAATCCGGCTCTACAGAAAGTGATAGAAGGAAAACCTAGACCCAATGAAGGTAACTATACTCAGAAAGACATAGGCAATAGATAATCCCACTTTACCAAACACCAAAAGAAAAAGGGAGGAGAAACTACACACAATAACACCACTACCAATAAATCAAAAACAAACAAGAATCATCAATCAATGGTCATTAATATCCCTCAATGTCAGTGGTCTCAACTTGCCTATCAAAAGATACAGACTAGCAGAATAGATAAGAAGACAGAACCCATCCTTCTGCTGCATACAAGAAACACATCTCAACGTCAAAGACAGACGTTACGTCAGAGTAAAGGGTTGGGAAAAGATTTTCCAATCAAACGGACCCAAGAAACAAGCTGGTGTAGCAATCCTAATATCTAACAAACTAGACTTCAAATTAAAATCAATCAAAAGAGATGAAGAAGGACATTTCATATTCATCAAAGGAAAAGTCCATCAAGATGAAGACTCAATTTTGAACATCTATGCTCCAAATACAAAGGCACCCACATTCGTGAAAGTAACATTACTAAAGCTCAAATCAAACATAAAAGCTCACACACTATTGGGAGGAGACGTCAACACTCCACTCTCACCACTACACAGGACCTCCAGACAGAAACTTAACAAAGAAACAAAAGAACTAGTAGAAGTTATGACCCAACTGGGTTTAACAGACATCTATAGAACATTCCACCCAAACACAAAGGGATATACCTTCTTCTTGGCGCCACATAGAACCTTCTCTAAAATTGACAACATATTCGGAAACATAGCAAACCTCCTCAGATACAAAAAATTGGAATAACCCCCTGTATCTTATCAGACCACCATGCATTAAAATTAGAAATCAGCAATAACACAAATCGCAGAAACCCCACAAACTCATGGAAATTGCACAATTCACAATTGCACCATCCCTGAGTAAAGGAAGAAATTAAAGACTTCCTGGAATTCAATGAGAATGAAGACACAACATACCCAAACTTATGGGACACTCTGAAAGCAGTGCTGAGAGGAAAGTTCATAGCACTAAGTGCCCACATGAAGAAACTGGAGAACAGTCACACAAGAGAATTAATAGCACAACTGAATGCTCTAGAACAAAAAGAAGCAAACTCACCCAGGAGTAGCAGATGCCAGGAACTAATCAAATTGAGTGCTGAAATCAATCAAGTGGAAATCAGGAAAGCATTGTAAAGAATCGATGAAACAAAGAGTTGGTTCTTTGAGAAAATCAACAAGATAGACAAGGCTTTGTCCAAATTAACCAAAAAGCTGAGAGAGCATAATAATGAACAAGATCAGAAATGAAAAGGGGGACATAACAACAAACTCTGAGGAAATCCAGAGAATCATCAGGGCATACTTTGAAAATCTATACTCCACAAAATTTGAAAATTTAAAGGAAATGGACAATTTCCTGGATAGATATCACTTGCCAAAACTAAATCAAGAACAGATAAACAATCTAAACAGACCTAATACCCTTAATAAAATAGAAGCAGTCATCAAAAGTCTCCCAACCAAAAAAAGCCCAGGCCCAGATGGCTTCAGTGCAGAATTCTACCAGACTTTCAAAGACGAGCTAATTACAATACTCCTCAAAGTATTCCACACAATAGAAGCAGGAGGCTCACTACCAAACTCTTTTTACGAGGCTACAATTATATTGATATCCAAGCCACATAAAGACACAACTAAGAAAGAGAATTATCAACCAATTTCCCTCATGAACATCAATCAACGCAAAAATACTCAATAAAATACTAGCAAACCGGATTCAAGAACACATCAGAAAAATCATCCACCATGATCAAGAAGGCTTCATCCCAGGAATGCAGGGATGGTTCAACATTAGAAAATCTATCAATGTAATCCATCATATAAACAAACTGCGAAAGAAAAACCACATGATTATCTCACTAGACACTGAAAAAGCCTTTGACAAAATCCAGCACCCCTTCATGATAAAGGTCCTAGAGAGATCAGTGATAACAGGAACATACCTGAACATAATAAAAGCAATATACAGTAAACCAACAGCCAACATCAAACTAAATGGAGAGAAACTCAATGCAATTCCTCTAAAATCAGGAACAAGACAAGGCTGTCCACTCTCTCCATATCTCCTCAATATTGTACTTGAAGTTCTAGCTAGAGCAATAGGACAACAAAAGGAGATCAAGGGGATCCAAATAGGAAAAGAAGGAGTCAAGCTTTGACTATTTGTAGATGATATGATAGTTTACATAAGTGACCCAAAAAAAACTCCACAAGGGAACTCCTAGAGCTGATAAACACCTTAAGCAAAGTGGCAGGGTACAAGGTTAACTCAAAAAAATCAGTGGCCCTATTATATACAGATGATGAAGTGGCTGAGAAAGAAATCAGAGAAACATCAGCCTTTACAATAGCCATAAACAGCATCAAATATCTGGGGATAATGTTAACCAAGGAAGTGAAAGACCTGTATATCAAGAACTTTGAGTCTTTAAAGAAAGAAATCAAAGAGGATACCAGAAAATGGAAAGATCTCCCATGCTCTTGAATAATAAAAATAAACATAATAAAAATGGCAATCTTGCCAAAAGCAGTCTACAGATTCAATGCAATCCCTATCAAAATTCTGGCACAATTCTTTAGACTTTGAAAGAACAATAATCAACTTTATATGGAAAAACGAAAGGCCCAGGATAGCCAAAACAACCCTACACAACAAAGGAACTTCAGGAGGCATCACCATCCCTGACTTCAAGCTCTATTATAGAGCTATAGTCCTGAAAACAGCTTGGTATTGGCACAAAAATAGACAGGTAGACCAATGGAACCAAATTGAAAACCCTGATTTTAACCCACACACCTATGAACACTTGATTTTTGACAAAGAACCTAAAACTATACAATGGAAAAAATAAAGCATCTTCAACAAATGGTGCTGGCAAAACTGGGTACTAGTATGCAGAAGACTGCAGATAGATATGTCTATTGCCTTGTACAAAACTTAAGTCCAAATGGATCAAAGATCTCAACATAAATCCAACCACACTGAACCTGTTAGAAGAGAAATTGGGTGGTACTCTTGAACAAATTGGTACAGGAGACAGCTTCCTGAACATAACACCAGTGGCACAGACACTGAGATAGACAAATAACAAATGGGACCTCCTGAAGCTAAGTAGCTTCTGTAAGGCAAAGGACACAGTCAACAAGACAAAAAGGCAGTCCACAGAATGGGAAAAGATATTCACTAACCCCACATCTGACAGAGGGCTTATCTCCAAAATTTACAAAGAACTCAAAAAGCAAGTCTCCAAAACACCAAAGGATCCAATTAAAAGGTGGGGGTACAGAATTAAATAGAGAATTCTCAATAGAGGAGGCTAAAATGGCCAAGAGACACTTAGGAAAGTGCTCAACATCCTTAGACATCAGGGAAATGCAAATCAAAACAACTCTGAGATAACATCTTTCTCCTGTCAGAATGGCTAAAATCAAAACACCGAAGACAATTTGTGCTGGAGAGGATGAGGAGAGAGGTGAACACTCCTCCACCGCTGGTGGAAGTGCCAACTCGTATAGCCACTTTGGAAATCAGTATGGAGATTTCTCAGGAAAATGGGAATCAATCTACCACAAGACCCAGCAATATATCCAAAAGATGTAAATTCACACAACAAGGCATATATCCACAAGATGCAAATTCATACAGCAAGGACATCTAGTCCACTATGTTCATAGGAGCATTATTTGTAATAGCCAGAACCTGGAAGCAACCTAGATGCCCCTCAACTGAAGAGTGTTGCAGGAACTGACTTTTTTACCCAGAGAAAAGAGTGAGTCACTAGTGACAGAAGGTCAGCAGTGCTCTCCAGGCAATATCATGTTTGATTTTTTTCTCCTGTCAATGTTGATGTTCACAGTTCCTTAATGTAGGTACATGATCCAATGGTCATTACGATATGTTTTTGAACTTACTTAGTAATTTTATTTATAAACCATTTTAAAACCAAAAAAATCCATTCCAAATTACAAGAAATTTATAAAAATGGATGTTAGGTTTCTTCCTGCCTTTGAATTTTCTAGACAAATACACCTCGAGTTTGACTTTGTCTCCTGGCCCCTGGGAGCTGTCTTTGCTTAACTCAGATGGCTCTGCCCACTTCCCCTTCTTAGGGCAAATTTCAGATCTTTAAGAAATGGGAAGAAAATAACCGACTGACTTAAAGTGAAACTCATAGCTCCAGTAACAGGTTAAGACTGACTTACTTTCCTTAGATGGCAGTCAGTTTTTCATTCACAAAACAAGTAGGATTTAACTCTCCCTGCCTCACCTTAGGGGCAAATGCAGCTATAAGGAAATATCCACCAATTGTAGCAGATGAGAAAAATCCCATACTAACCAGAGGCTGAGACAGTCAAGTCGCTCCCTAGGCTGGGGGCTCTCCCTCTAAAGTGGCTTTGGCAGCTTGTACCTAGAGAAGCAAATGCAGGACATTTCTTTCTCAAAGTTGCAATGTTTTTAAATTTTCCTTTCATTTATTCTTTAAATCTTCCACGTCATGCATCTCGATCCCATTTTGTAGCAACCCCCCCAATAAAATAAAATTTAAGAGAAAAAAGGAAGAATAAAGAAAAAGGGAAAATTTGATCATGGAAGATGTAGTTTGACACAGTAAATCATGCAGCAAGGTCTGATTTGAGGCCTCTGATTTTTCTGCTGCACTCTGTATGCTGGGCCCTCACCGGTCCTCCTCTTGGATATCCCATTGTTGCCCTGTGTCATGGAGATCCTGCAGCTTTGGGTCTACGCAAGACCAACCTCTTCACATGATCCAGCAGAGCATAGATGGGGTAGACACTGGGGTTAGGCCAACTGGTAGCCCTGGCTCAGACAGGATCAGTCAGTCCTGGGTGGTCTCAGGGTTGGTCAGCAACCCTCTCCTGCATGTACCCCACCAGGGTGAGCTCTCCAGCATTGCCTTGGCTAGTTCACCCCTTGCAGTAACGAGCAAGGGGCCAGTCACACCCACATCTTCAGGGAAAGCTCTACTGTCTTCCCCGGGAGATGCAGGGGCCGTTCTCCTGAGAGCTGAGCTGGTGAGGGGCAGGGACGGCTCTCCTGCTCTTACCACCTCAGGTCCAGTTCTCCCACCGGCTACGAATGGCACGGGTCTGGGGGGGGCATTTCTAGCCAGCACACACCTCCTTATGGCAGATGAGGGCAGGGTCAGCTCTTCCATGCTCAAGTTCTGGGGACTGGCTCACTCCCCCTCCCCGCCCCACACCCCATCAATCCGTCCAGCTCTTGTGCTGCCAAGACATTTTTACAGGGTCCATGTTCATGAGTCCTGCAGCTGGGAGGGGAGAGGGCCAGCTCCCTCACCCAGCACAGGTGTCAGGGTCAAGAATGGAGGAGCGTTTTTCCCTTGTCCTCACCTCCACGTGGCAGACAAAGAGGTGGGGCCAGCTCTCCTGCGCTCACACTGTCAGGGCCAGCTCACCTGTACCTCTGCCAACAGGGCCAGCTCTACTGTGCTGCCCAGTGAGGAACTAGACCCACGTTCCCGAGTACTCCAGTTCCCTCATCTGTCACAGGCAGTGAGGGGTGAATGGTAAGGAGGGGCGTGTCTCTTCCACCCACTCATGACAGACGAGTAGTGGGGACAGCCTCCCAGTCTCACGGTTTTGGGGGGGCTCACCCACACCTCCATCTACAGGGCCGGTTATAGTGTGCCGCCCAGGTGAGGTGCAGGGCCTGTTCTCCAAAGCGCTGCATCTGGTGAGGGGTTGGTTCAGGCCCAGAACCTGCTGCAGGAGATGAGGGGCTAGGGGAGGAGGACATCTTTCCCTTACCAAAGCCGCCGTGCAGACGAGAGGGGCAACACTACCTGGTCGCCCTTTGTCACACCCTCAAGGCCAGGTCTACCATGCCCGTGCAAGCAGTGTCAGCCCTACCGGGCTGCCCGGTGAGATGTGAGACCCTCTCTCCTGAGTGCTTCCGCGGGAAAGAGGTGGGACCAGTTCTCTCTAGTGTGACAGCCACTGGGGGCCGCGGCCTACTCTCGGCCTTCAGTGGGTCAGCAGCCAGAGACATCAGCACATACTATGGCTTCATCAGGTCCACGGATGCAGACATGAGTCCCAGCAGCAGCTCATGCCCAGACATCAGCATGGTCCTGGGTGGCAACCAAGCCACCCATCTCAGCCTGCTCCTCCCTGCTTTCTCCTCTTCAGATAGCCTCTCTCCACAGGAAACAAACCTCTCTCTCTCTCTCTCTCTCTCTCTCTCTCTCTCTCTCTCTCTCTCTCTCTCTCTCTCTCCCTCTCTCTCTCTCTCTCTGTCTCTCTGTCTCTGTCTCTGTCTCTGTCTCTCTGTCTCTCTCTGTCTCTCTCTGTCTCTCTGTCTCTCTGTCTCTCTGTCTCTCTGTCTCTCTCTCTCTCTCTCTCTCTCTCTCTCTCTCCACACCATACATTTGTTCACCATAACAGTGCCCCTCTACTTGGCACCAGAAGGCGCCATGTGGGTCCTTGCTTGTTTTCTCCTCAGAACTCAGGGTGACCTGCCCCAGAATTGCTCTTTGATCCCCTCAGTCCATCATGGCCTCAAATTTACAAATGGTGACAAAATTTATAGTTTTGTGTTTTCAGAATTCGGGGCAGGCCCCATTCCCAGAAGTAGATGAACAACACAAAGTGGACTCCATAGTGTGTGTGTGTGCGTGTGTGTGTGTGCGCGCCTGTGTGCGTGCGTGTGTGTGTGCACGTGTGCGTGCGTGTGTGCATGTGTATGTGTGTGTGCGTGTGTGTGTGCGTGCGTGCGTGCGTGTGTGTGTGTATGTGTGTGTGCGTGTGTGTATGTGTGTGTGCGTGTGTGTATGTGTGTGCGTGTGTATGTGTGTGTGCGTGTGTGCGTGCGTGTGTGTGTGTGTTATTTTTGCTTTCTTGTTTTCTTGTTTTCTCTTGTTTTCATCTTTTTCTTTTGCAAGAGAGAGGGGGTGGAGAGAATGAGAACATGAATATGGGTGAGTAGGGAGGATCTGGAAGGAAATAGGAGAAGGTTAAGAATATGGTCAAAATATATCATGAAAAAAATTGATAAAATAATGGTGAAAAATAGACATTTAAAGAAAACTAGAAAACTAGGGCCTATATTGAAAACAAATCCTCATATCCTTGGCTAACCAGCATCTTGCCTTATTAATTTTAAGCTCTGAAGTTACTCCTACACCCTTACATAGCCTTTTGGTCCTGACATAAATGTCTCATCGTAGAGTAACACTGGGGTTTGGAGAGCAGTGGGAGAACAGTCATCACCTCTCTCACACAGCCTTCTGTAGTTTCCTCTGTGGATGCAACCCTGAATCTGCTCAGCGTCTCCATCCCTGCCCTGCTGCTTTCCAGTCTCCGCTTCAGACTCGGTTGCCCTCTCCCCTGCCTGGACCTTCACATGCGGCTCTGAGGCAGGAGCTGGGAGAGGCTTGATCCCAGGCACCTGCTGTTCCATCTTGAGGGACTTGATGTCATAAAGCGTGGGCATTCTCACAACGCTCTGCTTTTGCTTGACTGGAAGCCATGGGTCCCTCTGATCAGCTCTCTCTTTGCTCATCCATCTTTCAACTTCTGTCAGATTCATGAATCTCTCCAGACTTTGCCTCTCTTATTCCATCACCTTGATCTGCCATGACCAGAACCACACTGCCATCGCCTGAGGATATTTGATAATTTATTTTATCCAAAAAGGCATAAGCCAATTGCCCCATAATTATCATCATCATCTTCATTTGGATTTTTGGGACAGGGTTTCTTTGTGTGACAGCCCTGACTGTCTTAGAACTAGCTCTGTATAACAGGCTGGCCTCGGGCTCATAAGTGCTGGGACTGAAGACATGCACCACGACCACCTGGCAATGGGCTTATTTCCAGTTGAGGATGAAAATTCTGCTATTTTATTCACATGCTAAGATTGGCTTTAAGTCATAAGACCTTACCAAAGATGATTGAAAAGTCAAGACAGAACGACAAACACTAGTGTATCACCTGGTAGTTTGGGATCACTGGGTTCTTATGTGTTTAATGTTTTCAATTTAGCTCTAGGCTGTCAGTTCCAGCCATACATTCCCCTGTGAGAGAAGAAATCTCTGAATTACAGTTTGTTGATCTCTGTTATTCATTTGTTACAGGGCTCATGGAGTCATCAATACAAACAGTCTGATTGGCTGTTAGTAGATACGCAACAAAGCCTTCCTCTCTTCTTTCCTACTGTGTAGCCCAGCTTGGCTCTCAGCTTGTCATCCATCCTTACAAGTCCTTGAGAGCTGGGGGTCAGGCTTGCTCCCCCCATACCTGGCCATCATATGATGTTCGTCTTTGATTCCATTACACTTTGTGTTTTTTTATTTTTTACTTATTTTTTATAATTTTTATCATATGTTTAAATTAGAAACAAGATTGTTTCCTATGTCAGTCCCAGCTCCCTCTCCCTCTCCTCCATGCACACTCCCTTTCCCCAGTCCCCCACCCAATCCTCACTCCATTCCCCAGGGAGGGTAAGGCCCTCCATGGGGGATATCTAAAGTCTGTCATTTCATTCCAGGGAGGGCCCAGGACCTCCCTCAAAGTGTACAGATTGAGAGAGCATCCCTCATTGTGGGATGGGCACCCAAAGTCCATTTGTGTGCAAGGGATAAATACTGATCTACTACCCAAAGCCCCATAGATTGCCTAAGTCTCCTCAATGACACCCACAATCGGGGGGGGTCTGGATCAGTTCCATGCTTGCCTCTCAGACATCAGTCTGGGGTCCAAGATCTCCCCTTTGTTCAGGTCAGCTGTTGGCACTCCCGACAGCAGTGGAGGAGTGTTCCCCCTTTCTCCACATCCTCTCCAGCATAAACTGTCATTGGTGTTTTTGATTTTAGCCATTCTGACTGGAGTAAGATGGTATCTCAGAGTTGTTTTGATTTACATTTCCCTGATGGCTAGGGATGTTGAGCACTTTATTAAGTGTCTCACAGCCATTTTAGTCTCCTTTATTGAGAATTCTCTATTTAGTTCTGTAGCCCACTTTTTAATTGGATCCTTTCGTGCTTTGGAGACTTGCTTCTTGAGCTCTTTGTAGATTTTGGAGATCAGTCCTCTGACAGATGAGGGATTAGTGAATATCTTTTCCCATTCTGTGGGCTGCCTTTTTGTCTTGTAGACTGTGTCCTTTGCCTTGCAGAAGATTCTCAGCTTCAGCAGGTCCCATTTGTTATTTGTCTATCTCAGTGTCTGTGCTACTGGTGTTATGCTCATGAAGTGACCTCCTGTACCAATTTGTTCAAGGGTACCTCCCACTTTCTCTTCTAACAGGTTCAGTGTGACTGGTTTATGTTGATGTCTTTAATCTATTTGAACTTAAGTTTTTTGCATGACAATAGCAGTCTTCTACATGCCAGCATCCAGTTATGCCAGCACCATTTGTTGAAGATGCTTTCTTTTTTCCATTGTATAATTTTAACTTCTTTGTCAAAAACCAAATGTTCATATGTGTGTGGGTTAATATCAGGGTTTTCTATTTGATTCCATTGGTATACCTGTCAATTTTTGTGCCAATACCAAGCTGTTTTCATGACTATAGCTCTATAATAGGGCTTGAAGTCAGGGATAGTGATGTCTTAGGACGTTGCCTTGTTGAACAAGGTGGTTTGGGCTATCATGGGTCTTTTGTTTTTTCATATCAAGTTGAGAATTATTCTTTCAAGGTCTGTAAAGAATTGTTCTGGGATTTCAAATAGGGATAGCCTTGAATCTGTAGATTGCTTTTGGCAAGATTGTCACGTTTACTATGTTGATCCTACCTATCCAAGAGCATGGGAGATCTCTCCATTTTCTGATGTCTTCTTTAATTTCTTTCTTTAAAGACTCAAAATTCTTGATATACAGGTCTTTCACTTGTTTTGTTAGGGTTACCACAAGGTATTTTATGTTGTTTGTGGCAATTTTAAAGGGTGATGTTTCTCAGATTTCTTGCTCAGCCTTTTATCATCTGTATATAGTAGGACTTCTGATTTTCTTGAGTTGATCTTGTATCCTGCCACTTTACTGAAGGTATTTATCAGCTGTAGGAGTTCCCTGGTAGAGTTTTTCAGGCCACTTATGTAAACTATCATATCATCTGCAAATAGTGAAAGTTTTACCTCTTCCTTTTCAATTTGTATTCCCTTGATCTCCTTTTGTTGTCTTATTGCTCTGGCTAGAACTTCAAGTACACTATTGAAGAGACATGGAGAGCGTAGGCAATCTTGTCTTGTTCCTGATTTTAGAGGAATTGCTTTGAGTTTCTATCCATTTAATTTGATGTTGGCTGTTGGTTTGCTGTATATATCTGTTATTATGTTTAATTATGTTCCTGTTATTCCAGATTTCTCCAAGACCTTTATCATGAAGGGGTGTTAGATTTTGTCAAAGGCTTCTTTACCATCTAGTGAGATGATCATGTGATTTTTGTTTCTCAACTTGTTTATATGGTGGATTACACTGATGGATTTTCATATGTTGAACCATCCCTGCATTCCTGGGATGAAACCTACTTGATCATGATGGATGATTTTTCTGGTGTGTTCTTGGAACCCCATTTGCCAGTATTTTATTGAGTATTTTGGCATCAAATCATAAGGGATATTGGTCTGAAGTTCTCTTTCTTAGTTGTGTCTTTGTGTGGCTTGGGTATCAATGTTATTGAAGCCTCATAAAAAGAGTTTGGTAAAGATTCTTCTGCTTCTATTACATGAAATACTTTGAGGAGAATTGGTATAAGCTGATCATTTAATTTCTGGTAGAATTCTACACCAAGGCCATCTGGCCCTGGGCTTATTTTGGTTGGGAGACTTTTGATGACTGCTTCTATTTCCATAGGGATTATAGGTCTCTTTAAATTGCTTACCTGTTCTTGATTGAATTAATGTTGTCCATTTCCTTTAAATTTTCAAATTTAGTGGAGTACATGTTTTCAAAGTATGCCCTGATGATTCTCTGGATTTCCTCAGTTTCCGTTGTTATGTCCCCCTTTTCATTTCTGATTTTGTTAAATTGCATGTTCACATTCTGCTGTTTCGTGAGTTTGTATAAAGGTTTGTCTATCTTGTTGATTTTCTCAAAGAACCAACTCTTAGTTACATTGATTCTTTGTATCATTTTCCTAGTTTCTACTTTATTGAATTCTGCCCTCAATTTGATTATTCCCTGGGGTCTACTCCTCCTGGGTGACTTTGCTTCTATTTGTTCTAGAGCTTTCAGTTGTGCTGTTAATTCTCTAGTGTGACTATTCTCCAGTTTCTTCATGTGGGCACTTAGTGCTATAAACTTTCCTCTTAACACTGCTTTCAAAGTGTCCCATACGTTTGGTTATGTTGTGTCTTCATTCTCATTGAATTCTAGGAAGTCTTTAGTTTCTTTTTTAATTCTTCTTTGACCCAGGCATGGTGCAATAGCACAGTATTCAATTTCCATGAGTTTGTAGGGTTTCTGCAATTTGTGTTTTTGTTGAACTTTAACTTTAAAGCATGGTGGTCTGATAAGATACATGTAGTTATTCCAACTCTTTTGTGCCTGTTGAGGTTTGCTATGTTGCCAAGTATGTGGTCAATTTTTGAGAAGCTTCCATGTGGTGCTGAAAAGAAGGTATATTCTTTTGTGTTTGGATGGAATGTTCTATAGATGTCAGTTAAACCCAATTGGGTGATAACTTCTATTAGTTCCTTTGTTTATTTGTTAAGTTTCTGTCTGGTAGTCCTGTGTAGTGGTGACAGTGGGATATTGAAGTCTTCCACTATAAGTGTTTGAGGTTTTATGTGTGGTTTGAGTTTTAGTAATGTCTCGTTTACGAATGTGGATGCATTTGTATTTGGGGCATAGATGTTCAGAATTGATACTTCATCGTGGTGGACTTCTCCTGTGATGAATATGAAATGATCTTCATCTCTTTTGATTGATTTCAGTTTAAAGTCTAGTTTTTTAGATATTAGGATTGCTATCCCTGCTTGTTTCTTGGGTCCATTTGATTGGAAAATCTTTTCCCAATACTTAACTCTAAGATAACACCTGTCTTTGAAGCTGAGGTGTGTTTCTTGTATGCAGCAAAACAATGGATTCTGTCTTCAAATCCATTCTGATAGCCTGTGACTTTTTATGGGGGAGTTAAGACCATTAATATTGAGGGATATTAATGACCTTTGATTGCTCACTCTTGTTTGTTTTGGAATGGTTGATGGTGGTGGAATTGTGTGTGGATTTCCACCTCTTTTCTCTTTTGGCTGTTGGGAAAGTGGAATTATCTATTATCTATATTTGTCTAATTGTAGCTAACTTCCTTGGATTGGAGTTTTCCTTCTAGAACTTTCTGTAGGGCTGCGTTAGTGGATATGTATTGTTTAAATGTTGTTTTGTCATGGAATATCTTGTTTTCTTCATCTATATTGATTGATAGCTTTGCTGGGTATAGTAGTCTGGGCTGGCATCCATGGTCTCTTAGTGTTGAAAGAATATCTATCCAGGACATTCTGGCTTTCAGAGTTTCCTTGGAGAAGTCAGGTGTAATTCTGACTGGTTTGCCTTATATGTTATTTGACTTTTTCCATTGCTTCTCTAAGTATTCTTTCTTTATTATGTATGCTTGTGGTCTTGATTATTATGTGACTAGGAGACTTTTTGTGGTCCACTCTATTTGGTGTTCTGTAAGCTTCTTGTACCTTCATTGGCATGTCTTTCTTTAGGTTGGGAAAGTTTTCTTCTATGATTTTGTTGAATATGCTTTCTGCCCCTTTGAGTTGGGTTTCTTCACCTTCTTTTATACCTGTTATTCTTAGCTTTGGTCTTTTCACATTGTCCCATATTTCCTGGATGTTTTGTGTTAGGGATTTATTGGACTTAAGATTTTCTTTGATCGATGAATCTATTTCTCCTAATGTGTCTTTGACACCTGAGATTCTCTCTTCCATCTCTTGTATTCTGTTTTTTATGCTTGCATTTGTGGTACCTGACTGTTTCTCCAGTTTTTCTATTTCCAGCATTCCTTCAGACTGTGTTTTTTTTATTGTCTCCATGTCAGCTCTCAACCCTTGCACTGTTTGAATTCTTTCTTGTAATTTTTGCTTCGTGTTTTCCTCCCTTTCTTATATTTGTTGGATTTCTTGATTTGTTTCTTCTTCCATATCTTTAAGGGATTTGCTCGTATCCTCTTTGAGTGCCTCTATCATTTTCATGAAGGAGTTTTAAGGTCATTCCCTTCTGCTTCATCTGCACTGGGGTGTTCAGGTCTTTCTGGTGTAGAATCTCTAGACTCTGGTGGTGTCATATTTGTTTTTCAGTTGCTGAGTGTGTTCTTATGTTGCCTCTTTCCCACCAATTCTTCTAGTGGGTGTAGTAAGAGCCTCTTCCTCTCCTGGTGGGGAGGCAATCAGGGTTCCCTTTTGGTGGGTGCAAGCAAATCTAATACTCTCTGTCCTCTGTCCTCTGTCCTGAGTGGGGGCAGGAGTGGACCAACTCTCTCTGCAGGCTCCTGGGTGCTTGGTCAGGGGGCAAGTCAACCTGACTGCAGTCCCCAGGACAGGGGATTCTAAAGAAGGCAAGGGGGAGGAATTCAGGTCTACAATGGAGACACAGAGCTTGCCTCTGTCCTCTGCCCTGAGTGTAGGCGGAAGTGGCATGTCATGTTTTATACACACTGGCTTTGTGTAAATCTCAAGGGAAGAAACAAACATTTATTAATCATCCTTTTCCATGGCACCCTGAGTTCCTGAAACCTGACAGAAGGCAGAAGTTACAGTCAAAGAAGACAATAGAGGTGAGGATTAGGAAGGAAGCATTGTCATGTGCAATGGAAGGATCTGGAGATACATTCATATCTGGTACACATAGAGAGACACATTGCATAGAAAAACAGTAATGTTAACCCTTGATATTAAGGATTAATAGAGAAGTCATTTCACAAGCTAACAAGAGTCATTTTGTTTAGTGTGAAACAGAATGAACATGGTATTTGGTCTGTACTAACAAATGCACATCTGGACGCTGTCTTATATCTAGGCTTTCTGTGCTGGCTACTTTTGTGTCAGTTTGACCCAAGCTAAACGCAGATCTTTGAAGAGGAAGTCTTACCTGTGAAAACACCTCCATAAGATTGTTATGTAGGCAAGTCTGTGGTGCATTTTTTTTTGGATTGGTGATTGAGGCAGGTGGGCTAAGCCCATCATGGGTGGAGTCACCCCCAGACAGGTATTCCTAGGTGCTATGAGAAAATAGGCCGAGCACACCTCAAGAAGCAAACCAGTAAACAGCAACTCCCATGGACACTCACACTGCCTGCTTTCAGGTTCCTGCCCTGTTTGAGTTCCTGCCCTGACTTCTCCCGGGGATGGACTGTGGTGTGGAACTGTCAGCTGAGATAAATCCTTTCCTCGTGGAGTTGCCTTTGGCCTTGGTGTTTTATCACAGCAATAGAAACTTGATCCAAGAAGCTCCCGTTGAGAGGAAATGGTATGGGCTAAGGAGCCCCAAGGTCAAGTTCCCAGTACAAAGGAGATGTATTTGCCCCAGATAGACAAAGTGCAGGGATAAGAGACAGAGACAGCAGATACAGAGGAGAAGGGGGAAGGGGCATTTGTCCCAGAGGTGGGGAGGGTAAAGGACAAGAAGACAGACATGGCTCATAGGAAAAGGTGTTTAATTTTAATCGGGCATGTTAATTTGATGAGTCAAGGGGGCTTTTGACGGCTAGATGTCAATACATTGGTAGCTGAACCTTGGTATAGTCAGCCTCAGGAGGAAGAAGGAGCCAAATAAGGGAACAGACCTTGATGTTTAGCATTTCATCTAATGGGTTTTAGCAAGGCAGAGGGAATGGGGGTAAGTCCTGCCAGAGCCATGTGTGCCTTGCTAGAGCGGCTAGAGTCCTCCACAGATTGCTATTCCAAGACTCCCATTGACATTGTTTTAAAAATCAGCATCTGACAATACGAACCTCAACTTTAACTGTTTGGAATATATGATCATAATTTATAGCTACTAGAGAAAAGAACATATCATGCTGAGGTTGCTAACATTCTATGTCTAGCTCATGAGAATCATCTTGGGCAGGCAGTTTAAAGTGTCATTTGCTACCTGTAATTTTTAAAAATAAATATGGAGTTTTAGAAAAGTACAAGTGGAGGTAAATATGAAACATGTGAGCTCATGCATCCCCCTCACATGGCTAATACATGTTTGGCAAATGTGCTAGATACCAAATCTTGAACCCAAACACAATGCAATACTATATGTGTATAATTTATTACAAAATGGTTACACATGTACTTGTCAATCTCTATAATTGATTCTATCATATAAGCAGAAGTCACAGAGGAGCAGCATGGTATGTAAAGATGTAGTTAAGAGCATGGTCCACACTGTAAAACCTTTTGATGTCAACATTCCTTCTGGCCCTTATTTCTTTAAAATGTGGGAAACTTACTTACTTACTTACTTATCTCAATTTTCTCACATGTAGATATTAAGATCACTATAATGACTAATTCAAAAAGGAATTGCAAAGTTTAAGTAACTACGTTGGGACAATACTGAACACATTATGAATGGTTCAGAAAATGTTTGTCCTGATGATGATTAATTCTACAAATAGGAATGCTAGTTACCACACGATCGAGTGAGATTGAATACCAAGTCATTTTCTTAAGATTATTCTCATTGTTAAAGATTCTTGTGCCAGACACTGGGCAAGTGGCTCAAGTTCATAATGATGCTGTACATGGCTACATTTAATGCTACTGTATGAAAAGGAGATTAAGATTCAGAGAAGTTGCAAAGTTTCCTCAATATCACAAGAGATAGCCAATTTCCACCTGAGTATTGCAATGTTGCTCATGCTGGCCTCACATTTGCAGTATGGCACCATACATGTTCCTTCAGACGTGTAGTTTTCCTGCTTTACTTCTGGGTATTGGAATTACAAGTGTGTGCCACTGTGTCCACTAAACTGGCACCTTTTACATATCATTCTACACCAAAGTTCACGTTCTGATGGAAGAAAATACTGAGGAAATGAACCTTTACATGTCTGTAAACTTCAGGCTTGTTTAATTTTTATTAGTTTGTGTATATTCTCAAATTTTAATCAAGAAGATTTCATAATATACAAATACATTTATAAAAAAGTAGACTACCAGATTCAATGATGTTGTTTGATTGCAAAATATCCCCGATAAGTTAAAATGTTTGAATACTTGATCCCTAGATGGTGGTGCTATTAGGAAAGGCTATGGAACATTTAGGAAGAGTTGTAGCCTTGATAGAGTGGGTTCCTGAAGGTGGACCTAAAAGTTTCATGGTCTGGCCTCACTTCCTGCTCACTCTCACATTATGGATGCAATGGGATCAGTTGCATTTAGGGATCAAGTTTTTAAACATTTCATCTTATAGGGCATATATAGCATTCACACCACATCATTGAATCTGGTAGTCTACGTTTTTATACATGCATTTCTGTATTGTGAAATATTCTTGATTAAAATTTTAGAATATACACATGGTAATAGAAGTTAAACAAAGACTCCCGTTTTCATGATAGAGTGAATTTCTTCAGATTCTAAGCCAGCAAAAACTCTTTGTTCCATAAATGGCTTCTAGTCTGGCATTTTGTCACAGCAGTGAGAAAAATAACTAATACAGAAAATGGTACCAGAAGTGGGGTTGTTGCATGATTAACACGATCATGAAGTTCATAGACCTATGAACTAGTTTGAAAGAGGAAAATGGATGGGTTTAGAATTTTGCACTAGAAAAAACACAACTCTAGAATACCTTTTAATGGCCTAAATGTGTAATTCTAATGGATATTTGGGAAACTAGAGTTCTAACATAAATACAGGCTATAGTGCAAGAGGTTCAGAGGAGAACAGGATTCTGTTAGGAGCTAGATTAGAGGACAATCAGCTTATTCCCTAATTTAAAAAATGTATTCAGATACATTCTCAACAAGGCTGACTTTCAAAAAATTACAGACTATGTGTCTAATAGAGGAATTTCAATGGTTACTGTTTACCATTAATATTCAAGCATCTATTAAAAAGAGTAGCAACTGGATAAGAGAGATTTTGAAAAGTCTTCAGGTTGTCAAGGAAAAATCTTGAAGCTGGAATAATTGTGGGTGTATGCCAGAAAAGGAAGTTATAACTATGATAGAGGGATCTCAGCTCTGCTCTTGGCAGTAGGAAAGATACCCAGAGGCAACAACCCAACCATGAAAAGTTCCAACTCATGACAAGTCAACATTTATTTGAAAGGGAAGAAACTAAACAAAAAATGCTAAATGGGTGTCCCTGTTCCTAAGAAGAAATTCTTGAGGAGTATTTTCCTGGAGACATAGTTGCTGCTGCGAATGTGGTTCAAATGATTTGGTATCCTTCTCATGAAGCTATAAAGGTAAAGCCTAAGTTATTGTGAGACCACAAGATTTTGGAAACACTGGATCCATGGGACCACACTGAAGAAAACTTCAGATTTGGAGTAGTTCTGACTCAACACAGAGACTTTGTATGCTGGAGGGACAGGGCTATCTATGTCCTTTTGGGGCCAAGATAATTCTGTCATTATCCCTCAATACACTATGTTAGGATTTAGTGTTTGATCTGCTAGGTTTTTTCTTGTTTGTTCTTATCATCGTTTGTTATTTCACCTTCCTCTTTTTTAGAATGGGAATGTTTATTCTGTGTCATAGCATGCCAAAAGTATATAGCATATTATTACTATTATTATCATTATTCAGGAGCTGATAATTAAGAAACTACATTCAGTTTCAGAAGAGACTTTGGACTTTTGAAATTGTTGGAACTATTTTTGACTATGGAAGTTAGAAAGAATGCAGCTTGCATCATGCGATGACCATGAGGCATATGTGGTTTGAATGCAAAATATCCCCCCATAAGTCAATGTTTGGCAAGTTTGTGGAATTTTCGAGACTTTGCTGGAGAAAGTGAGTCACTGGGGGGCAGGCCTTATGCTTTATGGGCCAGCATCACTTCCTGTTGACTCTAGGCTTCTGCAGTCGGGGTGCAAGGTGATGAGCTGGTGTCCTGCCCTTGGCCCTTGCCTTTCCTGCCGTGATAGAATATGTTCCCTCAAACTGTGGCCCAAACTCTCCCTTCTGTAGCTCCTTTTGGTCAGGTATGTGTCACAGCAACAAGAAATGTAACTAATAGATGTAGCTTTTCTAGAATAGCCTTGAGGTCCCAAGATGAACAATTGACCCCTGTGCAAAGGTTTTAATAATGCTCTAGCTCAGTTTTAGGCCATTGTATGAAACTCGGGCTTTAGGAGATGTTAGTTATATAGTAAAATGTTTCTAAGCCAGAAAGCATATCCAACATTCCTTGGACCCATGAATGGGTACCACAGGGAAGAGAAAGGATAAATGTGAACTAGAATTAGACAAGCAACTGTCTGGAAAATGATAGAGATTTACAAAATTCTAGCTATCTAGAGGTGGGCGCACAGTCTCTCAGAAACCAGTTGACAGGCGTCCTTTAAGAAGGCGCCAGCGTCAACCCTCAGAGGAAGCGAGTGCTTTGCAATGCTCTGCTCCTCAGCGACGCTAACCCAGGAGGTCCTGCCGTGTCCCTCCCACTTCATAGTAGAAACCTCTCCCATTGTACCCTGTGCATCTTTGTCCTGCGACTGAATTTGTTTTGACAGTTACCAGTGTTTCTTGGATATGAACCCTCTGTCTGTTCCTGTTTACCTTCTTCCTTTTGTCACTAGTTACACAATTCTGCCCTTCCCAGTTAGATTCAAAGCCCACGATGCTATTTAAGGAAACATGCTTTCATCCCGTAGAAAGAGATGGGGTTTGCTTCATGCTCAAGCAGGCAGAGGACAGACCATGTGAAACAGGAAGGAGGGCAAGTAACACTCAAAACTGAACTGTAAGAACACAGTGTAAAAATGCAACCGTGCAAAGTACTCTATGGTAGGTAATTTTCCTCCATCCTTACATTCTTTGAAAACGGCTTTCCTATTTTCCTTATTTTTCATGTGAAGCTCTTAAGGGTTTTAAAGGGCAAACACGGGGTCAGAAATCTATGGAATTTGTTAATGTTCCCTGATTCCCTACCAGAGAAGGGACTTAAGTGTCAGGAGGAGACAGGCTGTGGCCTCCTCCTTGATGACATAGAGAAATCCCTCTGGAATGTTGTCAAGTTTTATGTCTTCAGTGTATAGTATCCATTGGTATATATTGACATTTCCAAAATATATAAAGATCTCAATAAGTTAGTTGCCAAAACACCAAATAATCCAACTAAAAGGTGGGGTACAGAACTAAATAGGGAATTCTCAATAGAGGAATCTAAAATGGCTGAAAGACACATAAGAAAGGGCTCTCAACATCCTTAGCCATCAGGGAAATGCAAATCAAAACAACTCTGAGATACCATCTCACTCCTGTCAGAATGGCTAAAATCAAAAACACCAATGACAGTTTATCCTGGAGAGGATGTGGAGAGAGGGAATACTCCTCCACTGCTGGTGGGAGTGCAAGCTTGTACAGCCACTTTGGAAATCAGTATGGGTATTCCTCAGGAAATTGGAATCAGTCTACCACAAGATCCAGCAATTCCACTCTTAGGCATATACCTAAAAGATGCACATTTATACAACAAGGACATCTGTTCAACCATGTTCATAGCAGCATTATTTGTAATAGCCAGAACCTGGAAGCAAACTCGGTGCCCCTCAACTGAAGAATGGATGGAGAAAATGAGGTGCATTTACACAATGGAATATTACTCAGCAGAAAAAACAATGAAATCTTGAAATTCTCAGGCAAATGGATGGCACTAGAAGAAACCATCCTGAGTGAGGTAACCCAGTCACAAAAAAACAAAAATGGTATGTACTCACTCATATATAGATTTTAGACATAGAGCAAGGGAGTACCAGCCTTTAATCCACACCACTAGAGAAAACTAGGAAAAAAGGAGTACCCTAAGAGAGACAAACATACATGATCCCCTGGAGAAGTTAAAGGGATGAGATCTCCTGAACTAATTGGGAGCGTGGGGGTGGAGAAGGAGCTAGAAGAAAGACAAGGAGAGAAGAGGAGGGGAGAGGACAGGAGACAGCAGGAAGATTGAGTCATGGGAAGAATAGAGGAGAACAAGAAAAGAGATACCATAATAGAGGGAGCCATTATAAGTTTAAAGAGAAATCTGGCACTAGTAAAATATCCAGAAATCTACAAGGTTGACCCCAACTAATAATCTAAGCAATAGTGGAGAAGCTACCTTAAATGCCCCTCTCCAATAATGAGTTTGATGACTACCTTATACGCCATCCTAGAGCCTTCATCTAGTAGCTAATGGAAGCAGAAACAGACACCCACAGCTAAACACTGAGCTGAACTCTGGAATCCAATTGCAGAGAAGGAGGAGTGATGAGCAAAGGGGCCAATACCAGGCTGGAGAAACCCACAGAAACAGCTGACCTGAACAAGGGATTGCTTATGGACCCCAGACTGATAGCTGGGAAACCAGCATAGGACTGTTCCAGATCCCCCTGAAGGAGGATGTCAGTTTGGAGGTCTGGTTAACCTATGGGGCCCCTGGTAGTTGATCAGTATTTATCCCTAGTACAGGGATGGACTTTGGGAGCCCACTCCACATAGAGGGATAATCTCTCAGCCTAGACTCATGGGGGAGGGCCTAGGTCCTGCTCCAAATTATATGACAGACTTTGAAGATCCTCCATGGAAGGCCTCACCCTCCCTGGGGAGCAGAAAGGGGATGGGATAGGAGGGTCAGTGGGGGGCGGGGAGGAGGCGAGGAAGAAGAAAACAAGCTTGTTTCTAATTTAAATTTTAAAAAATAAAAAAGCAAAAAATCTTCTAATAATAATTTAAAAAATAAGTTATTTGAGGTCTCAGTGGAAGGCTTAAATGGAGTGCAGATTGTCTATCATAAGAACCCAAATGTTTAAACAGAGCTCACAGCCTTCATTTCATACTACAGCTCCTGGGCATTCCAGCTAATGTGAAGAATGTGGGCTGAATCCCCTAGACTCTCAGTTATGGCATGTCCTCAGCGAATCAGACTAAATCTGGATACATTGTGGGGGTGGAACAATGTATTTAAGAAAGAAGGTGCTAGCCTGAGGTCCCACTAGCATATATGCAGACTGAGCCAGGACTTGATTTCCAGAGTCCTCAGCTGTTGTCAGACAATGGTCTGGCACCCAACATTAAGTCTTTTATCTTTGGGCCCAGCGTGCTTAACTGGACTAGAATTGGAAAAAAGAGTAGAAAGGAGGCCAGTATTTGGTTCTGAATTAATTTTTCTTTGACTCATCTAAAAAAAAAAAGAGTTGAAAACAAACAAATGAAAAAACGCCCATCAGAAAGGTAGACTACACTAAGAAGTCTGAATCATAAGGGCTGTCCAGGGAGGAAGAGCTTAACCCTGGGAGACAGCTTAAGAAGGTGCTCTGGTTTTCCTTCGCTTTTCTCTTCCTAGAAGCAAATTTGCACTATTTTTGAGGTTCTGTGCTTTTGTGTAGGGCACCATCTGGTTGGGGATGTTCCACAGGGCATCTCCAGTGAAGTGCTCATCCCTAAGCATTAGGGCTATGCAAGTGATACCTTCTTGCACAGAGGAATGTGGGTCACAAAAATTGTATTTGCATGTCTCAAAGGCTCAGCAAAATGTCTATAGAAGTTCTCTTGTGTGCTATCACAATGTGTCCAATGAAGCCATTCATAGAGTATTTGACACATTTCCAGCTCTGTTTTGACTCCAGACAAATATAGAAAAGTATGGAAATTCCACTTTCCCCTTTTCCATTGATATTGTCCAAGTTTCATAGACAAATAGCCTCCCTGCTTTGCCTGTTGAAATATTTATTTGATGTTGGTTGGGCTTTGGGAGGTTTTGTCTCCACCAGGTTTTCCTTCCCTTTTGCAAAAGTTGCATAAAGCTTCATTCAGGTCAGAGAAGTCCGCTGTCCCAGTGGTGCTCAGAGTCCCTTCCTTACACATCCATCCGAGGCCGTAGACTCTCTGTAGCTGCATGGAGTCCCTTCCTTACTCATCCATCCGAGGCCTTAGACTCTCTCTGTAGCTGCATGGAGTCCCTTCCTTGCTCATCCATCCGAGGCCTTAGACTCTCTCTGTAGCTGCATGGAGTCTCTTCCTTACTCATCCGAGGCCTTAGACTCTCTGTAGCTGCATGGAGTCCCTTTCTTACACATCCACCCGAGGCCTAGACTCTCTCTGTAGCTGCATGGAGTCTCTTCCTTACTCATCCGAGGCCTTAGACTATCTCTGAAGCTGCATGGAGTCCCTTCCTTACTCATCTGAGGCCTTAGACTCTCTCTGAAGCTGCATGGAGTCCCTTCCTTACTCATCCGAGGCCTTAGACTATCTCTGAAGCTGCATGGAGTCCCTTCCTTACTCATCTGAGGCCTTAGACTCTCTCTGAAGCTGCATGGAGTCCCTTCCTTACTCATCTGAGGCCTTAGACTCTCTCTGTAGCTGCATGGAGTCCCTTCCTTACTCATCTGAGGCCTTAGACTCTCTCTGAAGCTGCATGGAGTCCCTTCCTTACTCATCTGAGGCCTTGACTCTCTCTGAAGCTGCATGGAGTCCCTTCCTTACTCATCCGAGGCCTTAGACTATCTCTGAAGCTGCATGGAGTCCCTTCCTTACTCATCTGAGGCCTTAGACTCTCTGTAGCTGCATGGAGCTTTGCCCTCATCCCATAGCTTTAGCCACACACCGTGTCTTCGAGTAATTGCCTTTCTCTGCCTTAAAAGAGATACCTCATCCCTCAGCAGGTAACGGTCCAAGTACGCATGTTAGTCACACTTCGGTAAGTTCAGCCTTCAAATTCATGTTGACAAATATAAGTACAGATCAAAGTGGAAATTATCATTGCTTATCACTTGCCATCAGAATGGAGAAAGTGAACATCAACCTGAAACTTGTTTTCTTTTCTCTCTGACTATGGGAAAGGAGTCTTAAAAGATTATGAATGTGGTAATGAGATAGTAACATGCCCCTTACAGGGTGTCATGAGAAGCACTCAGTGAACACTGTATGTCCAAGACAAGGCTCTGACTTGCATTATGCTCTTGTATTGCCATTTATTCATTATGACTGCCCAGAAGGTAGACATTTATCCCTGTTTCACAGATGTGTAAACTCGCTGTAGAGAAGTTCAAAGTTCTTTCCTGCAGGGAGAAGCAGCTGAGTATAGGTCTAGCTTTGAACCCAGGAATTCTACGTTTTTCCTGCTACTGCTTGGAACTGACCAGAGTGCAGATTTCTGAGCTGTCGTTACCGGTAGCATGTGATCATGTGAGGGATGTTCCTGCCTTCAGCCACAAGGATTCTTTCACTGTAGCACAGCACGCTTTCCTATTTGCTAAAAACTCAATACAGATCAAGTTCAAACTTTGGAATTGTAACAGAGGCGTGGATTGTGCTTCTTGCCCTCAGCCTGGTTTTTGTTTCTCACTCACGCTTCTTTGTTTTCTTGCTGTTCTTTGATTGCTGTTTCAGCGTTTTGTTTCTTTAATGCTTTATATTTGACTTCGCAATGTTTTCACTGCTTGGATATAAGTTTAATGTTTGTTCATCTGTGAAAGTCTGTAAGGTGAGGACAGGATCCACATTTGTGTTTCCTTTCCATTTTATTCCCCAACACCAGTAATATTCAAATACTAATTGACCCACTAATCCTGGACAGGAATCCTGACTCTAATCTGTCAGATAGACACCTGAAGTACACGGCCAATGAGAGGGTCATGCCATAGTCACCCATAGTCATCCACATTGCTGTCAGACCACTGGTGGGTACACATTTTATGAATGAATATAGACTAGTTGAAAACTTTGTTCTTTGTTCAGTCTTTATTTTGAGTTCATTTGTACCCTTTCCTCCCCTCACTTCTGAGCAACATATTTTAAGCCATGGCTTATGCATCTTTGAAATCTTTAGACTGCTCCGATAAGGGTGTGGATGACTACCTGGGAGAGCCCCAGAATCAGAGCTGGCTGAAGGAATTATGGGGGCTGAGATTCGTTTTATATATAAATTGCTGCTATGGTGCCTAAAATATCAATAGAGGAATTTATTTATTAAAATTAATAGGTGGCTTTTAACAAATTAAACACTGTATTGCAAATTATGCTGCATTTGGTAATATTGAAGAATTTAATATTAACCTTAGTTAGCATTAATAAGTTTCTCTCCAGATGATACTTTGAAAATTTAAATAAAACATATACTCAAACATCAATTTAGAAATCAATCTAATCATTCCATATTTTTTGGAGTACAGAGGGATTCAATACTCATCTCTGTTCTGGATTCACTAATTGTAACTGACTGCACACAAAGCAACACTTGAGTGTTTTCATAAGACATCCCCACTCCCAGGGTTTGGTTTGTAATTAAGTCTGCAATGTAGATTCCTGACGATTCAGGGAGTATTGAGGGGGGCCTGGCTCTATGGAAGCTACATCTCAGTAGAACGAGAGGGAAATCCATGCACTGAGTGTTCAGACAAAAAAGTAGATTCAAACTGAAGTATCGTTTCTGTTGCTGTGCTGTGCTACCCCCACCACAGTGCTGCTTTGAGGAGAAAAGGTGTATTTACCTTACAGTTCCAGGCTATTTAATCCATCAACACAGGGTCATCAAGGCAGGAACTCCAGGAAGCCACATGCATTACAGTCATGAGCAGAGAGCCAGGAATCGGCACATAATTCCTTGCCCAGCATACTTTATAAAACCCTCACATAGTTCATGGCTCAGGCCATGAATAGGTAATGCCCACATGCAGGAGGCTGCTTCTTCTCATCTCAATTAACCCAATTATGAAAATCCCCCACAGGCATGCCTGAAGGCCACGGTGCACTAGACCATCCCTCATCGAGACTGTTTCCTGGTGACTCCAGATGTGTCAAGTTGACAAGACTGACAGTCGCAGGAGAAAAGTTATTAAAAGTGAATGGCCGGACACAAACACGAAAAATTCAGCTTCGGGATTGAGGAAATGATTTTCTTGGATGCAATGTTTTTTTTGAAAAATGAAAGGTTCCTTAGGCTATGGAAAAAATATTTTCAGCGCGAAAGGTTGAAGCCAAGGGTATCTTTAGTCAACATTTTAACAAAAAACAACAGCATTAACTAGCACTGTAATCACAGAGAATTCCAATGGAGATTCTGTTTTACAAAGAAAAGAAGATATTCTCAGCCTATATCACCCAGTTTTTAAAGAATTATTTATCTTTCTCTTCCTAAGGTCTTACAAATAATGGCATTTTGAATGCTAAACCACAAATGCTGTCCTTAGCAACTCCAATCTTTTACCAATAATCAGCTAATTTGTGTTCTAGTTCCCACTTTATACATCCTTGCACACAATTGTATGGATATTGTGGATTTTGTAGGATTGAATTATTTTAACTAATTCTATAGTGTGTGTATGTGTGTGTGAGAGAGAGAGACAGACAGAGACAGAGAGAGACACACACACAGAGAGAGAGAGAGAGAGAGAGAGAGAGAGAGAGAGAGAGAGAGAGAGAGAGAGAGAGAGAGAGAGAAGCAGCTGTGGAGTTTTACTTTGTGCTTCCCCTATGTGACATACACACACATTAACTAAAATAGAAAAATAAAAGAGACAATGGACAATGTAAGTTTTGCTCAAGACATGTCCCAGTTTACGATATGAGGCCTGAAAATGAGGACCATGGCAGGAAAGTGGGCTGAGGGTGCAAGAGCTGATGATACTCCAAACTCCAGAGAGGATGAAGCATGGTTAAGTTGGTCCTTGGAGGGTGCGGCACTAAAGTAGATGCCCCTTGCTTGGCTCTGAGAACTATGACCGCCCTCTGCCACGCCCCCATTCCAAGGCACACAGAGCGCCTACCTTCCCTCTTGCTCTTTAGTAAACATTAAGCTCCATTGCACACAAAGGGCAGCCAACATGTTTGACAATCTATTAGCAGTGGCAAAGCTGCTCATCTCCATCAGTGCAAATTGATTGGGCTTCGAAGTGGCTCTTGTCAAAAACTCAAACTAGTTGAATTTTGTTGTCCCATCTGTAGGGCGAGGGTGGAGTGTGGGTACCTCCCCCCCACAGACATCAGTCTCCCCCAGACCACGGGCTGGGAGGGCTTTTCCTCCTGTGCCGTGCTGTGGCGCTGCCTGTGCTGTCGGTGAGGTGAACGTGTGTCCATGTGCGTGTCTGGGTTTGAGCGCTCAGTGTCTGTCAGCTTCACGGTCTTCACTCGCGCCGCTTTATAGGAAGCCTTGCTATTGGTGATACGAGCTGTACAGTGTTGCTCCTCCTTGACTGGGCCCCTTACATGTCTCCTGACATTTACAAACCAGTTTGGCAGCAATCGTGACATTTTAATGTCCTTGCATTATTAATGTCTCCTTATTATCTACTGCAATAAAATACAAGCATTTCAGTGTAAGTATGAGATGCCTTTACAACCTGGCTCTGGCTTCTTGCCTGGTCACATTTCTGACCATTCTCCTCCTCTCCCGCTTACATTCAATAGTAATCCCAAATAAATTGCTGCCCCTGTGTGCTTATTTGTTCAAAGGGCAGCTCATGTATTTATGGTTTTCTATTCTTATTCTCTTCTTTAGAAAACAATTGTCTTCCATGGCTGTCTGCCTGGAACACAAACACTCACGCTTCTGATCTTTGCCCTCTATGTTCTGACCACTGTCCTTATTCAACAAGCCTATTACCCGCTGCACATAACCCCATTAAAATAGCATGTCATATTGTAGTACCACAAACGACTAATTTTAAATTTTTTTCTTTATTTTGGGGGACAGAGCCTCTGCCTCAATCTGGCATCAAACTCCTGATGCCCCTGCCTCCACTTTCTGAGCACTGGGGTGACAAGTGTGAACTACTGTGCTCGATTTATATGGTGATGGGGATAGCTCCCTGGGGCTCATGTATGTGCCTCATGCATGTAGGTATGGGTGCACTCTACCAACTGGGCTGTTCCCTAGTGAAACTACTAAATTCTGGCAGATTTAGGGACAGGCTTTTAGAATACTGAGACACAGGGTCAGTAGGATAATTGAGACAAACCGTTTGTAAACGTGTGTCAAACATAAGACATTAGCATAAATTACTAAATGATAAACAATGAGCCAATTACTATGATAAACATGACACCATTGAATAAAATTATTTTATGGTTACCAGATACTTTCTTTTTATCTTAATCAACATACCAAAATCTTTTTTTTCTTTTATTTTATTTTCCAGTTTAAATTTAGATAAGAAACGAGGTTGCTTCACAAGTCAGTTCCAGGTCCCTCTCCCATTCCCTCCCCTCCTCCCATGCCGTCCCCCCTACCCCCCCCCGTTATCCCCTCATTCCCCCAGGGAGGGTGAGGCCCTCCATGGGGGTGTCCATAGTCTGTCATTTCATATAGGGCAGGGCCTAGACCCTTCCCCAAGAGTTCAGGGTGAGAGTGCACCTCACATTGTTCTATGGGAGTCCAAAGTCCGTGTGTATACTTGGGATGGGTACTGATCTGCTGTCCAAGGCTCAATAGATTACCTAGGCCTCCTCACTGACACCCAGATTCAGGGGGTCTTGATCAGTCCCATGCTGGATTCCCAGGCTGATGCCTGGGGTTAGGGCACATCTAATGCTACTTCCCCTTCAAAAATGAGAGTTCTAGTGTCAGCGCTACATTGTTAAGTAACAAGGAAACACTGACCACTGGAAGACAAGCTGCCTTCATGAGTAACGAACCATAAAAAGTGAACTATTTGTTGTGTGTTTATGGGAAGTAAGGCCTTAAAATATTACGTAAGAGCACATCAAGGGCGCTCACTGGAGGAGCTAATCTGAGTCTAGCTACAGACGCCAGCATGATCCCATCACTTCCACTGCCACTCTGGGTATCTCAGATACTCACCTTTTGAATGATCTGCCCAGGACATTTTATTTATATGTTGCTCAGGGAGAAAATGCGTCTACAGAATACCTTCAGCCATAATTGTAAAATATGTTTTTCTGTCTACTGGGAAAATACTATGGTAGGACAGAATAGTGAAACCTAAGCAGGCTTCGAGACGTGTAAGTCAGAACTGGAATCTCAGCTCTGTGACGTTTAGGCACACATGATTTTGTCCCTTTACATGCCTGTCTTCCTTATGCCTTCCCTTCTGTAGGATGTTGTTGGAACTACAGAGGACATCTAGATGGTGCCCGTGGGTGTAGTAATGTGGCAGTGGGCAATGAGAACCATCCAGTTCTCCTCGTTTTGTGGGAGTGGGTGTGGCTACTGAGGAAACTGAGCACTGCAGAACAAAGGGATTGTTGTGCTGGGTGAGGTGACAGTTCAGCAAGAAGTACCAGGCTTAGAAACAGGAAGTGTTCATTGTGGATAGAGAATAAAGAGCTAATGGAGAACTACTTATGAGGCAGCTGCTTGAAGGATTCTGGGACTACCTTCTACCTGAAGTGTAAGACAAAGGGTTGGGTAAAGAGAGGTCCTCTTATGGTAAAGGTGGGTATGGAGAAGAAACATGTAGCCCCGAAATCAACGGGTGTCAGGAGTTGAGCCATGGGAAGTAAAGAACAAAGTTAAGAAAGGATGGTTGGGTTAGCATGGCCAAGCCATTTTGTGATGTTGGAAAATGAAACTGTGTCGTGGAAGCCTGACTTCATGGCTTTTCACAAAAATCTGAAAATACAGTCCTTCCAGACCCTACCCTCTGGTGTGTGCAGCTTCAGGTGAGCTTGGTTCCTCCTGGGACTCCTCCCTCACCCATCACCCACTCCCACAATCTCCCAGGGCCACTCCTGGCATCCAGAGGACCTGTCCACACAGGAAAGACATCAGTCCTTCTAGACCCTCCCCCAGGGCACCCAACTTCAAGTGAGCTTGGGCCCTGTTAGGGAACTCTTCCCTGCCCATTACCCACTCCCACAATCTTCCAGAGGCTGCTCCGGGCATTGAGAGGATCTGCTCACACAGGAAAGACTTCAGTCCTCATAGACCCAAGCTGCCGCTCTCCCCACACCTATGCGCCCAATCCTAGGTGCCCTTGGGTCCTCCTGGGACCTCTCCCCTGTCCACCACCCACTCCCTCAATCTTCCGTGGCCAACCCCTGGCATCAAGAGGACCTGCCTACACAGGAACGACATAAGCTCTTCCAGACCCCACCGTCCGGTGTGCCCAGTTTCAGCTTCAGGTAAGAAGGAGACCAGTGAAGACAGAAAGACCCCACCTGTACCCACTGGAAAAAGAGACCGATAGAAGACAGAATAAAAACTCACTCAGAAATAGAAAGACCAACATGACTCCACCAGAATATAGAGACCCCATGCCAGCAAGACCTGAAAAGCACAACATAGATTAAGCAGAAGAGACAGACCTTAAAAATTATTTTATGAAGATGGTAGAAACCCTCAAAGAGGAAACAAGGAAATCCCTTAAAGAAATAGAAGACAAAAACAAACAAAAGAATACATGAAATGGAGGAAAAGACAAACCAAAAAAATTCAAGAAATAAACAAATCTCTTAAAGAATCTAAAGAGTACCAAAAAAAAAAAAACAAACAAACAAAAATGAAGGAAACAACTCAAATCTTACAGAACACCAGATAGGCTGGACCAGAAAAAGAAGTTCCCATGCCACATAATAATCAAAACATCAAACCTACAGAATAAGGAGAAAATATTAAGAACAGCTAAATAAAAAAGCAGACCTAACTGAATGACACCCAACTTCTCAATGGAAACTATGAAAGCCAGAAGATCCTGGAAAGATGTCCTACAAACGTTAAGGAAGCAAGGATGCCAGGCCAGCAAAGCTTTCAATTACCATAGATGGAGAAAACAAAATATTCCATGACAAAGCCAGATTTAAACAATACATATCCATGAATCCAGCTCTACAGAAAGTGCTGGAAGGAAAACCTAGATACAATGAAGATAACTACACTCACAAAGACATAGGCAATAGATAAGCCCACTTTATCAAACACCAAAAGAAAAAGGGAGGAGAAACTACACACAATAACACCACTACCAATAAATCAAAAACAAACAAGAATCATCAATCAATGGTCATTAATATCCCTCAATGTCAGTGGTCTCAACTTGCCTATAAAAGACACAGACTAGCAGAATAGATAAGAAGACAGAACCCATCCTTCTGCTGTATACAAGAAAAACATCTCAAGGTCAAAGACAGATGTTACCTCAGAGTAAAGGGTTGGAAAATGATTTTCCAATCAAACAGACCCAAGAAACAAGCTGGTGTAGCAATTCTAATACCTAACAAATTAGACTTCAAATTAAAATCAATCAAAAGAGATGAAAAAGGACACTTCATATAAATCAAAGGAAAAGTTCACCAAGATGAAGGCTCAATTCTGAACATCTATGTCCCAAATACAAAGGTACCCACATTTGTGAAAGAAGCATTACTAAAGCTCAAATCACACATAAAAGCTCACACATTAATATTAGGAGATTTCAACACTCTGCTCTCACCACTAGACAGGACCTCCAGACAGAAACTTAAAGAAACAAAACAAATAATAGAATTTATGATCCAACTGGGTTTAACAGACATCTAAAGAAAATTCCATCTAAACACAAAGGGATATACCTTCTTCTTGGCGCCACATGGAACCTTCTCTAAAATCGACAACATAATCAGAAACATAGCAAACTTCTGCAGATACAAAATAAAATGGAATAACTCCCTGTATCTTATCAGACCACCATGCATTAAAATTAGAAATCAACAATAACACAAATCGCAGAAACCCTACAAACTCGTGGAAATTGCACAATTCACAATTGCACCGTCCCTGAGTAAAGGGAAGAAATTAAAGACTTCCTGGAATTCAATGAAAACGAAGACACAACATACCCAAACTTTTGGGACACCCTGAAAGCAGTGCTGAGAGGAAAGTTCATAGCACTAAGTGCCCACATGAAGAAACTGGAGAACAGTCACACAAGAGAATTAATAGCACAACTGAAAGCTCTAGAACAAAAAGAAGCAAACTCACCCAGGAGGAGCAGATGCCAGGAACTAATCAAATTGAGTGCTGAAATCAATCAAGTGGAAATCAGGAAAGCATTGCAAAGAATCAATGAAACAAAGAGTTGGTTCTTTGAGAAAATCAACACGATAGACAAAGCTTTGTCCAAACTAACCAAGAGGTAGAGAGAGAGCATGCTAATTAACAAAATCAGAAATGAAAAGGGCGACATAACAACGGAAACTGAGGAAATCCAGAGAATCATCAGGGCATACTTTGAAAACCTGTACTCCACAAAATTTGAAAATTTAAGGGAAATGGACAATTTCCTGGATAGATATCACTTGCCAAAACTAAATCAAAAACAGATAAACAATCTAAACAGACCTATAACCCTTAATGAAATAGAAGCAGTCATCAAAAGTCTCTCAACCAAAAACAGCCCAGGCCCAGATTGCTTCAGTGCAGAATTCTACCAGAAATTCAAAGATCAGCTTGTACCAATTCTCATCAAAGTATTCCATGCAATAGAAGCAGAAGGGTCTTTGCCAAACTCTTTTTATGAGGCTTCAATAACATTGATACCCAAGCCACACAAAGACACAACTAAGAAAGAGAACTCATAAACATTGATGCAAAAATACTCAATAAACTACTGGCAAATCGTATCCAAGAACACATCAGAAATCTCATCCACCATGATCAAGTAGGCTTCATTCCAGGAATGCAGGGATGGTTCAACATATGAAAATCCATCAATGTAATCCACCATATAAACAAACTGAGAAAAAAATAACATGATCATCTCACTAGATGCTGTAAAAGCCTTTGACAAAAATCCAACACCCCTTCATGATAAAGGTCTTAGAAAGTTCAGGGATAACAGGAACATACCTGAACATAATAAAAAACAATATGCAGTAAACCAACAGCTAACATCATACTAAATGGAGAGAAACTCAATGCAATTCCTCTGAAATCAGGAACAAGACAAGGCTGTCCACTCTCTCCAAATCTCTTCAATATTGTACTTGAAGTTCTAGCCAGAGCAGTAAGACAACAAAAGGAGATCAAGGGGATACAAATAGGAAAAGAAGAAGTCAAACTTTCACTATTTGCAGATGACATGACATTTTACATAAGTGACCTGAAAAACTCTGAAAAGGAAATCCTAGAGCTGATAAAAAAAACCTTCAGCAAAGTGGCAGGATACAAGGTTAACTCAAAAGAAGACTGCAGATAGATCCATGTCCATCACCTTGCACAAAACTTAAGTCCAAATGGATCAAAGACCTCAACATAAATCCAACCACACTGAAAATCTTAGAAGTGAAAGTAGGAGATACTCTTCAACGAATTGGTACAGGAGACTGCTTCCTGAACATAATACCAGTAGCACAGACACTAAGATCAAAAATTAACAAATGGGACTTCATGAAACTGAGAAGCTTCTGTAAGGCAAAGGACACAGTCAACAAGACAAAAAGTCAGTCCACAGGAATGGAAAAAGATATTCACTAACCCCGTATCTGACAGAGGGCTAATCTCCAAAATTTACAAAGAACTAAAGAAGCAAGTCTCCAAACCACCAAAGGATGCAAGTGGGGTACAGAAATAATAGAGAATTCTCATTAGTGGTGTCTAAAATGGCTGAGAGACACATGAGAAAATGCTCAACATCCTTAGCCATCATGGGAAATGCAAATTAAAACAACTCTGAGATACCATCTTACTCCTGTAAGAATGCTAAAATCAAAAACACCAATGACAGTTTATACTGGAGAAGATATGGAGAGAGGGGAACACTCCTACACTGCTGGTGGGAGTGCCAACTCATACAGCCACGTTGGAAAGCAGTATGGAGATTCCTCAGGAAAATGGGAATCAATCTACCACAAGTCCCAGCAATTCCACTCTTAGGCATATATCCAAAAGATGCAAATTCATACAACAAGGACATCTGTTTCACTATGTTCATAGCAGTATTATTTGTAATAGCCAGAACCTGGAAGCAATCTAGATGCCCCTCAACTTTATACTGGATAGAAAAAATGTGGTACATTTACAAAATGGAGTACTACTCAGCGGAAAAAAAAACAATGGAATCTTGAAATTTGCAGGCAAATGGATGGCACTAGAAGAAACCATCCTGAGCGAGGTAACCAAGTCACAAAAAGAGAAATATGGTATGTACTTACTCATATATGGATTTTAGACATGGATCAGGATAGTGCCAGTCTGCAATTCAACTGACAGAGTGTCTGGGAAACAGGAAAGGGCTTAAGAGAGATATGCATGGTACTCCAGAGAAGAGGAATGAGGCAAGATCTCCTGAACAGATTGGGAACATGGCAGGGGGGTTGAGGGGAATGGGAGCTGGGAGGAAGAGAGGGGGAGAAGAGGAAGAGAGAGTAGATCATGGGGGAACAGGAAGGTTGAGTTGGGAGTAGAGTAGGGGGAGAACAGGATGAGAAATACCATAATAGATGGATTCATAGGTTTGAAGACAGATCTGGCCCAGTGAGACCGCTATTGATCTAAAGGGATGAAACCAACTGGCAAGCTAAGCAATAGTGGAGAGACCACCTTAAATGCCCATTCCTGTCTACCTTATATGCCATCCTAGAACCTTCTTCCAGTGACTGATAGAAACAGAGGCAAACACCCACAGTTAAACACTAAACTGAACCCATGGAACCCAGCGAAAGAGAGAGAAGAGCGATGAGCAAATTGGCAAAGAATGGGCCGGGGAAGCCAGCAGAGACAGCTGATCTGAACAGGGGAGAGCTCTTGGACCCCAGACCGACAGCTGGGAGGCCAGCATGGAACTGATCTGGACCCCTGAGTGTGAGAGTCAGTGAGGAGGCCTGGGCAACCTGTGGGGCCCTGGGCAGTGGATCAGTGTTTATCCCTGGAATACAAACAGTCATTGTGTGCCCATAACACAAAGAGGAATGCTCTCTCAGCCTGAACTCTTGGGGGAGGGCCTGGACCCTGACCTGAGTGAGGTGTCAGACTCTGGATATCTCCTTTGTGGAGGGAGGTGGGAATGAGGTGGGAGGCTAGGGGGGATGGCAGGGAGTGCAGGAGGAGGGGGGAGAGGGAGCTGGAATTGACATGTGAAGCAAACTCTTTTCTAATGAAATATAATGAAAATTTTTCTTGAAAAAAAGATAATTTAATCTCTGACTGCACTACTGAGATATGCTAAAAGGTATTTCAAAACTGTGTAAGGAGTTCTGTAATTATTTAACACACATATTACTTCAGACATCTGTAGATGTGATCTGCAGTATAACACACTTATTTACAGGTGTTAATATAGCCACTCTCAACACATAAAACAGCATTAATACCAGGTGAAGCCAGTTAGGCACAAATTTCAAAGTGTTTGCTGTGACATCTCTCTGTGTATAATTGATCCTCTTATAAATATAATTATTAAGTTTTACAAATAAAGTGACTTTGCATACACCTGAAAAATCTGAAAATAACACATTCTAATGAATTCAGAGCAGAAATAATACATCAATGATATAATCAAGTCACATCCACTCTCCAGCCTGTCAGAAAGTTACTAAATTTATGTCTACATCATCTAAGGAGTAACTAATCTAAAAGCTCTTAGCTTCAAATTGGATGCTGTGATTCTTTTGTCATGCACAGGCCTTTCCTTTCCTGCATTACACTTCTATGTATGCCCATATCCAAATGATAGCCTCTAACACTTACTAAAGCCTGCATCAGTTGGAGAGAGAGCACCACTTCTTAAAATTCAAGGGGAGTTGAAAAACATTGCTCTCAAAGTCCCATGACCCGGAAAGCAACTCTTACTGAAAATATGGAACAAAACAAACATCCCTAGGTGTCTTTCTTTATAGTCATGAAAGGACCGGAATGTGTACAAAAAGTAATTTCCAGGTGCCCCTTCCAATCAGCTTCGATGTCAGCTTGGCATACCCTAGAATTATCTGAGAAGAGAATCTCTGTTGAGCAAATGCCTAGATCAAAATTGTCTGTGGGGATTGTCTTCATTGTTCACCTATGTAGGAGGAGGACCCACTCCATTGTAGTATGCTATCCCTAGACAGGTGGTGCTGAACTGTTTAAGACATCGTCTGAGTCTAAGCCCATCTGCAAGCCAGTTAGTGAGGAACATGGTTCCTGCTGTACTACTTGTGAACTGAGTTCCTTAATTAGAGGTAATGCAGTGTAGAATAGCAAGCAAGTCTCCCTTCGAGTTTCTGCTTTGAGTTCCTACCTTGATTTCTCTCACTGATGAACTATGACCTGTGATAATCAGTCAACAAATCCTTTCCTTCCCTAAGTTAATTATAGTTGGGATAGTTTATCATAGCAAGAGAAGTGAAAAACAATGCTGTCATGAATCTCTGTATAAATTCTTCCAAATTCCAAGAAGCTGCAAATGTTTCCCAGTTGTGGTAGCATGGAAGGGATGATAAATAAGAATATTTTAAAAATCTTTAATCTTTGTATGTGTTTATGTGTGTGTAGCTGTGCACACATGAAGGCAAGTTCCTGCAGAGGCCAGAGGTGTTGGGTCTCCCTGCAGCTGGAGTTATAGGTAGCTGCCAGCCACGTGGCATGGGTGCTGAGAACTGAGTACCTGTCCTCTCCAAGAGCAGTGTAGAATATACTTAACCACTGGACCATCTTTATGGCCACAGAAGAAGTGCTTCTCAGCATTATGCACATATAAACGGTGAGTTTAATTATTCACTGCATTCTTTTCCCTTTAAGTATGCACTTAACACTATTTTCTGTAGTATAAGAAACATGTGTAATTGTTTTTTTGAGAACTTGATCAGTAATTTTTTCTCTCTGTGTGTAATATGTTAATGTGTTTGTGTGAACATGTGTCCATATACAGGCGAAGACCAGAAGCTATCTGAGGGTTTTCCTTTGTCACTCTCCATCATAATTTGAGACTGAACCTCTTATTGAATCCAGAGCACATTGGTGAAACTGACTGGCTACTGAGTTCTGTCTGAGTCCATCTTTGTTCCCCCTTGTCCCACCGCCTCCTGCAAGAGGATGGTTGACCCAGCTGCTACACCTGGCTTTCCCGGGGTTGCCTGAGCTCAGCTCTTCTTGGTTGCACTGCAGGCACTTTACTGACGGAGACACTTCTCTAGCACTGCTCATGTAACTTTTTTATAAGACTATGAGATCCTACTGGTATCAGTCTTATCATGCAGAAGAATGACTTTTCAGGAGTTAATCACATTACTGAGGATTTACTGTTTTCGTAACAAGATACAGAATTTGTTCATTCTACTAATATCTGCCTAGAAAACTCACTTTTCTCCTTTTGGAAATCTTCAGGAGCATGTGTTCTAGAGGTCATCTGGAAGCAAAACAAGAAACAAAGTCTTCTCTGCCATTGGTAACGTGTCTCTCTAGACATCTTTACCTCCTGAGAAGCTAGCTAAGAAGTCACAGGTACTTCAGCATTCTCATTTTTCAGCTAGATAAACTATTTGCTACCCCACATCTCTGAAATGAACATTTCCTCCTAGGGAATTTCCTTAAATGTTATTTCCATTTTTGTCTGGAAGACACAGAACCCTACAAAGTCAGTATTGTGTCGGACAATCTTAGATTTATCACACATTATTTTCACTATGCCATGTGCTTAAATATTTCATCAGTTCTTCCTCTTTTCATGACCTCTAATTGTAAGCATTCATGATTTACGAGTCTCTGAAATCCTTCCAGGGAGTGAGTACAGAGGAGGAATACTTCAAAGGTAAATTCACGCATGAATAAATAGTGATTCCTTATTGTAATAATGGTTTAGTAGAAGAGGAGAGGAGCCCTAGAATAAGTGTCCTAGACTGGCGATGATGGTGGGGTATGTTGTGTGTATGCATGTGCTCATGTGTTTTAGCTCTGCTCACTCAGCCTGCAGAACAGCCAGACCAAGAGTTCCCCATTCTTTAGGTCACAGCCTGACCTCTGAATTCTGCTCCACCATTTATCAGATTTATAACCTTGTGCGAGTCATTTCCTAAACATCAGTCCCCTCTGTCACAGGCAGTCTACAGTCTAGTGGTTACTGTATCAGGTTGACATTTCATGTGTTTATTCAGTGCAGTGTCTCTGGCGTGCTAATCAGTCAGGACCATCATAATTTCAATCATTATTACTATCGATATGCTTTGACTACTTTTGAGAGAATTTCACAAAGAAAAATTAGCCTGTGTATGATGAGCGTGTCCTCTGATGAGGCCTGGCTAGGGTTAGTTAAGAGAACAGAGCCTCTGTTAGCATGCACCTCTTGCCTCCTCTAAGCTGCTCTGAGCTTCCTAGGCTGCTCGCTGTGCAAGCATATACTACGGGCCTAGCAAACTGAGCACCACTGTTGGCACAAGCAAGCATCTCAACTAAACATAATGAAACGCTGCCACCAGGAACTTCCACAGGATTTAGAGAAGTAAAATTTTGAACATTTTAGAGAATATCTAAAATGACGATCATCATCACTAGATACTGTTTTTTGAGCATTGGTGCCTTGAAACTGTTTTCTTCAGCAAATCCTCTTCTAACACAGGAATGACAGAGGCAAGATAAGAATGATGATCAGTACCCGTTTAAAAGGAAATGGGCAGCATTACCGTGATGGGGATGGCTGTACATTCAGATAGACGTGACCTGATCAACTTAGTATTTCTCTCTGTTCTGCCTTCACATTCCCCGGTTCTCATCCGTGTTTGCTCGTGGCTTTTGTGCGGACACACTGATGAGCCAAGCTTATCTACAGGAAGGAAGCCAGGGTTGCAAAGGCTGTGAAAGAACTTATGTTAGCACAGCAGGAGTCAGTGACACTGATAAGCTCACTCTATGCAGGGTGAACCATGTAACATGTGGACAGGAAGTTGGGAGCCCCTTCTTGGGACGTGGTTAGCAAGTCCAGTGTGGGTAGAGCTAGCCATTCCACATCATGCTCTTTAGGTAGGAAGGCCTGCTCAGCTGTGCAGGTTAGATGCTCATAAGACCAGCTTTGCAGCCTCTCCTCTCTTCTTCTGCCAGGATTACTCTTCCCTGTTGTTTATAAAACCATGCTTGCTTGCCTGGACTTGGGTGAAGAAGGTTGCCTTAATCCAAAACCAATTTTTAAAGTTTATTGTTATTCTTTGAGAATTTCATATACAATGCTGTGTTTATATCACCCCTACCCTTTCCCAAAGCTAATGCTTCCTGCATATCAACCCTACTCCCTCCTATCTGTGTATTCCTCTTCTTTAAGTATTGTTTTACACACACACACACACACACACACACACACACACACACACAGGTTTGTACAGGTACAGCCTGCTGAGTCAATTTAGTGTTGCTCACATGTATAAGTGTTAGTGATCACCACTTAGAAAGAACTGTGTAACCTATTAAAGGACTCATAACTGGTGAAGAATGGTTCTCCTTCTCTCAGCGGTCATTAATTGTCCATAGTGCTTCATCTAGGAGTGGGTGGGGTCTTATCAGATTTCTTCTATCCATGTTGGGGTATCACAGCTATTGTCATCACACAGATCTTGCTTAGATCCGCATGGTGTTAAAAACCGTGGGTGCTCAAAAACAGCTGACCAGATAAGGGGAGCTCTTGAATCCCAGACTGATGCCTGAGAGGCCAACAGGGGACTGATCCAGACTCCATGAATGTAGTGTCAGTGAGGAGGCCTCAGAAATCACTGGGGCCTTGGGTAGATCAGTGTTTACCATGGTTTATGAATGAACTTTGGGAGCCCATTCCACATGGAGGGATGCTGTCTCAGCCTGGACACATGGGGAAGGGCTTAGGTCCTGCCCTGGATAAAATGACAGACTTTGGAGATCTCCCCAAGGAGGGCCTCACCCTCCCTGGGGAATGATGTAGGGATTGGGTGGGGGGTGGGGGACTGGTGGAGGGACAACCGAGGAGGGGTGGGAGAGGGAGCTGAGACTGACATGTGAAGCATTCATGTTTGTAATTTAAACAAAAACATTACAAAAAAATCCATGGGTGGTGTTCCCTGTCATAGACAGAAGACAGTATCGTATCCTGCAGCAGACACCTTCTTCCTCCATGTGTTCTGAGCCTTAGACGCAGGGATTGTGTTGAAGATGAATCAAACGGAGACGAACACTTTACAGTCAGAAGTTCACAAAGATCCTTTAGTCATGTGTTGTTACATGTTACATGAAAATTTCCTTTGTGCAACTATTTGCTGTATTAGCTAATGGTTGTGTGGAGGTCAGAGTGTAGCTTGCAGGAGTTGAGTCTGTCCTTTCACTATGTAGATCTTAGCGACTGAACTCTAGTCATCAGGCTTGGTAGCAGGCATTTCACCCACTGAGCCCATAGGAGTTAATCTCCAGGAAGTACAAACCAGCAAAGAAGAAACCATCAGCTTCTCACTGCATTTTAATTTGGAAAATTTAAGCGTTGCTCTTTTTTACAGGGTACAGTTCAGTAAACTACTCAAATGAACTTGTGAAACTCGCACATTCCTGGAATGTTTGAGTAACATGTCCTTCTGAAAGCCATCCAAGAGGAAACTCACTGGG